>NC_137147.1:72914856-73514856 GCF_951394435.1 Stenella coeruleoalba
CGATAGGTAGGGCCACTTCCACATTCCCTCACCCCTCCTCCAATCGCAGGTGACCGAAGAGACAGCCTGCGCCCTGCAGTCCTTAGGCTACACCTGCTACAGCCGGGGCATCATCAAGGTCAAAGGCAAAGGGCAGCTCTGCACCTACTTCCTGAACACAGATTTGACACGAACTGGACCTCCCTCGGCCACCCTAGGCTGAGAACCCCACCCCCTCCTCCCACCTATAAGATCCTCAATAAAGATACTCTGGTATGTCTGGGTTAGAATTGATGTCAGAAGCTACTAGCGTATCTGGGGAGCATCTTCTCCTCGCCTCTCAGTAGTATGGCTTCTTCTCAGGCCAAACTGAGTGTTTGTGTGTGTGCAAGTGTGAGCATGAGTGTGTTAAAAAGGAGTGATTCTTTCTCACAAGCTCAGCAAGACGACTGCCTCAGCCTTCCTGCCTGCCTGCCAACATGATTCCAATGTTTTGCACCCTTGGAAGCAGAAAGGATTTTATCCACATGACTCAAAACAAAAACTTGTCCTTTCCTGTTCCCCATCCACAAATACTGGAAAGAATCTCCAGTAAAATGTCATTTGATCTTTATTCATTCAACAAACACTAAATAAGCACCTGTTATGTGCTTATTATGTAGCATGGGCGGGAGGCCTGGGAAATAATCTATTAGGTCCCTCGCTGTTTTGGCTGCTGTTCTCAAACGGACCCACCATGCTTTCTAGCAAGGACCTGTAGACAGTTTGAGGGTCTCCTGTTCTCAGGTCCCTCAGATTCCCCCCTGCTTCCTTTTGCATCCTTCTGCACAGTTGCCGATATTACGTGGGTCTTGAAGCATCCAGGGCTCATTCCCACTTGCTCATACTTTGGGGTCCATGGGAGATATCTGGACACCCTAAGTTTGTTGCAGATGTTGCACGTGGATTTGGGGCTTTTCTCCTAGTTGTCTTTCTTTTTTTATAGGAGATATTCAAAAAGTACACTGCCGCTACCATCTTCTATTTTTTTTTAAATGAATATCGTATATTTTTATTTTATTTATTTATTTATTTTTAATTTTTGGCTGCATTGGGTCTTCAGTGCTGCGCGCGGGCTTTCTCTAGTTGTGGCGAGCGGGGGCTACTCTTTGTTGCAGTGCGCGGGCTTCTCATTGCGGTGGCTTCTCGTGGAGCACGGGCTCTAGGCACACAGGCTTCAGTACGTGTGGCACATGGGCTCAGTAGTTGTGGCTCGCGGGCTGTAGAGCGCAGGCTCAGTAGTTGTGGCACACGGGCTTAGTTGCTCTGCAGCATGTGGGATCTTCCTGGACCAGGGCTCGAACCCGTATCCCCTGCATTGGCAGGCGGATTCTTAACCACTGAGCCACGAGGGAAGCCCCTACCGTCTTCTTAAAACACTGTCGGAACAGAGCCAGTCCCAGACTCTCCAAGGCAACAGTCATCCCTAGGAAAGAATGACTCAACCTTCTCACTTCTGCAAATATTCATTTCCTAAGGGTGACCACATCACAGAGGGCCCTCAGCTCCAGCCTGCACCAGAGCATTTTAGGGGTTGGCAGAATGCTGATGTGCAGAATTCTAGGGGATAAGATCTGATAACTTGGTTCTCAAGTGAGGCCTCCTTGGGAGACACAGGGAAGGAAAGCAATCCCCTAGGACACCTCCCACTGAGAGGACAAAGATTACTGGTAGGAAGTTGGAGTCCTGCTAATAAAGATACCCATCACAGCCTTCAGGGCAGACACCTCACAGCAGTGCTAAGTGTTCTCAGAAGGTTCGCTAAGTCAGGGAGTGAAGGTCCGCTGAGTCGGGGAGTCTGGAGTGGTGAGCCCACGTGGGTGGTCTTCCTTGGCCAGCTCCTTCAGGGGTCTGCAGCCCTGTGTTGTTCTCAGTATGATCTCCAGACCACCTGCCTCAGAGGCAGGGAGGGAAGAAGGTCTGATTTCTATGTCTGTGTCTCTTCCAAAGCTGAAAATCATGGGAAACTAATGGATGTGCCTCTCAGCTGTTGAGAAGGACACCCATAAGGGCAACCAGGAGCACCCCAGTCCGCCATAATACATATGCCCCACACACAGGGTTGACCCAATTTCAGACTTCAGTTTTCATTGCAAAGCTGCCCGTGGGGGCCAGGCTCCCACTCTGCCCTGACTTGCCCTTCCCCTCCCTCTCTTCCGCTCCACCCGCCACCTGGGTAAGAGGAGGTTGAAGAATTGGGTCAGGCCAGCATGGGCGTATTCCCCCAGGAGGAAAGCGAGCAGCCTTCCGCTGCCACCACCCCGCAGGCCTAGCTGACTTCGCTTCGCTCGATAGGGTTGGTGGAGGCAGTGAGGCTCTCGGCGGGGCCAGGTTCGGGAGAGGCGGGGGCACCCCTCGCCGTCTGGGCCAGGGTGCCCCCGCGGCGGCTGCTGGACGCCTCGGAGCCGGTGCCCTCCAACAGCTTGGCGACGAAGGCCGTGCCAGCCGAGCGCTGCAGGCCGCCGGCAGCGCATGCGTACAGCACGGGGTTCACGCTGCTGCTCGGGAAGGCCAGCGTTCTGAGCGCTTGCGGGTCAGGTGCAGCCGCTGACTCTCAGGCCGGGACCCCAATGTCTTGCCCGCCAGCGCTCGGACCCCCTTGGCCAGATTCACCACGTGGTAGGGCAGCCAGAAGGCAGCGAAGACCAGGATGATAAAGGCCAGCAGGCGGCCGGTGCAGCGGCTGCGGCGGAAGCGCCGGACCCGCAGCTGGCGCCGGATGTCGGAGTAGCTGGCCACCACGGCCAGGAAGGGCAGCAGGAAGCCGGTGACCACCTCGAAGAACAGATGGAAAGCCCTAAGTGCTTCGCTGGGGTACTTCGGGAAGCAGACCAGGCTCCCGTTGTCCGGACCCAATGTCACTTTGCGGTACAAGATGACGGGTGTGGCCAGCAGGACAGACACCACCCAGATGCCTGCTAGCGCCCGCCAGGCAACTGTCTTGGTGCGAGTTTCTGGGACACAGAGTGGGGGGCCACCACCAGCGAGCGGTCCAGGCTCATGGCCGTGATAAGCAGGACGCTGGCATACATGCTGACTCCACAGACATAGTGGAACAGGCGGCAGCCAGCCAGTCCAAAAGTCCAGGTGCCTTGGGCCGTGTAGTAGAGGAAAAAGGGGGCAGTGAGCAATACGGCCAAGTCGGCCAGGGCCAAGTGTAGCACCAGCAGGGCAGTGACAGAGCACTTCCGCATCTCTACCAGGATGCTCCACACCGCAAAGCTGTTGCCGGGCAGCCCCACAGCCAGTGCTACTGACAGTACGATGATAACCAGCAGAGAGATGAACGTGACACCTGGTGACGAGGGTGCTTCAGGAGATGTAGTGTTCGTGGCCATTGCAAGGACCTGGAGAGCGAGGGCGGACACGCACATGAGGGAAGGGACAAGGGTTTCCTGACACCCTGGACACACCTAGCCTGCGTATTCTACTCTGTCTCCAAGGTCAGCAGCAGCAGATGCACCTCCACAGTATACTGCCCTCATCACTGCCAGCTGACCTGTCTTAAGGGGATCTGGCTGAGTAGAAAGACTTAATTTCCTAACTGGGCCACAGGGCCCCTTCCTGCCCACAGACCCAATTGCAAAATATATAGCAACAGCAGAAGCAGTATTTCCAGACCCTTCAGCCTCCTTCCCTCAGGAGACCCTGAAACCCAGAACCAAAGTGGGGACTTTCCTTACCAATGCCGCACCCCTCAAAAGGCTAGCTCCTTTCCCCCCCGCCAGGCACTCAGCCCTTCAGTCCCACTGACTTCTTCCAACCACCTACCCACTCACCCCAGAGATTCCCGGGGCCCAGCAAGAATAACAGGGATGGGAAGGATTTCGTGGATAGGAGACAAGACTAAGTCCTCCCAAGTCATTTTACCACTGGTCAGGCTTTCTTTGGAAATTCCTTTGGACCTCGTCTTATGGCTTCACCCCCCCCCCCACTCCCCTACTCCCAGGTAACTTACTTAAGGCTTTGCCGAGCACTGGTTGGAAGCTGGTGTCAATCCCAGGGTGAGAACAGAGTGGTGTAGCCTATCCCCAGATCTGTCTCAGTGCCAGGGGCCTGGCCTGGGGTCCAGGTTCTATCAGCTAAGTCAGCCAGAGAGGAAGTACCACAGAGCAGGGGAGGGAGAAGACACATCTTCCTGAGGGTGGGGTGAGAACTCCTACCCCCTCCCTTCACTAGATGAGGTGGAATATTCTTCATGTTCCGGAAGAGCCCAGCTGGGAGGACGACTCCTCAGGGGTGGGGCAAGAAGAGAAGAGCCCCGGAAGGGGCAGTGAGAGAGGAAAGAGGGGTGAGGGGGTGAGTAGGCTGGGGTGTGGCCTCAGATGCAGGTCTAGACTGAAGCATTGAACAGAGTCATAAACTGCGTCATACAGGAGAAGGAGGGAAGGAAGCCAGAGAGGGGAAATGGACTCAGATTGAGAGGTCAGAACGTTGGATACCTTTATATTTTCTGTGAGCGATGTCGATTTTTCGATTAATAGGAAGTATAGGTTGACGCTGTGGCTAGGTTCTGGGTTTGGGTCAGGTGACATCAAAGAGGATGGCATTGTGTGTTTGGCTTGAATTCAAGCCATGACCGGGATTTGGGGGAGAGGACCCTCTTCCAGCACCCCATTCCTCCGCTCGGTTAAAAGAACTAGTTCCATTCTAGGTCAATCTCCAATCTCTTTGGGAGAAGCCAAAGTCCAAATGGTCTCTCTAGTATCACACAGAATGACAATTTCTTCCCCTTCCCGAACCACTTGCCTTGTGTTTGCCCATGTGGCTACCCTGCCACATGAATTTGGACCCAGGATCTGGGCACTAGGCAAGGAAGTCAGCACCACCTCTTTCCTACCTTCCCACAGCTGACTGTTCTGTCCCACCTTAGACACACAGAGAGAGCAGAGGTGAGCACAGGGGAGCAGGCATGAGGGAGTGAGGGCAGCAATGCCTTATGCCTGCCCTGCCAAGGGGGGAAACCAGGAGGCTGGAAAGGGAAACAGCCCCCAGAAGGGTCACTCTTCCGGCTCCCTGGAAGGAGGACAGTCTCGTCTTCTTGAACTCTCCTGCAAAGCTAAGAACCAAAAAGTCTTATCTTCCATCTGACCATGAGCCTTTCTGCTTCCCTTCCAACTCTGCCTCTTCTCAGGAAAGATGCACAGTGTAATGGTGGTCATTGAGGTCCCTTATCCTCTGTAGTGCCCCTACCTTTCCTGCTGTGGGAAAAGCCAGAGCAGAGTTGACCCAGCAGTTATCAGGCAGAGGATACGGCGAAAAGAAATGGGCTGAAACCGCAGCAAGAACTGAAGACAGAGTTGAGGAAGGGCTTTCTGACCACAGAGGGTGTGTGAGAAGGGGAGTGTGTAACGGAAGTTGGGGAGCCTCTGCCCCAGTGCGCAAGGACAGGAAGAAGCCCATGAAGTTGGTGTTTGAGGATAGAAGCTTCCGGCTCAGAGCTCCAGGGTCAACCAGAGGTCCCTTCTGACAGGAACTGGGGTGTCTTTGCCCCCTCTTCCAAACTGCTCCCCACCTCCGTTTCTCTCAATGGCCTGTCTTCCTCTGCCCTAGACTAGACACTCTAGGCATACTCTCCGTCCCCCAGGTCCGGAGCTCCATCCCAACCCGTTTTGGTGGCCCTGATGTGACCCTGAGAACTGGATTTCCTTTGCTGTCTCTCTTGGCCTCTGCCTGGGTGGTGTGAACAGTCACTAAAGCAGAACCAGGGTGATGGTTAGGGTGACCTCTCAGGTAAGTTTGCCAGAGACTGAGGGGGCTGGGACAAGAGACTCAGTGCTAAAACTGAGAAAGTCCTGGGCAAACGGGGATGGGTTGGTCACCATGGTGACCACACGTGTGTGCACACGGACAGCCCTTAAAAAGAACCCCATCCTACATCCCCAAACTCAAAAGTGTCAGGAGCCAGAAAAATTTTGAGACCTAGAGATAGAAAGATTCCAAAAGATGGGGGCTGAGAAGTACTGGGGGAGATGAGGAAGAGCTAGCAGTCTTGGGGGGAGTCAAGACTTGGCAGAGAGGAAGAAGAGAGAGAGGAGAGGTGGCACCTCCCTGAAAAATTCCTCCTGTCTTCCAGATATCCACACCACTCCCCATACCCCTCAACCCCAGCCCCCAGAGGGTCCCTGCGTGAGTGAACGCCTGTTCCCGGGCTCCTTTTTGAGTCAGGTGACCTTTGCAGGGAGAGTTAGATTCAAAGAAGGTACATCTCAGATTCCCACGGCCCCTCCCCCACTGTACCAACCACAAGACAGACAAGAAAACTTTCCTTTCAAACCCCACAGATTGACTTTCCCCTTCCACAGCCAGTTTCCTCTCCACTCGGCTCTAACAGACCCCAAAGAATGGATCCCATCACCACCCCTCATCCAAGCACTCATACCTTTCCTTCCTCTTTCTCTCTTTATTTCCAGAGCGGTTCTATGGGTTGGCTAGGGGGAACCAGGCCACCTGGGCTGGGGAGGACAGGTCATGATGCCACCGAAGGCTGGCATTGCCCAGCCTCGGCCCGACCCAGCAGGCAAGTAGGTGACTTCGGTATCACTCAGGTATGATGAACCACTGGAGGGAGCATGCTTAAGCCATCGTGTAATTGTTGCCAAAATCTTGGCTCCCTGTCCACCAATGCCGAATAGAAATACGGAGACAAAGTCTGGAGGAAATAGAAAAGAGTGGCTTTATTCCTTTGGCCAGGCAAGAGGGAAACACAGCAGGCTAGCACCTCAAGAACTGTGCCCCCCCTCTCCTGGGGGATTACAGAGGGTCTTATAGGTAGAACTTGCAGTCCAGGTAAGTGATAAGGATCAAAGTGGTGAAGGTTTTGCATTCTTCTTCTTCTTGCAATATTTTAAAATGGCCACAGCTAGCAAAAGGCAACCGGGTCTGGTGTCCCTGAAGTTATTGTCCCGTGACCTTTTTTTTTTTTTTTTGTGGTACGCGGGCCTCTCCCGTTGCAGAGCAGCACAGGCTCCGGACGCACAGGCTCAGCGGCCATGGCTCACGGGCCCAGCCGCTCCGCGGCATGTGGGATCCTCCCGGACCGGGGCACGAACCCGTGTCCCCTGCATCAGCAGGCAGACTCTCAACCACTGCGCCACCAGGGAAGCCCCGGTGACCTTCTTTTAATGCTGCGAGAGAGTGTAGGGGGAGAAGAATGCCAGGTGCAGAGTATAATTCCTATGGAATCAGAGAGTAATTAGCTTTGTGAAGGACAAGTCTAGCTACAAGTGTTTGTTAGTAGTAACAGCTAAAGAGTAACCAAGATTGCTTAACTCTTTCAGGCCTGTTTATGCTGTTTCCCCAGCCTGTTCATTGTTTGCTTATTTTCCTTGCTTATCAGAAAAGTCTCATTTCTATTTTTGCTGAAACATAATGACCACCCAGTGTATTTCACAATAGCTATTGGCAACAAGTAAGCAGCTCTGGCACCTGGGCACATGCCAACCTGCAAGTACATGATACTCCTTAACACTGACCATCACCACTCAAAGTCCCTCAGTTTGAGGAACCTGGGCCTGCCCCAGATGTATGATAATTCTGCCCAGACAGGTCAAAACTATGGTCAGAGAAGGATCCCCAAACTGTCCACAGTGGTTCCCTGAGTTCTGGGAGGCGATGTAAGGGGATAGGGGAGAGCAGGCCCGGTTGTAGGGTTTGACGTCAAGGGTCTCATCCCTGACTGTCCCTCTCCGCCCCGCCCCCAGGGTCTCCATTGCCACGGCCCTGCCCCAGCACTTTGAGCCGAGTGCTAGCTCGGAGCTCCATGGCCCCCACCCTAGACTGGACGCCCCATCGGGCCTCTCCGGAGCCCTCGAAGAGCCGCGTGAGGAAGCGGGGACCCGCTCGGGGCAGTAGATCCCCGGCGGTGAAGAGGTAGAGCAGCGGGTTGACGCTGGAGCTGAAGAAGGCCAGAGCCGTGGTTCCGGCTCGCGCCGCCTGGCCCGCCCCGCCCAGGCTCGCCAAGGCTCCTTCGGGCGGAGCCAGCGCGGCGAGCGCCTGCAGTACGTTGACAGCGTGGTAGGGGGCCCAGAGCAAGCCAAAGGCCAGCACGATGGCGACCACCAGCCGGCCCACCCGCGCCCCGTGCCGCCTGGCGCCCCAGCGGGTGCCCCGCAGCCGCACCAGCGTCACGCCGTAGCAGCCGAGCACCAGCCCGAAGGGCAGCACGAAGGCGGTCAGGGTCTCCAGGCTCAGGTGGGCGGCGGCGTGGGCGGGCGACGGGTGGCACAGCTGGCACACGCGGTCCGCCCAGAGGTGGCGGTACACGGCGGCCGGGCTGGCGAGCACCAGGGCGGCCAGCCAGACGGCCAGCAGCAGGCGGCGGGCCAGGGCCGGGCTGCGCAGCCGGGGCGCCAGGAAGGGGCGGGTGATGGCGAGGCAGCGCTGCAGGCTGAGCAGGCCGGTGAGCAGCACGCTGGCGTACATGCTGAGCGCGCACACGTAGTACACGGCCTTGCAGCCCGCCTGGCCCAGCGGCCAGGCCTGCCGGGTCAGGAAGGTCACGAAGAGCGGCGTGAGCAGCAGCACCGAGCCGTCGGCCAGCGCCAGGTGCAGCACGAGCGTGGCCGCCAGCGGTCGCCCCCGTGCGGGCCGCCAGCCCGCCAAGCTCCACACCACGAAGCCGTTGCCAGGCAGCCCCAGCAGCGCCGCCAGCAGCAGGAAGGCTGTGCCTGTGACCCGCGAGGTCTTCCAGCTCAGCAGCGTCTCGTTTCCCGGGGGACCGTAGCAAACCGACATCCCTAGGCGCCTACGGAAGGCTGGAAAGAGCCATGGAGCGCTTTCAGGTGGGGCAAAAGCCCACGTTACGCCTGATGCCGGTGAGAAGGGACTGTGCCTCCCTCACTCCTCTGCAGCCTGCCTCTCTTCTGTCTGGGAGCTTCTGTCTCTTCCTCCAGGACCCCAGACCCAGCTCAAACACTGCTTCCTGGAACCCAAATCCCCTGCTCTGGGTCAGCCGACCTCCCCAGTCCTGACTCCCAGGCTGTCACTGCCTCCACCTTCCACCCTCCTAACCTGGCCTCTCCTTCTTCGTCCAGCCCCGTTGCCTATACCTCAGGGCAAAAGTGAGTGGAAGGGAGTATGGTCTCATGGGCAGATCTACTTACCCAGCTGGGAGCGAGCAGGGTTGGGGGCCCTCCAGGGGCCTGGGGAAGCCCAAAGGCAAAGGGGCAGTGGGCCGGGTGCCTAATCCTGTCCTGTGCCTGTCAGGTTGTCAGAGGGTGAGGCGAAAACAGGGAGGGACAAGGTGGGGCTCCTCTCGGGCCTTTCCTGGGGCCCCTCCCTCACCCTGCTGCTTCCCATCACTAACACGTCCAGGCGTGTGAGAGCCCGCCTCCCCAGGAAACAGGATAAGCTGAAGGGGTGCAGATAAGGTTCCCTGGTCGTGTGGGTGAGTAGGGACACTGCCAGATCCTGCCCCTGGGTCCTGCTTCTGCGCTCATCCCTCCCCACCCCCTGCCCCCCACCCTCTGGTCCCAATCCTCCCACCCTGCAGCTCTTATGCTGTCTGGCCGCTCTTGCCTGCACTCAGCAGAGAAGGCGACCCAACTCCTCATTCCCCCAGCTGCTCTACCTTTGCCTGTTTTCAGACTCCTGACCCTGAGACTCAGACTCCTGAGCCCCCTTTTTCCTCAGCTTCCTACCTACCCCTCTCACCTCTTGCCTTGGACCCTGCCCCAGTCATTCTGCCCTCACACCTCTCAGTGGGCTGTCAATGGCAGCTTTCAGTGTAAAGCATAGGTTAAGTTCCAGGCGGAATGGGAGATGCATGGAGGTGTGAGGGGCTTATAGCCTGGTTGAGGAGTCCTAACTGACAACCATGAAGAGGCCACACTGCCAGGCTGCACCAGGATACAACGCAAGGAAAAAGGAAAGGGCGCAGTGTAGAGACTTACTTCTCTAGGTCGTGAGGTTGGGCAAAGCTTGGAAAGGAAGAAATTTGGTAGATTGATGAAATTTAGGGAAAGGGAAAAAAGGCTTCTGCCCAGTCAACAGCCAGAAGGGGGTTCCTTGGGAGCCAGGACACCAGTCTTGTCTCAGTTTGGGTTCCCTCCAGAGCAGAGCCTGAGTCGAGGACATGGGTAATCTGGCATTTGGGGAGTCAGGTCGGGAAGCAGGAGTGAGAGAGCAGGGGAAGAGAGGGAAGAGGAAAACCAGTAAGAGTGTATTATTGAATTCCAATATTCAGTGGGCATCAGGAACCTCTGAGTGCACAAAATAACTTCCAGAAAGAGAGAAGATGGGCGTTTATGGCCAGCTCACATTCCCCATTGTTTGAGGGTTGTCCTAGAGGCATTAATGCCCTTATACACACTTGCAGCCTGTACTTGTCAGGGGGCTGAGTGGGCTGCTACAGCTTCAGATAAGACTCCTGGGCAAGAAATCAAGGAGACTTATGCTCATGTGAGGGATTCACTGACAGTGAGAGTCTGAGCTTCCTCACAACTGTTCATCACAACTGCAGCTGAAATCAGAGATGGGGCACGGGGCACCGAATGCTAAAGTCCTGATGTCATCAAAGGACCCATCCCCTCTTCCGCCTTCCACATCTCCTTCATGCCTATAAAGTGGCCAATGGAGAAAGGTGAGAGAATGACTAATCCAGTGCAGCTGAAGCAGGCAGTTCTTCTGAAGAGAAGTGTTGAGCCAGCCCCTCCCCTAGCCCACAGAGGGAAGAGCATGAAAGAGGAAGGCCAGGGTCCCAGACAGGATCCTGGTGATTCTGGATCCATGGATCAGGACCCATCCTCCCCTCGCACCCCACCCAGGCACACTGCCTGGAGGTGTTCTATTTTCTCCAAGCCCTGCCCATCCTCAGCACGGCCTCCCTGTTCCTAAAGCTGCAGTTCATGGCGTTTTCAGTAGGTGGCAGCACATACAGAGCAAATCACATAACCAGCTTCACACAGATTGGGAGCCAGGAGAAATTGGCCCTAGAAATTACCTCGATATAAAGAAACACACCGGATATCACATTCCATCCAATTACATAGTTCCCATGTACCCTCACATCACACGCTGCCACCAGAGACACACACACAAACTTCCATGGCTTTTGCTGGACATATCTGGGCCTCCATCCTTCCTCCACCACCCCACTTGGCCCTTCCCCTCCTCCCTCCCCTTGGACTTTGCCCTTCTCACTGGCCAGGCAGGGGGGCCAGAGTCCGGGCTTGACTCATACCCCACCTCGCCGGGGCTGAGATCCCAGCTCCGTAACAGAAAACACCACCACTTCAGCTCCAACCCCGCCGAGAACCACCGAGCCCAGACCTCCCGGGAGAGGCAACTCTCCTGCTCCTTCCCTCCACCATGGAGTACCTCTCTGCCCTGGACCCCAGCGGCCTGCTCAGGTGATTTCTAACCCTTCTCTCCACTCTCCAGCTCTGGGGATATAGGCAGGGTGACAAAGCTGCTTTCAGACCCTAGAAAACTTTCGAATTTGTACCCCTTCCCCTCCCTGCCCCTTTTCACAGTGGGCTTGTCCAGCTCCTGAACCGCCACCCCATCCCCTCACCCCCCCCCACCGCGCCCAGTCTGTGGTCTCTCCCTCTCTCCCCGAGCTACTTTAATCCGCACACCTAGATCCCTCCCTCCCAACTTCCCTAAAGCTCCAGCTACCCCACGCCCGTCACCCCCGCTGCACTCACCAAACCCCTCACTCCTTCTTGACCTTTCTTCCCACCTACCAGGTCAGTAACCAGTATGAGCTCCGATTTGGGCCGTAAGGTCTGGACCTCGGCTCCACCACCCCCGCGACCTTTCCGCGTCTGTGATCACAAGAGGGCCACCCGGAAAGGCCTTACAGCTGCCACCCGCCGGGAACTGCTACACAAGGTGTGTGGGCCACGTCCCTGGGTTCCAAGAGCAGAGGCAGCCAAGGGGCTAGGGAAGAGTGTGAGCTTGGAATAATGAGCAGGAAGGGCCGCGGCTACATGGCTGCCCCTCCCTCTGAGGGCTAAAAGCAGGGGGGTGAGCCCAGTGGCTTCTGCTGCATTTGAGTCAGTTCACTTTTTTTTTTTCCAAGGAGTGGGCTTTTCTTTGGGGGCAGGAAAGGAGTAGACAGGGGTGGAGGGATAGATTTCAGAACTCAGTATGGAACGGCAATTTGTATGACAGATCAAATTCAAATCCTGATTCTGCCGCTTCCTAGTGTCAAAACTTGGGAAGTTACTCAGCCTATCAAAACCTCAGTTTCGGGCTTCCCTGGTGGCGCAGTGGTTGAGAGTCCGCCTGCCGATGCAGGGGACATGGGTTCGTGCCCCGGTCTGGGAAGATCCCACATGCCGCGGAGCGGCTGGGCCCGCGAGCCATGGCTGCTGAGCCTGTGCCTCCAGAGCCTGTGCTCCGCAGCGGGAGAGACCACAACAGTGAGAGGCCTGCGTACCGCAAAAAAAACAAAAACAAAAAAAAACCCTCAGTTTCTTCATCTGTAAAAAGGGTACAATAATACAACTACCTCCTAGGGCTGCTGAAAGGAGTAAAAGAGAATAATGTATGTAAAGTGCTACATAGATACTTGACACTAGTGAAGACTTAAAAAGGTTAAAAGTCATTATTACCGAAAATAGTTCTGAAGAACTCTGTGAGGGTCGGGGAGAGTGAGGTGGGACACTGGAGATAAGACCCCGTCGTGACAGGCCCCATCAGCATAATGCCTATACCCATTCAAGAGAAACTGGCTAGCTTTTCAATTCCTAACCAGTAGGCATGGCTTGGAGGGAAGCTGAGAGAGATGACAGTGACATGGTAGGAGCAAAGCAGGAACGAATAGGAAAAGGACAGGCCCTAGTGAGGGTCCCCCAACAACTAAAGAACACCGTGAGCTAGAGCCATTAGAAGGGATGGCAGAGCACCAGGAAGGAGAGTTGGGGTATCAGTCAGCATCTAGGGTCAACCATTGGGTGCTGGGCAGCCGGACAGGGAAGGGGCATGGGATAAGCTCTGCCCCTTCCCTCCTACTTCTTGCCACTGGGCAGGCACAGGAGACTCTGGCGCTGAGTGGAGTGCTAACACTGGTGCTGGAGGAGGATGGGACCACAGTGGAGAGCGAGGACTTCTTCCAGCTGTTGGAGGATGACACATGCCTGATGGTGCTGAAGTTGGGACAGAGCTGGAGCCCCAGCAGGGTGAGAGGCCCACACTGGGGCTGCTTAGGCCACTGATCCTTTCTGTCTCTCCCAAGCCTCTTCTGCTACCTAACCCTGATCTTGGGGGCAGAAGCGACGGGAGAGGTGAGGAGTTGTCGAGGACTCCTTGTAGTGGACCAACAGTCCAGGCAAGGGTGGGTCTGTCCCAGTGCTGACAGGGATTAGTGGTGAGTGTATGTGAGGGTCCATTGCACCGATGTGGGGGGCTCCTACAGAGTGGGGTGCTGTCGTATGGCCTGGGCCGGGAGAAGCCCAAGCACAGCAAGGACATCGCCCGCATCACCTTCGACGTATACAAGCAAAACCCTCGAGACCTCTTTGGCAGCCTGAACATCAAAGCCACGTTCTACGGGCTCTACTCCATGAGCTGTGACATTCAAGGACTCGGCCCAAAGAAAATACTCAGGTCAGAGACCAACATGTCACACTTCCCCACCCCTACGGCTGCACTCCCCTACCCTGTTAGCTCTCCCCTGTGGAAAACCCCCAGACCCCACCCCGTGACTTCCTCTTGTCTCTGCCCTTCAGGGAGCTCCTCCGATGGGCCTCCACACTGCTGCAAGGCCTGGGCCACATGCTGCTGGGAATTTCCTCCACCCTTCGTCATGCAGTGGAAGGGACTGAGCGGTGGCAGCGGCAGGGTCGCCTCCAACCCTACTGAGAAGGGGCTCTGAGCTTCTGCCCCTAGACTCATTCCAAGAGACAGACTGTAAGGACTGTGACAGCATCAAGTTTGGGGCCTACACACAGTGCAGGCTCACTAACCCGCCTGTTTTCCCCAGTCTTCTGATCCCATAGTGACAGGCCCATCAGCCTAACGCCTTCCACCCCAGCCTATACCCATTGCTGAAGAATACTATCCATTCCTAGCCATCTTTGCAGCCTCCCACTTACCCTGAAAGGCCACAGCCTGTCCACAGGCATCTGGATCCCACCCTGATTGCTGCTACATCTAGAGGTCCTTACCACTCCCCTCCTGTCCCTAAGCTCCCCAGTGCCCTGAAGAAAGCCCTCTCTAACTTTACCTTGAGATCTCTATTTCTTTGTACCCTTCCCCCACAAAATAACAAAGGTGTTTCCAGTAAAAATATAAAAATGTTTATCAATAAGACTTTTGACTCCAGTTTAAACTAGGAACAGGACAGGATAGATACTCCGTTTCCCCGTGCCCCATGAACACCCAGTCCCAGATCCAAAGGCCTTAGTCTTCAAGTATTGAGTTCAAGGCCCGCCTCCGCTTGGCCACCGCCCCCTGCTGCTGTTCCCAAGCCTCTCGCCGCTTCAGAAAGGTAGTCAGGGCCACGTTTCGAGCTACATGGTGGCCAAAAGGGTCCCTTATCAGCTCCTGGTTCCGCGCCCCTGCAAAGGGAACCATTCGTGTTCAGTATCACCATGCAGTCACCCACCCATCCTTGAAGAGACTCTACCTGGGGTGAAAGTCCCTCCATTTTTTTGGAACCCTGGGTCTGCCTCAGGATAGAGTTAACCCCTCACTGTCCAAAGAAGAGAAGTCAGGAGGAGGGGTGGGAGCACAGGGCTGCACAGTCCGCAGAGGGGCAGGGGAGAACAGACTGCCAAGAACCCGTGGCCAAGACCACCCTTTGGAACTGAAGTCTCTGCTTAATTTAGGTCCATTCCCAGCCACCCAGCTCTTTAGAGTGAGGAAAGGGGACACTTGGAAAGGTCAAAGATCGGTGCTGGTACTCACCCAGCTCAGCAGCAATTTCCTTCCGGGCCCCCAGGGCTGCCCCACTCCAGATGGCATCAAGCACACGGCTGCCGTGGCGACTACAGGCCAGAGCCACATACTGTCCCTGCATTGAGACAAGCAAGGTAGGGCCCTCTAGGGCAGTCCACAGAAGTGTGTTGGGTTGGGGTGGGCATGAGGGCTGAAGTTCAGAGGCTGAGTTGAAGCAGTCTAGGAACTACACATCCTCTCTGTGACTCCGAAGCACAGTCCTGGGGGAAGCTCACATGCTCTAAATGGAGGATGGCAGAGGAATCAAAGCAGAAGCCAGAAATCTAACCTTTAGGGTCTTCAGCGCCCGGCGGCGCTGCTTGCGTGTCACGGAGGGGCTGGTCAGGACAGCATCAAGCACATGGGAACCAGCAGGGCTTTGCGCCAGAGTCAGAAGCTGTGGTCCTGTCAAGGCACCCAAACTTCGAAGTATAATAACAGGACTGGAGAAGTGCAGCAAATGCTGGAGCAGTAGAGACCCAAGGACTGTCACTTCCCCCAGGTCCCTGGCGGTGGCCATTTCTAGCTGGAAGGACAGAGACAGGGAATTAGGAGGCAGCCACCAAACTGCCACCTTCACTTGGATGAAGCCAGAGATCTCACCACCCTCACCTCAGTGGTGAGGGGCTTCCTAAGCCCTGGGAGGCCTGGTCCCCAGTTAGTCACAGGTTTGGCCTCTCCCCTACCTCACCTGGTGCTCTGCGGGCACTGCCCCCTCCTCCTCTGCCAGTCCATAGTACACCTCATAAGTCATCAAAGTGGCAAAGAGAGGCACACAGGCCACTTGCCGGGAAGAGGGCTCTGCACAGTGGAACGCCTAGAAAGGAAGACAAAACATGAAACTGAGAACTAACCTCAAGCAATTCATCCCTAACCTCGACTTCCCAGACAGGGGAAAGCATTCAGGACAGATGAGAATGCCTGAGTCCACAAGAACATAAGCTGCATGCGGACAGGATCTCATCTGCCTTGCTGTATCCACAGCCTCCATATATGTAACGGGCTGAATAAATATTTATTCCTTAAAACTTCTCTCTCTGTCCTGGGAGACTATTTTCATTCCAGGGCCATGAGATGGTTTTGGCTTCATTTCCCCCTGTATCTGTGAACTCCCTGGGCACTAGACCTCTTGGGTCCACAGATACAACGACTGAAGATTAGCTAAGTCCTAGCAGGTAGAATTTGAACTGAGGGCATAAATGGGTTGCGGGTAACCACCACTCACCTCCAACAACAGCTGTAGGACCTGGGCTTGGTGGATCCCAACTCTGTGGCAGGCCCCGACCAGGGCAATGACTACCCCTGAGTGACCCTGAGCCAGCACAGCTTCCAGGGCAGGGCTTAGCTCCTCAAACACGGGGGACAGCTGAGGGGAGACATGGGTTAAAGAATCTGGCATTCTGGTAACAGTGGGCTGAGTTATTGAGAGAAATCTTCCTGCCAAAAACAACTAAAAATGCTAGATAAAACATAAAAGCATTGCCAATAACAGGACTTTGGTTTGGATGGATAAGGAAGGTCCAGAACAAAGGGGCAGTCTTAGAGGTGCGGCCTCCCATGGGGAGGGGATTGTAAATGGCCATACTCTCAGGATAAGGGAGGACTAGAATTAAACCTCCCCTTCTACCCCAGATCTCAACCCATGAGATCCCAGGGAAACATGCCTTGGCACTAAGCAGCAAAGGAAATGAGAAGCTAGGACAGCAGCTCCAGTGCTCATATGGATTTGTAGCCAAGTACCCAGAGACTGCGCGAGCCACGGAAGCTCAGGCTGAGAACTTGAATTACGCCCGTCTCCTGCTGGCACTAGCACCTGAGAGAAGCCAAAGCAAATCCTTTCTGGGAAGAAGGCACCTTTACCCTAAGCTCTGGGAAGCCTCCAGGAATAACTTCTCAAGGGGAACGGCCAGTACACTGTTGAAAATACAGACGCAGGCATACAATAAAGCAAGTCCCAATGAACAAGAACTAAAAGGAACGGACTCAGCCAAGTTCCTGACTCACCAGCTCAGGAGTGGTGATAGCATCCAGGAAACGCTGCAAAGGGAAGTTAGCAATAGGATGTGCAGCCAGGGTCTGCAGCTGTCCTTGGAAGTGATCCTCAAAGAGGCTCTGGAGCCTTGGGGGCTCCGACACCAGCAGCACCTGCTCCAGGAGTCTGGAGCTCGTCTGATCGCGCAGAAATAGCAGTAGGGGACTGGGGACAAGGAGAGGGTGATCAGGTAGTCTTCACTTCACTTCATCCAAAATAACCACATCTTACCATGGTGATCATTTTGAAGTGTACTGAAATAGCAAATCATCACGTTGTGTGACAGGAACTAACACAGTGTTGTACGTCAATTATACTTCAAAAACAAACAAACTTATAGGAAAAGAGGTCAGATTTGTGTTTACCAGAGGCAGGGGCCCTGGGGGTAGGGGGAACTGGCGGAAAGCGATCAAAGGTACAAATGTCCAGTTATAAGATAAATACTAAGGATGTAATGTATAACATGATAAATATAACTAACACTAGTGTATGTTTTACATGGAAGTTGTTAAGAGTTCCCATCACAAGGAATAAAAAATTTTTTCCTATTTCTTTAATTTTGTATGTAAACGAGATGATGGATGTTCACTAAACTTATTGTGGTAATTGTTTTGTGAGGTAAGTCAGTCAAATCACGCTGCACACCTTAAACTTACGCAGTGCTATATGTCCATTATATCTCAATAAAACTGGACAAAAAAATAACATGGCTATATACATATATATCTCATATATATACCTCATATATATATCTCATATATATATTTCATATATATACACATGTACACACACACATACACAGAATGAAAACCTTTGTCTTTTAAAACAAACAAACAAAATACCCATATCATGTCATTCATTTCACACAGCCCACCACCTCGGTCAATCCTGAGGCCCTGTCCATACCTGCCATCTGCTGAGGAATTGCGGCTACTCAAGTAGCCCATCACAGCATTGCAGAGGTGGGCACAAAGCTGGGGCAGCTTGCGGTGTAAGATCTGTAAGGCTACTTGAAGGCAGAAGCTGGAGATCTTGTCAGTGATAAACACTGTGGGGGAGGGCAGAAATAATAAAAGCGGCTTTCCCAAAAGCCAGACAACCTATAAAACCTCAGATCTCAGGCAACAAGATTCAAGGGACTGTGGACACAAATGGTCTACACAGGGCCTTTACAACATCAAACCAGTTAAGATTTGAAAACAAGAGGGATAAGACTGATCAAAATAAGAGCCTTGTTTGATGATCATCACCTCCAAAAAAGATCCTAGATTTCCTCTTATTTCCCTCCTTACCAGCAATGTCCTTCAGAAAGCAGGAGCTCAGGTTCTGAAGACAATTCAAGAAGGTTTCAGGGACCTCGAAATCGGTTGCCTTACATTCCCGAGATGGGGCCCTTTGTGCTTCTGAAGGAAGATCAAGAACGTATGCAGTGGTGAGATCACGAACTGCCATCCAGGAGGAAGAATAATTCCGTAGTTGAACAAGGATTTGGCTTGGAGATGCGGAACACGTACAACTCAGTCGGTACAACTGAATGTCTCGTCTCGTCTGGATGACTGAACTGAGACTACATTTCTGTTTTAATTTCTCTAAGAAACTTCAACCAGCTCCCCCAGGGTCCATAGGAGATAGTCCAAACTCCTCAGTCAGGAGTTCAAGGTGTTCCAAAATCAGGCCTCACCTAAACTCACTATCTTATTTCCCAGTGTTTTTCAAAATGTAGGTCTGCTGCCTATGAGTGTATTACGAAATCAATCTAGTGGGTCTCAACCACCTTTTTTTTTTTTTGGCCGCGCTGTGTGGCCTGCGGGATCTTATTTCCCCAACCAGGGATCGAACCCACGCCCCCTGAAGTGAAAGCACAGATTCTTAATCACTGGACCGCCAGGGAAGTCCTAAGCATTTCTTTAATGTAACACACAAAATAAAATGAAAAAGGAGGGAACTCCCTGGCAGTCCAGTGGTTAGGGCTCCAAGCTTCCACTGCACGGGGCACAGGTTTGATGACTGGTCGAGGAACCACAAGCCGCGTGTGGCTCAGCAAAAAAAAAAAAAAAAAGGGGGGGGGAGAAAATATCAGAGTGGGTTGCATGTAGTAAGGGTATTGCTTTCTGACCTTTTGCTTGAATCCAGTATGTGTATATATACACATATGTATGTCATGTTTAAAAAACTTTTCCATACTGTGAGTTCTGGTTAAAAAAAAAGTTTGAAACGCAATGCTCAAGTGAATCATCTCTTCCACTTGCCCCCATTCTTCTAACAGCTGTTCCCTAAACACACCTATGCATCCTTACCTCTGGGCCTCTACGCACACTAATCTTTGGCCTGATATCCCTGACCTCATTTCTCTGCTAATTCTTTATGATCATGAAGAAATCCTCTGCTTATTCTCTCCTTCTGAACTTCCTAAACTCTCCTTCCCTCTGGGTCTATATCCCTTTCTTGTAATACTTACCAGGTAACTGGGAGCCACGGTGCCTGGCTCTCTCAGACTCCAGAAGAGTCCCTCCCAATACCTGCAGCAAAGTTCTGACCACGAAGCTGCCATGTGTGTCTCCACAGTAGAAAAGAAAATCATCACACACCTCAGCGGCTAGTCCCAGGCCCAGCTCCTCCAGGGTCTCCAAAGGACCATCCTTCCCATCCTCCTCCTCCTCCTCCTCCTCTGCAGGGTTCCCTAGCAATCGAGGCAGCTGCAGCAAAGCACTTTGCAATACATGGACCCCACATCGATGACAGGCCACAAAGCGCAAGTTGGGCCGCAGAGCAGCCCATACTCGACACAGCGGTTTCAGGGGACTGAACCCCAACAGTTCCTGCAGCATCTCACTACCAGCCCTGTTTGTGGCCAAGGCTAGGGCCTGAGCCTCCACTTCTTTCAAAACATTGTGCACCATCAGCTCTGGAAAAACAAGAAAAGAAATATATTAAAGAGAATGAGAGGAGGCTAAGGTTATGTTCCATCACTTAACCAAGGGGTGGGGAGGGAGGAAGGGGATACAGGAGATGAAACTAAGTCCTCACACCCTGGGGACCCACGAAAATGTCCTTACCGGTCCTGGATTTTATGCCCAACTAAGTGCCTCCCTTGATCCCACGCCAAAGTTGCTCCCTACCTCGTTCTTCTCCCGTCTCGGGGACCTCTTTCAGCGCGGATAGCGCCCGGCGGAAATACCCCAAAGCTTCTGGGCTCAGGTGAGGGTGCGCATCCGGAGCCGGCTCTGAGCGCCCATCCGGAGGCGGGCAGGGTTGTCGCTGGCGGCCTGGTGGGGGGCGCCCCGAGCCCTTGGCTCCGCGCCCTCTTTTGCCACCAGCTGGGAACCGGCGCCCCGCCTGGTGGGGGGAGCGCGGAACCAGCCCCATGAGTGCTTCGGCACCTCTCCGCCAGCAAAGGCTTCCTTAGCCGCAGAGGGAACCTCAAGCACTCGCGTACGGGCCGGGGCCTGGCAGAGTTTAGGCACGCCCGCGCGCTCAGGGCGCAGCGTTACACGTCATAGCCCCGCGACTGCCGCTCCGCGGCGGGAGTGGCTGAGTTTCAGGATCGCCCAGCTCTCGCTTGCCAGTGCTGGTTCCCACCGGTCATTGCCCCGGACCCGCGGGGTACTCTTTGATCCTCCCGTCCGCGTCGCCAGCGGAAACTGGGTCAGAACGCGGACTTCCACCCCAGCCTCGTACTCTGACCCCGTAGTTGTCACCTCGTCCCGCTCCCGCGGCCAGAATTAAAGTCCTTGACTTCGAGAACGAGGCGGCGCGAGAACTCCAGCAGCAGTACACGTGGCAGGTAAGGGGCGCGAGCTCCCTCCACTTCGGGCTCGGGGTCCCTTGGCCTCGCGCCCACCCCCGACCCGGAAGTCTCGCCTCCGGACCAGCGGCCAGTGCTCCAGAGAGCTCAGAACTCCGCGTGGACGCGCTGGGAGGGACCGCCCCGCTACAGTCCCCCACCCAGTCAGCCCCACTCAGAAAGTCTCAGTAAGTGGCCCTCCTGGACAGCCCCACTTCTTCAGTCCTTGGCCTCCCAAAAGGGACAACCAGCCTTGTCCTGGGCCCTGCACTGGTTATCCCCCTCTGAAACTTCTCTCCCATCAAAGGATCTCAGCCTTGGCTCCCCTTCCTATCATTGTCAAGGTCCCCCCTCTGCATATACACTCTGCAGGCTTCCGTCAGAGCAAGTCCTTGCTTCCACAGATTTAACCCCTTGGCTTGTGAGTCATGCCAGCTCCCATGAAGGGCCAAGTGTGCGTGGTTACGGGTGCTTCCAGGGGTATTGGCCGGGGCATCGCTTTGCAGCTCTGCCAAGCAGGTGCCACGGTTTACATCACTGGCCGCAATCTGGACACACTGCAGGCCACTGCTCAGGAGGTGAGTGCTTCTTCTGGGATCCCAGGGGCAGAAACCACCTCAGGGAGCCCTTCCCATTAACCACCCCTCTTAATCCCTTACCTGAAACCAAAATATTCCTCAGTAGACATGAACATTTTTACTCAAAGTGGGATAAGTAAACCCCATAAGTAACTTCAGATCAGGCTATATTTTGCCACCAAGTGAATTTTATGAAAAAACTTGCTGTTTGAGAGCTTCAGGGATTTTAGAGTTGCATCTTAAGAGTTGTGGACCTGTGCTTTTTCTCTGTTTTTGTTAAGACTTTATTGACTTGTACATTTTCACTCGACTTTTCTACTGAATTTCAGTTAAATAAATACTGGGGTGTGTTTGATAGGCTAGGCACTGGGTGAAGCACTGGGGTTACCAAAATTAGTAAGACATAACTTCTGCTTTTAAAAGAGAGTCCAGCAGGAAGTCTAAGGCAGAAACGGATCATTTCAATGTAATGTGAATACAGTAAGTGATAAAAGTAATTAATATTTATATGGTAAGTGATAAGTGTGCCCAGAATGCACTGGGAATATGGGTGAGCAGTTAGGCAGGGAGGTCAGAGGGTGGGACCCAGAGCATGGATCTGGAGAATATGATGATTGTTCTTGAATAAGGTGTTCTTTCTCTGAAGTTAGAGGATGGGGGCACATTTGTAGAGGGTGAGGCAGAACAGGAAGTAGAGATAGTTCATGTCTGAGAACTTTGATTTCTCATTTACCAGGCAGAAGTGTTGGTGGAGTGAGGGTAAGAGGGCTGTGATTTTAAGTTGGGTTTCCACATGAGTGGTGAAGAGTGGGAGCTAAGGGCACGTGAAATGGAAATGACTAGTAATGAGGAAAAAGATAGATACTCATTTCTCAAGAGCAGCCTCCAAGCCTAATTTGTCCCTCACCCTCCACATGCAGAGTACAATGCCTTGCGCATGGTAGGCCTCAGTAAATGTCTATAGATTTTAAACCTGGGATCCCCATCATCATTACTCTACAATGACAGGACCTAGCATTCCTGAAACTCCTCCAACAGGCACCAGAGGGCAGTATTGCCACCATGTTCCCTCAGCTGCTGGCTGTGAGTCCTATGATTGCCTTCTCAGCTCCCACGCTGGGAGTTGAGGGGAGCTGTGTTGTGTCTCATACTATGTTCGACGGGAAGCTCATATCCTCTCTAACCCTCTCCAGGCACAATCCCGAGGGGGCCGGTGTGTGCCCGTGGTGTGTGATTCAAGCCAGGAGAGTGAAGTGCGAAGCCTGTTTGAGCAGGTGGATCAAGAACAGGAGGGGCGTCTGGATGTGCTGGTCAACAACGCCTATGCTGGGGTCCAGGTGCTCTTTGAACTTTGACCCCAGCTCCACACTCCTGACCTTTCCCTCTGACCTGAGTCCTCATCCCCACTCATTATCCCTTCCATTATCCAGCCCCTTCCTGCCTTCAAAGCATCCTATTCACCACTCTCCCTGTCTTCCAGGTGATCCTGAACAACCCTAAAAAGGCATTCTGGGAAAGCCCCGCCTCCATCTGGGATGATATCAACAACGTCGGACTCAGGTAGGTGCCTCCCCTGCCACCCCGCTAAGGGCCTGGGCTCCCCTCACTCAACCAAGCTGAGGGCCCAGACGTTTTCCCATGTGCCCTCTCCTTTTCCCTCTGATCTTGTCTCTCTTCTCCCTTCTATCCCATTTGTCCACTAATCTCTAAAGAAGTTTAATCCGGTGAATCTGTACCTAGGAATGTCAACTTTTGCCTTGTTTCTGTCAGTAATTTTCATCTGAATTTGCCCTTGCCCTCCCTCCTGCCTCATTTTCTGCCCATCCAAATGCATGACCCAGAAGGGAGCCTCTTTCCCTCAGTAAAGCATGCCACCTATAGTCAGTATTTCCGAAGATGGCTAGAGGAAGAAATTGTTTTGTTTTAGATCAGAAGAAGGTCAATAAGGAAGAGTGAGTGCCAGCTATCTTAGCCTTTCCCTCCTCACTCCAGACCCACAGGCAAGGGTACTCCCAAGTCCAAGTTGGGAGGGCAGGGGTGTCATGGGGTTACACATACATCTGGCAAAGGAGTGAGATGAAACACCGCATTAAGAGTTCACCCAGCATGACATACATCAGTTAGGTCTGTGTTTATTGTTGGAAAGAGGGTACCCTCTCAGAAACTACACTGCATGGATGTGATCAGCCACCTGTGGGAGTCACCAAGAGATTATATGCAAATCTACTTCTGAAGCGTCTAAGGACACTCAGGGCTTCTAGCGGCAACCCCAGGGAAGCAGGATTAGAATCCACTTGTCATTTCCCAAGTGGAATAAAGGTTGTGAGGACAGAGGGGGATGGTCAGCCAACAATCAAGAAAAGAAAACCCGGACTTCCCTGGCAGTCCAGTGGTTAAGACTCCACCCTTCCACTGCAGAGGGCATGGGTTCAATCCCTGGTTGGGGAACTAAGATCCCGCATGCCGCATGGCGTGGCCAAAAAAAAAAAAGAAAGAAAACCCAAAAAGCTAGAAATTGGCAACACCCATATCCTTAACCCTCCAAAGAGAGGGGCCTTCCACACTCTCATCTCCTGCTGGTCAGGGTTTTGAGCCTGTGAAGCAAAGGCCTGGACACCGCCCTGGAGCTCTGATGAATTCTCCAAGGTGAAGGTCACTCTGTGAGCCTCCTGGAAGTGCACCAACATCTCCTTTCACCTCCCACACACACATTCACATTTACTGTGCCTTTCTTCTGCATTGCCTGAGGTCAGGCTTTCTTTTGATACCATACTCTACTTGTTTTCATTTGGAGGGTCCTGTTTCCCTTGCGATACTGGTTACCAAGTATGTGTGTTATTTTTTTAAAAATATACTGTGAAGACCAGTACAATCTTATTCCCCTAGTCACCACTGCTTCCTCTTTTGCCTGAGATATAGCTACTGTTAATAGCCTAGTATATATTCTACCATGCATTTAAATATTCCACTAGGAAGAGATACCATAATTTATTTATCTAATCCCTTATTTGTTGCAACAGTGGAAAATAATTAGGTCAAAAAATATGACTTCTTAAAGATTTTAATAAGCATTGTCAAACTGTCCTCTAAAAAGACCCCACCAATTTATAATCTCACAACAGTGAAGGAGGATATCTGTTTCCCCGTGTCCTCAATCATACTAGACAATATCAGGCCACGAGGTCAGGCAAGTTTCGCCATCTAATAGGCCAAAGATATCTGAAGGTGTTTTTTAATTTACACTTCTCTATTATTTGTGAAGTTGAGCTTTTTTTTTTCACTTTTTATTGGTTCTTGATTCTTTTGTGAGTTGTATTACTAAGTTATTCTTTTCACATCAATTTATAAGAGATCTTTGTACAAGATCTTTAGATTCCTTTGATGTGTTTTACAAATATCTTTCTCAATTTATTACTCATTGTTTGCATGTATGCTCTCCTCAGCTATGTATACTTAATTGTGTACACATGTATGTATTTGTACATCTTTCTCTCTCTATATATGTTTTACTGTTAAGAAGTCACATTTCTATCTAGGTGTGATACTGAGACAAGTTTTCCCTACCTCAAGTTTATGAACACATTGTCATGCTTTCTTTTAGTGCTTTTGTGCACTCATTTTTTTATATTCAAATATTTTGAGAATGCATTTTAAAACAGTAAATGAGGTGGAGAACAAATCCCACCCACTAAATAACTGACCAGTTGTTCCAAATCCATTTATTGTGTGGTCCATCTCGCCCCATTGGTTTGAAATGTTCCGTTTGTAATTCGCTGAATTCTCCTTTACACTTGGATTAATTATTGAGTATTTTGTTTCATTGACTTACTTATGTATTATTATGCCAGTCCTGCATTTTTTTAACTATTATGTCACTGTACTTTTTTTTTTTTTTTTTTTTTTTTTTGTGGTACGCGGGCCTCTCACTGTTGTGGCCTCTCCCATTGCGGAGCACAGGCTCCGGACGCGCAGGCTCAGTGGCCATGGCTCACGGGCCCAGCCGCTCCGCGGCACGTGGGATCTTCCCGGACCGGGGCACGAACCCGTGTCCTCTGCATCGGCAGGCGGACTCTCAACCACTGCGCCACCAGGAAAGCCCCTCATTGTACATTTTAACGCAGGTTGGTTGGGTGAGGGGAGCATATCCCCCTCACCGACACGATGTTACTCTTCCTTTTTCAGAATTTTCCTGGCTCTTCTTACACATCTATTCTCACTGAGCTTTAGATTGTTCTGTTGATCTCTCCAGGAGTCTTACTGAGATATAACTCCCATTGACTGGACCTGTGCATTAGTTTAAGTAGAACTGATGTTTTACATGTTGATTCTTCTAAGCAAATTATGTCTGTACTTGTTCTTTTATATTAAGCAGAACTTTATAGTTTTTCCTTGTAGATCCTATACATTTATTATGTTTTATCCCCTGAGCTATTTTAGCTTTGTTATTGCTGTCATGACAGAGTGCTTTTCTTCCATTACAGTCTTCTACAGATTGCTGTTTCTTAACCTTCGGTGGTTAATATTACCCATGTCCCTCTCAGAATGTGGCCTCAGGCCCTTGATTCACCAGGTTTGCGGCCTTCTCCTGGATCAGAAGCCATTAGGGGGCAGAAGAAACTTCCCGAGACAGCCCTGAATGTGGTTCATTCCTTCTTCTTTGCCCCACCTTCTAGAGGCCACTACTTATGCTCTGTGTATGGGGCACGGCTGATGGTACCAGCTGGCCGGGGGCTCATCGTGGTCATCTCCTCCATTGGTGGGCTGCAGTATTTCTTCAACGTCCCCTATGGCGTGGGCAAAGCTGCGGTGAGGACCCACTGGCACAGGGGTTGGGGACAGTCGTGGTACCCATAGCTCAGGAGAGACAGTCCCCGGTAGTCAGAGTGGTGAGGCTGACTGACCCTCACCTCCTCCTCTGCCCCTGCATGGATGGTTCCTTTGCCTGGGCTCCTCTCAGCTGGCCAGCCTAGGCAGTGCACTGGGGAAGGTGGACAGCTGAGACAGGGCTCCTGGGAAGGCCAGGAGGTTGGGGCATCCTCGGTGGAAGCAGGGAAGGCAGGGGAGGGAGGTGACATGACCAGGTGCCCTGGCTCCCACCTGGCCTTCTGTCCCTCTGCAGTGCGACAGGCTGGCTGCCGACTGTGCCCAGGAGCTGCGGTGCCACGGGGTCAGCTACGTGTCGCTTTGGCCAGGGTTGGTGCAGACAGAACTGCTGAAGGAGCACGTGATGAAGGAGGAGAACACTGCTGATCCCCTTGTTGAGCAGGTTGGCAAGGGGAGGGCGAGGGTGGCAGAAAATGTGGGGATCAGCCACTCCATCCCCACATCCTCCAACCGCAAGACAGTAACAACAGAGTAAATACCCAGGTGCTTGTCGCGGCAGGCGCAGGGCTGAGCACTGACACACATTATGTCCTTTTCTTCTGTAAGGGAGACGGTGTCTCCATTTCACAGACAGGGAAACTGAAACTCAGGGAGGCTAAGAAACTTGCTCAAGGTCACATGTGCCATAAGTGGAAAGATTATACAGCTCCAAAGCCCATGCCCTTGACCTCTGCTCTGAACTAATCTAGAAGGCCCAGACATAATTGACAACCCTACATCCTTCCACTTAGGAAAGGCAGTTGGTCCTGGTCCTGGGGTACAGGGCTCACTGGATGTGGGGAGGAATGATTCCCGTACCTTCTGAGATGCTGAGTCCTGCAGGTGCAGTGATGAGGGCCTCTGTCTCCTGGACAGAAGCTGAAAGCAGGGAAGGGACTTGGGCAGTGCTCTTGGAAATTAACCCTTCACTTCTCTGCCCCTGTGTTTCAGTTCAAATTTCGTTTCTCATCTGCGGAGACCACAGAAATGAGTGGCAAATGTGTGGTGGCTTTGGCAACAGGTGAAGAGGTTGGGGGCGGCTGGTAACAGGAAAGGGCGTGGAGGATCTTCAGGGTGGTGGCAGTCAGTTCAGGGTCCCGAGCCAGGAATATGCCCTTCTTTTCTCTGGCGTCTGGAGCCCCAAAGGGTCCGATGCCCAGTTTGAGGTGCGGGAGCCTCAGGAACTGGATCCTGGGAGACATGGCCAAGAGCCAGAGGCCCAGGAACCTTCCTAGAAACAGAGAGAAACAAGTCTGGGTCCCTAAGCCTGTCTCGGTAGTGCCCTGGGCCACACCCGGGCCGTCTCAGCTGTCTGTGTGCCCACAGACCCCAATATCCTGAGCCTAAGCGGGAAGGTGCTGCCGTCCTGTGACCTGGCGCGGCGCTACGGCCTGCAGGACGTTGATGGTAAGAGCTCTGGCCCAGCAGCCAGCCTGGACCTCTCTTCCTTCTCACCTGGCTCACCCCTTCTCCTGCCCTCTCTCCCTGTTCCCTCCTCCCTCACCTTCCATTCAGTCTCCTCAGCTGGGGTGGGGGTGTCCGAGGAGTGGGAAGCAAGGGTCTAATCCTTCTCCTGTGGTCCGCAGGCCGCCCCGTCCAGGACTATTTGTCTTTGAGCTCCGCTGTCTCCCATGTCTCCAGCCTGGGCTGGCTGGCCTCCTACTTGCCTGGCTTCCTCCGAGTGCCCAAGTGGGTTATGACCCTCTATGCTAGCAAGTTCTAACCCTCCTGGCCTGACACAGTTCTGCTTCCCTTTGGGCTGAGTGGTTGGCCTATCGCAGTGGAACAAGGCCACCTTTCCTGCCCACCTGCTGCATACCCTTGATCTGAAGAGAAGGCCTCTGCCGTGTGCCCTGGTTGAGCCCTAGGGGCCTTTATAGGTCCTTCTTCAGGTCTTCCTTGCCTCTGTGTTTTACTTTTTGCCTTAATATTGAAAAATGTTCTGGGGGCTAATAAAGGTCTCGTTTCTCCTTCAACTTATTTTCAAGTGCTGATTCTATGCTCAGGAAGGTATTAAGTACTTGAGAGAGAGACCTAATGGTATGCAAAGTGTGTAGGTTCTCAAGGATCTCTATCCCCAGCACAAGCCCCTTTACTCCACATCTGTTGCTCCTCTTCCCTGTAGAGCTGCCCATCTCAGGAGCACCTGCCCTTTGGCTCCCATGCCCCAGCTGGGGAGCAGGGTCCTCCACAGCCAGAAGCAGGCACACCCCAGTCCCTCACTGCTTTTCCACCCCCTCATTCTGCTGTCTCTTCAGGGATGCCTGCTGCCTTCTAGCTGGGCCTGATCCCTGGTTGAGGCCCAATCCAGGAAGGGCAAGCTCCTTGGTGTTCACAGTTTCCCGGAATTTGGGAGGAAAGTACTCTCCAGATCCACGTGAGAGGCAGAAGAGTAGTTGATGACACCGGCACATCACATCCTCCCTCCTGGGACAGCACCACCTGAACTGCTTTCGGAAGAACTGACTGCAAGAACCCTTCAGGGCTGCCTTTCCTGCTTGGGGGGGATCTGTCCCAGCCCGAGGCAAGGCAACAGGGTGTGTATTCCAAAGAGGAGCTGAGGGCCACTCTGAGGGCACCTTCCCACCAGCAGCCTCGATGGCCATCAAGGTAACTGGATGGCTGCTGTAAATCAGAGTGGCATAGATAATTTCTAAACTTCAAAAAGGGCAGGGTGAGAGCTGAGGCTTCCGAGGGCTCCCCATAGAGTCTGCAGAAGCTGTGATCTTCCTGTGGCTTTTTGGGGACCGCCCCTGGTTACTATTCCAGTGGGCGCTGGGGTGGCTCACTGGCTGGTGCATCTCTTCCAACCCTGCAGTCAGTGACTTGACGGCGGTTGCTTGAATTCAGCTATGGTGCGCGTATGTATGGCACAGGAGTCCACAGCTGCTGCCAGTCAGGCCATTTTTTAAGAGAGAGCCAGCTTCTCAGCGTGTGACTAGAACTGCGTACTTAAATTCCACCGTTTACCCAGGCACCCCATTCAGATCGCAGTGATCAGATTTCCTCACCACCCACTCACTGCCTTCCACTCACCACCCTAAATTCCCCTAAGATTGGTGAGGGGCAGCAGCAGTTGCCTATATGCTTTAAGAAGAAGGACAAGCACCTCAGGATCTCCTCCAGCCTTCCACACCCATCTTTAAAAAACATCATTGGAACAGATCCTTTCGTGAGGGCCTTGTTCCCTAAACGCCACAAGGTATCATGGGAAGAACATGGGCTTCAAAGTCATACAAATCTGTGCACAAATCCTAACTTCACCACTTTGGAAAGTAAGTGAAATAACATATATGCACCAAGCAATATGTAGCCACTAAAGTTGTCGATTCTTCCTCTTAACAAACATTTAAGAGTATGCTCTGCACCAGGCACCATTCTTGGCTTTGGGAGAGCAGAGAACAAGACAGACCAGGCTTCAACCCACAGAGGACTTTCATTCAGCCCTGGAAGACCTTAGAAGTCAGCTGGACCTTCGACTTACCTTAGGAAGTGAGTGAACTGGGTCCCCAAGAGTACATCAACGCAGAGTTCAGCCTCAGCCCTGGTTATCTCAAGAAGCCGGAGGGAGCAGTGTTCTTTAAGAGATACCACACTGCCTCCCTCCAACAAGACTTAATTAATCTTAGAAACACAAACAATGGAGTCGAGCTCTGAGAGTCTGAAACATGGACAGTGAGTGTTGATTGGAGGTGGAAGAGATTCAAGATCTGAGAAACCCAATAGCAGAGTCTTAGGACATTTGGGGGATTAGTATTCATTCAGAAAACATTTATTTGACACCTGCATTCTGCCCAGCACCATACTAGGCACCAGAGAAGACTAGTTCAATTTGGTGAGATGGGTGCTATAGTAAGTTTACACAGTACCCTGACAGTACAGGAGGGAGCAACTGGCTCCATTAGGAGAGTGAAGGAAGTGATACTGACCAGAGACTTAAAGAATGGGAAGAGAGAAGGTGGGAGGGGGGGTCGTTTTTTCTAACTGTAAAAAAAAAAAAAAGGCACGTACTGAGACACGAAATGGTGCAGGACAGCTAGAAGTTGGTATGACGTAAGTGTAGATGTGGTATGGGATAAGTTTCCAGGGAGAAAGGAGATGAGTAAAGAACAGTGATTAAGATTTAAATTGTGGGCAGTAGGTTTCCACGCGAGGGATTCATCTTAGATGCTGAGTGACTATTAAGGAAGTGCTCCCCGGGGAGCTGGGTGGAGGGGGAGAAGCCAAGCAAGAGCTCCAGTTCAGCCGTGGAGGGTGGCTTCCCTCAGAGCCCAGGGGAGAGCACTGGAGTATAAGGCCTCAGGGTAGCCCTGCCTGGGACAAGGGAGCCAGGCTTTCATTCCCCACCACCACCATTGAGCAGTCACCAGTCACACTTTGGCCCAGTTGGGGCCAGGCAGGGCAAAGCAGCTCCAGGAGGTCATGGGCAGCCTTCCAAGAGGAGCTGCAGGTGTCGACCTTGAAAACACATTGAAGGGGGTGTCATGCACAAAAATGGAAAAGGGCATCAGAGGGGATCTGGACAGAGCATTAACACTGTAAGCTACAGGAGGGTTTAAGCAAGAGAGGAGTGTGCACTGATCTGTATTGGAGGAAGCTTGCTGGGGCTGAGGTGTGGGGAGGATGGACCAGAGGGAGGACAGGCAGGCATCAGAAGAGCTGCCCAGAGGCTGGCCAGTATCCCGGGATGTGATGGCAGCGGAGGTGTGGGCTGAGGAGAGATTGTAGGAGGCAGAGTCAATAGACAGGACCTGTAGGAAGGGAGGTGGGGCTGGTGCAGGACTGCCGTGCTGTTACCACTGGCATGGGGGCCGTGAAAGCAGCAGCAGGCACGGAGAAGAAAAGAATGTGCCTGAGTTGTGAAGGAAATCAGCCGTGGTGAGACACGGGCTGCCTGAGATACAGCCCCTACCCCTGCCAGAGCAAATCTAGGGACTTGGCCGATCCCCAGAAGATGCTTAATCCCCTAAGGGAGCCCAGGGAAGGATGGAGAAGAGATTTTGATTAGCATTTTAAAATTTACATTTCTAAAAGGTGACATTCACATGGGTCAGAATCCAAAAGGTATATAAAGGTGTACAGTGAGAAGTCCCCCCTCCTATCCCTGCTCACTAGTGCCCAGTCCCAACCCAGAGGCAGCCAGCACTACCATATTCTTGGGTAGCCATAGAGAAAGCCCACGCCTGTACAAGCAGAGAGCTAAGCATATTTCAGAGAAGAGATTTGACTGCGTGCAAATCTGGGCCTCTCTTTCTCCAGCTAAGGGGTTGTATTTTCCAGTCTCTGAGGCCATTATGGCCCTTGTGTTCTACACTTCTAAGCAAGGAGCAGCCCTGGCCCACAGGCCCCACCCCTTCTCACGTTGTTAGGCAGGTGCTCCCATTACCCACAACTTCCCTACCCCGCTAGCAGAGAGGGTAAGAGAAAGAGCAACTGAGGGCCTAAAGAGTGGAGGAAAATGGCTGCAGAGAAGCAGTGGCGGTGCCAAGGAGCCCAGCCTCATCAGCCTGACCAGCCCTGGCCTCCTCAGAAGCGGACCCACACTGCGCCTGTGAGATGCACGTCACGCCTGAAGTGGATTCTTCTTTCCTAGGGCAACTGCCCAAGGGTTAGGCGTGCCAAAGTGAGGCCAACTGTGGAGCTTCTGCTCCCAAGGAGTCCCCAGGGATGTAGCTCTGACCGACTGGCTGACACAAAACAAGGTGATGGAAGCAGGCCTGAACCATGGCATCTCAGATGCCAGCTTCCGGGACGAGTCACGGAGGAGGACTTCCCATCGGCTCCTGAAAGTCCCTTTGGGTGATGTGAGTGACAGTGGTGTGATGATTCAGGCATGGGGAATGAAGAGCACACACAAGGCCCCAGAGGAGCCCAGCCTAATAGACAAATCAAGGTGAGATGGTCGGGCCCAGACCCACCCTTTTTCCCTCCTCATCCTGGCTCCTACCCACCCATGACCCCCACTGTTTTGCATGTTGCATGAGGTCCCTTCAGCTCCTGCTCTCCCTGTCACTGGGGAGGGCCCCCGCCATGACCTCAGAAGTTGCTTCGCCGCAGCCTGTCCCCCATCCCATCTGGTCCCTGGTCTTCACCCCCTAGGTTGGTCCACACCTCCACACAACCCCTCCTCCCCGGACCTTCGGCCTGTGTCCTCTCTGGCCTCCCATCCTTCCGCCGCTCCTCCTAGCCCCTCGGGGCCCCCTCACCTGCCCTTCCCCCCGGGCCCTCCACACAATTTTCTCCCTCCCCTTCCATCTCCCAGTCAGCTGGCTTTTGTTGCAGCCTCCTCCTTGCCCAGCCCTGGGCAGGGCGAGGCAGATGGGCACAGGCAAGCTTTAGAAGACAAAGGTCTGGCTCTCGAAGTGCTTTCAGTTATCACCGTGAAACAATTAGACAGCCATGATGAGACCCAGGGTGGGGACTCAAAGGGGCGGGAGGGGTGGGCAGCCAGGCTGCTCCCTGGGCCACAGACAACTCTTGTTCCCTTCAGGTTTCACCTTCCTGGGGGTATTAGAACATCCTTACCCCTGCCTTTCTCTGCAAAACCTCACCTCTGCCTCAGTTCCTGCCTCCAGCAACCAAAGGCGTCCTTGCCCATCTCGATTTGTCCTGATTCCCTCTGGGACAGTCACCTTGGCTAGCTCTCCTACACACACACCTTTCTTGGGGGCCCCCGCCCAGGGATCATCCACAGAGCTTTATTACCTCCTGTTTAACCAGGCTGGCCTGGTTCATGTTGAGCTGCAGAGGCAGGTCTGAGCAGGGGCTGAGGATGGGCACAGGCGGGACCTTCTCTGGATGGATGGATGGATGCCACTGCCCTCTGCACAGAGGCACCTGCAGAGCTCAGAAGTGGGCCAGCTCCCGCCAGGGGCCAGTGCAGGCTCACTGGGAACAAGGTCAAGGGGTCACAGGGCCTGCCTGGCAACTTGTGTGCCAGAAGAGGAGAGGACCTGGAATCCGGCTGTGCTTAACTTGATAATGGGGGAATCTGGGAAAGAAAAGGACCCTTCCTTAAGCCCTTGAAATGGAGGAGGCTGCGAGGAATGCTGGGAAAGAGGCAGAGGGATGAAGTGGGGTCAGCTTTGCGCCATTTCTGTTACCAGTATGAACATATATGCTCCCATCCTCGACAGGCAAGTCTTGTCTCCCCCTTCATTGGAGAGGTGGTTCCAGAAGAAACAGGCAAAGCTGGAACTCCACGAACAGATACTACTCCAGCAGCCCTGGAGGGGCTGGTGCAAGAGAAGGAAACGCAACTGGGCTCCGGGCTTTCGCTGTCACTCTAACACAGCCGAGCCAGCCAGAGACTCGAGGCGCTGTAGGGGCTGAGAGAATTCGTGTTTAATGAGAGCAGCAATGACCTAAACACTCTGCCTAGGTCAGACTTCATCTTTTTTTTTTTTTTGCGGTACGCGGACCTCTCACTGTTGTGGCCTCTCCCGTTGCAGAGCACAGGCTCCGGACACGCAGGCTCAGCGGCCATGACTCATGGGCCCAGCCGCTCCTCGGCATGTGGGATCTTCCCGGACAGGGACACGAACCCGTGTCCCCTGCATCGGCAGGCAGACTCTCAACCACTGCACCACCAGGGAAGCCCCAGACTTCATCTTTTTCACCTGCCATATGAGGTACTGTACTCTCTTACAGCTGAGGAGACTGAGGCTTAGGAAAGTTGGGGTACTTGTCCAGAGTTGCAGGTCTTTACTGTGAAAGGGTCTGGATTCAACCAAATACATGACTACAGAGTGCGAGCTCTTTCCCCTGCACCATGCTGCCTCTGCTGCTTGTTTTTTTGGTTTATTTTGTTGTTGTTGTTATTGTTATTTGGTTTTGGACGAGTTTTCTTTCTTGCGCAGAGGGTTGGGGGTTGGGCAGAATGGTGAAAGCATTCCCAAGTTCACTCAGCCCAAGGACCCCTCTGGCCAAATACAGAGTTGCCCTTCTCTCAATGTGACATTTCCTTTCCTCTGCATGTTTGCTCGAGTTGTTCTGGTCCCTGGCTTGCCGCCCGCTCCCCTCAACAGCCCCAGCCCCATTTCCACCTGCCAGAATTCTTCCCACAACACTCATCTCGGGCTTCCCTGGTGGCGCAGTGGTTAAGAATCCGCCTGCCAATGCAGGGGACATGGGTTCGAGCCCTGGTCCCGGAAGATCCCACATGCCGTGGAGCAACTAAGCCCGTGTGCCACAAATACTGAAGCCTTCGTGCCCTAGACCCCTGCTCTGCAACAAGAGAAGCCACCGCAATGAGAAGCCCACACACAGTAACGAAGACCCAATGCAGCCAAAAATAAATAAATTAATTAAAAAAAAAAAAGAACTCATTTCAACGTCCTAGAAACTTCTGGTTTCTTCTGCAATTTCTCTTGCCCCTTTTCGGGAACCTATGACATTCACTTGGCTCTTGACTGGTATTAGAGCCGTGGATGTCCTCACCGGGTCCCCTAGATAAGGTGGAAAACCCCCTACCCCACCACAACCCCAGGACAGGAGCTGGGTTTTGGCCCCTTCTCCTCCTCCCCCAACACAGATTCACAGAACCTTTGAACCCTGCAGTCAGAACAGAATAGTGCTTAAAGTGTCCAAGCCACCCAGGGTGCAGCTGAGCTCACAGGCCCAGTGGGACCCACTGGTGAGGGGTCCACGCTCCCTCCCTGAGGCGGGTGGGCTGAACCAGCTAATGGCAGTGGCTGTGCCCCAGGTCTCACACTCCCAGAACTGCAGCCCCACGTATTCCTCAGTCCTTGGCTCAGCCCCACGGGCTACACCTTGATCTCGGGTGGCCTCGGCCTGCAGCAGCTTGAAGCAGGATTTCGGTTCCCCGGCCAGAGACTAGAGTCAGGCCGCGGCAGTGCGAACACTGAATCCTAGCCACTAGACCACCAGGGACGGTGGCCAGTGACAAGGCCCCTGGCCTGCTGGCTTTGTAGAAATGAATTCCCACAAAGATATGGAAAGTAGTGAAACAAGTAAAGTGTTTATTAGGAGGAAAAAAGTGTACATGTGAATAAGACTCACATGGGTGGACTCAGAGAGTCGCACCCCTCGTGGTAGTTTGAATCACTTATATGGGGCATTTCTTCCGGGTTTCCTTTGGCCAATCATCTTGCTTTGTCTGGCTCTGAGTCCATATTTGGTTTATCTCAGGGTCCTCCCATGTGTGCATGCGCATCTCAGCCAAGATGGATTCTAGTGAAGAGGCCTATGGGTAGACTGACGTCACCTACTATGGGGTGATGCCCCCTCCCTTTTTGGCCCCCAAGGAGCCTTTCTGCACATGTGTAATTGGAAAGGTCTCCTTGACCTCGAGAATGAGAAATGTGTGGTCTCTTCTTCTCCCATCTGGGCAAGGCTCAGTTCTTCTCTACCCCTGCCATTCCTGTTAAAGTGTCTGCGAGAGGCAAAGTCCAGCTCTTTACCCCATTCCTGTTGTTGTTTTTATCTGGAAGTGAAATAGGAGGGAAGGGGGCAGGGCACAACCTTTAAAAGAATGACATAGCCATAGGACATGACAAAAACTGGTTAGAACCAACTAGATCCAAGATGGTGGAAGATTTGACTTCCAGTAGACCTTGAGCCTCATGATATGCTCATTGTAATACATTAGCATATGCTAAATGGCACACCCACCAGCGCCCGTGACAGTTCCAAGGCTGACCATCAAAGATCAAAAAGTGAGGGCTTCCCTGGTGGCACAATGGTTGGGAGTCTGCCTGCCAATGCAGGGGACACGGGTTCGTGACTCGGTCCGGGAAGATCCCACATGCCGCGGAGTGGCTGCGGCCCGTGAGCCATGGCCGCTGAGCCTGCGCGTCCGGTTCTGAGATGGCCCACACTCTGTCTGTGGAGTGTGTTTCTTCTCTCTAAATAAATTCACTTCTTACCTATCACTTTTTCTCTCACTGACTTCTTTCAGCAAGGAGACATCAAGAACCTGAGCTTCATTAAGTCCTGAAACTAGGCGTGTGATCTCAAAAGACTGTGGGTTCAGGGGCTTCCCTGGCGGCGCAGTAGTTAAGAATCCACCTGCCAATGCAGGGGACATGGGTTCAAGCCCTGGTCCGGGAAGATCCCGCATGCCGCAGAGCACCTAAGCCCGTGCACCACAACTACTGAGCCTGAGCTCTAGAGCCTGTGAGCCACAACTACTGAGCCCGTGTGCCACAACTACTGAAGCCCGTAGCCTAGAGCCTGTGCTCTGCAACAAGAGAAGCCGCCACAGTGAGAAGCCTGTGCACTGCAGCTAGAGAAGGCCCGTGTGCAGCAACAGACCCAGCACAGCCAAAAATAAAATAAAATAAAATAAAGACTGTGGGTTCAAGTCCCAATCTGGGTTTAGGCTGGGTTTGAGTCCCGGCACATGCGTTCAAGTCCCAATCAGAGTTACACGGTTTCAGCAGTGTAAACAGGAGGCTAGCTGTAAATGTCTCACCTGGAGCCCATCTATCTCGTGCCTCAACCTTAGCTCCCTGCCCCCTGCTCAGGGGCCTGGGTTTGGGAAGAGGACTGCGTAGCACGGCTGCCAGCTATGGGAGCACTAGGGACCTCTGTGGGAGCAGGCCTGGGGAAGCTGGCCAACCCTGCAAGCTTCCCAAACCTCAACTCCAGGTCCTCCCTGCCCCCACCCTTCAGAACTCAAGCCTGAGTCATGCTGGGTGCCAAGGGGACATGGAGACATAGTGTTGTTTCTGTCATCAGTTCCAGGCGTTCTCCTTCTTTACACTGAGTTCTGAGGCTCCACACCACTCCCTGTCTACCTCCTCCCCACCTCGCCCCAAGCTCCCTGCTCTGGGATCTAAGAGTCCCAGCTCGCCCTCCTAAGCCCCATCCAGTGGGGTGCAGCATGTCTTGCTCTGACCACCATGGCTTACCATTCATTCATTCACTCATTCATTCTTTCCCAGGACCCCTACGAACACCACCAGCTCTATCTCAATACCCTGTTTAATTTTCCTCGGGGCACTTACGACTTGATGAAATCGTCTTTTGTGTGTATTTGCTTCTACAGTGTCAGTCTCCCCAGCTTGAGTGTAAGCTCTACGAGAGCAGGGCCCTTGGCAGTCTTGGTCAGTGCCGTGGGGTGAGCTGTATTGGTGCTCAGTGATTACTGCTCAAGGGCTGACTGGCTGAATTATGTAAATGTTTGTTGAGCAACGACCATGGGGCAGGCAGGTGAGGAGACATGCGACCAAACCAGCCTTCTCGGTAGGTCATGGCAGGAGCAGAAGCAGAGGGGCTGTACGCCCACAGGATGAGCTGAAAGAGGGCAACACAGGCCCTGCTTCTGGGGAAGCACAGAGGAGATGTGTGTCCAAGCCCCAAGCCAGGGCTCCTCCCCCATACCTGCAGCCCCAGCTCCAAGCTCCCTTCCCTGGGAAACCTCACCCACCCCCATAGGAGCTCACCCAGCACCACACACACCTCCCTAAGGGCAGAGCTGTAATTTGACATTTGCTTATAGGATTACTTGACTGCCTCTCTACACTGTTCCCAACACTCAGAGGGTTCTGTGCGACAGCCCCTCTCAGGACCATAAGCTCCATGTGTCCGTGTTTGGCCTCTGTGCCCAGCATGGTGTCCAGCACAGGGGCACTCAGTCACCGTTGAATGAATGAATGGAACAGGGAAGAGGTAAGGGCAGGGTCCTCCCCAAAGCAAGCAGCTCCTCCTTCCTGGGACTGTCCTCTGTCCCCTGCTCTCATCTCCCAGCCAGAGCATCCCTTCCTTCCCTAGGCCCCCGCAGTCTCACTTCGTTCCAAGGCTTCTGTTTCTCATGCAGGCCTAGAACCTCAGGACTGCCTACCTCCTGGCACCGCTCACAGTGTATACGCCCCAAGCCCAAGGCATACCATGGAGTTGTGCAGCAGACAGGCTGCCACCCAGGCCCTGCCAGACACGTTCCCAGTCCCACCAGTGCTCTGGGCAATGCTGTCAACTTCACCAACCACCGTGCAGTGCAGAGACTCTAGTTCTGGTTCAAGAAGATTTTCCAGCTTTTCAGCCCTGTTTCCTGGTTGCTTTCCCTACATCTCTTCCCCTAGAGATGCCAACCTGAGTCAGCACCTGCCACACCCTGGGGGAGACAGGATGCTCTAGCATGGGGACTTTCCCTCTGGGGCCCTTCTGTCTTTTGGGCCGAGACTTGGGGCCCTGCCCTTCCCTCTGACTGGCCAGTCCGTTCCTTCCTCTTCTCCAGTTATGGGTACCTGGTGGCACTGTTGGCTATCGTGGAATTTCCCCAATCCGGCAGAAGGCACTGGGGAGCAGGAAGGAGAGAAAAAAAATCCAAGCACGAGGACCAAGTATGAAGGACCCCAGGACCCTGGGGAGGTGGTGAATATAGAGGGTCTTCTTGGGCTTTGAGTCATTCTGGTTCCCTGGGCCATCCCAGGCATCAGATTCCTTCATAACTTTGGGGAACATACTAGTCCTTGAATGTTCTCTACCCCATTCTCACAAGGTTGTTGACCAACACATGCTTGATTACCTCCCATGATGGTGAGCTCCCCACCACTCATTTAGGCCCATTCCACCTTTGGACAGCTTTAATTATAAGAAAGTCTTCCCCCATAACAAGGCTATATACATTCACTGGTCTTTGTTCTTTGTGCTCAAGATTAACAGAATCAATGTGGCTTCTGTTCCAACTAACAGCCCTTCAAGAGTTTGAAGACCACAATCATCTGCCCCTTGAGTCCTCTCCCCCAGTTCGACATTCCCATGTCCTCTCTCTGGTCATGGACTCTCCTCACCATCTTGATTGCCCCCTCTGGACCTTGCTGTTTGTCCCTGTCCCTCTTAAAATGGACCAGACACTCCCAACAGGGTCTGACCATCACAGATTTGGGGCCTCTGCACCCCATCATTCTGGGTCCTAAAGCTCTCTTCGTGCAGCTCAAAGTCAGGTCAGTGCTTCTGGCAAGGAGTCAACTCTTACCAGCCCTATGCCAACCAGAACCTCCCTGTCTGCACACACTGGTGTTATTCCATTGCCCACACATCATGCTCTTGTGAGAGGATGATTTGAGGACCAAAGAACCAGATTGTACCTCTGTCACTATTCAGTGCTATCTGGTCAAATATGGGCCCTCAAATTATGTTTAGATCCAGATTCCATCATCCAGCATTCCTCCCAACTACATGTTAGCTACCTTCAATTATGAGAATGGCACTGTGTGCTCATCCAACATATCACTGAAAAGTGCCACCACTAGGGACTTCTCTCCAAGTTGACAAACACACATTAACCACTATTATTTGGAGATGAATATCCTACCAGTTATATCTACTATCCTATCAGCCTACCCACAGTTAACCATTTTGTCCCTCAACATATCCTGACATGGAGCTGATGGGTGCAAAAGCTCTATGATAATCACTGGGAAACCTGGTTTCCAACTCTGGCTCTGCCGCCAACGTGTATGTGGTTTCATGTCACCACCTGCCGCTGGGAGGTGAACGGGAGCCAGATGATCTGTCGAGCCCTCTCCAGCTCTAATGTCCTGTTCTGTGGTGGTCAAGGTTAGAGAGAAGGTCAGGAAGCTGGGGGAGAGGAGGGTCCATGTGGCAAGAAGTAAGAAATGGGCACTTCTGCTCACGCATGGGGAAACTTCAACCCTGCCCTTTCTGCTGAGCAGCAGGTGCCAGGCTCTGCTCTTGCCCTTGCAACTCCTTTACTGCAACTTAAGCTGACCCTCAGCCTTCCCAGCATTTGATTTCCTCTCAAGTGCCCGGTGCGCTCCCATGCAAACATCTAACCACTGCTCACTTGATACCCTGCGGAACTATGGCCCCGGGAAGATCCAGACCATCAGGTCTGAGTTCCTCTGAGTGGAACTCCCTCCCCCACCTGGCCCTCCAGCACACCCACCCCAGCTTTCCAGAAGTCTTGTGACACTTCCACACCCCCTCACTCTCCCACACACTCTGGGCCTTTGCCGGTTGCAGCAGAGCACGGTGGGCAAGCCAGGCGGAGGGAAAGTGAGTAAGCGTGTCTTCTGGAATCAGACAGCCAGGGTCAGTTGGTTGGTTTGTTCAATTTAGAGAAGTAGCAAACTTTATTGTGTGTGTATAAAGGGTGATTTAGTTGTCCTCTGAAGGGCACCCTGCCCCCCAGAGTGAGACCAGGCTCTTATCACTTACAAGCTGTGTGACCTTGGGCAGAATTTCAGTTTCTTCTTATCATGGCTGTACAGAATTTAGTCATTATTAATATTGGCTTCAAGGTCACAGAACCTCTCTTCATAGTCTATTTTTTCCTTCACTCGGCCAGTGAGGATTCTTTGCCCCACATCCCCAGTCCTGCCCTCACCATGCCTCTACCAGAGCTTGTTTGTGGGTCCCTCATCTCTGCCTCCTGGGGTCCCCATTTTCTGCTGGGTAGAATTACTACCTGTGCCCATGCTGACATCTTCTGTTATCGACAGCAGCAACTTTAGTCATCTGACTCTGGTTGGTTAGTGTTCAATTAGCACAGGATCAAGGTCAGAGGGGACCAAAAAAGGAATAAAATTTTCGATAGATTCATCATAAACTTGGTAAGGGAACTCGGTTTTAGGGGGACTTGGTTTCCTCCCAGCTGTGTGACCTTGGGCAAGCAACTTAACCTCTGTGAACCCACTGTATGCATTGGTCCTCACTGTAAAATCATAATACCTACTTCACATAGGTAGTGAGAACATCAAATAGGATGTCTGAGGCTCAGTCAGTACTCGGTTATTACTTGTTCTTTTCTCTACGTAGAAGGCAGTAAAATCCCCTCCTCAAATGTCATTCAGATTGTGGCCCTCAGACACCAGCATGGTTCCCACTTATCCCACACAGGATATAACTCCTGACACCTCCTTTTGCCTTAAAGCAAGAGGTTTGTCTTGTTTCCATTGCTCTTATCTCCAAAGGCACCTGGTTCAGCTTCTGCCTGCCTGCCTGCCTGCCAGCTAAGTCTGTCACAACACATGCCTGAAATGCCCTTCCTGTCCTCTTTCCAAAACCAGGCCCCACCTTCATGGAGGCAGATTTTGAGACTCGCTTCATCCCTTAAGTCGGCTTGACTCAGATTTCCCAGTTTCAGGATTACTAGTCACTAAAAAATATTTCATGCCTACTTCAGCCTTCCTCCACCCCCTTTCCTCCGCCCTTAGTGACTATGATGTAAGACTGTATCTGGCAGATCTGCATCTGTGGGCACTTGTGTTCCCAGGTATCTGGTTGCACATGTGAGTTGCTGTAGAGCAGGAAGCAAGAACAGGTGGTGACCAAAACAACCCAACTAAACAAACAAAAAAAGCAGTTGATGAGGTAGAGAGAGGGCTGGGCTAGATCAGACCCATGTCCACTTGACTACTTACTACATGGGTAGCACTTAGCAAGTTACTCAGCCTTTCTTTCTGAGCCTCTATTCCCTGGCATATTTGTCATGAAAATTAGCTATAACTATTTACTGAGCCCTTACTCAGGGCAGGCACTGTCCTAAGCACTTTACATAGACTTTTACATTTAATCTTTACTTCAACCCTAGCAGGTAGGTAACATTATTTTTCCTATGCTACCGTTGAAGGAGTTGAGACACAGAAGAAAGTCAACACAGAGGTTAAGTGCCTTGCCCAGGTCATGTATCTAATAAGTGGCAAAGCCAGGATTTGCACCCAGGCAGTCAGACCCCAGAGTCCATGTTTGTTTGTTTTTTTTTAATTTAATTTGTTTATTTTTGGACCTGTTGGGTCTTCGTTGCTGCACGTGGGCTTTCTCTAGTTGCAGCAAGCGGGGGCTACTCTTAGTTGCGGTGCACGGGCTTCTTATTGTGGTGGCTTCTCTTGTTGCGGAGCACAGGCTCTAGGCACGTGGGCTTCAGTAGTTGCAGCATGCAGGCTCAGTAGTTGTGGTGCACGGGCTTAGTTGCTCCACGGCATGTCCGGATCTTCCCGGACCAGGGCTCGAACCCGTGTCTCCTGCATTGGCAGGCAGATTCTTAACCACTGCGCCACCAGGGAAGTCCCAGAGTCCACGTTCTTAACCACTCTGCACACTGCTTCCCACGTGTGATCCTGTGTGTGTGCAAAGCTCTCGACACAGTGACTGGCACAAAGACAGCCGTTAAATGGTGTAACTCTTTCCTCACTAGGACAGTGAGGAAGTACAGGAGGCCAGGACAAGTGTCTCTTTTCCCCTGTAACTTGTTACAGGGCCTCAGAAAAGACAGAATATAGAGTGGGCACTTTACACACATTTCCAGGGCCTGAAAAAGGTGTGGAAGAAATGTAAAAAATTTAAAGCCATATTTTCTTACCCAGATGTGTGTTATAAACATACACATGCCACATGGACACACACTTCTCACAAATACATCACACTCACACATAGACACTCAGTGACCACTTTGAACCCATGAAGTCTCCATCAGGAAACCTTCCTAGGCTGGTCCAGTCCTCACAATCTCTCCCATCCCTGAATGCCAACAGCCCTCACCGTTAGGCCCAGCCAAGCCAGCCCTCATTATGCGGTGTTGTATTCATTCAGATAACTACCCAATAACTACTGAGAACCAGGGCCAAGTACTGGAGAAGCAAGACCAAAAAAAAATATTGTTCCTGTCCTCCAGGAACTCTGAATCTCCTAGGCGATGTTAGCATACAAACCAAGACTCACCATAGGCACAGTGGGGTAAATGCTATCACTAACAGACTGGGGCATTTTAGAGAGCTTCCTGGAGGTGACACAAGTTAAATTTTAAAGATGAACAGGAGCTGTTCTGGCAAAGGAAGAGGTGTGGAGGAAGGAGAGTAAGGAAGCGGGAACAGGTTAATGTGCTTGGGAAACTGCAAGTCATCCTATCAGCTGTAATGAAGAGTTTTTAACAGGGACAGGCAGGACATGAGGCCATAGGGGTAAGCAGGGTCCAAATGCCAAAAGGCCTGATGCGCTGACCTGAGAGATTCAAAGTCTTTCCTGAAAAGATGTCAGGAGCCATGGAAGGGTTTTGGGCAGAGAAACAACATGATCAAATCTGCATTTCAGAAAGATTGATTCAGCAGCACAGAGGTGAACTGATAAAAGAGGGGACAGGGTGGAGATGAGGGAACATTGAAAAGACTTCCAACAATCCCAGGAATAAATGAACTTAAATTCTTAGTGCAGTGGGAATGGAGAGGGTATTTAAGCGATATCAAGGAAAAGTGGGGAGGCCATCCACTAAAATAGGAAACATAAAGGCCAAAGTCTACGCTGGAAGGAGGGGAGACAATGATACCTTTTGACTTTTGGAGTTCGAGTTGTCTCTGGGACACCCAGGTGATACCTAATAGGCTTATGAATATGTGTGTGTCTGCGACTTCCCTGGTGGTCCACTGGGTAAGACTCTGTGCTCCCAGTGCAGGGGGCCAGGGGTTCAGTCCCTGGTGGGGGAGCTAGATCCCACATGCAGCAACTAACAGCCCCAACAAAAAATCCCGCATTCCGCAACAAAGATCGAGTGTGCCACAACTAAGACCCTCTGCAGCCTAACTAAATAAATATTTTTTAAAAAAATGTTTGTGTCTCTGTGTGTGTGTACATTTTTTTTCCATTATAAAAGCTTGCAAGACATCTGGGCTGGAGATATAAATTTCAGTGTCATCAGCTTACAGATAGCAATTAAAACCATGAGTGTGGATGAAGTCACCCAAAGTGTGGGCCAGAAGATCTGTGGGCCCAGGACAGAGCTCTGGAGAGCTCCGATTCCAAGCAGTTGAAGGCTTGGATTTGTGAACATTCTCCCAAGGGAGCAGTGTGTGAAGTGGAAAAGAGTGTGGAAAGGGCCCTGGATATCACCAACATTTAGGGGAAGAGAAGGTAAACAGATGAGAAGAGAGGGTCAAAAGTGCAGGAAAAGCCAGGACAGGGTGTCACGTCGAGGGAAGTCAGTAGCATCAAATGCTGCAGAGGTCACTGGAGGTAAGGAGAGGAAACTCCATCAGTTAGATTTAGCAACTAAGAGGTGGCGAGTGCGACCAGAGAGAGGTTAGTGGAGCGCTGAGAGGGTGGGCTTCCGGCTGTGGGGGAAACCTTTTCAAATGAAACGCAGTTTGAGTAGGTGGCTGGAATTGCAACCTGCGCTGCTTCCCCGCGCGCGCCACAGTCACGCGTACACACTCTTACACACCAGAGGGCTAACAGGGACTTGGCGTTCCCGGACAGGTCTCCCAGAGATCCTGCGCAGGCGCCTCCGGAGACCGCCTGCTCTGCCGCGAGCCCCTCCCCAGGCCTGCAGAGGGCGCTGAGTCTCGGAGAGCCGGGGCGTGACGCCGCTCTAGCTAGCGCTAGCGCTCGGGCTCGGTGGTGGGCGCCGTAGCTCCGCGTCCCGCACGCCTCCTCCCAGCACAGGTGGGTCCGCCGGCGGGGGCCAGCAGTGCTTGGGATCCGTGGGGCGGGCGGGTAGCGACAGCCTCTGGGCGCGGAGTAGTCCCCATCACCTAAGTGCTCCAGCTCGGCAGGCTCCGGCGAATCGGGCTGTGGACAGGGCTGCACGTGTGCAAGTCCCATTCCGGGTGGGTGCCTTTAGGACAGTGCCTGTCCCGGAACCCCTTAACACCCCAGGGGTCTCCGCCCCGGCTCGGCCGCGGCTTCCTGGAGACGTCTAGGGACAGGGCTACCAGGGGCGGGGCTCCCATGATTGACACGTCTCTCCCCAGGTTTCACGGGCACCACTTGACCCCTACCCTGCCCTGAATCTGAGCCAGCACCATGGTGAGAACCCTGAGCGCAGCCCCTCACCTCCGCATGCCCATGCCCTTGCCCTTGCCCCTGCCCCGCGTGGCCTTGCCTCCGTTGCCCGATATAACAGAGTGGGGGTTCCGGTGGGTATGCCCCTGCAAGGCAGCCTGCACTCTTGCAACCCGCCCATCCCTATAGCACGGGCGCCTGAAGGTGAAGACATCGGAAGAGCAAGCGGAAGCCAAAAGGCTAGAGCGGGAACAGAAGCTGAAGCTATACCAGTCAGCCACCCAGACTGTCTTCCAGAAGGTGGGGCCCTCAGAGGTCGTCCCCTCCCACAGTGGCTCCCTTAGAATAGCACTGAGGCCAAGAACTGCGCCTTAGAGTCAGGCTGCTTGGATCCATATCTGCGTTCTATCAGGTACTAGCTGTGTGTCCTTGGGCAAGTTACTGAATCTCTGTGGACCTCAGTTTGCCCATCTGTAAAATGGGCCTACCAATTGCACTTACTGCATAAGGCTGTTGTGAAAATTAAATGAGAGAATACATGTAAACCCATAAAGTGCTTCGTATGGTACCTATAGCATAGTATGGCATTCACAGAACAGTCGGTAGTTGTATTTATGTTATTAGCCCTGTAGCAGGAGAAAGATATTATCTCTCTGACCCTGCTATCTACCTTCTCAGCGCCAGGCTGGAGAGCTGGATGAATCAGTGCTGGAACTGACAAGCCAGATTCTGGGAGCCAACCCTGATTTTGCCACCCTCTGGAATTGTCGCCGAGAGGTGCTCCAGCGGCTGGAGGTCCAGAAGTGCGTTGGGGTTCAGAGCCCCGGGAAGATGGCCCTGGCTCTGCCCCTGCCCTGCCTGGGTCCAGGGCTGGAGGAAGAGTGGGGCAGCCAGGGGCATAGGCAGAGGGCAGTGGAGGGCTGGGTGCAGAAAGACAGGAGTGAGCTGAGATTGGGTGTTGGAGGGCCCTGACCCCCATTCCCCTCTGGGTGCAGGTCCCCCGAGGAGTTGGCCGCTCTGGTGAAGGCAGAACTGGGCTTCCTGGAGAGCTGTCTGAGGGTGAACCCCAAGTCTTACGGTACCTGGCACCACCGCTGCTGGCTGCTGGGCCGCCTGCCAGAGGCCAACTGGGCCCGGGAGCTGGAGTTGTGTGCCCGCTTCCTCGAGGTTGATGAGCGGAACTGTACGTGCCCGCAGATTCTGTCCCTACAGCCCTCACCTGCCCCACATTCCGGTACAAGGGCCTCAGTAAGGCCCAGAGTGGGGAGGGATGGCCAGGTTGGGCCCACTGAGCTGATGGCAAAAGGGATGATGGAGCCAAATGTATCCTCCATGGAGTGCAGAGAGGTGTTTCTCAGGATCTCCGAGGGAACTCCAGGGGTACCAGCCGGGGAGATTCTCTTGCCCTGCGTCTGAGATGTGCTGTCTGCCCTTCCCCCCAGTTCACTGCTGGGACTACCGGCGGTTTGTGGCTGCGCAGGCAGCTGTGCCCCCTGCAGAGGAGCTAGCCTTCACTGACAGCCTCATCACCCGAAACTTCTCCAACTATTCCTCCTGGCATTACCGCTCCTGCCTCTTGCCCCAGCTGCATCCCCAGCCAGACTCTGGACCCCAGGGGCGCCTCCCTGAGGATGTGCTGCTCAAAGGTAAGCAGAGTCAGGGGGTGCTGGGGAGGACTCTGCAGTGCCACCCTTCCAACCCTGATGCCTAGACCTGTTCCTGAACCTGCCACTCGGGAACTTGCCTGGCGCTGGGGGTGCATAAGATCCAGCCCCTGGCTGCAGGGAGCCCAAGTGTCCAATGGGGAAGATAAAACTGAAATGTGCAGCGCCTGGGCAAGGCCAGCCTATAGGTGAAACTGCACGCTGGAGGAACTCCACGGTGAGGGTGGGATGTTGGGGTGGCCAGGAGCCAAGCAGGGTCCTAACCACAACCCCATGCCTCCGTGGCTCCCGCAGAGCTGGAGCTGGTGCAGAACGCCTTCTTCACTGACCCCAATGATCAGAGTGCCTGGTTCTACCATCGTTGGCTCCTGGGACGAGGTGAGCAGTGGAGGAGGAAGCTGGGTGATTAGGGCTTAGAAGGAATGGAAGAATATTTAAGGAGACCTGAGGCTGTGTCTTCCCCCAGCGGATCCCCAGGATGCCCTGCACTGCCTGCACGTGAGCCGGGATGAGGCCTGTCTGACTGTCTCCTTCTCTCGGCCCCTCCTAGTGAGTCCTGCAGCTTTTGCCGGAGAGCATCGTGGATCGTGGGCCTGGTGCTCTTGGAGTGACGGGTCTCTCTTTGTCCCCCGTGCCAGGTGGGCTCCAGGACGGAGACCTTGCTGCTCATGGTGGACGAGTCACCCCTGGCCGTGGCGTGGAGGACCCCAGATGGCAGGAACCGGCCTAGCCACGTCTGGGTATCCCAGGATTGGTGGGCAGACTGGAGGCTGGGGTAGGGCTGGGCTGGGACTGTCAGGAAGGTGGTGCTGCCGGGCTTTTTCTTAACCCCGTGCTCCCAGCTCTGTGACCTGCCCGCCACCTCTCTCAACGACCAGTTGCCCCAACATACATTTCGTGTCATTTGGACAGCAGGCGGTGCCCAGAAGGAGTGTGTGCTCTTAAAAGGTGACACAGCCCGCACCTACCCCCTTGGCGGCAGCCCTCATCCCTCTCTTCCTGTCATGGGTGTCCCCTCCTACCACCGGCTCTTTCTTACAGGCCGCCAGGAGGGCTGGTGCCGGGACTCCGCCACGGACGAACAGCTCTTCAGGTGATGGCGACGGGGAAGCGCACAGACAAGGATGGGGGCTCTGGACTCTGGGCATCAGGCAGCTGGGCAGGAGGCCAGGGGCTTAAGCAGTTGATCTCAGACTGGACACTGGGGCTGACTAGTACCCCAGGGCTGGAGCATCATCCCCTCCCCCCCCTGCCCACCCTCAGGTGTGAGCTGTCGGTGGAGAAGTCCACGGTGCTACAGTCCGAGCTTGAATCCTGTAAGGAGCTGCAGGAGCTGGAGCCTGAGAATAAATGTGAGGCCCGCTCCCCTGAGGAGGCCCCTTTCTAGGGGGGGCGCCCCTTGGGGAGAGTGGGAAGGCTCTCCAGAGGATGGGAGCAGAGGAGGATCCAGGAGAGACCATCCTCTTCCCTGCCCTCTCCCCAGGGTGCCTGCTCACCATCATCTTGCTGATGCGGGCGCTGGACCCCCTGCAGTATGAGAAGGAGACGCTGCAGTACTTCCAGACCCTCAAGGCAAGTCGGGTCCATGGGAACCGGCGAGGGGGAGGCCCAGCGGGCAGGAGGAGGGCAGCTGACGTGCATTCTCCGTCCCTTCTCCCCGCCAGGCCGTGGACCCTATGCGGGCAGCGTACCTGGACGACCTGCGAAGCAAGTTCCTGCTGGAGAACAGCGTGCTCAAGATGGAGTACGCGGAGGTGCGCGTGCTGCACCTTGGTCACAAGGTAGGGACTGCGCACGCGCCTTCCCGGCCTTCGCCCTGCTAGCTGGCCTCCCTCTTCCTCAGGACCTGGCCGGCTTTTATGTCTGCTCCCTGGGCCTCAGCCGAGACACTCGCCATGCCCCCGGCTTTCCTTCAGTCGCATGTGCCTTTCTGGACATTTCTTCCTCAACTCCTTCCCATGCTTCTCTCCCTGGAGCAGGCCCCAACACCTAAAACCTCAATAGTTTCCAGAACTTTCTGACAAACCCTCCAGACTCTCTTTTTCCTCTGTAGTCCTTCCCAATCAATCTCCCCAACACGTCACTGCTGCCCACCTTCGCCCCCACCAGCCAATCCCAGACTCACCAGGCCCGCTCCCACCAGTGCCTGTGTTTATCCCAGCGCCCTCCTCCGTCCCCCTTACCTGCCCCACTCCCACCACTCCACTGGCCACCCAGCCCGAGGGCTCAGGCCTCTCCCATGTCCTTGACGTGGGGCATGTACTGCCAGGGGTGCTGAGGCAAGCGTCCCACCTACTCCCTCTTCTCCTCAGCTGGGGTCCCCGAGGGCCTGTGTGGGGCACACAGGGCAAGTGCCTGATAAACGATGGCTGAGGACTTTCCTCCAGGTCTCGCTGGGTATCTCATCCCCCCTCCTCAGGATCTGACGGTGCTCTGCCATCTGGAGCAGCTGCTCTTGATCACTCACCTTGACCTGTCGCACAATCGCCTCCGAGCCCTGCCCCCTGCCCTGGCTGCCCTGCGCTGCCTCGAGGTAAAGCACTCGCTCCTGTGTCGCTGTCCTGGGTGATCCTTCTCCCCTTCCTCCACCTCAGAAGTCTGCCCACCCTACAAAGAGATGCCCACAGATGACCCCTGCCTTCTCCTCTGTCACCCAGCCTGACCCCAGGAGCCCTTCCATGCACTGTAAGCTGATCACCCTGGGTTCCCCAGTTGCTTGTACCAATCCCAGGCTGACAGCTGCCTTCCCTGCCTTGTCTTCCCTGCCCTCCCTGCTCCCCAGGTGCTGCAGGCCAATGACAACACTATCGAGTCCCTGGATGGTGTCACTAACCTGCCCCGGCTGCAGGAGCTCTTTCTGTGCAACAACCGTATCCTTCCTTCTGGGTGCCTTTCGGACAGCAGGTAGTGCGAGGTGCCACACCAGGAAGGGACAGACAGCAAGCAGGGTGGTGTTGCCCCTGGACATGCAGAGGGGGCTCCGGCTGTCTAAGCTGAGGAGAGAGGGTAGCCTGGCGCTGTATGAGGCTATCATTGACTTGTACTGGTAGAGTTTTGGAGGATGGAAGTAAGTGACTTCCTCAAGCCAGAGTTCACAAACCAGCAGCCTACAGATATTCTTGGGTAGCGCATCCTGTTTTTAAAATCAGGAAGTTTCATATTTTAAAAAATCTAGAATTTTGATTCTTCTTTTAAAAATGGCAATTAAAGCAACGTTTAGCCTGCATTTCCACTTGGCAACCCTTGGCCATTGGTGGATCATGGGTGCCTCTGCATCTGGGGCTAGCTTTCACCTTGGCCATAGTCTCCACCACTCCTTCTGGGACTGTATCCAGTCAGCCTCCTGTGCTTCCTGCCTGGCCCCCGGGGGCTGGTGTTTGCAGTCTAGAGCCTTACGCCCTCCGGGGAAGCGGACAAGGTGCCCACCAAGCAGGCTGCTAGGCAGCAGTCCCTGTTCTTGAGGGAAAGCAGTGATGGGTGCACAGGAGCAGGTGGATCTGGAGGAACTGCTGAGCTTTCCTTGACTCCTGCCCAAGGCCTCCAGCAGCCTGCAGTGCTCCAGCCTCTTGCCTCCTGCCCCAGGCTGGTCCTCCTCAACCTGCAGGGCAACCCCCTGTGCCAAGCAGTGGGCATCTCGGAGCATCTGGCCGAGCTGCTGCCTTCAGTTCGCAGCAGCCTCACCTAAGAGACTCTGCCCCCGCCCCCTGCCCTTTAACTTATTGGAACTGAATAAACAATGAAGAGGCCCCCAAAGGCTGCTAAGCCGCCGCCGCCACCATCATTACTACCGCTACCTATCCTGGAAAAGAAAGGGAGAGAGCGAGGGTATGTCAGTTCACCCCCTCTACTTTCATTTTATGCTCAGTCCTGCTGTTCCCTGTCATGGAGAACCAAAGCCTCAGTATCTGGGGCAGAATCAGGGCAATGGCTGGATTTGAATCTACATTCCAGTTTGGGGCTGGGCTGGGTCTAAGTTCCAGGCTGGAATCAGATTTGAGTCCATGTTCTAGTTGGGGCTGGACCACAAAGCAGCTGGAAGTCTCTCTAACTGACAGGGGCTCGTAGAAGTTTCTCCCGTGACCTGTGCCCCTTCTAGATGCCCTGTCTGCCCTGGCTCTCCTTTACCACAGCTGAGAAAGCTCTTCCCAGGAGGAGTGGGCCAGGGCGCCCTGGCTCCCCTGTCTTACAGCAACACTGTCAGTCCCCATGAGTAGCATGCTCTGGATAAAGAGCCCTTGGAGATCCTTGATCCCATTTGATCCTCACAAGCTCTCAGGGCTGAGACGATTAGGCCCATAGTACTGATGAGGAAACTGCTGTTAAGATGCACCCAAGGTTGCCGACCTCAAGTGCTGGAGCCAGAGCTCTCTCTGCAACTTGGTCTGGGATTCCAGATTCATGTTCTTGCTTCTGGATTGGGCAGAGCCTGGCCCCAGCTCCCGAGGTACCGAGACGGTGTCTTTTCCCATGGTCCCCCTTCCAACACACATACACATACCTTGTCCTGACTTTGAAAGCCCTGAGGCATTTGAGCCTCCCCGGAGGGAGGAAAGGGGAGCGACTCAGGGGTGAGGGCACTGAGTCAAACCTGGCTGGGTGGGGAAAGAGAAAGATTGAAACAAGAGGGAGAGAATGTGACAAGGCATTTACCTGGTTCCCTGAGAATCTACCTGGACCCACATGTGCTCACACACAACCAGACTCTCAGGGCCCTGCCCCTCCCATATCCGTAGTGATACACAGACAGCCCCTCCACGAAGCCCTTTGGCTGACCTGCCTCACACCTGCCTGGAATTTTGATTTCCACTAGTGCATCCTCTGAGCGTGCTGGAGGATGTGGGGACTTAGACCTGGACAGGAAAAGGTCACGGGGATGTGAAGGGCTCTGTGCCTGGTCCTGGGGCCTCTGTCCCTGCTCCCCAAGCCACCTCCCTGCCTGATGCATCACCAAACTCAGCCTCTCCTCCAGTCCGCTTCCTTGTGTCCCCTTGCCCACCCTGTTTTCACTGTCTTCTGTTCAGTGTCCCATGGACAGAGCTGGGACAACAGCGGGATGGAGGGAAGAGACCCCAGGAACAGGGTCCCAGCCTTCCGGAAGATGTCTGACCTCCTCTTTGCCTTGGGGCTCTCTTGGTGGCCTCCCTGGCGTTTCTCCCAGTGTCAGGGTGAAGCTGGGGCGGGTGCCTGGAGCCGGTTGGTCAGGATTCCCAGGAAGAATTCCAGGTTGGAGAGCCCTGGCCTCCAGCTCACCAGACATTCATCTCAGTGAGAGAAGGGGGTACTCTGCAGCCTGGGGAGCGGGGGCCTTCATTCCCACCCGAGCCTCATAGCAAAGACCTCAGCCTCCTCCAAACCCCTCGGTTTGGGGGGTGGGGGGTGGCAGAAAACAAGAGATTGCTTCTACTCTGACCCCCCTAATCCCCAACCTGGAGGGACACAGGAAGCAGGGGGCAGCTCAGTCATGCTGAGGCCTGGGGCCTAGCTAGAGGAAGAAGGAGGGACAGACAGATGGATGTTGGGGGCTGGCTGGTGGAGCCAGTCAGAGGGCCTGGCTGCTGGTGTCACCAGTGTGTACCAGCCTGGGATGCTGGGGGCTCCCTGGGCAGGACGAGTCCCAGAGCCAGGCCGGTGGGCAGTTTCACAGGGACAGAGGTGGGCAGCCCGAGCTTGGGAAGAGCGAGTCTGCTGGATAGAGTGTGGGTGGACCCTCCCTGCCCCATCGCGCTAGAGAAACTTCCCACACTACAGGGACGATTCTTTCCCCCTCACCCGCACATGGACATCCACCAAGCCAGGTGCCCCATCCAGAAAGCTGCTCACGGACCCCTCCCAGGAGATGACACTTGTCGCAACCTCCTCCACCGAGGAGAAGGTGCTTCTGATGCACCCAGTTTCGCAGGAGTCAGCATCCCTCGGACGGTGTGATCTCATCAAAGCCTTCCGACTTCAGCCCTGACAGACCCCGCCCCCGCCCCCTCCCCAGCCCGGGCCCAACCCCGCCTCCAGTCGGTTCCTGGCTCCTTGAAAGGGGAAAGAGGGTGCGGCCTAGCCTCATTTCCCACCCCTACCTCGGAAACAGCCCCCAGAGGCTGGGCTTCCTCCCTCGAGGATGGAGCAACCTTCCTTCCCCTTATTCCCAGGAGCCTGGCCCCGCCCTCCCCCCTCATAAACCACTTACCGGCCCGCCCCACGCTTTTCATTCGTGAGGCGGCCTCAGTCCCGTCCCATCAGTCCCGACCTGTTCCACCCAGAGATGCCAGCACCTTCGTCAGGTGAGTCCCCGGCCAGGTGGGGTGCGAGCCAGCCCGAGCCTGTCGGTCCCAGTGAGGCTGCTCCCCACACACCGAGACTCTACACCTGGGAAGCCCGGCTCGGGGCACCTCTGCCCCCGCCCAGCCCCTCCGGGCAGCTCCGCGTGGGTGTTTGACCAGCCGTGGGGAATATGTCAGGAGCCCAAGTCGTGAATGTCGCTTGCCTGTGTAACGCAAGGAGGCTTGGGTGGGGGATTCCCCCTAAGAAATGGGTCCTTGAGGCAGGCAGCTCTGGAGCTCTAGACTAAGGAGCTGGCAGGTGGAGGGAGCAGGCCCGGGATGGTCTGAGCTGCTGCACCTCGAGGGTGTGACAAGCGTCATCTCCTGGGAGAGGTGCGTGAGCAGCTTTCTGGATGGGGCATCTGGCTCGGTGGATGTCCATGTGCGGGTGAGAGGGGAGAGACTCGTCTCTGTAACGTGGGAAGTTTCTCTAAGTGAGTCTGAAAGGAGTCTTTGGGGAAGGTCTCTGGGTGGGCCTGAGGGAATCTCGGGGTCAGGATCAGATCATCTCAGTCATCTGGCTGGGACTGAATCAGCTCTCTGGATGGAGGGTTTCTGGCTGAGCTGATTGGGGCATGCTGTAGGGGTAAAGGAGGTCTGTGTGAGCGATCAGAGCCTCCCTGCCTTGTCCACACAGGCACGACGACGGGCAGTCCTCGTTCAGATGTGGGCCGCTGGGGCGGGAACCCCTGGCAGCCCCTCGTGACACCTTCTCCAGAGCCGGAGCCGGAGCCAGACAGACATGCTCGCCACGGGCGCCGCCCCTTCTGGGCTCGCTGCTGTGGCTGCTGCTCGTGCCAGAAGACAATAGATGAAGACTGGGGGCCTGAGGCCGGCGGAGACCACGGCTCTAACTCCAGGCCTCGAAGGCCCAGCCCCAGGGATCGAAGACCCGACACCCCGGGTGGAAGACCCAACACCCTGGGTCGAAGACCCGACTCCCGGGGCAGCACTGTGACCACAGCTAGAGACGACACCATCCAAGGTGAGGCCCACCTGTCCACGTTATCTGAGAGCCAAAATGCTTTAATGGGCCTGAGACTCATTCTGGCATCTCTGGGGGCCTGGGAGGCTAGTGATGCAGGGCCGGACTCCCCACGGGGCTTCACTGAACCTGAGCTCTGGCCTTGCAGAGGGAAAGCTGGTGGTGACTGGTGTGGATCTGCTGAGTTCACCCTCGGACCAGAATCGCCAAGAGCACCACACGGACGAGTTCGAGTACAATGAGCTGATTATCCGCCGTGGGCAGCCTTTCCACATGGTCCTCTTCCTGTCTCGTCCCTATGACTCATCCGATCGTGTCACCCTGGAGCTGCTCATCGGTCGGTGGAGCCCGCAGTGGGAGGGGTGAAGGCCCTGGGCAGGGTGGAGCGGGGGTAGGGGGCTGCGTAGCAGGGCTCCCCGCCCTGGTATTGGGGTCAAAGGGGCAGCTTTGGGCTCCTCACTCACCCCACTCCTCGCCCCTGCATGATAAGGCAGGCGCAAGCATGTAAGTGTGTCCCCAGGGGTGCCTCAGGGAGGGTCTGTTTTCCTAGGCTCACCCTCTTCAAGCCTCCAGGAGCATCTGTCTCAAAATTCTTTTTCTTCAGGTGCTTGGCCCAGCATCCCCTTCGGTGTTTCTGCCTCTGTGTGTCTTTCTTTCTGGGTCTGCCCTCCTTCCTCAGGGTGTGGCTCCACGCTCTCTCCCACTGTGTCTCTCGGTCTCTCTGTCCCCATGGCCCAGGGCAGGTGCCTCCCTCATTGCATTGCTTGGTGGCTACTGACTGCCTAGGCCGGTGCTTATGCTGCCGCAGGGGGCCGGCGACCCCTCGTACCCTTTGATTAGGGCCTAGCCTTGCCCACCCCAGCCTGTAATTTCCCAGGTACCCTCACCACCTCCAGCAAGGATGCCCTGGGCTCTGGAAGCTGCAGCCCCAGGGAGCAGGCAGGGTTGAACTTCAGGATAGGAACTGCCCTTTCACACGCAGCAGGGGCAACTGGACCCAGACAGGGTGGCTCTGCTCCTCCAGCCCAGGTGCTGGAACAGTCAGGCAGGGAGAGCGTGAAGGTGACCTGGTCTCTTCTAGTCGCCTCTGAGTTAAGTGTCGAGGGAACAGGTTTGGGATGTTGGACTGGATCTCTGCCCTGACATGTGGGCAAACACTGGGTGGGGACAGAGCTGCTCTCAGATTGACCCAGGCGATGGTCCAACTCAGGGACACACTCACTGGCTCATACACTTTCTGGGTGGGGCTGCGAGAAGTCCAAGGCACCATCCCCCACCCCCACCCCCGCCTTCACATAGGCTGCAGCAGCTAATCGATGCTTCCCCCACTGCAGGAAACAACCCTGAGGTGGGCAAGGGCACCCACGTGATCATCCCAGTGGGCCAGGGGGGCAGTGGAGGCTGGAATGCCCAGGTGACCAAGTCCAGCGGGAAGAATCTGAATCTACAGGTCCACACCTCCCCCAATGCCATCATCGGCAAGTTTCAGTTCACGGTCCGCACATGCTCAGAAGCTGGCGAGTTCCAGTTGCCCTTTGACCCCTGCAATGAGATCTACATCCTCTTCAATCCCTGGTGCCCAGGTGAGCCTGCTGGAGTCAGAAGAAAGGCATGGAGAGGAGGGGAGGGCAGGGCAGGGCTTCCTTTCCTGGGTCTGGCTACGTGCCTGGGTACCTAGCCCTAGGAGAAGCCAGCCTCCCATTGTCCAGGTGAGGGGACCTAGATCCAGGACCTAGAGAGGTGACCAGCCCAAGGTCACACAGTCTCACCTCTCCTGGGGAAGGGCCCTGGTTACAGCCACCCTCCTCTGATCATCTCTGTCATGCTCACTGCATCCTTCCTGGGAGAAGTGCTGTCAGGCTAGAGGCGTTCCTGCTCTTCCTCTGCGGTCATGAGTCCTGCAGAATCAGCCCAGGGGCAGGTGGGACCCAGGGAGAGGGCTGGAGGGGACCAGGCATATATGTTTTGGGAACACAGAGGACACCGTGTATGTGGACCGTGAGGACTGGCGGCAGGAGTACGTGCTTAATGAGTGTGGGAGAATTTACTATGGGACCGAAGCACAGATTGGCGAGCGGACCTGGAACTACGGCCAGGTACGGCTGGCTGGGGCCTCGTGCACTCAGGGACACTAGAGGCAGGTGGGGCGGGGTAGGGGAGCAGGTGCTGGCCTAGGGGTCACCTCTGCCCTTCCTCCCTCCAGTTTGACCACGGGGTGCTGGATGCCTGCCTGTACATCCTGGACCGGCGGGGCATGCCATATGGAGGCCGCAGGGACCCCATCAGTGTCTGCCGGGTCGTCTCCGCCATGGTGAGCACCCTCGCGTCTCTGAGCCCTACCATGTGTCTGCCTGCTGCCTCCCCTGCTCCACCCCACACTCTTACCCTTCCTGATTCTGTCACTGCTCTTGCAAAGGGTACTGTGGGAAGTGGTCTCACCCCTCTTCCCTCCCTCGCCTGTCCCCCAGCGTTCCCCTTCCTGGCTCCGGTTCCAGCTCTTGCGTAATGTAGGGCCAAACCCCAAACTTGGCACACCCAGCATTCACATTCATGTGTCAGACGGGTTGGGGGGGTGGGGGGGGGTGGAGTGGGCAGAGAGCTCTGGGAGTGGTGAGAGGGGCTCAGGCTGCTACTGGACCCTGAAGCCTTTAGGGGTGAGGGATGGTTGCAGGGTCTGGGCCGGGGGCCACACGGCAGGCCCTGAGCTTCTCCCCCAACTCTGCCCCACCCCGTCCTGTCCTGGGCAGGTAAACTCCTTGGATGACAATGGCATCCTGATTGGGAACTGGTCTGGAGAATATTCCCGCGGCACGAATCCCTCGGCGTGGGTGGGCAGCGTGGAGATTCTACTCAGCTACCTACGCACCGGCTTCCCTGTCCCGTACGGCCAGTGCTGGGTTTTCGCCGGCGTGACCACTACAGGTAGTGGAGGGACGGGACAGGAGCTGCCTGGGCCCTGCACGAAGGAGGGAGGGAAGCCAGGCTCCGCCTTCACGAGCCCAGCCCAGCTGTGGCTACAGTGTTGGAACAGGCAGGGTGGCTGGTAGGCTGGCCTTAATTATCATTAATTAGTGTTAACAACCGAGAGGGGCCTAGAGGAGAGGGGGGAGAAGGGACAGTTAGGGACAAGGCGAGGCCGGTGGCCTGGATTCCCCTAACCCCCAACACTCCCTGGCTCGGTGCCCTCCTGACCCTAGCGACCCCTGACCCAGTTGCCCCTGTCCCCTTGCTACTCCTGACCTCGTGCCTCACCTGCCCCCCACCCCTGCCCGGGCCCTGGGCCCTGAACCCCCAACACTGGTTTCCCCACAGTGCTGCGCTGCCTGGGCCTGGCCACCCGTACCATCACCAACTTCAATTCTGCGCATGACACAGACACGTCCCTCACCATGGACATCTACTTTGACGAGAACATGAAGCCACTCGAGCACCTGAACCATGATTCCGTCTGGTGAGGCTGGGGCTGGCCTGCCCTTCCCTGCTGAGGACTGGTGACCCGAGGCCTGGGCACCAGGGGGATGCCGGGGAGGCCCTGGGGGGTGGGCAGCTCACGGAGCCCTCCGGCCATGTCCATCCAGGAACTTCCACGTGTGGAACGACTGTTGGATGAAGAGGCCGGATCTGCCCCCAGGCTTCGATGGATGGCAGGTTGTGGACGCCACACCCCAGGAGACCAGCAGCGGTGAGGCGGGGCCCTGCCTGGCTCCTGAACCCCACTTGGGGCCCCTCCCTGTCTCCCCAGCCAGGGTAACAAACTCCAGCGTCCCGGACGGGGCCTTAGAGCCGGGTCCTTTAAGCCCGCAGTTCTTCAAACAGACTCCTCAGGGCAAATCACCATGTGGCCCTTCATTTATTTTTACCTTTCTGCGTAACTATTTGCCTAAATTTTATTTATTTGTAATGATTATTACACTCAGATGGCTCAAAAGTCCAAGGATTCGAGAGAATTCAGTGAGAGGTTTCCCTCCCCTGACAAATCCACTATTCCCACTTGCTTTTTTATTTACATATCCTGGAGGTAATTAATTGAAGGACGCTTTTATTTATATATATTCTTTTAAAGTTGAAAAAGTCATTATTTTAAGTAAAACATGCTTGGAAGGAAAAAAAAGGATAGACTTGTATAGCATAAAGTATACAATTCCCTATCCTCTCTCAGGTGGTTTGTTTCGTTTTGTTTCAAGGAAATTTCTATATCCTACTCCAGACCTGATACGTTGGACCTTCAGGGAATAGACTCTAGGAATCTGTATTTTTGAAAGTTCTGGTGATGTTGCAGATCAGCTGGGTTTGGGAGTTCCTCTAGGGCACAGAGCATTAGGTCAGCAGCAGAGCAGACCCAGCCCCCGACTTTCTCTTGCAACACATATTCTCACTTTTACCAAGTTCCTCTCGTATCTGTTCCACTGCTCCACTGAGTAGTATGAAAAAATCAGGGTTCAGATAGGCTCAAAGGAGAAAAGAGCTTCTGTAACACAGTCCAGCCTAAGAAGTAATCACTGATGACATAACCTACTAGTCTCTTTTCCACAATGCACATTTCTGCAAAAATTAGACTTCCCGTGCTCTTCTCAGAAAGGTCCCGCACACCCTTCCCACCTTAATACTCTGGCCCCAGGCAGCCCCACCTGCCGGACCGGTTGCCTCTCCCCCCAACCCCTGCCACCTCTCCCTTCCTCACCCTGGGTCAGATAGCCTTCCCCTAGCCTACATTCCTCCTCTGGTCTCTGGCCAGACCCCTCCCCCCTCAGTCATCTCTGTGAACGGTGCCCCCTGAGTTGTGCAACCCCAGTGATGCCTGCGACGCTGGAACAGCCTGCAGGACACCGGGAGATCTGAGTTCTCGTCCCCACTCTGGGAAGTGGTGGGCTGGGCGGCAGCCAGGGCCTCTGAGGCCAGCCAGACCCGGGCTTGATTCTAGCTTGATCACTTCTTAGATATGTCATCTTGGGCAAGTTCCTTGCACCTTCAGGTTTTGGTGTTCTTGTTTGGAATATGTGGATGATATATACCATATTAGCTCCTTCCTTCTCTCTGTATCCAACTGTCTTGGGAGATCCTGGCATCTACTTTGCCTCACTGAGCCTGTCTCCCCATGTATAAAAGACCATCGTGCGAGATGTTTTCTAAGATTCTCTCCTGTTGGATGGCCCTCACTTCCTGTTCTGTGTCCTCTCCCGCCAAGCTTCCTCCCTATCAACCCATCTCTTCCAGAAAACCCTCCCGAGCACACTGAGGACAGACTCTGTTTCCCACCAGCTCCCCTCTCACCTCCCCACAGAGAGGACACAGTAGGCTGCAGAGCTGAAGGGTTGTTCTGGATCTTTCTGGAATGGTGACTGTGATGTCATTGCTCTCCCAGCCGGCAAGCAGAGCCACGGTGGGCTCTGGGTTTGTCTTGATGTAGGATGGCTGTTGACCTCAGGGGGTTACAGACAGCTGACATGCAGCTTCAGCCAGTAGAGGAAGTATGCCAGCAATTTGATTAGCAAGGCAGGCCTGTCCCCACAGTTGTCCCTGTCCCCCTATCCCCCACCAAGGACTGAGGCCAAATAGAACGTGTGCACTCCTTTGTTTAACCTCCCTGAGTTGGACTGGTGGGAGCTGACCCCAGGCAGTGGGCGCTGGGCCTGGATGGGTGGGCCCAGGATCTGGGTGGGGGGTTCCCCCTCAGCCTCCTTGGACCTCTCACCCCCATGCTACCCTTACTCCCCTAGGCATCTTCTGCTGTGGCCCCTGCTCTGTGGAGTCCGTCAAGAACGGCCTGGTCTACATGAAGTATGACACACCCTTCATTTTTGCTGAGGTGAGGCCTGTGTGGCCGGTGCCTTTGTGGGCAGCCTGGGGAGACCAGGGCACTGGTGTTAGCCCTGGGTTCTCTGGTCCTGACCTCACCACCGACCGACTAGCTGTGTGACCTTGAGCAAGTCACTCATTCTATGAGTCTTAGTTTCCCCAGCTGTTAAAAGGGGGATAATAATGGCTGCCATGCTTCCTGTGCTCAGGATCAAAAGAAATAATGGGTATGAAGCTGCTCTATAAGTCGTAGAGTCAGCGAGCGAGCGTAAGGGATTACTGTTATTAATGTTGAATGCATTGTAAGGGGCCTCCCAGACCAGTTTCTTCCCCACTCTCTGGCCTTGTCTGGCTCAGCTTGGAAAGTCTCCCGGTTTGGCTCTTCCAGGAAGCTCCCAACCTTTGGATCTAGCCTTCCATGCAGCTCCTAGCATGCAGGGAAGGCAGCTGGGGGTCAGGCCCACCCTCAGACCCTCTGGCTCACTCACTCCCGGCTCACACCCCACACACGCCCCAAACAGGTGAACAGTGACAAGATCTACTGGCAGCGGCAAGGTGACGGCAGCTTCAAGGTCGTGTACGTGGAGGAGAAAGCCATCGGCTCGCTCGTCGTCACGAAGGCCGTCGGCTCCAACATGCGGGAAGACGTCTCCCACATCTATAAGCACCCGGAAGGTACCAGTCCCCCAACCTGGCCAGCTCCGACCACGCCAAGGGTTCCCACCAAGCACTCGCCAACGCCAGCAGCAGTGGTAGGCTCACCATTGACCCTCCACCCCCAGGCTCAGAAGCAGAGCGGAAGGCAGTGGAGACCGCAGCCGCCCACGGCAGCAAACCCAACGTGTACGCCATCAGGGACTCGGCTGAGGACGTGGCCCTGAAGGTGGAGGCGCAGGACGCAGTGATGGGGCAGGACCTGACCATCTGCGTGGTGCTGACCAACTGCGGCAGCAGCCCCCGGACTGTGAAGCTGCACCTCTACCTCTCCGTTACCTACTATACCGGCGTCTCTGGGTCTGTCTTCAAGGAAAGCAAGAAGGAAGTGGTGCTGGCGCCGGGGGCCTGTAAGTGCTTCTTCCCCAGCCCTGCCGCCTCCCCCGCCGCCCCACGGCTGGGCACCCCGGGGCTGGGGACATGGAGACCCCAGGATGCCGGGTCTGGGGAAGCTGGCCTCAGTGACACCATGCCTCTTCCCCCGCAGCGGAGCGCATGGCCATGCCCGTGGCCTATAAGGAGTACCGGGTCCACCTCGTGGACCAGGGGGCCATGCTGCTCAACATCTCGGGCCACGTCAAGGAGAACACGCAGGTGCTGGCCAAGCAGCACACCTTCCGTCTGCGCACCCCGGACCTCACCCTCACGGTAGAGCAGCTGGCTGGGGCAGGGGGAAATCGGAGGGCCAGGGGAGGGGGCACTGGGCCAGGAGCCGTGGCAGGAGGAGGTCAGGGACCGGCTCTGAGCTCCTGGGCTTCGGTTTCCTCCTCTGGAAAATCAGACCTCATTTCCCTGATTCTGTGGTGGCCGCAGCTGGAGAGTGGGTTGGAGTTTCCTGTCTGGCTTTGGGAGAGCTCTCTCTCGGGGGCAGAAACGTGGGGTGAGGGCGGTCTTGATTTGAAGGAGCTCTCCCTCTCTGGGGGAGCGTCTGGTCCTGTGAGTTCGGCCAGGGGCTCTGATGGGGGCCTCTTTTTCTCTCAGTTACTGCGAGCAGCCGTGGTTGGCCAGGTTTGCGAGGTCCAGATTGTCTTCCAGAACCCCCTGCCTATCACCCTCACCAACGTTGTCTTCCGGCTCGAGGGTTCCGGGTTGCAGAGACCCAAGACCCTCAACGCTGGGTGAGTCCGGCCCCTCCTCCTTCCCCTGCCGCTGCCCTTGCCTGCCTCCTGGCGGCCTGGGTCCCAGCTTTGCTTCCTCTCTCGGTCAGGACGGTAAGGTCTGTCGCTTGGGGCCCGCCAGCAGCACCTCCTGACTCAGTTCAGCCCACCCAGCACTTAAAAGGCCTGCTGTGGGCAGTGCTCTGCGGTGTCCCCGCCCTGCCTCACTGGCTCGTTAGGGAGCTAAAACCTCACATAGGAATCCCTAGCAACTCGTCACTACTGTCACCCAGCACTCAGCAGTTGAGCAGGCACTTTCAGGAATATAAGTTCATTTGGAGACCACAAAAACCCCTTAAGGTACATTAGAGATCATCACCTGGGCCGTGTGCCCCAGGGCAAGTGACTGATCTCCTCTGTGCCTCAGTTTTCTCACCTGTAAAGTAGGCATAACGATAAGCCTGGCTCTGAGGATCAGAAGAGACGCTGCCCGTAAAGCCCTCAGGATGGTGCTCGGCACAGCATTCGTGTTCTGTTGGTAGCTGTCCCCCCCCCTTTACAGATGGGGCAGCTGGTGGCCGCATCTCACAGGGTCTCACAGCTCCTAAGGGGCAGGCTCTGCCCCTCCCGCTTTGCTGAGAGCACAGGCTCTCAAGCTTGCTGCTGGCGTGGTGGCACGAGGGCCGAGCAGCAGTTCCGAAGGCGAGAGCCCTGTGCCTCGGGCCCTCACCCAGCCTGCCGGGGCCTGATCCCGAGCCACGTGAGGCTCTGGGCCAGGCCAGTGCCCACAGTCGTGTTCCTGGGCCTGTGCGGCCATCTCTGACGCAGACCCACGCGTGCAGGAACAGCCCAGAGGGAAAGCAGAGCAGGCCAGAGGCTGACTTCTAAGATCAGCCTTCTGGGGACAGGGACAGGAATTTTCCTCATTCGACAAAGAGCTCCCGAGGGACAGTGACAGCATGCGCTCGGAGGGGCTGGGTGAGGAAGCAGAGGGTCCCTGCCCACCCTGCCCATCCCTCTCCCCACACACAGCAGGCGGCTCTGCCTGGTGGTGTCTGCCGCTTTCCCCAACAGGCCAAAGCTGAAAAGGTTGCTGTTCAGAACTTTGCCCCAGCCTGGCCCCCTGGATGATGGGACACATCACAAACGAGTGCTCTCCTTCCGTCGCCCTAAAAGGGTCTCTGGCAGCTTAGAGAGTGGAGCTTGGAACTCCCAGACAGCTCACCTGCTGGTGTCTCTCACCTGCAGCGGACAGAGGGAGGTTCACCTGTTCTGAGGGATTCCCCAGAGCGGGGCTCCCCTCAGCAGCCCCACCAGATCTTTGATTCTTGCCCCTGCCTGGGAATAAGGAAAGGACCGCTGCACTGAGTGATGGAGACCCAGCTCCTCTCTTCAGCTGTGGGGCTTGTGCAAGTCTCCCCCCACTTAAAGGTCTCAGCCTTCCCATCGGTAGGTGAGAGGGTTAGATGGTAGTTTCTCAAGGCAGGTCCTCCTTGGACATCCTGTGGCTCCTCAGCTGCTGTGAGCCCAGGCCAGGGCCACCAGGACAGCTGAGAGCCCTGAGCTCCTGGCTCGGATATATTAGATTCCAAAACGGGCATCACTTCCCTCTCATCTGCGCATCCAAGGCTGTGGCATGGAACCCCACTGTGCCACCCAGCCTGCTGAGCGGCCACTTAATAAACATTCCAGAACTTACTCCTTCAGACGGCTATCGTCACCACCGAAGCAGTCACCAGGGGAAGCTGGAAGTCTGCTCCAAATCCTTCTCGGGAATTTCCCCCAGAGCCTGAATCATATTCTCTAGAATGTCCTTAGGGTGGTCTTCTAAGGGGGTGGATTTGACTTTGGGGAAACAGCCTCAAGTCATTTAGCATTAAGACTTAATTAATAAGGTAAGTGAACAAGGTGGGTCATCATGCCCTCTTCGATCAGAACTGAAGCTTGGCTGTACAGGAGGGGCAGTGACTTGTCCGGGTGTGCGTGCGCACCCAAGTCGGGTGCGTGTGATGTGCGTGTGGTTTTAAATGGCTGTGAAGGAAAATCTGAGAGGAGCTTTTTCAAATGTTCAACAGAGTTGAACCAGTACATCATTGAAGGACAATGCTAATTTGGATGTCTAAGTTCTGATGTCCTGTCAGGGAGTTGGTTTTATTACCTGCACTCACTTACGGGCACATTCCAACATGAGCAGCTGATGTGCTCAGCTTAAAGTGGCAAACTGGGGTACAGCCAAGGTCTCGCCTGACTCTTGAGACCTACTCTTAAGGGTAGGAAGAGATCTTGACATCCCTAGCTGGAATCTGGAGAGCATTTTCTCTTGGAAATAATGTTATAAATAAAGGCTAGGCTCTGAAATAGTACAGTTCAATCATAGTATGGGTTAAATAGACTTTTGAAGGCTGATCTGAACCTAAACAACCTTTATCCTGCATCGATGGAAAAGTGAGCACAAATTAAAAGTGCAGATTCGTAACCAGGAAGAGTATAGCCTACCTGCTAAGTTATAGACTTAATTTCTTTCTTTCTTTTTTTAAAATAAATTTACTTATTTATGTATTTATTTTTGGCTGCGTTGGGCCTTCGCTGCTGTGCGCGGGCTTTCTTTATTTGCGGCGAGCGGGGGCCACTCTTCGTTGCGGTGCGCAGGCTTCTCGTTGCAGTGGCTTCTCTTGTTGCAGAGCACAGGCTCTAGGCACACGGGCTCAGTAGTTGTGGCGCACAGGCTCTAGAGCACAGGCTCAGTAGTTGTGGCGCATGGGCTTAGTCGCTCCGCGGCATGTGGGATCTTCCCGGACCAGGGCTCGAACCTGTGTCCCCTGCATTGGCAGGCAGATTCTTAACCACTGCGCCACCAGGGAAGTCCCTAGACTTAATTTCAAGTTGTATATTATGATAGGAAGTCTAGAAATTAAGTCTATAACCTAACAGGTAGGCTATAGATATCTATCTCCCTGTCTCCCCTGCTTCCCACCTTCATAGAGCTTGGAGGCACCTTCAAGACCATCTGATCCCACCCCCTCATTTTACATTCACTTCCATTTTACACCAGAAAGTGAGGACGACTGGTACCTTGTTCTAAACCACACAGTTAACAACGGTAGAAGAAGGAGTACAGAGTGGTCCGGGGACGCCCCTTGGAAGCAGGCTGTTTTGCCCCAAGGAGAGCTCATCCTCAATGTTGGGGTGTTGACTCATTCTGTTGGAGGACTGTGGTGTTTGCACAGAGTCTGGCTCCAGAGGCAGTCCCCAAGGCAGGCTCAGGTTGAGCAGGGGACAGAGGTAAAGGTTTAAGGCAGAGGCAGGAAAGGACAGATGCTAACAGGCGTGAGAAGGTGCGATATAAATGCAGTCAAAGTCAGTGTGTAAGCACACGTGCAGATTGCTGGAGGAGCTCAGAGAAGGGTGAGATTCATTTTCCTGAGGGCAGGAGGTGCTCCGGGGAGCCCTCACTGAGGAGGAGTTGTGAGCTGGGTCTGGAGGCAGCCTGGGGGCAAAGCTTGAAGACAGAGGTGAGTTCAGGGAAGGGGAGGAGCTCAGTGGGACTGGCGGGCAGGAGGAATGGGGGGATGATGAGGTGGTGCAGGCAGGCAGGGTGACTCAGAGTGAGCCTGTGTGTCAGGTTAGAGAGCTACAGTTTCGTCTATCTCATAAACACTGAGGAAGCCAAGCCGGTGAAGGGCTCAGTTCATCTCTGAGTGCTTGGAGAATAGAATGGAAAATGAGATGGGAGGCAAAGAGGCCAGTTAGAAGACTGGTGAAATTGTGATTCCCAGACGGGTGGTCTGGGACTAGAGGTCCATGGGAAGGAAGAAAATAAAGACACTGTAGTGTGTGTGTGCACACCAGCATGTGTGTTTCTTTCTCTCTCACTCACACACACGAATGTGTGTCAATTTAATTTAAAGATGCCAGTTGTCTGTTCTTTTTTTTTTTTTTAATAACAAGCTGAAATATGATCGTAGCAGAGGATGATTAATTTTCTTCCACCTTCTTCCTCGGCAAACCTGAAAGTATGTGGCAATACTGTGTTGAGCCCCAAAGTCTCCCTTTGAAGTTTCCTTGTTCTTGGAAACCCTACGGGGATTGGGGCTGACCTGGTTGGGGCAGGAGCATTGGCCGTGGAGAGGAGGGGAGGCAGTGCCTCTGTCTCTGTCCGGATGTTTGTGAGAGCAGGGAGGGAGGAGTCCTGGATGCTGAGATTTCCAGCTCCAGCAGCTGGGTGGGTGGCCACTGATCTAGCCTTGCAGAGGTGGCCTTGGGGTTCAGGCTTTGTTCCGGGTGTGGAGATTCCAGCTGAGCCCAGAAATGCCTGAAGGGCTCCACCTGCCGCTCCTTCCTTCCTGCCTGCCCCATCAGCCCTTACTCCCCACGCCACCCTCGGTCACCCCAGGCCTATGATCCTATCTCTGCCCACAGGGACATTGAGGGCAACAAGAGAGTGACACTGCGCCAGACGTTCGTGCCTGTGAGACCAGGCTGCCGCCAGCTCATCGCCAGCTTGGACAGTCCACAACTCTCCCAGGTTCATGGGGTCATCCAGGTGGATGTGGCCCTGGCCGCTGGTGGCGGGGGCTCCTCAGATACTAGAGGCAACGGTAGCTCAGAGGAGACCATCCCTATTGCATCTTGAGGTGGGGCTTAGCCCTGGGCCAGGAGCAATGCGAGTGGAGTCAGATGAGCAAGGGCATTGCCTCAAGACAGGGGCCCGCTGCAGAGCGGTTCCCCAGGGCCTCAGGTGCGGAGACCGGGACATCTGGGGAGGAACTGATCTCATTTGCACAGATGCTAATAAACTGTTTTACAATGAAGCTGCCGTTCTGTCCATCTGTCAGTCTATGCCGAGCCAAGGAGCCCCACGGCCTATCCTGGGGATGCCCTTGGCATTTCTGACGCCCCTAGTTCTGAGAAGCATGGCTGGCATGTCAGCAGTGGTACCACTCAGCAGCTCTTGAGATGGGGCCGCTTGGCGTCAGGACAGCCTCCAGCGCTTACCTGCCCAGTCTTCACCCGCTGACCAAAGCGCTCGGAAGCTCCCTGGGCTCAGTGGCCTGCCGCCTCCACAGCACCCCCTGTGGGAAAGGAGAACCTAAAGTCCCTTCTGTAGGCACATGTTTGAGGTAGAAATAGGCTGGAGTTCTCTCTGAGCAGCAGAAGCCACTTTCTAATATTGATCTTCAAATATCCTCGTCTAAGAATTTTTACAGAAGTAATACGTGTTCAGGGTTGAGCATTAAGAAGATACAGAAAATTATAAAGCAGAAAATAACAATAATCCTCAAGCCCCACCACGTACAGAAAGTAACTTAACGTTGTGTGTCATATGCTGCTTCCCTGCCCCCCTCCCACAAATGACCTATGGTGAGCATTTTCCTACAGCATTAAATAGTCTTTGAAAGCATCGTGTTTAGAGACTGGATGGTAGGCTAGGCTTCCAGGCCACCCTCCTGGTCCTCCTGGATCTCTGGCTATCCTTCTCAGTTTCCTCAGCTGGGGCCTCCGCCTCGGTTCAGACTCCAGTGTTGGGGTGACTCAGGCCTCTGCCCCAGGCTCTCTCTCATCCCGCTACACTCTGTCAAGGTGAGCTCTGCGAGGCTCGAGGTTTTAAGGACTGCTGGCTCCCAAAATTGTATATTTTCCTTGAACCTCAAATTTGTATATTTACTGCCTTCTCCGTATCTCTACAATGTGGATGTCCAATGTGGATGTCTCAAAGACACCCGAAGTATAACACATCCAAGGTCAGACTCCTGGCCTCCCTCCAGCCTATATCCTCCTACATCTTCCCCTGCATCAGTAAATGGTACCTCCGTCTTTCCAGTTTCTTGGGCCCAAACTCTTGGAGTCACCCTTAACTCCTTTCTTTCTCTCACATCCCACATTCAATCTGTCAGCAAATCTTGCTGGTTCTACCTCCCATTCATAGGTGTCTAGAATCTGACCACTCCTTATCTCCTCTACAAGTGCCATCCTGCCCGAGCTGCCTTCATCTCTCAGCTGGACTGTTGCACCCCTTTCCTAATCATTTCCCCATTTCCACTCTTGCCCTTTGATACCCTGTTCTTCACACAGCAGCTGGAACGAGCAGGTGAACCAGATCATGTCAATCTTCTGCTCAAAACCTTCCACTGGGTCTTCCCTGGTGGTGCAGTGGTTGAGAGTCTGCCTGCCGATGCAGGGGACATGGGTTCGTGCCCCGGTCCCGGAAGATCCCACATGCCGCGGAGCGGCTGAGCCCGTGAGCCATGGCCGCTGAGCCTGTGCGTCCTGAGCCTGTGCTCCGCAATGGGAGAGGCCGCAACACTGAGAGGCCCGCGTACCGCAAAAAAAAAAAAAGAAAGAAAAAAAAACGTTCCACTGGCTTCCCCCAAAGTCAAAGTCCTTACAGTGCTCTGTGACTCCGCCCTCCCTCCCCTTCCCCTCCCCCGGCTCAGTCCATCCAGCTCGCTGGCCCCTTCCTACCTGGACAGCGCCTGGCACATTCCTGCTCCAGGGGCTCTGCAGGGCTGCGCTCTGCCTGAGGACTTCTTCCCCACATAGCCCCATGGCTCACTCCCTCTTCTCCTTCAAGACTTCCTTAAGTGCCACAATCTTAAGGTCTTCTCTTCCATCCCATTTTAAAATTGCAACACCTTCTATGTTTCCTGTCTCCCTTTTTTCTTTCTTTTTCTCCGTAGTACATGTTACCATGTGGTGTTCTATACATTAAATTTTTTGTATCATTTATTATCTAATTCTCTCTACCAGTACTGCACCATCCTAGTCCAAGCCACCATCCTCCCTCACTTGGATTGAAGCCCCAGTCCTCTCACTAGCCTTTGCCCTGCCCTGTCTATTCTCAACTTGGCAGCCAGAGGGATGCTTTTAAATGTCAGTCAGATCATGTCACCGATCTGCTCACACTCCCCAGTGGCTACTCACTTCTCGCAGAATAACAGCCGTGGCTGCTTCACTTTCTTGGTGTTTCTCAAAGCCTTGACCTCCTGGCCTTTGGACTAACAGTTTCCCCTGCCTGGCACACTCTTCTTCTGATATCCATGTGGCAGGCACTCTCCCCTCCTTTGAAGTCTATCCTCGAATATCACTGTCTTAATGCGGCCTTTTCTGGTCACCCTATTTTAAATTGCAACCCACTCCTCTCCTCATGACCACTTTTCCCTGCTTTATTTTTCTGCATAACACTTATCCACATCCAACATATTCAATATTTTAACAATGCATTTATTCATTGTGTCCCCCCTCCCCCAAGTGGAATATAAACTCCAGAAGAGCAGTGATTTTTGTCTGATTTGGTCTCTGTTGTATGCTCAGAATTTACTGCATAGAAATGCTCACTAAATACTTGCTGAGTGAAGAAGAATTTGGCACTAATCTATTTATATATAATAACACCTGTCATCTTCACAACGACCTCATAAGGTCACTGTATTATAATTTCCCCTCTACAAGTGAAGAATCTGAGGCAAGGGGCTAGGGAACCCATCAAAATCATTTAGCACTCTAGAATAGGATTAGAACCTGGGCAGTCTGGCTCCACAGCCTGTATTTTATCTCAGACTGAAAGTGACCCCACAGAGCTCTTAATTCCACCCCCAAACTCTTCTTCCTCTAGTTTCTCCCATCTCATTGTTACTATAATCACCCAGTTGTTCCAGCCAAAAACCTACAAGTCACCCTTGATTCCTCCCTCTTCTCTCCTCCCAGATTCACTCCACCAGTATTTCTTATGAGTTCTATGTCCAAAATCTATCTGAATCTGTCATTCTCTCCACTTGCACTGTCACTGTGCTCTCTCCCTATGGAACTGCCATAGCCTCCCGGTGTGTTTCCACTCTTGTTCCTGAATAATCCAGTTTCTACACAGCCAGTGAGCTTTCTAAGCTCTAAATTAAATCCTGGTACTCTCCTACTTAAAACCAGATAAGGCTGGTACTGAGCCCAAACAGCAGCTGTTTGCTGCTTGGAAAGCCAATATACAAGAGACTAATGTTGCTGGGAAGGGTATGGCTGCTTTATTCAGGGGGCCAGCAACCTGGGAAGATGGTGGACTAATGTCCCAAAACCAACCTCCAAATTTCTGGTTAGGGGACAAAGGTTTTAAAGGGGAGTTCCAGGGGTGTACAGGAGGGGGGCCTATGTGCAGAAGAGCACAGTCAGCTCCAATAATAATAATAAATAATAAACTGGTTGTGTGGTGTTCTGGTCAGCAACATCTTGATCTTCTACTCTAGGGTCGGTCTGCTCCCATATCTTTAAGCCCAGTCCCTGGAACTCTTAAGCAAGCAAGATTAATTGTCCCCTAGTCAGCTAGTCATTCTCCAAATAGCTCTAAGACATGTCAGGGTCAGTAGGAAGGGAAGATGCATGTAAATTTTTAAATCTCTGCTGCTCAAAGTGGAGCAGCTTATGTTATGGCTACACTTCCAGTGCTTTCCCATCACCCTTGGATCAATGCAAAGTCTTACCCTCATCTATCTGGCCCTGCAGCCCTCTCCAACCTCAACTCCACCACATGCCCCTGGCCCTGCTGCCTCAGCCCCACAGTCCTTCTGCTTCTCAAACTCACCAACCTTCTATCTAAGACTTGGCATCTGCCCTTCCTTCTGGAGGAGCACCCTTCCTCCAGGTGGCATGGTTGCCCCCGTCTTTCAGGTCTCAGCTCAGATGTCACCTCCCCATAGATCTCTTCCCTGTCCATCAATCCGACTAGTTTGCCGCCTCCAGTCTCTTAAGTATATCACCCTATTTTATTTCGTATCCTACCTAGCACTTATTGTTTAACATCAGCGTGTTTGTTTATTTATTAAATTCTGTCTCTTTTCTCTAAAATGTAAGCTCCTTAAGAGCTTATCTGTCTTGTTCACACCAGTGACCCAGAACCTAGAACAGGGTCCAGCACAGAGCTGCACAAGAAATGTTTGCTACTTACAAAGTTAAAAGCAACAATTTGCAACATATAACTTATAATTGTTCCTTGAATTTATGGAGCAAGCCCCAGTAGTTGTACTACGTTTTTGTTTTGTTTTGTTTTAATTTTTTAAATTTATTTTTGGCTGCATTGGGTCTTCGTGGCGGTGTGCGGGCTTCTCATTGCGGTCGCTTCTCTTGTTGCGGAGCACGGACTCTAGGCACGTGGGCTCAGTAGTTGCGGCACGCAGGCCCTAGAGCAGTAGTTGTGGTGCAGGGGCTCAGTAGTTGTGGCTCATGGGCTTAGTTGCTCCGCAGCATGTGGGACCTTCCCAGACCAGGGATCAAACCCATGTCCCCTGCATTGGCATGTGGATTCTTAACCACTGCACCAGCAGGGAAGTCCTGGTACTATGTTTTTTTAATAAAAATGAACAAGTGACATGATTTCTTTGATTAACCTCTCATTCCTAGAAACTTAAGTCTTCCCAGAATTTTACTGTTCTTTTCTCTCTCTCTCTTTTTTTAATTGAAGTATAGTTGATTTGCAATGTTGTGTTAATTTCTGCTGTACAGCAAAGTGATTCATTATACATATATATATACAATCTTTTTCATATTCTTTTTTTTTTTTTTTTTTTTTTTTTTTTGCGGTACGCGGGCCTCTCACTGTTGTGGCCTCTCCCGTTGCAGAGCACAGGCTCCGGACGCACAGGCTCAGCGGCCATGGCTCACGGGCCCAGCCGCTCCGCGGCATGCAGGATCCTCCCGGACCGGGGCACGAACCTGTGTCCCCTGCATCGGCAGGCAGACTCTCAACCACTGCGCCACCAGGGAAGCCCTTTATATTCTTTTATATTCTTTTCCATTATTGTTTATCACAGGATATAGAATATAGTTCCCTGTGCTATACAGTAGGACCTTGTTGTTTATCCATTCTATATACACCAGTTCACATCTGCTAACCCCAAACTCCCAGTCCATCCCTCCCCGACCCCCCAAAGTTTTGCTATTCTAAATAGAGCTGTGATAAATATCCTTGTATAAGCACATAAATCTTTGGGCTTATTTTAAATTATTTCCTTAAAATAACCCCCCAGAGTGAGAATTATTGTGTAAAGGGGATTGAGCACATTTAAGGTGGTTGATACATTTTATTAAGTTAGTTTCCAGAAAGGTTGAGCAGTAATGCAACAGTATCTCTTTTTATTGAGCTCCCAGGAAAATGTGAGAGCTTAAGATTTCTAACAACTTTGTAACTTGCTTCACATTTGTTCATTTTACCTTGGTCCCCTGTATATATTAGAGCTCACAAATGCTTGAAAGCCTCAAAAAGAAAAACAAAACAAAACAACAACAACAAAATGGGAAAGGAATGCTATTCTCCAAACAGCTAGAGGGAAAGAAACAAATATATGTTGAGCTCCTACTATGAGTTAAGCTCAAACTGGGTGCTTTATGGAGATCATTTCCTTTAATTCTCTGGGGGTGAGCATCAAAATCCCTGTTGTTCCAGCTTAATTTGTTCTTAGACTTCTGGTTCCCCTCCCCTAGAATGTAAGGGCAAGGACCTTATCTCTCTTATGCTTACTCATTGTGACTTACAGTAGATGCTCATTAAATATCTGCTGAACGGAAAATGAACTAAATTGGAGGGTGATGGGGAGTCTGGGGGCTTAGGGGTGCAGTGGAGGATTGTGTTTTGGAGCATTTGTGGGAAGAATGCACGATGGATAACTAGACCAGGTCTGGGAAAGAGAGAGATAAATGGGCACTCGGGGAGCTGAGTAGTGACCAGCAGAGCAGAGCTCTTACTTGGACTGTACCTCAGAAAACTGTACTAGGGAAACCTATTTAATGCCATTTTCATTTATTTGTATGATTATTTCCTTTACATTACAGAGTGCTTTTTTTTTTTTTTTAACAAAGAGAAGTGTTCTTAGTCTTGGTTTTAAGAAATCCACTAGAGTTGCCGACTTAGTTGATGCCTTCTGGACAGTGATAAGGCAGTCATTATCTCTGAGTCTTGGTCACCAGTTTTGGTTCTCCTGGGACACCTGGTATACAAAGTTGATCACTAGGGAGGAGGTGGATTCTTTGCATCAGTAGCCCAGGTTTTCCTGAGTGTAAAGACCCAGTATTATCAGCTCCTTCTGCCCCAAGATTTAAAGTTGGGAACATTAGTGTGGACTATGGTAGCTTCAGCTGAAGCCCAATAGCCGGGGAAGGAACCATCCCAGCCTTGGAGAACTAGGCTGGATACCAGGGTGCATGAATCCCATGTAGGTGGGTTTGACTTGGCAAAGTCTGGGGCTAATGTTGGAAGCTCCTGCAGCCCCTTAGGCCAGGGAGAAAAGTCTGGACCTGGATGTAGAGTCCTGAGAGCTCAAGTACGAATCCCTGTTGTTGTTTTTCTAAGATGACATTGAGTGGGTGGAAGAAGCATGGCAGACCCTGTAGGCAGCAGAGCTCTCCCCACACAGGCATGGAAGCTGGAAGTTCTGCCCTTTTGGTCACAATTCTTAGGAAATTCTGGGAAAGGTAAAAACATCAAAAGGAAGATTTTATCTTCCTGAAAATAAACCAGGTGGAGTTAATTACAAATTTAAAAGAAAAATTTTATAAGATATGACTTATAAATGTTTCTCAGATTTATGGATCAGGCTACAGTGATTGTAATTCATTTTAAATAAAGTTGATTTTTAAAATAATGGCTAGATTCAGCCGTTATAAGGTCCACCCTGGAGAGGGATTTTTGTCTACAGCTGGAGCAGAATTTTACAGGAGACTCTGACCGGCAGGGTCCAGCCATAGTAGCAGATAATGAACCCATTCCTCCACCCATTTAACAAATATTCAATGACATGTGCCAAGCAATGGGCAAAGTGCTAGAACACAGGGCAAACCTAGTTCCTGCCTTACAGAGCTTACAGTCTGAGAAAGGAAGAGATTAATTGAATAACTGCACAAGACAAAGGAGAGTACCTACAGAGCTCTGAAGTTTATGGTGAAGGTGTGTGACCTGGCCTGGTGGCGGTGGTTAGGAAAGCTTTACCTAGAGAGGTGACCCTGGAGGATAGGTAGGTAGAGATGGAAGGGAAATCACTCCAGGCAAAAGGAATAGCCTGTGCAAAGATCCTGTGGTGGAAGGGCATCTAGAAGAGTAAACAAGACTAAAAGAAGGACAGTGTGGGGAATTCCCTGGAGATCCAGTGGTTAGGGCTCTGTGCTTTCACTGCAGGAGGCACAGGTTCGATCCCTAGTTGGGGAACTAAGATCTGGCATGCCGTGTAGTGCAGCCAAAACAAAACAAGAAGAAGGAGAGGGAGAGGGAGAAGAAGGAGAGGGAGAGGGAGAAGAAGGAGAGGGAGAGGGAGAAGAAGGAGAGGGAGAGGGAGGGGGAGAAGAAGGAGGGGGAGGGGGAGGGTAGAGGAGGAGGGAGAGGAGGAGGAGGGGGAGGATGGTGTGGCTAAAGCAAGGAGAGCAAGGGACAGATTGGAGAAGGTGAAGCTGAGAGATGCAGGGTAGAGCCTTGTGGGGCCCCATAGGCCACTTTAAGCCTTTGGAAGGTTTAAGGAATTGGAGGTGACATGATCACATTGTGTGTTTTGAACAGATTATTCTGCCTGTGGTGTCAAGTAATGGATTGGAGCGGGGTTGGAGTGGATGCAGAGACACAGATTGGAAGACAGTTGTAATATTTTATGCTAGAGATGGTGATTTGGGCCAGAGTAGTGGTGCTGGAGACAGAGGTGGAAAACTTGGAGAAATATCTAGGAGGGAAAATTCACAGGGCTTGGGGAAGGATGGGATGTGGCTGGGTGGAGGGTGGAAACGAGCAGTAAAGCTAAACACCAGGTTTCTGGCTCATGGAACAGGACAGATAGGTGGTCCCATCCACTGATACAGGGACTAGTGTCCCTCACCAGAGAAAGGAAACTGTGAGGAAAGGTGAGGCTCAGAGACACCCTTTGTATAGCTCTCTTCTACGTGGAAATTTTCCTTTGGGTGACCTTTGGAGGATCTGGGCTTTGGTTTGAATGAAACTGTTCTCTTACCCCAGGATTCAAGCATAATCTCCAGACTACTTGCATTAAAATCATCTGAGGTGTTTATTAAGAATTCAGATTTCTGGGCCCCAGAATAAACCTCATGAATCAGAATCTCTGGAGCAGAGGCCAAGAAGTCTGTATTTTAATAAACTCACTAAGGGGTTTGACTCCTATGCACACTAATTATTTAGGACAATGACCTTCCATTTTTCTTCTTTCTGTACTTTTTCCATGCTCTCCTTGCCTCCACCCTTCTTGGGCCAGGAGTAGCCACGAGTTCCCAATGTTCTAAGTGCCGACCTCTAGTCTTCTTGATCCTTTGAGTTTGAGAAGGTTTGCAAGACAAGGGGCTCCTGGGGCAGGACACAGAGGACTAACAAAGGAGCTGTTCATGTTAGCCATGAACACGTGAACCAGAAACTGCATAAGGCACTAGTGACATAACATGTATGAGAAAAAAGCAAGTCCTTCCCGCAAGGGGCTCCCAACAGTGGGGGTGACAGACACGAAAACATTCAAAATACAGTAAATGCGTATGTAGTATTTAGTAGGAGCCAGGTACTGTTCTAAGTGTTTTATATTTACTAATTCATTTAATCCTTACAACAACATTGCAAAATAGATTCTGCATGACAGTGGTGGTGATAAAAAGGTGTACGGGGGCGGGGGGGGGGACTTCCCTGGCAGTCCAGTGGTTAAGAATCCACACTCCCACTGCAGGGGGCACAGGTTCAATCCCTGGTCAGGAAATGAAGATCCCACACGCCACGCAGTGTGGAAAAAAAAAAAAAAAAAGATGTACAGGATGATGCCGAGGAGCCTGGGAAGAGAACATGAGGGGTTTCATGGAGGTAGCTATCAGATGAGCCACAAAAGATGAAAAAAAGTCAAGTCCAAGAGGCAAGAAGGACAGAGTATGCAGTATCCAGTATATGCAAAGCACAAAATATGAGACAACACAGCATATTTGGAAAATCCAAATCCAATTGAAGAGGAGGCATGATAAGTGCAAAGTGGCAAGGAATGTTGATGAAGAGGTAAACTTAGCCAGTTCATTAAAAATCCTTTTGCCATATTTTGGAATTCGGACTTTCTTTTGAAAGTAAGAGAGAGCTTTCAGTTAGGGATGATATGATCAGTTTTGCATTTCAGCAGGTTTATGATGAAAGCAACATGGAAAAGAAATTAGGAGTTGGGCTAGAGGTGAGAAGACTAGAGTCTTCTCAATGTGAGAGACAGGGAACCTGAAATAAGATACAGTCAGTGAGAATGAAAAAAAAGGGGGGGAGGTTTAAAAGTTCTGTAGGAAGTAGAATTGATTAGACTTGGTGAGGGTTTAGATTTGGAGAAGAGAGAGGACAGAGTTAAGGGTGATGGTCTTGTTTTCTGACTCATGGGTAAAGAAAGGTGCCATGCACAGAAATACAGAGGCCAGGAGAAAGAGCAGAATTTAAAATGGAAAACAACTTCCAGTTTTCAGTCTGGCATGTAAGGAGCTTAAAAGTTCTCACTCTTGTCCTTATAAGAAGGATGAACAGAGAATCAAAGACCAAGAGAAAACCTTGAACAAAACTTGAGGGGTAGAAGGGGGGACATCTTACTTATAGAGGAGCAAGGATAAGAATTACTCCGGGGCAGTGGGGGAACTTCCCTAGTGGCACAGTAGATAAAACTCCGCGCTCCCAGCGCAGGGGCCCCAGTTTTGATCCCTGGTCAGGGAACTAGATCCCACATGCATGCTGCAACTAGGAGTTCGCATGCCACAACTAAGGAGCCCGCCTGCCGCAACTAAGACCTGGAGCAACCAAATAAACATATAAATAAATATTAAAAAAAGAATTACATCGGACTTCTTTTCAGAAACCATGCAAGATGAGAGTGCAGTGAAATGTTTAAAGTGTTGAGGGAACAAAAGCCCACCAACCTAGGCTTTTGTATCCAGCAAAATTATCTCTCAAAAGTGAAAGAGTAATACTTTATCAAACAAAAATTGAGGGAGTTTGTAGCCAGGAGACCTGACTTGCAAGATATGCTAAAAGAAATTCTTCAGAAAGAAGGAAAGTGACATAGGTCAGAAACTCAGATCTACATAAAGGCAGAACTTTAAGGAAAGAATAAATTAAGGTAAAAGTAAAAAGGAAGATAACTAGAATTTCGTAGATGTCCGATTTGGGTACTTTGGAACTTCCAGCTAGATGTCCCAAGGGCAGTCGAATGTGTGGCTCACCTCAGAAGACTGATCTTGAGTGGAGACAGGGAGGGATATAGGAGCCAGTATCTCTAAGAAAGGAGATGGCCCAAGGAAAGGGTAGTTTCACTAAATCCCTGTAAGGTAGTCAGAGCAGGTAATTAATTCAGTCAACAAAAAATATACACTGTGTGCCAAGGTTCTGTCCCGGGCAATGGAAATAAGGAGAGACATCAGGAAGGGTGACCAGGAGAAAGACAAGTAAAACGGTCAACTGTATTAGGGGGCTGACTGGAGTAAGCGCACAACAGAAATTCGAAAAAGGAAATCTATTTTATTTATTTTAGAACTACACGATTAAAAAAAAAAGATATCAAACACAGAAAAGCACAAAAATTTCCTGCAGTCTCACCATCTAGAAAAAAACCAGATTAACAATCTGATGTATCTTTTCAAACTTTGAATTTTATTTTTTAAAGGCGGGCGCCCTCTCCCATTCTGCAAAAAAAAAAAAGAGTTGAACTCTTACTGCAAGCGGCGCGCCGCCCGGGGAAGGCTTTGCAGGCGATGGTTTGGGCGCTGGGATTTAAGGAATCGTATTTGAGAGGGTGAAGACGATGGAGAGGGAAAGTGGCATAAGCCTCGCTTTACAGACTAGAAAGTCAAGACCTCAAAGAACGACGGGCCTTCTCTGCAGGCTCCGCGAAGAAATGCAAGGGCCGGAGGCGGGAAAGGGCCGGAGGCGGGAAAGGGCGGGAGGCGGGGCCCAGGTCCCCGGTCCCAGCTGCTCAGCAGCCGTCGGAAGCGCAGGTCAGCTGGGTCGGGGCCCGGCAGCGTCGCCGGATCTGCCGGGGCGCGGCCTTATGACGCGCCGTGACGTCTCCCTTGTCTGGCGGCCCATTGGTTCTCCACTACCACCCTTCTCCCGGGTAGGGAAACTGGTCGCGGAGCCGGAAGCGAAGTAGCCTTTGAGTTCGAGACAGCGGCGGCGTTTAAGGCAGAACGACCTGTTGCCAGTGGAGCTGGCCAGCTTCTCCATTCAGGCTCCAGCCCGAGTTGGAGAAAACCCTGGGATTCCGGTGGCCCATGGGAGGGCGCAGTCTCGGATCGCGAACTATCCGGCGCAGACCGAAATAGCCGAGCCTGTGAGGGCCACCGGAAACCGCGCCCCTAGGAGGAGGCGGGAAGCCTTGCCAGAGGTAGGAACACAAAGGTACGGCTCCTGGGGTGGGGCCCGCCGGCCATGGCCACGCCCCCTGGGGCAGGTCCCGCCGCTCTTCGCTTCGTAGCCGCTGCCTGCTGGCAAGTCGTGCGCGGACGCTGCGTGGAGCATTTTCCGCGAGTATTGGAGTTTCTGCGATCCCTGCGCGCTGCTGCCCCCGGCTTGGTTCGGTACCGGCACCATGAACGCCTGTGTATGGGCCTAAAGGCCAAGGTATTGGAGTCAGTAGGACCCGGTAGAGGGGAAAGGGGATGCGAGGACCTGTCCTGGGCCGACTGCTTGGGGGTGGAACCGGTTGGAAAAGGGCAGCTTGCCCGGACGTGGGGATTCTGAGCTCAGCACTCTTCACAGCTGGTGGTGGATATGATCCTGCAGGGCCGGCCTTGGGCCCAGGTTCTGAATGCCCTGCATCGCCACTTCCCAGAGTCTGGACCTGCAGTGCGGGACCCCAAAGCCGTGAGTCGTCCCTGGAGCAAGCCCTACCTCCACTTAACACGCGGTGCAACAAAGTTGTTCCTCCTCCCGGTCACTGGATTCTGGTGCCCCTAACTTGTTTGCCTTCCTTACCCTCAACAGACAAAGCAGGATCTGAGGAAGATCTCAGAGGCTCAGGAAACCTTTTGCCAGCAGGTGAAGCAGCTGGCAGAAGCCTCTGTTGATTTGGCTTCGAAGCTACAGGTGGGACTGGCTGCTTTGGAAGCTATGGTGTAGCTGTTCTCTCTAGTCCTCTTCTGACCTGCTTCCTTTTTTTTTTTTTAACTTTTTAAAACATCTTTGTTGATATAAAATTTATATATCACACAATTTACCCATTCAAAATGTACAACTGAATCTTTTTTTCATTGAAGCATAGCTGATTTAGAATGTTGTATTGATTTCTGCTGTACAGCAAAGTGATTCAGTTATACATATGCATACATTCTTTTTTATATTCTTTTCCATATGGTTCATCACAAGATATTGAATATAGTTCCCTGTACTATACAGTAGGACCTTGTTGTTGACCCAATTTTAAATTAGTAATGCTTAATATAAATAACATTACTGATTTTAATCGAGAAGATTCATTCAGGCTTTTTTCTTCAATGTATAAATACTTTCATCAACAATGTACAACATAATTTATTTTTTTTATTTTTATTTTTTTTAACATCTTTATTGGAATATAATTGCTTTACAATGGTGTGTTGACCTGCTTCTTTTCCTCCCGCAGGAACTTGAACAAGAGTACGGGGAACTTTTTCTGGCTGCCATGGAAAAGCTGTTTTTTGAATACCTGTGTCAGCTGGAAAAAGCACTGCCTACACTGCAGGCACAGCAGGTTTTGCTAGGGCAAAACACATAAGGGCAGAATGCTGGGGTGGGGGGTAGGGGGTGGAGTTGTATCAACGCCTGTGGTCTTCATGCCTCTCTCCCTGCCCACAGCTTCAGGATGTGCTGACTTGGATGCAGCCTGGAGTTTCCATCACTTCTTCTTTTGTCTTGAGCCAATATGGTGTGGACATGGGGTGGCCACTTCCAGGTACCAGGACCATCTAGGAAAACTAAGAATTTGGGGGTGGAGTGTTTAGCTTGCGACCTTTTGAGGCAGCCTATTGGAAGGGTTACATGGGCCTGAGGCGTAAGAAACCAGACTGAGTCCATGTGTTACTATATTGCCTTTTTAAAGAGATTTGTTTTCTTTCTCAGAGTGCTTTGCTACTGATTCAGTGAACACTACAGAGCCCATGGAGCAGAGTCCTCCTCAGCAACCAACACCAGCACTCCACGACCCTCTGCCAAAAGCCCGGCCTGGCCCACACCCTCCTCAGGATCCAGCCTCAAGGAAGCACCCAGAACCTTTGACTGGCCACCATTTCAATCTGGCCCCTCTAGGCCGGCGAAGAATCCAGTCCCGGTGGGCATCCACTAGCAGAGGCCATAAGGAGCGCCCCACAGTCATGCTGTTCCCCTTTAGGAATCTGGGTTCACCAACGCAGGTCATATCTAAGCCTGGGAACAGCGAAGAACATGGGACACACACAGCAGATCCAGCAGGTGCTGTGGGCACCAGAGCAGCCTCGACTGGCAAGTCTAGGAGTCCGTCCAAGACCCTGGGAGGAAGGGCTCTGAAGGAGAACCCAAATGACTTGTCTGCCTCAGAGCAAAAGGAGTGAGTACAACAGTTGCTTCTCCCTACTAGCAGCACATGCCCTGCCTGCTTTCCTTTCACCCTGTCTTGCTTGCTCCCACCCTAGGAACTGCTTGGATTGCCCCATGGAACCCCTGAGATTGTCATTATCGCCTCCTAGGGCCAGGAAGTCAGGTAGGTATCCTGAGTCAGGACCAGATCAGACAGCCTCCTCTCTTGGGGACTCTTGAGGTCCTGTGTTCACTGAGAAGAGTACCTGGACTCTGGTTTCCTCCCTGCAGTGCGTCCTCCATCTCTGTGCAGCTCTGACATTACTCTAGGGGACCTGGTTTTGGACTCCGACGAGGAAGAAAATGGCCAGAGGGAAGGAAGGGTGAGTAGGAAGGAATGGAAAGCTGGGGAAGGGGATGGGCGGGCAGAACAAGATAGAAAGCCATATGATGCAGGATATGGAGGGCTCAGGGCATGTTTCAGTGATGATAGGATCTCCCTGCTCCCTTCTCTGCAGGACTCTCTGGAAAACTATCAGAAGACAAAGTTTGACACCCTGATCCCCACCTTCTGTGAATACCTCCCCGCTTCTGGCCCCAGTGGTGTATCTGTCCCTCTTCCTAACCATACAGACAGTTCTAGACTGCTGTGATTAGACTGGAATGCCCACGGCACTCTGCCTGTCTCCTTCCTCCTCAGCTCTCACACAGTTTAGGGGTAATAAAGTGGAAGTCCAGGCTTGGGTTGCCTGACTATATTGCTAAAGTTACTTTGTAATACTTAATAATTAAATTTTGGATTTGTTAAAACACTGTCTTCGTTTGAGGGAGGGGAATTAAGGCTTCTATAAGGTCAGTGTAGGTCATTCCTTAGAAACAGAACCGGCCTCTCCAGGGCTGGAAGGGGATCCCTTTGCCACTTTACTTCCCTTGGAGAGTGTCGTTCAGACATGCCCAAAAGGGTTACCAGGGCTGAGAGCCTAGAAGAGAAATTTCCTTTTGCTATTCTGAAAATACTGTGTGTGGTCTGATGCCAGAATATACTTGTAAATTCTCATGCTGCCACGTTACTTGGGGGTGGTGGCACTAGAATGGAGATGCTTCATGGAAAGGGCACTCACTGTCCTTGACTCCACTGGGTCAGTGCCAACTCCTCCACTTGCCCTGCAGCAGCACCCAGATGCCATCCTTGTGCAGAAATCCCCAGAATCTCAAAGTCATTGGGATCTCTCTTTATTGAGGTATTTAAAATACATAAACACTTCTGAGCTTTGTAGATATTCAGAGATCTATTTAATGAATCTGATTAACAAAACATGATTCTAAAAGCCTACCTCTTCCAGACCAAGGCCATATAAAACACTTATGTATGAATGAGCATCTTTTCCTTTTAATAATCTTCAGGATTCTGGGTCCCCAGATTCCCATTTGATTATCTTAACTTTATTTTCTCAGCCTGCCTTCCTTGCTTCCTCCCCAGTGGGTGCCCTGGGCATTTTGCATGTGCAGATAAAGTACAGAATACTGCAGGAGCCCTTAGCAGAGAGAGGATAGGAAATGACCAAGTAATAGCCCTAGTAGCTGGGATGGGAGAGGGGCCCACTGGGGAGCCCTGTGGTGGGTGCTGGCGCCCTGGGAGGGCAGAACTGCTCAGGTCTAGCTCTTGTCACTGAAGATTGGATTCACCTGCTGGGTGACACGGATGAAGGTAGTTCTCCGGCTCAGCTCCTTCAGCTTAGCTGCTCCCACGTAGGTACAGGTGGAGCGGATGCCTCCAAGAATGTCTCGGATAGTGTGTTCCACATCCCCTTTAAAGGGCATCTCCACTGTCTTTCCCTCTGAGGCCCTTAGAAGAGGAAAAGCTTTCTTACCTTTTCTGTCTGGATTTCTTAAGCCCAATGACTCTTCCCCAATCTCTAGCATTTAGTCCCTGTTCATCACTTTTCTTCCAAGTTCTGCCACCACCTTACTTGGGAAGTCACGCTTTCCAAGAACCCTCAGCTTCCGGCCTCCACACCTACCTGTACTCAGCCACGCCCCCGGCATACTTCTTCATGGCCATTTCAGAACTCATGCCATAGAAGAGCTTGTACTTCTTGCCATCCCTCTCGATGAGCTCACCACCTGACTCGCTGTGCCCAGCCAGCATGCCGCCCAGCATCACGAAGTCAGCCCCTGCCCCTGCCAGCACCAACAAGAGGGGAAAGAGATGAATCTGGCCCAGGTTCCAACATGGTCACCCTCAGAAGCAACTTACACAAAATTCTCAGGCCTGCCAATGATTCTGGCATCTTCCTGGTTTTGTTTCCCTAGCTGGCCCACAACCCAGTGCACAGGCCTACTCTGCCCTGGCTTCTGTTCCTCAGTGGACTTTACAAGAATTTAAAATCGAGCCTCTGGAGACGCTCTGCCTGGCTTCTGCTCTCTCCTTTTTGCTGCTTTCGCCATCTCCTGGTCACCTCTTTTTACTCTGCCCAGCCGAACAAGACTCACTTCAAGTGTCCCAAGAGCAAAGCTCTCCAACTTCAGTGTGAACAAGGATCACCTAGGAAGCTGGGAAAATGCAGATCTGTAGCCCCACTCCCCAGAGCCAGATGCCATGGGTCGAGGGTGGGGCTCGGCATCTGCACTGTCCCGCAGTCCAGGGGATGATGCAGATGGCCCTGGCCCACATTAGGAGAGTCCACATCAGAGTCTCAGGATTTCCCCTGCTGGTTTGCCCCAGATGACACCACAGGCTTCTGGGTCACTAGTCATATTATAAAAGAATCTGAACAGCTTTGTTAGACTTCCCTAGCCTGATCCTAGACCCTCAGAGGTGACTTATCCTCTTCTACAGGATCCTCCTTCTGTGCCCTCCTTACCGAAAGCCTTGGCCACATCCCCGGGACAGTTGCAGCCTCCATCCTGCAAAGTAAGGAGCACTATGAAGGGAGAGTATGGATGCCCCAAGCCCTCTAGGAGGTCCCAGTGGCCCACCTCAAAGCTGACAGGAACCCAGGAGTCCTGATCCACCTCTACCAGAGCCTCCAGACCTGGCAGAGAACCCAGATGTCTGGCAGCCTCATACCCTACCCTGCTCTTGGCCTTACGGAAATGATGTGGCCTTTGAGGCCATGGGCAGCATCTGCGCACTCCATCACTGCACTCAGCTGTGGATACCCAACTCCGGTCTTCTTCCGGGTGGTACACACAGAGCCTGAGAAGAACGTGACAAGAATGAGAGGGAAGTTCTCCACAGGTGTCTGCCACTGAAGCGGTGGCCAGTGGCCCCCAGTGAACCAGCTTACCTGGTCCAATTCCCACTTTGATGATGTCAGCCCCAGAGAGAATCAGCTCTTCCACCATCTCTCCTGTTACCACATTCCCTGCCTGGGACAGAACCATCAAAACAGAGCATTCTTAGGGTCAGAAAGAGCCGATCGCATGCTTCCAGCATTATTACAAAGAAGAGTACCTTGGTTCCCTCTACTTGGGCCTTCTGAGGGCTTTTAGACGAGTCACTTCAAAGGACCCTGCTTTCCAAGCTGAGGTAAGGGGGTGAGTGGCCAGTGTCACCGTTGTACCAGGGTAAAGCGGGGGTCCAACTGGAACAAGCTCACATCTGATTTACAGTAGATTTATCTCCCCCTCCCCTCCAAAAGACCCAAGCACATCCTTTGCTTAAGCTGTTATGTCATGAAACCTCTCTGGCTTCAGGGAAAGGGGGAGGACATGGTAATGTCAGCTAAATACCCATCTACACAATTGTACTTGCTTTTGATGGACAGAACAGAGAGACCACTCAATGCTGCGAGGAAAGTGAGGCGTTGTCATAACTCCCCTGAGCTTGTAAAAATAAAATAAAACAACATTTCATGCATCCCCTTCAATATGACTGTAGTATCTCTCCATACCTTTGGGCAGGTGTGTATGTACTAGAGGTATGTACGATGCAGAAATGTTCCATTGTGGTTTAGTGAGTGATGTCGGACACTGGATTTACAAAGACTAGGTATCAAGGTTCGGAGAAGACGGCACTGGCCAGTACACAAACATTTAAAGCATGGAACCATGGATCATCACCCAGTGACATGATTAAGTGGACTAGGAAATGCAGTAGAGGAGAAAGGAACTGGTGTAACAAAATGGTGTGGCGGGAAAGAGTGGAGGAAGGAGAGGAATGGACCCACTGCAGGGTAGTAGAGACATACCATGATGGTGTGTTCAGGGAAGCGCTTCCGCACATCCTTTACAAATTCAACAAAGTGTTCAGAGTAGCCATTGGCCACGTCCACGCATATATATTTCACCTGGGGAATAGCGTCCAGGATCTGTCCCAGCTGCTCAAAGTCAGCAGAGCTTGTGCCTGAGCTGGCAGCCAGATGCTGTGAGAGAAACAGGGCCATTAGCATGTAAGAAATGACCTGGTTGGTTAGCCAACAGGGGTGGGAAGGTAAGGGCTGGTCCCCAGGAAGCCACACAAAGATTCCCGGAAGACTGGGCTAAGGAGTGGATCAGGGGAGGACCAGTGTTACCTCAAGACAGTCAGGATTCTGGCTAGCAAACTCTTTCCACTGCTCGAGGCTGTAGTGCTTATGGACAGCAGTGAAGAGGGAGAACTGGGAGAAGAAAGAGCCATCAAAAAGGAGGGAACTTCATTAAGAGTCTCTTTTTCTAAAAATAGACCTTTATATTATCCTATCTGAGGGACAAAAGGACTGAAGTCTGGAAAGAGCAACTTGAAGAAGTCAGTGGTTGAGCTCAAACCTCAGTTCCACCATTATTCTCTCTACAAATGCAGTCGGGCTTTTCGCCATAAGCTAGTACTTGCCCAACACTCCCACCAAAGTACTAAAGTCACCTGGATTGGATTTCACCTGCCAGCACGTACAGCGCTTCTGAGTTAAAAGGTGACAAGGACAAGCTGTTGGTGCAGTGGGACAAGCAGTAGACAAGAAAGAACCATGAAGAGGCTGGACGGAGCCAGTGTCTGCCTGCACTGATTCAGCCCCTCCTGTGATAACCTAGTACAGAGCTAACCTACTTGCGGTATCTTCTGGTCCATTTACCAGCAGTAATTCAGTAAGCCTAAATGCTCTCAAAATTACAAGAGGTAAGGCCTTAAGGTTAACAGTCAATAAGGTGCTACCCTTTCTCCATCTCTGCTAAAGTAAAGGACAAATTTTCTTGAGACATGGACCAACCTGAAAAGTTTATCTCATTTAGTCTGTTTCAGTCAACCAAGTTCAAGGATATAATGACTCATCAGACTTGTATTTCCTAGCACAACAAATTGCAAATAACGTCCCAATACTTTGAGAAAGGCATTCAAAGGCCACTTGTGAATGCTGGTGTTTGTGATTTAAAAGTGCAGACATGCAAACAGACAAGACAGCACAAATCTTGCAACAGATGAGAGACCCAAGGAAGTCAAGCATCAGCCAGCAGTAAGGAAGTGCAAATGCTATAATACTCAGAGATCATCATCAACACTACCTAGCTAACGCTGGTACAGAACTGTGCTTTCTCAGCAACACTCTGCCATCAACATGCTAATAGACAAAAATCACTCTAGGAGGTCAGCAGACCTTGGAGATATACTGGCATAGGGTGGCATGATGAGCATATCCAATTACATACCAAGCTAGAGATCTAGAAAAAGATCCTTGCTTGCATCCAACCTTTTAATTATTACTGAGACTTGGCTGTATCTCTAAAATCTGATTTCTTCAGCACTCAGCAGTAATGAAAAGCCAGTCTCAACATAAAGCATCAAGACAGTCCCGGCAAGGTCCATACATTATAGGACATTTGTTAACACTGAAGTCAGATTCACCATTCCTTAACTCTATTGGACAGGCCAGGTGGACAACGGGCAACAGTGGGATTCCTAAGCAGTTGGTAAATGGCAATAGTAATACAGTACTAAAGCTGCATAGCTATGAACCTCAGAGAAATGATAGCAGACATTCCACAAAGACTTACAGCAATCAAAAATAGAGAAAGAGAGATGAAGTCCTTAAGGCTGACAGAGCCACAAGCAGCAGCAGAATCCATCAACCAGGGCTACCTGGATTAACCAGAAGAGTGCATATGTCCTCAGGATGCCCAAACTATCTACCTTCTCAGCTACAAATACAGAGACAGGTAATATTACTGAAAGGAGCAGCAGCTTCCATTTTGAAAATGAGCAATAACCTGTATATAAGAAAAATACATTCCATTTTGGGCACATCCCAGAAACACCCAGGAACCTAGAACTTAAAGAAGAGGAAGATTTAAAAAAAAAAAAAAAAAAAAAAAAACAGGCATGAAAGAAAATAAACTTCTTCTCTCTAGGATCTTCTAGTTAGGAATTTTTGAATGCTCAAACTATATCTAGTTTCTGGACTAAAACAGTGAATGCTGAGCATCCTAACAGTAGTGTAAAGAGGGATGCCGGTGATTTGGAGAGGGTGATCTGGGTGGTGGGAAAAGTTGGCAGGATGTATAAACTGCTGGACAGGAGAAAAGGGAAAGTTCTGTTACAATGGGGGCAAAATTTAGCTTTGAATCTCATTAATTCAGATGGCCCTTTAAAGTTATCAGATAAAGGGGCCTTAATACTACTGCAAAAACAGAAATTGAGCATCCTGACTGTTAACTGCCAGAGTTGACCTGGGATGGGGGTGGGGATGCAGATACCTCTGCAGTCAGCCCACAAAACTGGACACCATGAGGAAGGGGTATGAGGGAAGTCCTACCTTACAGAGAACCTTGGCTATCTCAAAGGTGCCTACAGTATCCATATTGGCTGCAATGATGGGGATCCCAGTGTACATCTGCTTTGAGTTCCGAAATGAAAAGGATCTTGTGAGATCCACCTGCAGATATGAACAGGAAACTAAGCATTTCATTTATCCAAAAAACAAGTATTGCAGGAGGGCAAAAGCCAGGAATCTTTCCCAGTCCTGGCCCTCCAGGAGCTTGGGATCAAGAAAGAGCAACTAGAGAAGCAGGCTCACCTCACTTCGAGACTTAAGGGTACTGCGTTTGGGCCTCAACAGGACATCCTTGAAGTCCAGTTTGACGTCGTTGTCGATGTGAGGCATGGCAAGCACCTAAGGGTAGCAGCGAATCTGAGAGCTGGAAGGTAGGAAAAGTCAGGAGGCGGTAGCTGAGCCAATTTTCCCTTAGAACTTAATGTTCTGTTAGGGCTGGCGGGCTCATCTCTCTCCTCGCTTAAATTGTGGAAGGTCAGGGCATTGATCGAGGCATAGTCCCTGAAGACCGTCACCTCAGACTCGGGTGGTTTCACTTACTCTCGGTGTCTTCAACCTAGATACTATTTGTTGGGGAGAAGAACTGGGATGGAGTCGTGAGAGACCCTAAATGGTGCGTTCCTTACCCCACTACTCTTCTTTCTCCCGCCCCTGCAAAGAGCAGTTTGGGATAAGAGGCAGATTTGGGAGTGAGAAGGAGTGGTGGGATCCCAAAACCAGCTTCCGGAATAGGGGTACTCACTTCCTGTCGCCGGGGCCAGGTGGCAGTTGACCGAAGCTCCTCTTGATTAGCCACTAACCTCGCGCAGCCCCGCTGAGCCTTGTGGGCAGCGCTAACAGGTTCCGCTAATTGCCGGAGAGAACGAGTAACCGAGGAATTCCAGCTTCGGTGCTGGAGGCCTTCTGGGTAACAGAGTTCACACACTGAGGATGCCGCTGGATCTGAGGGGCAGGGAACTATAACTCCCAGGGTGGGACGCGCGGAGCTGCCCCCTGGCATGATGGGAGGAGTCGTTCGTTCCGCCCCCGCTTTATACTAGCCCCGGCTTGCTGGGAACTCTCAGAATTGCAGAGGCGTCATCTCTGCTGTAACTAGGCGGGCCGCCTCCTTTTTTTTTTTTTTTTTACGACGCCACAGAAACGAAACGCGGACGCATTCCTGAGCCTTTCCGGAACCCCGTGGAAAGAAGGAGGAGGAGCGAGGTGCGGGGGGGGTGGGGGGTGGAGCCAGGCAGTGACCCGGAAGCAGAAGTGACTCCCACAGGCTGAGTGCTGGGGAGCTGCATCGGCGATCGCAGCGGTAGAAGCAGCAATTTATCTGTGTGCAGCCCCAAACTGGGAAGAAGATGCTAATTAAAGTGAAGGTGGGAGCACCTCCAGCCTTGCCAAGACGCAGTGGTACTGGGCTGGCCGCTGTGCGTTAAGGGAGAAGCCGGGAAGGAAAATCACGCCTTTCCCGAGCTTGGAGGGGGCTGACAGCCTCGGGGCTCCGCGCGAGGGTTGATGGGATGTAGGGGGGGGTCCCCAAAGGGGCTTCGAGAGCAGGGGCTGGCCCAGCCAGACGACCCCGGGGTCTGTGCTGTGCCTGCTTTCATTCCGGGACCGTTCTTTGACCCAGAAGGAGGCCGCCTTTGTCCGGGGTCTCGCTGTGTTCGAACCCCCGCGGTCATAGAGAAGGCCTAGCAGCATCTTGGCCCCCCTCTCTCTCGGATTCTTGGAATAAGCTCTGTTCTCCATCGTTCATGCCCCAGTTACCTGCTTCTCCCAGCCCCTAACGTAGGCTACTCCGAGTACAGCACAAAAACGTAGCCTAGGGAACCGGGGCCTCCCAGGAACTAGACTGTGAGCTTTTGCTAGTTGTCGCCAAGGTGTAGTATCTCAGCCGGCCTTCAGGAAACAAAGCTGGGAGCGTGTTCAGTTAGCACCTGCATTTCTGAGCCAGCATCCTGGACCAGCCTCCCTTCCTTGACTGAGGCAAGTTAGTTATCAGTGCCCTAGTTCTTGGTACTAGCAGTGTTTCCTTCATCTCCATCCCGCCTCCTGTGGTTCTTCACCAGTTTCCAACCCTCATTAGTCCTATCTGCTATTTCCTCCTTTGTGCCTTAAGAGGGAGGGACAGAAACTAACAATTGATGCAGTGCCCCCTGCCCTCTGAAAGGCAACGTTAGTTTAGCATTTAAAAATAAAAACTGCCAAGGAAGTCTATCGTTATTTCATCAGCTCTTTAGTGTATTTATCATGCATAATAGCCATTAATCTCTTCAGTCCTTCTGAACCACCATCTTAGCTAAGGATTGAAGCCAAGCAGAATGTTGAAGGTCATTGTTTTTCAAATTTTGAGTAATGAGCTATAAAACAGTCACTAGTGGTAAAATCAGTTAAATAAGTCCGTGGGTCACAAGCAACAAGAAAAAGAAAAAAATAGAGATATCAGGGTATACTTCTGGATAAGAGGATTGTTTGTGAAATTTTGGGTTTTATTTTGTATGTATATTACATGCATGGATGTGATATTTGTTCATATGTATTTCTTAGTGTGGGTCACTGTCCAAAAAGTTTTGAGAAACATTAGCAAGTGAATGCTTATGTTATTTCCATACATATGGATTCTCAGGTCCTCTTAGTCCTCCCTTAGTCCAAAGAAGAGGTTATTACTATACTTTTGTTCAGTGTTTTGTAAACCTTTTTTTAAATCTCAACCTACACAAAAAAATTTTACCTCATGGTCCCATACAACACAAAATAACTGTGTGTGATATGCTCTGGTATTTCGAATTCTATTCCAAGTTGATTTCATAACCCACTGATGGGTTGAGACCTGCAGTTTAAGAAAATACTGTATTCTAGATGGGCTTCTCAACTTAAAAATGTGTAAGAATCACCTGGGGATCTTGTTAAAATGCTGATTCTAATTCAGTGGTCTGGGACGGAACCCGAGATTCTGCATTTCTAACATTCTGCATTTCTGCTTGTCTGGGGAGTATACAAGGTTCTACTTTCTTTGAATCCATTTGTATTTAGTACTTCTCTAAAACTGTCAGGCTCCTTTCCCAAAACACTTTCCTTTCCACCTTCAAATAGGTTTCTCTGTCCATCTTTCTCTTTCTTTTTTGTATGTTAAATACATTTTTGTATGTTAAATAAATAAAGCAATTAGCTGTGAACTACTATACAAATGATAGGTTTTTTAGCAGGGTTCCTTTGTGAATTATTCATTCTCCACTGTCCTTCTCCATGTAGGTAACTTATTCCGTATCTCTTTTTGCAATCTTTTACAACTAAATCCCTTGTCCACGGAAGGAAAAACACACAACATAAGAGCTGTGAGTTCAGTTTATTTGGGGACTTACTGAGGACCTTAGCCCAGGAGACAGCCTCTTAGATAGCACTGAGGAACTGCTCCAAAGGTAAGTGGGGGAGGTCAGCATGTATGTGATTTTGGCAAAGGGTAATCAAGCACACATCTCGGTAGAAGGTTGCTGCTAGTCAAGAGGAACAGATATCTTAGTTAATGGTTTTAGTGCTTTTCTAAGTATGGGAAGATGCAAGAATTTGGGTTCATAAAATTTTCTCCTGAAAATATCTAACTATCTAAAGGCGTGTTCTATTAATTTTCCCAGAGCACATTCCTGATGTGCCTCATTCCTGTCTCCCCCTTGAACTCCTTTCAGGCTGGGTTGAAAGTCAGCGACTGCAGTGGCTAATGACTTAATTCTTGTAGAACCAGGAGGCAAGTGACATCCTTTAGTTGGCACACTCGTGATTTAAAACTTCTCTTGATGCCTCATCTCTGTGTTTCCAAAATTAAATACAGCATCTTCTGTCTTAAGCCATCTTCGCAATACTCATCTCATATATTGATCCCATCAATCTACCAGTTACCTGGAACCCAGTTCTTTAAAATCATTGTTCTCTTATAGAACCTAATTTTTCTTTTGATACATCTTTCTGTTGATTTTCTTTCTATTCCCATTACCCTTGTTCTCATCTGGGGTCTCATTAACTTATATCTTTATTTCTCTGTGATACCTCCAGAGAAATACCTCTTGTTGGGGTACCTCCAACAAGATTTCCTACTGCCATTCCCCTCTAAAGTTTAGAGTCTAGGGACTTCCCTGGTGGTCCAATGGTTAAGACTTCACCTTCCAGTGTAGGGGGTGTGGGTTCGATCCCAAAACATAAAACAGAAACAATATTGTAACAAATTCAATAAAGACTTTAAAAAATGGTCCACATCAAAAAATTCTTAAAAAAAATAAAGTATATGTATTTTTTAAAAATAATAATAAAGTTTAGAGTCTATACCAAAATACGGTGTACAAAATCATAGTGTACAGGTCTTCTTTAACCTTCTTTTTCGTCATATTATTCCCTAACCTCAGATCCTGCATTGATTCCTCTTAGCAAATTACTTTGGGCACCTGTCTTTACTATCTAAGCCCCAGTTTTCTCATTCATGCTTTTTTAAACGTAAAATAAAACACAAAGCTCTTAAGGGTTAAGTTCAAGGAGTTTTTAACAACAGTATACCCCCATGTAGCCACAGATCTAGAACATTTTCACCCCTGCCCTCTGAAAGTTCCATAGGTTAGTTTTACTTGTTTTAGAATTTAATATAATGGAATTATAGAATATATCATTTTTGTGTCTGGCTTCTTTCACTCAGCATTATGTCTGTTGTTGTGTCTGTAGCTCCTTCTTATTACTTGGTAATACGACATTAGATGACTGTATCACAATTTGTTTATCCATTCTCCCGTTGATGGACGTTTGGGTTATTTCCAGTTTCTGGCTATTATGAAGGAGGCTTCTAATAGCCAGAAATGATGATATGAACATTGTCTTTTTGTGGACTTATGTTTTCATTTCCTTTGGATAAATACCTAGGAATGGAATTACTAGGTCATGTATAACTTTAAAAGATGCTGCCAAACAGATCTGCAAAGTATGGCACCATTTTACATCCCTACTTACAATGAGTGAGCATTCCAGCTACTCTGCACCCATCTTTATTATAGCTATTTTAGTGGGTGTGAAGTGTTATCTCAGGTTTAAATTAATCACTGTTGATTTTCCCTCACCACGGCACTTTGTCACTGCCTCTTGTATTTTGGACGATAACATTCAGTATGGCATTTCTTGTGCATTGGTTTGTTCTATTAATTGTATGTCTCAGTGTCTCTTGGTTGTAAATCTTCACTTGAAAGAGATTGTTGGCAAGGGCTGGGTCACTTAATTTCTTTTATATCCCCTACAGTGCTTATAGCAGAATGTCAGGCTGAGGTTCATCATAGACTAGCTGAATAGCAGTGAATGTATTCCCAGGTCACAATGACCAGATTTGAGGGAAGAAATCCAGTATGGCATGGTCTTTTAAAATATCTTTTAAAATTAAAATCAAGAATATCTTTTAAAATTGTTCAGTTTTTAATGATTTTAATTATGACAATTTCAGACATATACAACAGCAGAGAGAAGGAATAATGCACCCCATACGAAGCTTCAAAAACGATCATCTCATGGCCAATCGTATTTTATTTATACTCACCAACTTACCTTATGTTTTAAGGAGCAAGTCCCAGATAGCGTAGCGTATACTATTGGTATATATTTCGGTATTTATCTGTAAAAAAGAACTTTTTTTACTAACATAACCATAATTATTACACCTAAAAAATCAACAGTGATTTCACACTATCATTGTCTCATTTGTTTTTTACAATTTGTTGGAATCTGGATCCAACTAAGATTCATACATTGTAGTTGGTTGATAAGTATTTTAGGCCTCTTTAAACCTGTAATTCCCCATTTCCCCCATTTTTTTTCTTGTTGAATGATCTAGGTGGTTGTTCCCGTAGAGTTTCCTATAGTTTGAATTTTGCTGATTACATTCCCATGCTGTCTTTTAATATATTCCTCTTTCCTCTGTATTTCCTGTCAATTGGTAATAAGATCGAGAGGCTTGATTTGTCCTTTTTGTCTGTTCATGTGTGAGAATAATTCATAGGTGGTATTGTGACATGCTTCTGTCAGGTTGTTTTGCTTTCTGCGATGTTAGTCATTGCCTAGATCCATTATTTCATTGGAGTTTACAAAATGGGGATATTCTGATTTTATTGTTGCTTCCTACATTAGCTGGGATCCTTGAGCAGTGTCCAGTACAGTGGCCATTTGCCCACGTGCACTATTGACCACGGGAAATGTGGCTAGTGAGACTGAGGAATTCATTTGTTTTATTTGTATTTAATTTTAATTAATTTAATATAAGAACTGAAACTTTATTCAGTAGTTGCAAAACCTTTTAACTTGTTTGGAACAAGTTGGGAATGTAAACATACTTTTTCAACTGTAAATTGTGAAACTTAAATACAGATCAAGTATTTCAGATGATAACTTATCATCTGAATTGAGGTGTGCTGTCAGTATGAAATGCACACAGAATTTTGAAGATTTAGAAGAAAATGTAAAATATATTAATAATTTGAATATATTGGGTTTCAGAATATTAAAATTAATTTCACCTTTTAAAAATGTGGCTGCTAGAATATTTAATATTGTATATGTGGCTTTCACTAAGTTTCTATCTCTAGTGGACAGTGCTGCTTTACAGAATGGTTTCCTTATACTCTCATCAAGGACATTGTTTTAAATTTTTTTTCTCATCTCAGTGTATTCATGGTATTAAAAAATGGAAAATACAAAAAAGCACAAAGAAAATAATTTAAATCACCCATAATCTCAAAACTCAAGATAAAAGCACTGATGTCTACATCCTTCCAAACTTTTTTGAAAGCATATAAATACACGTATGTGTGTGTGTATTTCTTTAGTTACAAAATAAGAATTATACTGTTAGTCTAAACATTGTTTGAGAACTGTGTGATTTTCCCCCTGTGTTTGTACCATAATTTATTTAACCCTCAATTGTGTGATATTTAGATTGTGTTTCTAGTTTTTCAGTTTCAAAAAGTTGCAATTCATTGTCATAGGTATATTTTTGGACAGAGGATTATTTTCCCAGAAGTGTTATTGCTGGGACACCATATGCCAGATTGCTCTCTGGATACATTCATAGGCTTCTATAGTCGATCTCAGAAACAAAGGACCAGTGCTAGAGTTTTAGATTTTATAAAGCAATAATTTTTTTCAAATGTCATAAAGCCCAAGCATCTGACTCTTGGGAGAACAGTTCTAGGCTTTCTGTTAGAGTCTTTTGTACTCTTTAAAAATTGTTATTATTAAATCAGAATGAATATTTATTAATATTCATGTGATAAAGGAATATATTTTTATTAGATATTTTATTAGATAGTACAGATAAAGGGAGAGTTAGCTTTGGTCTCCTCAATCCTACTCCCCTTCTCAAGGATCATCATAATTTTAGGAGATAGGTATACTTTTAATCCTTTCTTCTATGCATGTATGTATGTATATATTTACATATAGAAAATGATACATAATCATACGTTCTCTAGATCTTTCCATGTTAGTGTATAAACTGTTGCATAATAAATATATCATTCTAGGGCTTCCCTGGTGGCGCAGTGGTTGAGAGTCCGCCTGCCGATGCAGGGGACACGGGTTCGTGCCCTGGTCCGGGAAGATCCCACATGCCGCGGAGCGGCTGGGCCCGTGAGCCATGGCCGCTGAGCCTGCGCGTCCGGAGCCTGTGCTCCGCAGCAGGAGAGGCCACAACAGTGAGAGGCCTGCGTACAGAGAAAAAAAAAAAAAAAATATATATATATATATATGTGTGTATATATATATATAATTCTATGGCTGTACCATAGTTTAATAGTTTTCCTATTAATAGGCATTAGGCTGTTTCTTGTGTTTTGCTTTTATGAAAGGTGTTGCAGTAAACCTCACAAGTTCCTCTTTGAATACGTACTCAAATTTCAAGTTTTTCCTTAAGGTTAGTTATCTAGAAATAGAATTGTCTGGTTAAAGAGTCTTTGCATTTAAAGTATTATGATCAATAAATTGAGATAATTTGTGGACAACATGGTATTGCATACTTTTCATTTTGTCAGGAAGGAGCCTAAAGAAATACCATATACTGTCACTGTCGTTTCATAAAAGGACATTTTAACACCTGAAAATATTTAGTTTCATGAAAATCTCATTGTTGTCATTATTTTTCTCATTTTACTATAGACTATTGAAAATTTTCAAACAGACCAGCTTGAGTTGGGGTGGAAACTTGAAAATCACTGTTGTAATTTATTCTTTTGCATCCAAACAGGTCAATCCAAAGGAGTTACTCTTGGATTTTTTGAAATATCCTTAGTAGTGAACCATTCTCATGGTTGAGAAGTTAGATCCTAAGTACTTTCTTCATGCTGGTCTTTGTGAATATCATAAGTAGGAACCATATGTTATTTTGTGAGTCCACCACAGGAGTGTACATTGGGTCTCAATACTAGATCAGCCAGACTTGGGCAGTACTGAGTACAGAGCTGAAAGCTCAGGTTCTGGGGCCAGAGAGTTTGTGTTTGGATTCATACTCTCCTTTTGACTTCATAGGCATGCTTTTTAACCTGTCCAAACCCCATTTTCCTCAACTATAAATGGTGATAGTAATAGTACATATCTCACAAGTACTTGCAAGTATTAAATGTATTGACGCCTGTAAGATACTCAGCGTAGTTTCTAACTCTTGGAAAGTGTTCAGTAGATGTTGGCTGTGATCATAGCATGATCATTGGTGTATTTAGCTGTTCCACCAATATTTATTGACTGCTTCTATGTCAAACACTGTGCTTTGTGCTTAAATTAGGAAGATTGAACAGTCTCTGTCCTTTAGGGAGCTGGAGTATAAATTGGGGAGTTTGACACTTAAACAACTAGCTGTAATGGCTCTTAAAGTGTACTGGGGACAAGTCATCAATCTTAAAGCGTCCCTTGAAGGTTTGCAAAAGAGCGGAAGAGGGCATGGCAACAAGAAAAACAGTAGAAGCAAGGAAAATGCCCCTAAATTATGGATTACTGTAGACTGGTGCAGATGGAGTTTGAAGAGCAAGGATGGATGGGAGATTAGATTGGATGAAGCACGTTTATAAGTGTACAATGAGTATAATTATTGTTTGAATATCAGCAGCCCTTTGTCTATAGAAGAAGTCAAGAAGACCAGAGCTGCAATTTAGGATTTAGGTGGAAGTCTGGAGAAGATATGGGAGAATAGAATGTTGAATTCTAGTATTACTTAAAAAGTTGGTCAGGGACTTCCCTGGTGGTGCAGTGGTTAAGACTCTGTGCTCCCAATGCAGGGGACCTGGGTTCAATCCCTGGTCAGGGAACTAGATCCCACATGCATGCTGCAACTAAGGGTTCGCATGCCACAACTGAGGAGCCCTCGAGCCACAACTAAAGAGCCCTCCTGCCACAACTAAGACCCGGCACAACCAAATAAATAAATAAATAAATATTAAAAAAAAAAATGTTGGTCAGAGGTGATCTCCAGTGTCCCTGAGAGAATTCTTTGAGTTATCTGAATGTTAATTTCTAGCATTGGTACATGAGATAAGGTCCTTCTCAAAGGAATACTTTCCTTAGGACAATTCTCATTGCTGTCTTATCAAAAGGAGTTATGGTATTCTCTTGGATTCTAGCAGAATGGGAGGTGAGATGACCTGTGAGATTAAAAGGGTCAAATGGTTTACAGAATCTTCCCCTATCAAAGTTGTTCACAGCCTAAAAATGTCTGAAATCGGGTGTGGTCAAAACTTCTGACACTTCAAATCAGCTTTGAGAATGTGCGTTTCTCAGAAGGTAGTAGATCCCCCAAGACTAGGCCAGGATGTTTTACCTAGGAGACAAATTGTATATTGGGCTGTAGGATTCATGAAACCGTTGCCTGTTTCAGACGCTGACCGGAAAGGAGATTGAGATTGACATTGAACCCACAGACAAGGTAATGTACGCCCAATACCTCTCCATGCCTATCTCCCTACATGTACACTTGCTTGGGTATGCTGATGAACTGAGTCCTTCCGCTCTCATACTCTCTGCATAGCTCTTGTTCTTTCCCGTTCCACGGTCCTTCCCCCTGAGCAACCCCTGACTACTTGTACCCCTAAAGGTGGAGCGAATCAAGGAGCGTGTGGAGGAGAAAGAGGGAATCCCCCCACAGCAGCAGCGGCTCATCTACAGTGGTAAACAGATGTAAGTTTGGAATGGGAATGAGGGCGTGGCCATCTTACGTGAAGATGAAGATGCAAGTACTGGAGGTGGAGCAGGCCTGCCTTTTTTTTGTTGTCTCAGACCCTTTGGCAATTTGATGAAGGCTATGAACCCCTTCTCAGAATTAGATTTTTGCAGACATAAAATAAAATGCATGGAATTACAAAAGAAACTAATAGGATCGAGATACACTTATCACACTACTAAAAAAGCAAGTTTGTGATATATGTACTTCATTAAGATCTAATGATGGATATAATAACTACTATAATTTTAAAAGATTTTCAAGATACCTACAAATAGTTGTGAAATGATAGGAAAATATCTAATTTTTGTTGTTAACAAGTTACCCATATTGCTAATAATACCCCTGTGGGTTTTTTGCCTGTGTTCAAAACTGAAAGAAATATCAAATTTCAGTTAGGGGTTAGTAAAAATATAAAGATGTAATTTTTTTCTCATCTGCATTCATAGATCCCCAGACAGATCCATGAAACCCAGGTTAAGAACCTTGCTCTAGATGGTATTTCTAATACCTTTTTTCTTTTTTTTTGCCTCTTCCTGCAGGAACGATGAGAAGACAGCAGCTGATTACAAGATACTAGGTGGTTCAGTCCTCCACCTGGTATTGGCTCTGAGAGGAGGAGGTGGTCTTAGGCAGTGATGGACGCCCCCCTGCATTTCACCTCCTTGCCCTGTCGCTCATTATGAGGAATCATGTATCCTCTCACACTGTGGGACACCAGAGCCACTGCCCCCTCTCCTGGATGCCCAGTCTTGTGTGTCTGTTGGTGGGAGACTGTGAGGACCCCAGGATGCAGTGTTCCTGGCCCAAAGGGCCCTTGCTGGCTATTGGGTTTTAGTTTGCAGTCCTGTGTGCTTCCCTCTGTTAATGGCTATGTCCCTGGTTGTCAATAAAATATTTCCTGGCCTCCTGGAATCTTTCTTCTATTGCACAAACGTGACTGAAATCAAAATGGGCCAATGCACACTCAGTTATACCAGGCTGAAGGAGTAGGACAGTGTAAGAGAATGTGCCCTTAGAGGGGTTCTCAGATGCTTAAGAGTCTACACTCAGTGGTGTGCTGGAGCCAGCTCTTACCCGGCTCCAGAGCTAATTGTTGGCATCTTTCCTAACCCCATATTAAGTGACTTCGTGTTGGTAGCTTGAAATTGGCCATGGTAGGAATATTTACAGAAATTGACAAACAATACAAATCAGTCCTCCCCAAACTGGTTGTTACATATCTGTCAGCATACTACTGACGCGGGTGGTAGAAACCAGGAGAGTGAATTCTCCCCCATTGTGACTCTACTGGACATTTGGGGCCTGTTTCAAGAAAGGCATCAAGAGCTTAGCGGACACTGCATTCTTTTATGGCTGGAATATTGCTGAGGGCTCTAGGCTGTATACGGTGGAGTGGCTGATGTGGAGAAAGGATGAGTGTGGAGTGACAAGCTATGATGGATCACTTTAGGGCTCAGTTGGTGAGATAAAATGAGAGACGGGTGCCAGAAGAAAGGGTTTCCCTTCCTTGTCTCCTCTAGCTCAGTAGAAGCTGGCGAGACCGGGTGGGGTGGAGAAGCAAGGGAAGAATATCCCTTGGAGAGACTTGGCATTGGCACTTTGCTGCGGTCCTCCCCACCACCACCACCAGAAGGCGCTCTTGTGAGGTTTTGGGGCCGATCTTCCCAGCTCAGGTTGGCGACGCTCTAGTGGCCGCTTCTCTAAGGCCCGCGGGGCGGCCTGGGAGCCGCGGCAGAAAGGCCCGCCTCCGTGCGCGCAGCCTGCGGGCGCGGGTCATGGCGCGGCTCCCGAAGCTCGTAGTCTTCGATCTAGGTGAGGGGCTGGATTGGGAAGAGTTTCGTAGGGCAAAGTTTTTTCCAAACCTCAGCTGATGCTCTCGAGGCCCTGCGCCTGCCCAGGCTGAGACCTCCCCCTCCTTCCTCTCACAGATTACACGCTGTGGCCGTTCTGGGTGGACACGCACGTAGACCCCCCGTTCCACAAAAGCAGGTGAGGCGGGGCTGGGGAGGCCTGGGGCCAGGCGGGGCCCCGCGGGAGCTGAGCACACTCTCGCCCTCCCCAGTGATGGAACTGTACGAGATAGGCGGGGCCAGGCCGTCCGACTGTACCCAGAGGTGCCTGAGGTCCTGGAAAGATTGCAGGGCTTGGGGGTGCCCGTCGCGGCCGCTTCACGGTAAGAAGAGCGACTGAGTCGGTCTAATGCTGAGAGGTGCATGCATGAGGAGACTTCCCGTGTAACCCCTTGGCTGCAAAAATTTAGGCGGTGCAAACTTGCAGGTATTTGTATATTCTTCGAATTGTACCTTCTCCTGTGCATTTTGTTTAATAAACATTGGCTCAGTGCCACCTGTGTCAGGAAGGATATGGAATTGAATCAGGGCGGAGGATGCCTACCCATCCCGGAAGAACAGCAAGTTGATTTCCCCCTGGTTACACATAATTTCACTTGCAGCCTTGGCCCTCCACTCTCCTGATCCCATCTACTACACCTTTTTGCAGGACAGGTGAGGTTGAAGGGGCCAACCAGCTACTGGAACTCTTTGACCTTGTCAGATACTTTGTTCATCGGGAGATCTACCCAGGCAGCAAGGTCACGCACTTTAAGAGGTACGCTGAGATAAGGGGAGAAGCAGGGAGACAGAAGACCAGAGAGGCTGGAGGAGCTAAGAAGCCAGAGTGGTTACCCTCGCCGTGTCTTGCACAGGTTGCATCAGAAGACTGGAGTTCCTTTCTCCCAGATGATCTTCTTTGATGATGAAAAGCGGAATATTGTAGATGTCAGCAAACTGGGTACTGACTGAATGGCAAGGATAGCCATTTGGGGAGTGAGGAGAAAGGGCTCCTAAGAGGGAAGGGGTTAGGTAGATATGTACAGGATGGATAGTTTGCATGCAGGTGACACCCCAAAAAGGTGAGAGTCATAATAGGGAGCCCTGAAGGCCTGATGAAATTGTGGCTTCTTTCTTTCTAGGTGTTACCAGCATTCATGTCCAGAATGGAATGAGCCTTCAGACCCTAACTCAAGGATTAGAGACATTTGCAAAGGCACAAGCTGGACTCTGAGGTCCAGTCCTGTGGATGAGCCTCATTTGAGGCATAGAACTGAAAGGAAATCAGGAGGGCATTTTCAGGTGCATTTGTAAATTATTAAAGTGTATTTGTGTGTGGCAGAAGACATATTACCCAGTGTGTGTTGTTTCTAATTTTCTAGCGTGTGACCCGGGGTGGGCCATCCGGAGGTGCCAAGACCTCAGGTTGGCGACGCTCTAGTCTAATGTGAGGCATTAGACTGCATCAGGTTCTGCCTTATAAACTTGTGGCAAACCCAAGACTGTGTTTCCCTTATGCTCTCCCCATCCCCACACCTCTCCTGAGCTCTGTCAAGGACATGAAGAACTCTTCCACTGGCCCCAAGTAGTGGGGTGCATTACCCTGCACATTTCCTTCCAGGAAGCAAAGACTTTGTTTTGAGTTGGGGAGGGTGAGGCGACCTTTTTATATAGTGGGAAACGAAGCGGCCGCTTTAAGAGGAGCGCGTGGGTTTGGGGCTGGTGTGTCGGGTCGCACGTGATAGGGGTCTCGCTGGCGCTTGTTGATGATGTCGCCGCGGTGCCCCAAGGAGGGATTGGCCGAGGCTGGTCTCGGAGTGATGAGCCCAGCACCTCCCGGGAGCAAGGCGGAAGCGTACGGGACGCCGTAGGGCGGAGGCGGGAGAGGCTAGGGTCGCGATGAGTGGGCTCGGCCGGCTCTTCGGGAGGGGTGAGCCCGGCCGAGACTGGTCCCTGGGAGGTGCTGGCCGCAGGGGGCGGGGGGAGAGCCGGGAGACGCTGTCCTGAAAACGCTGGTGGTCCAGCAAGGCCTTCTCCCGGGCCAGGAGGCGTCGCCTTGTCAGGGCGCCTGGCTCCAGCTGCCTTCCTTCCTTCCCTTGGAGGGAAGAGCTCGAGGCCCGGGAGGGGGTGCGAGTGGTGAGCGTGGCAGCTGCGCTGGCTCCCGCCGTTAAGGCCTGGGGGACAAGTTGCTGCCTGTCGGCATTCAGTCCTTTCCAAAACACTGGTGCTTCCTTTATGCTGGGCCAGAGGCAATCTGAGGTGACCCAAGAAAGGTACCCCTCGTGAGCTCCTCTGTGGTGCGGGAAGACAAGCAAAGTCTGGCATTTACAGCGTAGTGTGGCGACTCCGTGATGGAGAGTTTCCTAAACAAGCAAAATCTGGCATTTACAGCGTAGTGTGGCGACTCTGTGATGGAGATTTACCTAAAAGCCAGGGGTGCGCGGAAGAAGCAGGCACGGCGGGTGGTGATCCAGAAGGCTAGAAGTATGCCAGATGGGGGGGTTGAGGTTCTCCAGGAAGAGGTAACTGTGCAAAACAGAGGCAGGAAAAAGTATGGTATATTTAGGGAAAAGGAGTTCTGGCTGCCCCGTGAGTGTGTGTGTGGGCGTGCACACGCGCTGAAGGAAGAGGAAAGTGTGGATAGAGAGGTAAACGGGGGCCAGATCATGAAGGACCCTGTGTGTCTTAAAGTTCTTTGGATTTTATCCTGTAGGCAGTGGAGAGTATGGAAGGATATTAAGCAGGCTAGGGCCTTCAGATTTTTTTTTTTTAATAAGTCTGTTAGAAGTGCAGAAGATGAAGAGAGAAATTGAGATCAGATTTTTTTTTCTCTAGCCTCCCTACTTCATTCAGTTTGATCCTGTGGAATCAGGACCTTGAGTATCTCCTAGGATAGCAAGTGGAACAGTAATTATAAAAAGTGATTGAACTCTGGTGGGGAACACGGTAATGAGGAGGTTATGCATGTGTGAGTGCAGGTGGTATATGGGAAGTCTTTGTACCTTCCACTCACTCAGTTTGCTGTGAACCCAAAACTGCTCTAAAAAAATAAATTCTATTAAAAAAAACAACTGGAAATGACTTGAAAGGTAACTAGGAATAGCAAAAGAATATTGGCTTTGGAAATCATACTGTCACATTTCAATTCCTTTGCAGTCTCTTACTATAGTAATTGTGATTTTAGACCAAAATGTTAACCTCTTTATGCCTGTTTTCACATTCGTAGAGACAGTACATTCATCGTAGAAAGTTGTTTGGGGATTAACAATAACACGGTCAAGTGCCTAGCACTACTATGCACTCAATAATCGGTGACTAATGTTTTTCTTTACACAATGTGGGCTGCTCCATTGGACTCCAGAGAAGAAGGAGAGGGGGCCAACCCCTGAAGAGGCAATACAGAAACTGAAGGAGACAGAGAAGATATTGATCAAGAAACAGGAATTTCTGGAGCAGAAGATTGAACAGGAGCTACAAACTGCCAAGAAGCATGGGACGAAGAATAAGAGAGGTAATGGGGGAGGGACAGGCACCACCAGGGAGGGCCCGGGGGCGGGGGGGGAAAGCAAGGGCTTCTGGCTCTGATGTTCAGGGTGTGGGCTGGATCAGCCGCCCTACAGGCTTTGCGGAGGAAGAAAAGGTTGGAACAGCAGCTGGCACAAACGGACGGGACATTATCCACCCTGGAGTTTCAGCGTGAGGCCATTGAGAATGCCACCACCAATGCAGAAGTGCTTCGTACCATGGACCTTGCTGCCCAAGGCATGAAGAAGGCCTACCAGGACATGTGGGTACGGGGGGAGGGGAGGAGGGGGCCCCGGCACTGGGGAGGGTAGCTTGATGTTGTACTGTGAATCTTAAAACCTCTCCAGATGTGAATTTACAGTAGAGTTGCCTGTGATGGCTAGACCCCTATCAGCCTCCTTACTTATTGCAAGGTGATCTCTTTGCTGGCTGGGGCATTCTAGGGAGGAAAGATGATTTTCCTCTTTTTTGTGGTTTTTTTGGCTGTACTGCAAGGCTTGTGGGATCTTAGTTCCCGGACCAGGGATTGAACCCCGGGCCCTCCTCAGTGAAAACACCCAGTCCTAACCACTGGACTGCCAGGGAATTCCCAATTTTCCTCATTTTTAAAGATCCTTCAAAGAAGAGAGTGCAACCATTCCTCCCCAGTGCGTCTTCTTGCCATTTCTTAGCCCAGATTTGCCTCTTTACACTTTTCCAGGGATCTCTTTTATCTAGTAGCCATGGATTTGTCAGTCTGAAGCCACAGGCAGGAGGGTCTTCATTCATGTGAGATGAAAAAGTCAGGGTTGTCACCTGATTTCTGGGCTGTGTATCTTGTTCTCAGGGACATTGACAAGGTGGATGAACTGATGGCTGACATCACAGAACAACAGGAGGTGGCCCAGCAGATCTCAGATGCCATTTCTCGACCCGTGGGATTTGGAGATGATGTGGATGAGGTGATTGGGAGTGAGGGGTCAAGGAATATTGGAGAAGGCAGGGGACCAGCCAGAAGGAATGCCTAAGAGAACTGTGGGACAGGTTTGGGGGAAACTCCAAAAGTGGTATGTTTCTGGAAGTAGAATTTTCCTTTGTCTTGAGCGATCCTGTCATCCCATATCCAGGATGAACTGTTGGAGGAGCTAGAGGAGCTGGAGCAGGAGGAATTGGCCCAAGAGTTGTTACATGTGGGCGACAAGGAGGAGGAACCCCCAGTCACACTGCCCAGTGTACCGTCTACACATCTTCCTGCAGGGCCAGGTACCCAGGGCTGTTCTGTCATCTCAGGGACTTGAGAGGGTGGGATAGATATGGGGAAAAATTATTCCTCATCCGTCCTGCCTGAAAGGATCCAGGCAGAGAGGGTTGCTGCTACAGTTGCACAGGTTGTTGACTGCATAAGGGCACCTGGCTGAAGGGGAATGAGGACTGAAGTCAGGCCTGTGCTTCACTCAGCAAACTGTGTCCCCTGGTTTAGGGCTGCAAATGCCCGGAGAAAGAGGCAGCTTCTTCTGATTTGCCCAAAGGTGCTGTGGGAATTAGCAGCAGCCCAGCAAGCAAGACCATACCCTTAGGTTCTTTGCTGGGAGAGAGCGTTCCGCAGGCTCTGAGTGTTATAGGAGGGGATGGTTGGAAGTTGCTGAGGCCTTAACACTTCTTTCTTTCTCTGGGTATCCTTATCCCCAAAGCTCCCAAAACGGATGAAGATGAAGAAGCACTAAAGCAGTTGGCTGAGTGGGTGTCCTGATGAGTCTGGGCTTATCTACCTGACGCTGCCTTCATTGTTCTCTTTTCCTTAAGTGCCAAGTGCTAAGCTAAAGGAACATGGCCTTGTTGGGAGGTCCTGCTGAGAGTGGTAGTGTGACCCTGCCTGAGAAAAGGGTCTGTCGCCCTCCCATCCCAGGCTCAACCCTGAAGAAGGATCTTGGTGCAGGAGGAACCCCTGGGCTCCCTTTAATAGCAGTTACAGTGCCCTCGTTCGCAATAAAATTGGGCGGATGGAACCCTAGTGCTTATACTGCCCTGTCTACAACTGAAACTCGTCTCTTGGTCCTTGGAGCTTTGTTTCAAGAAATGAGTAGTAATGAGAGTAATGAAGGGGAGTTGGAGCATAGGAGAAATGGGAGCTTCCATTATCTCAGCCTACTATGTTCCAGGCAGATACTGTTCCATCTCTCAGGCTGGTGTGTCCTAGAGCTGCCTGGTGCTGAGGGTGAGGAAACTGCCATCTGTTATTTATCCTAGAACCGTGTGGAGCTGTCCCTGAGCCTTCCCTCATTGCTTTCACCCAGTTGTGTCTCTGCCGAGAGAGCCCCGTGACTCACCAGCTGTCCCCTTACAAAGCCCACTTTCAAGGGTAGGAAAGGAGACGTACGGGGATAAGGGGTCAATAGGTTTCCTTTCTCCGGAACGCATAGTTCATAGGCTTGGTTTGAACTGTCACTTCAACGTGTAGGAGCAATGATGAGGGACCATGATTCACCAGAATTGTTTCAGTAGTGGGTAAGGTGGCATTTGGAGGAGGAAGGAACCAAGATATTACATACCTCCTGATACCCATGTCTAAAAGAATGAACAGTGCCGTCCCCTTGGACTGTAGACAGGCAGAGCTGTGACCAAACCGAGCAATCAGGGTAGAGCAACCTCTACCCCACTATTTGAACATTTAGAGTGCATAGAGATAGACAAAACTGAGCATGTACTCAGCCAGAATAATGAAGCTTCCCCAAAGCAGGTGTTCCTCTGAGCACGCCCAACCCACTTCCCTATGAGCCACATATGCGCTACACCGTAAATTATAATGTTGACTTGACCAGTGTCACGATGACTGGTTACAAGCTCTGGGCAGAAACACCTCTCACCCTCAGCAGTGTTCGCTGCTAAGGTTCCCCTGAGGGAAGACTGTGACTCTAGCTGATGGAACTAAAACAGAATTAGATTTATTTTTGGTGGGAAAGATTTTTAGCCCAAGACCCTCCTGCTTTGCTCCTCTTTCAACCCCGTCCTCCTTCCGCCGTTTTCAGGTACTGATTTCCAAGGATTGGTGACGATTGGTGCCGGGGGGCTGGCACATGGCCTCAAGCAGCCTGATCTCATGGGTGGGTTGCTCAGGCTGGAACTTGAGCACCCAGGGATCCTTGATGATGTCCAGGATGGTGGCACGCTTGGTGGCTTGGCATAGTGTCTGGAGGACCAGGTTCTAGGGCAGGGGAGAGAGAGGTCTTGGCTGAGCTGGCCCGCATTGTGCCACACAATGAGCAGCTGGACCTAAGAAAGTAGCAGGATAGCCCATCACACCACTCTGGTGAAAGGGAGTGCGGCCCTGACTTTACCCTTAAAAGCCTCCTGTCTGCTCAGAAAGCCAACACCTTGAGGGGAAGGAAAGGAAGGGTTCCTTGGGGGAAATCCTTGCAGAATCCCCTTCTGGCCTAAAGAGATAGAGACTAAAACCTGCTTATCACTCACATCCCAGGTGCAAGCCCAGAGGTTGGCCCTTTAAGCCCTCCCCACTATTCTAGGGCAGGGAAGGGTGTGGAATGGCCCTGGTATCGGGGGGAGGCTTCCCTGGGGTTGGGAGGTCTAGGTTGAGTATTCCCTCTCTGCAGGTCACCCCTGAGGCCTCAGCCCTCCTGGGGGAGCCAGCACCTTGCACTCCTGGGAGATGGCATAGTTAGGTGGAAAAGTGACCTCCTTCTGAGTCTCTCTCAGCAGTTTCTTGAGATTGGTGTCATCGAAGGGCAGACGGGCAACTACTAGCGTGTAGAGGATGACGCCCATGCTCCAGATGTCAGACAGGAAAGGGTTGTAGGGCAGGCCTAGCAAGACCTCCGGGCAGGCATAAGCAAAGCTGCCACAGTAGGTCTGGCTGAGGTGGCTAAAGCAGTTCCCTTGGCGGTAGGAAGGGCTACTCCGCACAGACTGGCTAGAAGGCACCATCTTGGCGAAGCCAAAGTCCGATATCTTCACGTTCTTCCACTTGTCCAGCAACAGGTTCTCCAACTTTAAGTCCCTACCAGCAGCAGAAAGGCTGGGGGTCAGGAGAGGGCTTAGTGTTAGACTGGGAGCTGAAGGGCCAGGGGTCAGAGGCTAGAGATAAGGAAAGGCAAAGAGGGAGAGAGATGCCATTATGAGGACACAGGGCAGAGAGGAAGGAAAGTCATGGAGTTGTGAGCAGAGCCCAGAGGGAAGAGAGGATGGTACCTGAGGATCACTAGGAGCTCACCATCACTTTTCATAAAGTGCTCTGCTCACAGTGGGTACTTAACAAATGTTCTTGACCGGATGATTAAAATAAAGTGGATGAATAGGCCTAGATACTGAGGAGGGAGGTCAAGGGAAGAAAAAAGAGGGTAGAACATGGAAGACGTGCATAAAACCCCCTTGGGAGCCCAAAGGCCTCAGTCTGGGTGGCAGCGCCCTCACCGGTGCACGATGCCCTTGCTGTGCAGGTAGGCGATGCCCAGGGTCATCTGGGAGAACCACTTGCCAGCAAGGGGCTCAGAGCAGGCCCCATAGTGCTGGATCCACTCAAGGACGTCACCACCCTGAACCAGCTCCAGAATAACGTACACTCGGGATGTGGTCTCGATGGCCTGATAGAAGTTGATGAGATACTTGTGCCGCAGGACCTTCATTACCTGGCCCCAGGAGAGGGACCCATCAAACCCAGGCAGGGAGCACCCTGGCTGCGCTCCCAGCCTTCTCCTACTCTCCCACTGCTACTTTCCTAGAACTTTGCAACAGAATCAAACCCCAGAGGGCTGGTGGCCTGTGGACAAACCCTATGCTTTGCACTTTTTACTTTTTGAGGGTCTGGAGGTGAGGTGGAAAGAAGCTGAATTTACATCAAGTAATTTTCCTAGCTGCCTAGTGAGTCATTCAGTTGTGGTATAGGGGTTTCTGGCTCCACCCCCTCCTAACCATACCCCTTTTGAGAAGCCTTAAGCAGCTTGGTACCAGCTCCCTCTTCTAGCCCCTTTCCAACCTGTATCTCACGGGGCAAGAACTTGTTAAGATAGTCCTCAGAGGCCTTCTTCTTTGAGATGATCTTGACAGCCACCATGACTTTCTGCTTTGTGTAGTAAGCCTCATACACCGTCCCGTAGGAGCCATGGCCAATGACTTTGCCCACTTCGTAACCATATTCCTCCATGACAGAGCGGTAGGCCGAGGTGGCTGGTGCTCCCAAGGTGTCTCCCTTCCCCATGGTGTTGGGCTTGCTGAGAGCAGGGAGCTTTGCTACTTAAAAGCCTCCTGTCTGCTCAGAAAGCCAACACCTTGAGCCGCTGAAGGCTAGGGTACCAAAGTGAAGTTAGTCTCCCAAAGCTTGCCTATGTAGTCATACAAGTCTGGGATGCTGGGCTCAGCTCTCCACTAGGAGCTTGGAGAGGGAAGAAGGGAAAAGCAGTTCTTTTTGTCTCCACTGGCTGTTGTTACTTCTTTCTCCTCTTGGTTACGGAACTCCCCAAGGTCCCGTGTTCCGCACACATCATAATCCACCTTCTATCCACCACTGGCCACAAGGCTGGAGAAGGAAATGCAGTTTGGAACATATTCATTGCTGGAGGTACCTTTATAATTTGGTGAGACTCGCTCCGTGGATCTGGTCCTTTCAACCAATCATGTTTATTGAGCACCTGCTATGTGCCAGGCAGTGTACGGAGTCCTGGGAGAAAATAACCAATAAGGCGAAGAGAGCCTCTGCTAGCGTTTATAATCCAGCATGAGAAACACCTGAGTGTCAGAATACCACAGAGAATCGCAAGGTATCGTAGAAGCGTGTTCTAAGGAATCTAACTTTAAAATGTATTCTTTTTTGGGGGTGGTGGTGGTGGCTTAAAATAACAATCTTTTTTTTTTTTGAACAAGTTGAGCTGGACTCAGTTGGGTAATTCAGCTGGTGGCATCATCTCAGCTGGCTGGTTTGTTTCGGCGTATGATCTCATTATTCAGTAGAGCAGCCCAAGTTCCCTCACACAGTTTGCACTGAATTTCAAGAGAAAAAAAGACAAGCTGCATGACCAATGGAGGCCTAGGCTCCAGAATCACAAACCATCACTTCCATACCTTTATATGCATAAAGACGGTTACAAAGATCACTCGGATTTATGAGGTGGGGATGGAGACTCCTCTTAACCTTGAAATGCATTTTTTTTAAAAAATATTTATTTTGGCTGCACTGGGTCTTAGTTGCGGCACGTGGGATCTTTAGTTGCGGCACGTGGGATCTTTAGTTGCGGCATGCATGTGGGCTCTAAGTTCCCCGACCAGGGATTGAACCCTGGCCCGCTGCATTGGGAGCGTGGAGTTCTACCCACCAGACCACCGGGGAAGTCCCCTTGAAATGCATTCTTATCTTGCCTTCCATGACCCTGAACTCTACAGTTTTCCTTCCATCCCTCTACCCATTTCTCAGGTTCCACTGGAGCCTCCCCCACCATCCACCCCTTAATCACACCCCGAGGCTTCTATTATAGGCCTTATTTCCTCAGACCTTTCTGTCCTCCCTAAGAATCTCATCGAGACCCCTCATTTCTTAACTCCAGCAAGCCTTCTGCTCCCCTCCCCTCAGTGTGTTCACCCTGAAGTCCAGGGAGTAAATCTGATTTTATTCCCATAACAATTCAGTGCCTCCCCGTTCTCCTTAAGATCGAGTCCAGATTCTTTTATGTGGCTTCAAATTTGACCCTGCTTACCTCTCCGATTTTTTCTTGTAACATACATGCAATGCTCCGGCCAAACAATTGCTTTTCCTTCATTGTTCCCTCTGTTCTGGCAAACTCCTACTCTCCCTTCAGGACTTAGCTGATGATCTGTTTTAGGAAGCCTTTACTGACTGTTCAGGCCCAAATTAGATGGTCCTCCCTCCTGGGTGCTCCCACAGCTCCAATACTTTCTCTAACATGGTGTCTGTTTTTCTTGCTTGCATCTCCCACTAGGCTGTAAGGGAGGTCAGCTGATGAGAGAAGGGATATGAAGTCAAAGACTTGAGAAGAAAGGCTTGTGGAGAATGGGAGAGAGCTGATTTGGAAAATGAGCATTATTGGGCAGCACTGAGGGCCCAAATGAGATTGGAAAACACAACTTATGGACACACAATCTTAACATATCATAGTGTTAAGATTATTTTAGCATTCTGGATATAGGTGCTTGAATATTAACAGACATATTGACCCAAGATTAAGGTTTCACTTAGCAGCTGCCATGAAAGAATGGGAGAGGCATCAAGAACACAGGCAAGAATGTGGCTAAAATGATGGAATGCAGAATCTAAGCTGCTTGGGTTAGGAAGACAAGCTAGAAAAAGGCCAAAGGACAGGGGGAGGGCTTGCAGGTCTCAGTGAAATGGAACAAGTTTGGTGGGAAAGACAGAGGACAAGAGGTTGTGTCAGAGGGGTTATATAACTGGATTTAAGATGGGGGGAGGGGGTGGCACACAGAGGAAATAACAAAGGAAGAATCAGAGTTATCTTCCATCCTCCAAAACGAAACAGAAACTCCAACATTATGCCATAGGCTACTGGTAAATTCCTATTTATTGACAGGCTGATCCTGCTGGCAGGGTGGTTCCAAAGTCCTGTTGGAAGCCAGATCTACATCCTCAGTCTATCAAGATGAACAACTGTCCAGGGCACACAGTGGTAAGGAGGCCCACCCAGCCCCGCCTATCTTCTGCTGCCCTGGATAGGCAGCTTGGTGGCACCTCTGTTCTCATCACGTACAGCAGATAAACCAGTTCATTCAAGGAATGTGTATTAAGCTGCCTACTGTATACAAAAGCACTGCTAGGCTCTGAGGATACCAAGATGGATAAATTATAATCCTCCTGTGAGGAGTTAGCAATTAGCAAGGGAGACAGACACGTAAGAAGTTAAAATAACAGTACGGTGAGATAAAGTTCTATAAACAAAGCCTGTAAGGAAATGTTAAGGGAAGGCTTTATAGAGAAGGTGGCATTTGCACTGTTCAAAAGAAGTCTCCAGGCAGGTTAAGTAGGGAATGGTAGATTGAACAGTTTAGGCAGAAGGAACCATATATGAAGCTTGCAAGCTTGAGAAAATATGACACTCAAGATTTCAATTTAAATATACAGGATAGGGTTCCAGAGGGGAATGCACCTGGAGAAGTAATTTAAATGCAGGTCTGAGAGGCCTAATATGCCAAGCTTTTTTTGACTCTGTCCTATGTACTCATGGTTAAATTTTGCTGTGCATCAAAGTCAGAGCTTGTTAAAAAAATACTGATGCCCAGTCACCTCCTTCCCCAAGATCCGGATTTGGTGGAACTCAGGTATCTATGTTATTTTTTATAAATTTATTTATTTTTATTTTTGGCTGCTCTGGGTCTTTGTTGCTGTGTGCTGGCTTTCTGTAGTTGCGGCGAGTGGGGGCTACTCTTTCTTGCGGTGTGTGGGCTTCTCACTGCGGTGGCTTCTCTTGTTGCAGAGCATAGGCTCTAGGCACGCGGGCTCAGTAGTTGTGGCGCACGGGCTTAGTTGCTCCGTGGCATGTGGGATCTTCCTGGACCAGGGCTCGAACTCACGTCCCCTGCATTGGCAGGCAGATTCTTAACCACTGGGGCACCAGGGAAGTCCCGGTATCTATGTTTTTAATCAGTTTCCAGCTGAATCTGATGCACACCAAGATTTGAGAACCACTGTTGCAAACTAGTGAATTTAATGAAAAGAAACAGACTCACAGATACAGGAAACAAACTAGTGGTTACCAGTGAGAAGGGCGAGGGGGCAATATAGGGGTGGAGGAGTGGGAGTACAAACTATTGGGAGTAAGGTGGGCTCAAGGATGTATTGCACAACACGGGAAATATAGCCAATATTTTGTAATAACTGTAAATGGAAAGTTACCTTTAAAAATTTTTTTAGGGCTTCCCTGGTGGCGCAGTGGTTAAGAATCTGCCTGCCAATGCAGGGGATACAGGTTCGAGCCCTGCTCTGGGAAGATCCCACATGCCGCAGAGCAACTAAGCCTGTGCGCCACAGCTGCTGAGCCTGCGCTGTAGAGCCCACGTGCCACAACTACTGAAGCCCGCGCACCTGGAGCCTATGCTCCGCACCAAAGGAAGCCGCCACAATGAGAAGCCCACGCACCACAACAAAGAGTGGCCCCCGCTCGCCACAACTGGAGAGGGCCAGCGCACAGCAACAAAAGACCCAACTCAGCCAAAAATAAATAGATAAATAAATAAAATATTAAAAAAAATTTTTTTAAGAAAAGAACCACTGTTGCAGGAAATAGGACATCTTTAAGACTAAAGAAAGAAAAAATCCTTGCAGCAGCAGTATGGAAAATGGATCCAAGGGGAGAGATGACCAAGAGACTAGCAAGGTGGCTGTCATGATAATTTAGGTGAGGGGATGGGGCCTGAACCAAGGCAGCATGAAGGGCAATTTGGAAGATAATTCGAGAGAAAAGCAGAGGAGGCTTGGTGGCACTGATCTTATGGGGGCGGCTGTTAATTGTGAAGGAGGCCCAGGTTTAGAGACCAGGGGGTTATCACTTAAAAAAGCCACTCTAAATTACTTTTCTAATTACAAAATTAATTGATTGTCTAAAAAACTCAACCCCCTACTTCCTGGATCCTCCTGCGGGGAGGAGGGCTGGGTCAAAGAGGGCAGAAGTGAGTAAATGAAGGGCTTTTCAAGCCAGAAACCGCTTGAGATTTTCCACTTTCTTTACGCGAGGAAAGGAAACCTTAAGTTGTTCCCAGGTGGCCAAAACGAAGTCATGGCCCCTGGGTCTGATCTCCAGAGGAATTTCCCTAATGGCAGATCCCTTGACAGGATAAACTTTTCCAGAATAATCTGCAATACAAAATTAAGAGATGCTCAAACACATATACAGAGATAAATAAAGAATAAAAACATAGAGACCGAAGCAAGCATGTCAAGGTTCTTTACCTGCAATTAACAACAAGCGTCAGGCGGCCCAGTTCACGGGGTAAAAGAGCAACTACCCGATCTCTTTGCGTGCCTCTGCACCAAACCTGGCCCAGGCTTGCCTATCGTCGGACACGGGACGGTCGCTATACGGTCAGGGAGGCCTCCAGTACAGTCTCGGTAAGATATTTTTATTTACGGCATTTGGTTTTTGGCGAGAGGCCATTCAGGACGGATGGCAGAGCAGCAGTGAGGTGAGATCCGATTCTAGGACGCTCGTATGGGCTGTGTCCTCTGCTGTCGTACGACAGCGACGCCCAAAGCCTCACCCCCGCCCGGGTTGAGGACCTTGAGCCACCTCTCGGGGCTCGGCCTCAGCAGTCGGTGGCGAGTCCCATTGGTTCAGCCGGCAAGCGCTTCGGCCTCCGCTAGGTGTGGGAGCAGCCGCCGCCCGGGCTCCGCGTCCCGGGCAGTGACTGGGCGCGAGCAGCGGGCACTGCTCTTGGACGCCCAACCCAAACCTTCCCGGGGATAGGCGGCCGGACCCGCGGCAACGCTTATCCAAAAAGGGCGTTTGTGTCCTCGTAGCCAGGTCTCAACCGCAACCCCCACTGGAGAAACCTGGGAGCTTTCGAGCGGCCTCGGCCTGGGGGGAGTGGCCCCCTCCAAGCTCCAGGAAAGGAGCTTTCCGCCGGGCTGAGGTCCCCTCGGGTGAAGGCGGAAGAGGGAAGACTGACGTGTCCTGAGCTGCCCTCAGGTCGCCGGGAGGGCCCCCCACCCCGCTCCTTGCCGGGCGACGGGCTAGCCCGAGACTCGCGGGGTCTCCAGAGCTGGGCCGGGCCTCCAGCCGTAGAAAGGTTCCCCAAGGAAGCACTGAAGTGAGCCGGGCGCGATATTTTGCGGTGCGGCCGCAGCCGCTGCGATCAGGCACCGCAGCGGCCAGCCCCGTGGAGGTCGGTTGTCAAGTCCTCTCCAGGCCCCCTGCTAGCGCGCCGCTCTGGGGGAGACCCCGGCAGGAGCGCGAGGGCGGCTGCAGGGCAGCAGAGGCCGCTGGCGCCGCCTCGGCCAGCCCTTCCCGCGCGGAGAGCACCCCGGGGCTGCGGCGGGAAGGTGCCGGACGTGCGGGGCCGCGTGGCGTTGCCATGGAAACGGGCTGGGGCGCGCGGGGAGGTCCCGGGCAGGCGGGCTGCCGGAGGGGGGGACCCCAGGTTGGGAGGACTACATAGCAGAGGTGGAGGCCAGTGTTCGAGCTAGAGGGACATGGTGTGGTGTGGCGGTGGGGAGGGAGGTGGCCTCCTGAGGGAGGGTCGGAAAGGCCAAGGGGAGGAATTGGAGCCATTGGCTTCAGTTCAAAGAACCTGACCTGGGGAGTCATTCGATCCCTGGTTCCCATAACTGCAGGACTACCCCCAAACAGGTTCCGCTGCCTTAAGGATGACAGTCCTAGGCCACCCTGGAAGTTGGAGCTGCCGGTGGTTGCCACTCCTGCTGCTGCTGTTGCTGGGCACAGGTCGAGATCCAGGGGTGGAAGGTGTGACACACTACAAGGCCGGCGACCCCGTCATTCTGTATGTCAACAAAGTGGGACCTTACCATAACCCTCAGGAGACTTACCACTACTATCAGCTTCCAGTCTGCTGTCCTGAGAAGATACGCCACAAAAGCCTTAGCCTGGGTGAAGTGCTGGATGGGGACCGGATGGCTGAGTCTTTGTACGAGATCCGCTTTCGGGAGAATGTGGAGAAGAGAATTCTGTGCCACATGCAGCTCAGTTCCGCACAGGTCAGCCTCTCCACACTGACTAGAACTTAGCCCTCCCTCCCAGGGCCTAATAATAGTGTCTTAGGTTTATGGTTTTCAAAGCCCCTTTATGGAAATGATCTGATTTGATTCTAACTACAACCTCATGTGGCAGGCAGGGAGGGTAGTATTTATCATTTGCATTTGGTTGATGAAGAAACATACTTGTTCAGAAGTAACTTCTTCAAGACGACATGGATAGTGGATTGCAGAGTTGACATTAGAGCCCAGGGCTCCTGACTCGAAGCTTCTCTGTAGGTAATAAGGTCCCAACTATCACACCTATGTAGTCATTTTTTGCCATCCCTACCTCTTGGCTTTTTTAATTGGCTCCTTTACGTGCTGCCCAATTTTCCCTATCATGCTTTTTTCTTCAGCAATTCCTATCTTAGGGCACTTTTCCTTAGTCTACTGCAGACCTTCCTACACCTCCCTCTCCTCCTAGGCCTTCATCCTGTCGAGTCATACTTGCTCATTTCAGAGAATCCCAACATAATACTAGGGTCTACCCAGTGGTTCTCAACAGGGGGCTTTTGTCTCTCAAGAGACATCTGGCAATGTCTAAAGACTTTTTATTTTTAATTAACTAATTTATTTATGTTTGGCTGTGTTGGGTCTTTGTTGCAGTGCACGGGCCTCTCATTGCGGTGGCTTCTCTTGTTGCGGAGCATGGGCTCTAGGCGCGCAGGCTTCAGTAGTTGTGGCACACGGGCTTAGTTGCTCCGCGGCATGTGGGATCTTCCCAGACCAGGGCTCAAACCCGTGTCCCCTGCATTGGCAGGCGGATTCTTAACCACTGCGCCACCAGGGATGTCCTCTGAAGATATTTTTGATTGTCACTACTGGGGAACGCTACTGACATCTAGTGAGAAGCAGCCAGGGACGGAGCATCTTACAATTCATAGGGCAGCCCCCTACAACAAAGCATTTTCCAGCTCAAAATGTCATTAGTGGGGCTGCCCTGGTGGCGCATGGTTGAGAATCCGCCTGCCAATGCAGGGGATACGGGTTTGAACCCTGGTCCAGGAAGATCCCACAAGCCGCAGAGCAACTAAGCCCGTGTGCCACAACTACTGAGCCCACGGGCCACAACTACTGAAGCCCGTGCGCCTAGAGCCCATGCTCCACAAGAGAAGCCACCGCAATGAGAAGCCCCCGCACCACAACGAAGAGTAGCCCCTGCTCTCCGCAACTAGAGAAAGGCTGCGCACAGCAACGAAGACCCAGTGCAGCCAAAAATAAATAAATAAAATAATTAATTAAAAAAAAAACCATATCATTAGTGCTGAAGTTGAAACCCTGCTCTAATACAATGCCTGGGGAGGCCTTGTCTGACTCCTAACTTGCTCTTTTTAGGTGGAACAGCTGCGCCAGGCCATTGAGGAACTATACTACTTTGAATTTGTGGTGGACGACTTGCCAATCCGTGGCTTTGTGGGCTACATGGAGGAGAGTGGCTTCCTGCCTCACAGCCACAAGATAGGACTCTGGACCCATTTGGACTTCCACCTAGAATTCCACGGAGATCGAATTATATTTGCCAATGTCTCAGTGCGGGACGTCAAGCCCCACAGTTTAGATGGGTTACGACCGGATGAGTTCCTAGGCCTCACCCACACCTACAGTGTGCGCTGGTCTGAGACTTCAGTCGAGCGTCGGAGTGACAGGCGCCGTGGTGACGATGGTGGTTTCTTTCCCCGAACACTGGAAATCCATTGGTTGTCCATCATTAATTCCATGGTGCTTGTGTTTTTACTGGTGGGTTTTGTGGCTGTCATTCTCATGCGTGTGCTTCGAAATGACCTGGCTCGGTACAACTTGGATGAAGAGACAACCTCTGGAGGTTCTGGTGATGACTTTGACCAAGGTGACAATGGCTGGAAAATTATCCATACAGATGTCTTCCGCTTCCCTCCATACCGTGGTCTGCTCTGTGCTGTGCTTGGTGTGGGTGCCCAGTTCCTGGCCCTTGGCACTGGTAAGGTGATAAAAATTAATTAGGGATTTCTCTCAAGGGGTAGAACTAAGTAGGTAGTTTGTTCAGAAAAAGATCTACAGATCTTCTCTTCTGTCCAAGGTGAGGGGCAGACCTAAGGGGTGGAATGGCTCTAGCAAGGATGTGTATATTCTGTTGTGGGTTTTCTGGACAACAGAACTGGGGGATATTGTTTTGATGGAAGCCCTGGGTCTGGGAGAAAGGGGGCTGGCTGATTTCTATGAAATTGCCAGAAGAGGGATAGGTGAGACCTAACACAGGCTTTCCACTACCATGCTGCAGGCATTATTGTCATGGCGCTGCTGGGCATGTTCAATGTGCACCGTCACGGGGCTATTAACTCAGCAGCCATCTTGTTGTACGCCCTGACTTGCTGCATCTCTGGCTATGTGTCCAGCCACTTCTACCGGCAGATTGGAGGCGAGCGTTGGGTGTGGAACATCATTCTCACCACCAGTCTCTTCTCTGGTGAGGACTGCCCTTTCCGTGGTGGGCCAGTTTAGGAACTTAGAACACATCATGGAACCTGAGATAGAGTCAGAGTAGGGCTTTCAAGGGACTGAAAATAGGTAAAAGAAACACTAAGGAAACCATTCAAAAGACAAAAAGTGCATTTCTTTTTGCATAGTTAAATATTAAGCCCTTGAAATGTTTTAGGCAACGTGATAAGCACTTGACATGCCTTCATCTCATTTAATTGTCACACTGACTTCATGAAGTAGGTAATATTGTCCCCATTTTACAGATGAGGAAATTGAACTTCAGGCTGGTTAAGTAACTTCCCTGAGATTGTACTCCTAAAAAGCAGAGAATCAGGTTTCAGACCTAGGCAGTCAAACTCTAGAGCCTGTATTCTCAACCATTACACTGAAATAACACTCTTGAATTTATCTTTTGAGACTCCCTTTCTTTCCCCCCAAGTTTTTTTTTTTTGGCCACACTGCACGGCATGTGGGATCCCACTTCCCTGATCAGGGATTGAACCTGCGCCCCCTGCATTGGAGGCGTGGTGTCTTAACCACTGGACCACCAGGGAAGTCCATCCCCAAGTTTTTTTTTTTTTTTTTTTGCGGTACGCGGGCCTCTCACTGCTGTGGCCTCTCCCGTTGCGGAGCACAGGCTCCGGACGCGCAGGCTCAGCGGCCATGGCTCACGGGCCCAGCTGCTCCGCGGCATGTGGGATCCTCCCGGACCGGGGCACGAACCCGCGTCCCCTGCATTGGCAGGCGGACTCTCAACCACTGCGCCACCAGGGAAGCCCCCCAAGCTTTTTTAATTTTGAAAGTGGGCCTCCCCACTCTAGCCTTTCAAGCCAGCTTGTCCTTTCAAAGGCAGTAGTAGTTTGCATTCTGAACCTCTTGTGTTTCCAACTGTTAAGTATCTGATTTCTGTTCTACCACATTTACATTTGAACCAGGGCTTTCTGAAAACAGAGCCTTAATTCAAAGGAATGTCTCATACTAGGAATCACCAGTGCCACAGCAGGACAGGCCCTTGGAGGCAGGTGGATTTGTGTCACTCTTAGATCATAATGTAACGGGCTTGCCTAGATCCTTAATGATAATGGGTAGGGCAGGGAGTGTTGGTAAGCTAAGGAACAAAGAACAACAAGACATGAAAGGGTGGAGTCAGCCTGGGAGCGGGATGTTTCACTCCTCACCCCTTTAGGTCCAGTCTGATTGGGTGCTCCCAGGGATGTAGCTCCTAGTGCTAACTCTCCCTCTGGGGCCCATCCCTGCAGTGCCTTTCTTCCTGACGTGGAGTGTGGTGAACTCCGTGCATTGGGCCAATGGTTCAACACAGGCTCTACCAGCCACCACCATCCTGCTGCTTCTGACGGTTTGGCTGCTGGTGGGCTTTCCCCTCACTGTCATTGGAGGTATCTTCGGGAAGAACAACGCTAGCCCCTTTGATGCACCTTGTCGCACCAAGAACATAGCTCGGGAAATCCCACCCCAGCCCTGGTACAAGTCTTCTCTCGTCCACATGACTGTTGGAGGCTTCCTGCCTTTCAGGTATCCTCCCTTTATTCCATGGCCATCACTCTCAGGATCCTGACCTTAACTTTCCCCTTCCGTACTCACCCTGTACCGTAACCCATTGTCGCTGATAATCCCTGGTTCAGCTGTACCATTAAGAGATCACTAAATGGTTCCTCCTTTCTCCAACCAGGACTGAGCTTGAATCAGTTCAAATATGAGGGTGTCTCACTTGTGAAGCTCTCCAGAGACATTGCTCCTTTCACTGTCTTCCTAGTTTCTGACTTTGGCGACACAACGTGGGGCTTAAAACCCATTTGACTACTCATTCAATTTGTCAAGTACCTTTTAGTGCCAGACAAATACAGTGGAAAATAGACCAGACAAGATCCCTGTTCTCAACCTACCAAAGAAGATGTTCTTGAAATGAGAGCAGCTAATCATAGGTGGAAGAGTCCCCATCAAGCCAGGAACTCCAGTGCAGGGAGTAGAGAGGGCCCACTTTCCACAGTGGCCCAGTAACGTGGAGGGGTGGTGGCTGGAGTTTGGCCTGGCCACTGTGCTGGCAGTGCACAGCCCTTTAATGCTGTGTATCGTCTCTTCTCTTCACAGTGCCATCTCTGTGGAGCTGTACTACATCTTTGCCACAGTCTGGGGTCGGGAGCAGTACACTTTGTACGGCATCCTCTTCTTCGTCTTCGCCATCCTGCTGAGCGTGGGGGCTTGCATCTCCATCGCACTCACCTACTTCCAGTTGTCTGGGGAGGATTACCGCTGGTGGTGGCGATCTGTGCTGAGTGTTGGCTCCACTGGCCTCTTCATTTTCTTCTACTCAGTTTTCTACTATGCCCGGCGCTCCAACATGTCAGGGGTGGTACAGACAGTAGAGTTCTTTGGCTACTCCTTACTCACTGGATATGTCTTCTTCCTCATGCTGGGCACCATCTCCTTTTTTTCTTCCCTAAAGTTCATCCGTTATATCTATGTTAACCTCAAGATGGACTGAGTTTTGGGTGGCAAAACTATCACTCTTCTTTCCCTTTCTTCATGCCCTACTGATCTCTTACCAACATCTCTTCTGATTGAGTGACTGAGTTGTGTGATGGTTTTGTTGCCTTCCCCTTTGCCCTTTGGGCCTCCCTTCTCCAGAGAGGTCCCGGAAATTATAAGCCTCTATTATATAAGGAGTATATATTTGAACTTTTTAAGTTGCCTTTTTTTGGTCCTGATTTTTCTTTTTACAATACCAAAATAAAATTTATTAAGAAAAAGGGTCCTGTAGTTGGAGGGTTTGGTCTGGATATAGGAACTCGTGCCCTGCCGTTAAGGGCACTGTCCCCTAGGAAAGCGGGTCGGCCGCGAAATGCACGGAACTCGGAACTCGAATTCTTCACGGAGCTGAGGAACTGTCGGCTAGCGGAACCTTCATTACCAAGGCCCTGTTTCCGCGGCTCAGCCGGCGCTCCGCCCAACGGAAGTGGCGGAGCCCGAGCTCTGCGCGAAGCGAGTTGAATCACCCTGGTGACGGGAGGGGCGCGGAGCAACGCCCTTTCCGCCGGAAGCGGGTTTCGGGGCCTCCACGTGCTGCCCCTCCCCCACCTCCGGCCCAGCAGCGGCGGCTCCCCTGCTGCCATGGAGCCCGCCGGCCTGGAACAGATCCTCCGGGAGCTGCTGCTGCCGGACACCGAGCGCATCCGCCGGGTATGGGGCCGGTGGGACCGGGCCAGGGCCAGCGGAGGCGTTGCGGGAACGGCCCAACTCTGACCCCAGGCTCTCCCCAGGCCACCGAGCAACTCCAGACCGCTCTTAGGGACCCCGCCTCCCTGCCCGCGCTCTGCGAACTGCTGGCCTCAGCGGGCGACCCTCAGGTAAGGTTCCTGCCGCTTCCTGCGGAGTTTCCTATAGTACGCCACATGTCAAGCCCCAGCTCCTGCCCTCGGCGACCCGGTCAGCACCTTCCTGCCCGGGCCCTCACGTGCCTGCTTCCTCGTCCCAGATCCGCCAGTTCGCGGCCGTACTGACCCGCAGACGACTGAGCACCGGCTGGCGACGGCTGGCGGCCGAGCAACGGGAGAGGTGGGTTGGGCCAGGGGTGGGGCGGGCCGGGCTGAGGCGGTTCTTGGGTGCCAAATACTTGCCACCTGTGTTCTAGCATCAAGTCTTTGATCCTGACGGTCCTTCAGAGAGAGACAGAGTAAGTACCTATCTGCCTCCTCTCAGGGCCCTAACTGATTCTAGGCTGAGAGCTTCTCAGGGTTTCTGCCTTCTTTTTCAGCTCCAGGCTGGCTTTTGGGGGGCAGGGACTTAGGTTTTAGACCAGGGGTGGAGGAACGACTCTCAAGCTGTATTAAAGACGAAAGTTCTTGAGCGCGGGTTGTGATGGTCTGCCAAAGCCGAGTCGGAAGAACAGAACTGAAATTCAGCATGAGTGAGGTCACCCTCACCAGACTGCACGCCTACTGTGCTGCTAGTGTCCCTCTGAGACGTTTTCTGTGTCCCAACTTGGCAGAGGCCCTGTGCGCACACCTGGAGGTTTCTCTCCTGGCCACTCCGTGGAGGCAGGGCCATCGCGTACAGGGAAGGGTACTGGAGGGTGACTGGGGGTGGGGAATCTCTCCTGTTTGCAGGCATTCTGTGAGTCTTAGCCTGGCCCAGCTCTCTGCTACCGTTTTTCGAAAAGAAGGTCTGGAGGCCTGGCCTCAGCTCATGCAGCTTCTTCAGCACAGTATCCGCAGCCTCCACGTCCCCGAGAGAGAGGTACTATCACATGGTTGGTGGGAGGAAGGGACCCAGAGGCTGGATAGACCATGTAAGCTTTCCCTCTCAACCCCTCTTCCTGGGCAGATGGGGCTTTTGCTGCTAAGTGTGGTGGTGACCTCCCGGCCTGAGGCCTTCCGACCCCACCACCGGGAGCTTCTTCGGCTTCTGAATGAGACCCTTGGTGATGTGGGCTCTCCTGGGCTCCTCTTCTATTCCCTGCGCACTCTGACCACCATGGCCCCTTACCTTGGCACTGATGATGTGGTGAGATGTGGGCCTTCACCTTCCCTGGCCCCCTACCCTCGGGCTTTCGTTTCCTCAGTCTTGCGGGATGCAGAGCTACTTAAGATTCTTTCTCTGCTTTTTGTCCTGCCTAACAGTTGAGAGGGGATCCTGTGGGTGGCTGTGCCTAGGCTCCTCCTATGTGCGGGCTTCGAGGAAGCTGCTAGCTTCTGGGGTTGGAGATAAGGCTGCATCGTGCTTTCTGTGATTTAGCTCATCTTGTGTCCTCCAGCCTCTCGTGCGAATGTTGGTGCCCAAGCTCATCGTGGCTGTGCAGACTCTGATCCCTGTAGACGAGGTGAGGACATTCGGGTAGGGGCTCTGTTGGAAGGAGGGTGCAGGAGCATTCAGCCTGGTCCACTGAAGAAGAGCATAGTAACCCCGAGACTTCTCTGTCTGGCAGGCAAAGGCCTGTGAGGCCTTGGAGGCCCTGGATGAATTGCTGGAGTCAGAGTTGCCCATCATCACCTCCCACCTCTCAGAGGTCCTCACATTCTGCCTGGAGGTGAGCCTGGGGTCGGCACTGTCCCTGCTGCTTGTTCTGCTGGGAGTTTCCTTGCCCGTTTCTGATTCGAGTTGGTCTCTGGGCAGGTGGCTAGAAACGTGGCCCTAGGTGATGCAATACGTGTGCGTATTCTCTGCTGTCTCACTTTCTTGGTCAAAGTCAAGAGCAAGGTGAGTGCCTTCTGACACACATCGCTCCATCTCTATCTTCTTCTTCATCTCACTCTTGGAGCTTTCTGTCTATCTGGGGTTATGTAAAGTACCATAGTTAAGATGTTCCAGGCTGGGTCTGGACTCAGCCCAGCTCTTGGCTGGGAGATTGGGAATCTCCTCCTGGACCCCCTGTGGCCTGGAAGGCTGGAATTTCTAATGTGAGTCCGTCTTGGGAACAGATTCTCAGGGACACCGTTCCATTCTCCCTTTTAAGGCGTTACTGAAGAATCGCCTCCTACCGCCCTTGCTGCACACCCTTTTCCCCATCATGGCTGCCGAGCCCACCCTGGGTCAGCTGGATCCTGAGGATCAGGATTCAGAGGAGGAAGAGCTGGATGTTGGACTGGTGGGGGAGACGCCCAAGCACTTTGCCATTCAGGTGGGATGTGGGACAGGGCCCGGGGGCAGGGGTGTTAGGTCGTTGGGGGAGGTTGGGGGGCAGAGATGGAGTCCAGCAAAGTCTACCTGTCCTTTTCCAGGTCGTGGACATGCTGGCACTCTATTTGCCCCCTGAGAAGCTCTGTCCCCTGCTGGTAAGTGTGGCTTTGTCCTTGCAGTGCTCCTACCCCTGGGTTTGCTTAGTCTCCCGAGCTTGAGGATGTTTGGGCCCTGGTAGGTGTGGAAGGCCTATTGCCGCAGGAACAGGCAGGCTCGTGCTGGGGTTTCAGAAGAGTGCCATCTGCTCCCCTAGATGCCCATGCTGGAAGAGGCTTTGCGGAGCCAGAGCCCATACCAGCGCAAGGCTGGGCTCCTCGTGCTGGCAGTGCTCTCTGATGGAGCCGGGGACCACATCAGGCAGAGGTATTTTTTCCCCTGTCTCGGAGTTAGGGTGGGCCATGGGGAGGAGGACCACACTGCCCACGGCAGTCGTGGTCTCCGCTTGTCCTTTGAGCCTAGTCATCAATAGTGTCTGCTCCCACATTCAAGTGTTCTGGTTTGGAAGATACCCCAGCTGTCAGGGTCAGTGGGTGGTGCTCCCCATCTGGTGACAAAAAGCCTTGGTTTTCCCAGGGGAAACAGCAGAATGGCTCAGCCCAGGGATCTCAGGTCCTGCCCCTCAGACTCCACCCTCTTGTCCCGCCCCATCCAGACTGCTGTCCCCACTGCTACAGATCGTGTGCAGGAGCCTGGAGGATCCGTCACAGGTTGTGCGCAATGCTGCGCTCTTTGCCCTGGGCCAGTTCTCAGAGAACCTACAGGTCAGCAAGGCCGATGTGGGCAGCCACTGTTTCAGAGTCCCCACCTGTCCCAGAGACCAGCTTCCCCTCAGCCCCATCCCTCAGGCATCCCTGCTGCCATCAGTACTTAGGTGCGTGCCTTGCAGTTGAGCTGACTCAGGCCGTCTTTCTCCTTCCCCCAGCCCCACATTCGCAGCTATTCCGGGGAGGTGATGCCACTGCTCCTCGCCTACCTGAAGTCCGTGCCTCCTGGGTGCACACGTCACCTAGCCAAGGCCTGCTATGCCCTGGAGAACTTCGTGGAGAACCTAGGTGGCGATGCCCTTTGCGGGTGTGAGGGAGGGGATGGGGCTGTCGCTTTGGCTGAAGGGGGCAGGAGGTGCAGCTCCCCGAACCACTGCCCGTGGTGGGGAGAGGGATGTGGCAGGGCCACAGGGAGGGTCGGCCTGGAGGCAGGTAGGAGACCTGGGTTGGTTGGTAGAGGGGTGCCCTTTCCCACAGGGCCTGAAGTGCAGCACTACCTTACGGAGCTCATGGAGTATATGTTGCAGCCTCTGAGAAACCCCAGCAGCTCCCGGGCCAAGGAGCTGGCTGTGAGCGCCCTGGGGGCCATTGGTGAGTCGGAGGCAGGAGGTGGGAGCATGGGTTCACTCCGGGTGCCTGCGGCAGATGGTCCCTGCTCACTCTCCAGCTCTGATTCTGCCCTTCCGTGCCGCAGCCACGGCTGCCCAGGCCTCCATACTGCCCTACTTCCCCACCATCGTGGAGCACCTGCGGGAATTCCTGTTGACAGGCCATGAGGACCTTCAGCCTGTGCGGATCCAGAGCCTGGGTGAGCGAGGCACTCCCAGGCCGGCTTCCCAGTGCTGGGGAAGGGCAGATGCTCACCTGTCGTTCACGAGATCGCCCCGGGGCAGCTGCGCTCGCACCTTACCCAGGAGTAGAAGGGATTTCTGGATCCCCCCCACCCCCCCACCCCCCCGCCCAGCTATCTCTGGTCCCTCAGGCCTTGGCCCTGCACACCTCTGGCCTAGTGCCTCATCCTGGTGCTAACCGAGCCCTTGCCTCTGCAGAGACACTTGGGGTACTGGTGCGAGCAGTAGGGGAGCCCATGAGGCCCCTGGCTGAGGAATGCTGCCAGCTGGGGCTGGGCTTGTGTGACCAGGTAGACGACCCTGACTTGCGGCGCTGCACGTGAGTGAGCCCTCACCCCGCCCCCACCCAGACCCCAGTCCTCTGGTTCTGGACCGTGGGTTCCCCGGGCTCCCCCATCCTGTCTGGCTACAGCAGGTAGGACTATACAGCTTCTGTCTGTCTCCGCCAGGTACAGCCTGTTTGCAGCCTTATCGGGGCTGATGGGTGAGAGCCTCGCTCCCCACCTACCACGAATCACCACACTCATGCTGTTGTCATTGCGTTCCACCCAGGGCATTGTGGTGAGCAGACAGGGTGGGCTGGGCCAGGTGGGGACGGCCAGGCCTGGGATGGGATCTCTCTCCTGGGCCCAGCTGAGCCAAAGTCCCTGCTGTGCCTCCCCATTCCAGCCTCAGTGCACTGGAAGCAGCACCTTCCTTCTGTTTGACGACGAGCACGGTGGGGAGGAAGAGGAGGAGCTTGTGGAGGAGGACTCGGAAGAGGAGGAGGATTCAGAGGTCTCAGGGTGCGGAGGCTGCCTTTCTGGTCTGGGGGATCCTGGCTTGGACAAGGGCCCAGGGCCAGCTCTGCTTCTACTGGCGCCTGATTGCTGTTGCCTCCCCATCTTACTCTAGGTACAGCGTGGAAAACGCCTTTTTCGATGAGAAGGAAGACGCCTGTGCTGCACTGGGGGAGATCTCTGTGAATGCCAGGTGAGCATCGGCCTCTCCTCGGCACAGGGAACCTCTCCTGGGCGCCCCTTCCCCATGGCGGTGTGTCTGTCCACAGTGTGGCCTTCCTTCCCTACATGGAGACTGTCTTTGAAGAAGTGTTCACACTGCTGGAGGTGAGTGGGGCGGGTGGGGTCTGGGGGCTAGGAGCTGTGACGGCCCTGCATGCAGCACACACGTCCTGCCCCTCCTCGTGCCGCAGTGCCCTCACCTGAGCGTGCGGAAGGCAGCCCATGAGGCCCTGGGTCAGTTTTGCTGTGCGCTGCACAAAGCCTGTCAGAGCTGCCCTTCGGAACCCAACACTGCTGGTGAGAAGGCGAGGCCGGCGCCCGGCTGGGGCCTCTGGAAGCAGGGGGTGGGTGGGGAGGGCGCAGGGGCTGACCAAGGCTTCAGCCAATCATGTCCCCAGCTCTGCAGGCCGCCCTGGCCCGGGTGGTGCCATCCTACGTGCGGGCAGTGAACGGGGAGCGGGAGCGCCAGGTGGTGATGGCCGTGCTGGCGGCCCTGACGGCGGTGTTGCGTGGCTCTGGGAGCTTGGCGTTGCAGCCCCCTGGGCGGCTTGCTGAGATCTGCCACGCGCTCAAGGGTGTGCTGCAGAGGAAGGTGAGGGGCCGGCCGGCGGGCTGCAGGGTGAGGAGGTGGCCCAGTCCACCTTGGGTGGGGCTAGTCGGAGGCTACCAGTCCAGCTTCCCCGTCCTTCCACCCACGGAAGGGAGAAGGGGCAGGAGAGCCCAGACTGAGCTGAGCGCCCTCTTCCTGCAGACAGCTTGTCAGGACGCCGACCAGGAGGAGGATGAGGACCAGGTAAGAGCTACGGGTGCAAACTGGGACCAGGCAGCCCAGTTGGTCTCCACGGGGCGGGGTGGACAGTGTGCTTGGCTTGGCCTGGGGGTACAGGGCTTGCTAAAAGATTGGTAGTGGCTCGGAACAACCCACCCAACTCCCGCTAAGGCAGTGGGTGTTCAAGGAAGGCTTCCTGGGGGTGGGGATTCGGGGCAGGCTTGGATTGATAGTGGGAGTAGGAGGACCAGGAGGGAAAGCTGGGCTGCAAACAAACCCAGCCTGGAAGGGGCCAGTCCCGTCAACCAAGGGCAGCCCTCAGGGAGACCACCTGCAGCCGTGGAGGAGTGCGGTGGGAGGCGCCCCCAGTCTCTGACCTGGCCCTGCAGGCTGAATACGACGCCATGTTGCTGGAGCATGCTGGCGAGGCCATCCCTGCCCTGGCCGCTGCGGCCGGGGGAGATGCCTTTGCCCCCTTCTTTGCCGGCTTCCTGCCATTATTGCTGTGCAAGACGGTGAGTGCTCTGTCCTCTGGCTTCGAGCCCCGTTCCGCCTGTGCCCCCTGTGCTCAGTTCCCCACTTGGTCCCAGTCCCAGGCTGACTCGCACTCCTCACCCCACCAGAAACAGGGCTGCACAGTGGCAGAGAAGTCCTTTGCGGTGGGGACGCTGGCAGAGTCCATTCAGGGCCTGGGTGCCGCCTCGGCCCAGTTTGTGTCCCGGCTGCTCCCCGTGCTGTTGAGCACTGCCCGGGAGGCGGACCCCGAGGTGCGGAGCAATGCCGTCTTTGGGCTGGGCGTGCTGGCGGAGCACGGGGGTCGCCCTGCCCAGGAGTATCCTCGGCTTGCAGGAGGGGGCCCAGATGGGGTTGGGAGGGTGTCCCTGGGGTTCGGGATGGGCGCAGTCTCCCCGTGTGCCTGTTCCTTGACTGTGGACCAGACACTTCCCCAAGCTGCTGGGGCTCCTGCTGCCCCTCCTGGCGAGGGAGCGCCATGATCGTGTCCATGACAACATCTGTGGGGCACTCGCCCGCCTGCTGATGGCCAGTCCCACGAGGAAACCAGAGCCCCAGGTGAGGGGTGGGGGCGTCAGGCAGGGCCAGGGAGCTGAGGAGGGTGCAGGGCAGGAGGCCAGAGTCTTCTGTGTGTCCAGGTGCTGGCTGCCCTGCTGCACGCCCTGCCACTGAAGGAGGATTTGGAGGAGTGGGTCACCTTAGGGCACCTCTTCAGCTTCCTGTACCAGAGCAGCCCAGACCAGGTAACCGCGATGCTGGGGCCCTTAGAGGGGGCTTGATGCTCCAGTCTCATTGACGGGCAGGGTTGGCATCAGTTTAAGCTGCTCTGCTCAGCTTTCCTGTTGCTGTGCAAGGATTGGCAGCCAAGGCCTTTAAGAGGGGAGGAGGGGCTTCCTCTCACCGCGTAGCATTTTTCCTCAGGGAGGTTTCATTTCCACCCTCTGGTCTGAGCCAGAAGTCGCAGCTTTCCTAGGCTGATTTCCTAGAGCAGGCTCTTTGAGACTGTGCTCCATGGAGCCCGGGCCCTTTGGGCCACCCCACCATCCTTTCCAGTCAGAGCAGCTCTGCTTTCTGAATGAGATTTGTCTGCAGCAAGTGGCTAGCTTTGGGAACGCTTGTCCCAGTGCTCTTGTGTCCATCACCTTTGTCTTGCATCTTCGCAGACTACTCTGTGGGTGGAGCTCCTGAGTGTCTGGGCTTCTTTTGGTCTTTAGGCCGTGATTTCAGATACTTTTGGTCACAGTCTCATGCTCTCCGAAAATCAAACAAACAGAACACATTGCTACCACCCTGTTTCAGGGTTCTTCTCATGGTTCACGGTTGTTTGAGCAATGCTGATTAACAGCCCAGGTGGGAGACTGCCTCTTCGGGGCTCCTACCACCCACCCCAGCGCTGGGGCCCAGGGGTGCTTCTGCCCAAGTCAGCCCTTCTTTCCCCACAGGTTGTAGATGTGGCTCCAGAGCTCCTGCGCATTTGCAGCCTCATCCTGGCCGAGAACAAGGTCCCACCAGGTGACGGTGGCAGTTGTGGGCAGGGCTGGGGGGAGGTGGGGAGCAGCAGGGCTCAGGGGGCCTGGGGCAGCTAGGGGTGGGGGCCAGCCCTCCCCAGACTCCTCCCCCTTCACTCTCCACCCAGACACCAAGGCATCGCTGCTGCTGCTGCTCACGTTCTTGGCCAAACAGCACACTGACAGCTTCCGTTCAGCACTGGGCTCCCTGCCTGGCAACAAGGCCCAGGAGCTCCAGGCCATCCTGGGCCTCACCTAGACTGCGGGCTGCAGCTGGGCCAGAGAGAACAGAGCCTGCCCACGCCTGAGACCAGCTCTCTGCCCAGTTGCAGCTCACGCCTTACCAAAGATTCTGGGCCTGGGCCTCATACCCACTTGGAGTCTCAGCCCTACTTGCCGTCTTACCGGGGTGTCTGCTAGGGCTGGGTCTGTCGTGCTGGGACAATACAAACAGAGTCATGACACCATCCTGTAATAAAGGCAGTTTATTTTCTTCTTGAACAGTAGCGCTGGGAGCAGGAAGGATAGAGACCCGTGTTCAGAAGTGAGGCAGGACACCGTTTACCATAGCTGGTTCCCTGGCAGCTTTGTAAATTGGCTCTAACCGCAGTGGAATCGGGGCCCTGGCTGGATCAGGAGGCGCCCATATGGCTCCTCTTGTTTCACACAAAGGATCTGCTGTGCAGCAAGCACTGGTCAAGAGGGGAGGAGAGGGCTGGTCAGAGGAGAGGGTCCCTACAGCAGCCGCTGGCCTGTGTGTCCACTCCCCACCCCCCCCACAGGCGCACACATTGCTCGCTCACCCAGGAGCAGGTAGAAGACCCGGGCGGCCACCTTACGGGGACTGAGAGGTGGCACCAGGCTGCTGAAGTCAGGCTCCCTCTTGGCCTGCAGCTCCCGTGCCACTGCCCTGTGGGGGTCAAGAACTATGAGCTGAGGCTGCAGCCCAGGCCACCCACGGAGGCATGCCCTTCCTGGTACCTGTGCACAGCCTCCAGCGAGAGCAGCTCAGGCTCTGGGGGCAGCTCCACAGGCATCTCCACAGGCACCTCAGGGAGCTCAGGCACCACGGGCAATGCAGGGGCTTCTGGCTCCTCAGCCCAGACCCTAGGAGAACACGGGAGTTGGGTGGAGCAGGGAAGGTGGCAGCGGTGACAGTGACGAGGGGTACAGCCATCCTAGCTGGGGCTGCCGCTTACCACCGTTCTTCCGGGGGCACGAGGCTGATGCGGGTCTTCTCCTCCTCAGCCGCTTCTAGGGAGATCTCTGTCAGGGGGAGGGGAAGGTCCTGAGTGGGTTTGTTTGCATCTGAGCAGTTGGGATTTGGGGGCCACCTGGTCCACCTGGGTGCCGGAGCTGGCAGTGACTTGTTAAAAGTACCCGGGGGTGGGGGGAGGGGACTGAAGAGACTCAGTCTGTGCTTCCTTACGTTAAGTGCGCTGACGAGAACTGTCAGCAGTTGGAGCACCAGTTTCCTGGGACAGTGGTCAGGGTGGTGGTCTCCACCGTCCCTTTTCCAGATACTTACCTGAAGGCAGCATGAGGGGCACACTGGGCTCCAGGGCCTCCCTCAGGACCTGGAGATGAGAGAAGGAGAACTAAGACCCCAAGCCATCACAGAAGCACCGGGGGCAGGGGTGAAGCAGGTCTAGCCCTGAACCAGCCTGGCTGGGACCTGGTGCCCATGGCTCACGTGGGCAGAAAAAAGCAGGCTGTTGGAGCTCAGGCAAAGCAGGAAGGAGTGAGGGTGCCATTACCTCGATATCGCTTGGAGTTTCAGCCTTTCTCCTTTCCTCCTCAGCTGCCGCCTCCCTCTCAGCTTCCTCTTCCTCAGGCTCCAGGGGCGGCCTTCTCCTGAGTGCTAGTGGGAGTGGCTGGGCACAGTGGGTCCAGAAAGCCAGCAGTTCTTGGGGTAGCCGGCCAGCTGACAACGGGGCAGCAGGGAGAGGGTTTGAGGCGTGAGGAACACCAGGAGTGAGGGACAGGGGTTCAGAGGATCCCACACACCAGCTCCCACCATTCCTCACAGTGAGTCGGGGTTCGGAACAGCTCTGCAGGGCTCGTGATCATCCTCTCAGGAGGCTGCACCATTGGCTGTGTGGTAGGAAAGGCCAGAAGGCTGGTTAGGAAGGAGCCACTGCTCCTTACCCACCTGCAGTGCCTTGTTCCAGGGCCTCTGGCCTTCTAGCTCTTTCAGGCTCATTCTCTGCTCGTTGCTAAAAGGACTTTCAACTGATGCCCTTGGATGTGCTAGATGGGGTAATGAAGTGGTATGTGGGCAAACCCCCAGCATGTGCACTTTGGGGACTGTTCTCATGCCCCCCACCCCCACCCCGGGAGTTTAGGAGACCCAATGTGCACCTGCTTCCCTCCATCCCTCCAGAGCCTGGGCTGTACTCACACACTCCCGGCAGTGGGCTCTGGTTTGCATTTGTTCCAGGAATTCCTTCCGGGGTATCTGGGTCTCCCGGTCCCAGAATAATAAGCGGCGGCGGCGGGCAGGGGGGACCCTGGGAGGTGGGGAGACTGGGGGCCTCCTCCGCTGAGGGGGGAGGGGAGGTGGGAGCAAGGCTACCCGTTACTCCTTTCCCTGTGGTCCTCGTGGACTGCAGACATGCCCCAACCTGCCATCCCTAGCGGTGCCCTGGGAGAGGGTGCAGCTCCCACCCTGTATGAGGTGCCCATCCCGATAAAATGGGGTGTGGACGGGGCACCTTTTACTAATTTGCTCAAAGGCCTGTGGAAGCTAGCAGTGGCCTTTGGCTTGGGGAAACTGAAAGTGGGTGAGCAGTTCTGGCAGAGGAGGGCGAAAAGGAGGCGGCTTGGAGGAGCATTACTCACCTCTGGGCTGGGTGGCGCTGGCAGACGCAGCTCCAGCGGGGGGGTTACCTCTGCAAAAACACTCGAGGTCCCAGCTCTGCCCCACACCCTTTGTCCTCAAAGCCACCCAGGCGAGATGCTAGAGTCCTCCCTTCAGCAAGTTAGAATACAGGGCCACTGTCTGCAGCAGCTGTACAGGGACCCCCGGGAAGGACCCTGGCATGGCAGGTACTCACCAGGAAGTAGGGCCTCAGGCTCCCAGGCTGGTGGCTTCGGCGGAAGTGGCTCTGCAGCCTCCTCCACCCTGAGGGGAAATGGGCAAGAGAATGAAGATACCCTCCCAGCAATGACCCCTACCTGGCCCAGGGGTTCCTGCCCTTACTCTGGAAGAGCTAGAGGTGAGGGCGGGGGGATTGTGACCTCCCTCTCTGGGGCCCGGAGCTCCTCTTCGTACTCTGTGAAGAGAAGATCAGGGCTCAGAACACAGAAGAGATGGGAACACTGCCCAGCCCAGACTGCCCGTGCCGGAGGCCTGACCATCCAGCACCGGGCGGGCCCTACGGGGCCACATGGACCTGCCTAGCCGACGTTCCTCTAACAAGATGGCTTCCTCCTCCTCTGCGATCAGCAGGTCCAAGTCTCGGCGGCTGATCTCTGGGAGGTCCCGTTCACCCTGTCAGGAGAGGGAGAACCAAGGTGAGGGGACTCAATTCCATTTCTGTCTGAGAGACATGCCACAGGGCTGGGCCAGACCGAGGAAGCCCGTGGGTGCTCCGGCGCTGGGGGCAGTGGTGGGGAAACGGAGGTGGAGAAGGCAGGACTCTGGGGGCAGAAGGAAGCAGATGCAGGGGGGCTGGGCCAGCAGAAGCAGGACTCGGGCCTCAGGCTCCATGTGCAGGGGGTCAGCTCACCTCAATCTTTAGCATACGTATGGGCTCCACCTCCAGGAGCGTGATGGCCTCGGGAGGCGGTGCAGTGACCAGAATCCTTTCTGGAGAGGAGGGAAGTCACACCAGCCCGGTGTTCCTTTCCAAGTCCCCCCACCCATGTGGTAAGGCAAAAGCATGGACTCTGGAGTCAAGTCCACCTGGGTTCTAGTCAGGCCCCGGCCAGTCCCTGGCAAGCTGACCCAGGACACATCGCTTAACCGCTATGGGGTTCACTTTCCTCATCTGTAAACTGGGGATAATAATTCTGATCTCATAGGACTCTTGTGAGCAGTAACGGCATTATACACATACAGTGCCCCTTACAGGGCCTCGCTCCTGAAAGAAGCTCAAAGACAGTGATTTCTTCAGCTCTTAGACGTTCCTCTACCTCTCACCAAAGAGAAGGCTCTCTCTGCTCACCTGGCTCTATAGGAACTTCAGGAGGGATCTCTTCAAGAACTCTCTCTGGGGTCACAGCCTCTAGGAGGTGTTGAATCTTTGGGGAGGGATTGGGGACAAAAGATAGGGTTCAGCTTCGGCGCCCTGCTTCCCCATTTTCACAACCTTATTCAGACAATGGACTGGACAGTGGTAGCCCTTTATGCCTAATTCTGTGGCACTGACAGCAGCATGCAATGAACCCACTCACCATCCGGTTTCCTTTCCTCCCGTTCCCGCCCCCACCCAATCATCTAGACTGTGTTCATTTGTCTGGGAAAGAAGTACTGCAGCCTTATGTCAAGTGTTGGGGACAGTGGGAACAGAAAAGATTCTCGATCTTAAGGACTATATATGGTCTAGTGGGGAGACGAGTTTGTATACGACCCCAGCAAGAGCCAGCCAAAGGATGCTGTACACCTGAAACTAGCACAACACTGTAAATCATCTACACTTCAGTAAAAGCTCTTTGTTTTAAAAAACAAAATAAATTAAAAAGAAAGAGTCAACACAAAGGATAAACAAGGCCCTAGTGATGTGCTGAGTTCTAGAACATTTGGTTCTGGCCGGGAGTCGTATAAAGACTTGATAGAAATGTGTAGAAATTGAGCGATGTCTGTAAGAGAATGGGGGGTGACCATTATGGCCTAGGGAAACAGCAAAAGTAAAGAAGTAAATGTGGCATCTTTGGGGCATAGGGGCCAGGCTGGGGTTTGGGAGCCAAAGATGCCCAGGAGATGTGCTGAGAGATGTCTAGGGATGGCTACCTCTGGACCAGGGTATGGAGAACCTTAAATGCTAGTATTCTGTTGGCAGTGGGGAGCCACTGGAGGTGTCTTTTTTTTTTTTTTTTTTGCTGTATGCGGGCCTCTCACTGCCGTGGCCTCTCCCGCTGCGGAGCACAGGCTCCGGACGCGCAGGCTCAGCGGCCATGGCTCACGGGCCCAGCCGCTCTGCGGCATGTGGGATCTTCCCGGACCGGGGCACAAACCCGTGTCCCCTGCATCGGCAGGCGGACTCTCAACCACTGCGCCACCAGGGAAGACCTAGAGATGTCTTTGAAGGAAGGAAGTAACACTGTCTAAGCTGTAGGGGTGTTAGGAATGGATGGACAAGGACATGGGAAACCCAGTGCCGAGGGACACTGAGGGCGTGGATTGCGGGCTTGGCTCTTGGAATGGTGTGGAGACGAGAGCTGCCTCTAGGTTGGTCCTGAATAGGTAAGTGCAGCAGACTTGTCTGGATGGGTCCACCATGGCAATTGCACTGCAATGACTTCTGTGGGGCAGAGCTGGAGCAGGCTCCCATCCCACCCCCACCCAAGTGTCAGACTGGCAACTCATCAGTCTGAGGTGTCCAGGGGGAATGAGACCTACCTGAGGGATTTTGAAGGGACTGGGCAGTATGGGCTCCACAGACATCATCCCAAAAAAGGGGTCTGGAGCATCTTCCAGAGCCTCCATCCTGACCAGGTGATTAGGCAGCAGCAGGCTGGGTCTGAGGGAGAATGGGGGCTGTCAAGGACTGAGGCCAAGCAGGGAGGTTCCCTTCCAAAGACTGGGTGGTCCCAGTCCCAGGGACACACTCACAGGTCAGTCTCCACCATATCAATGCGGATCCGCAGCTGCGCCCGGTGCAGGCGCTCCAGGATGTGCTGGATGTCCTCTGAGGGCAGGGAGGACAAGATAGGGTGCCAGCCCATGGGAGGACCGCTCAGCTCTGCCCCACCTCAGAGCCTTCTAGCCTTACCTACAAGGTACTGGCATTGTTGAGAGTAGACCCGAATGACGCCGATCTGGAGCTGGGCTGAGAGATAAAGGGAGAAGCGGGGCCGCGGCAGGCCTGGCAGCGGGGGCTGGACTCGTACCAGCACGTAATTGAGGATTTCCTCGCTGGGGGAACGATGCACCCTGATCACCGCTGCGCCAAAGACCAGCCCCACAGCCCAGCGTAATCCATCCCCTAACCCACAATGGCCCCAGGCCCCTCTTTCCTTTTCTGGGCCTTACCAGGTCTTCACCACGTTCACCTTCAGGTATTCACGCTTCACCAACCGGGTGCCGCGCGTTGCCGCCAGCCTGGAAGAAGGACGAGGAGTGAGGATGGAGGAGAAGCCCTCAGGCTGGGATCCCTGGGCGCCCCTCCCGGCGCGCCCACCCTGGCTCAGCCCTCCCTTACCAGATGGTGGCGAAGCAGCCGGTGTGGCGCTGAAGCACGCTGGGATAGTAGAACATGGTCGCTCCGGGGTTGCACCCTCGTCTACACCACTCTTCCGTTCGGATCTCAGTCCGAATTCTTCAGGGCACAGGATTTCCCAACACCCGTCGGAGAGAAGAATGTGGACAAGCGGCGCAGCAAGTGCACCCAGAATGCCAAATAAACGAACCGGTAAACGATGGGTGGATAAACGATTAAGGGGATAAGTAAATGGAGACGCACACTGGATACACAGGAGCAGGGACACTCTCTCCGTGCGCCCTGAGCCGGTTCGCACGCTGCGTGGGTGCTTCGTACTTACTGGAGCCTCGCGGCTTGGGTTCCAGACTTGGAGATGCACAGCTCCGCGACGGGAAGCCCGAGCTGCGACCCAGACCAGGTCCGGAGGGAGAACGGGTGTCCTCCGTAGAGAAGCCGGTCTCTCGGCCTTTGCACAGCTTCGGCCCCTGCCCGGTCCCGAGGCTGCAGGGCTAGATCCCGCCGCAGGGAGCGCGTGCTCTGGTACTCTGCGCCTCCCTCCTCATTAGATGGCGGCGGCCCCCAAAGCAGCCAATGGGGAGCAGGGTCAGCTTGGGGGCACTGGCTGCAGGGCGCCAAGTAGGCTGCCTGGTTGGAGGCCACAGGGGGCTCCCGAGGCAGGCAGCGAACCAATGGGAAGAACCCTGCACGCGCGGGGGTGGGGGGTGGGGGGCGGGGGGGACATTGTGAGGTGTCCCGACCAATGGGCTCTCGTCCTCGCCTGGGCAACAGGGGTTCCTCAGAGGTGCTTCTCTGCGGACCAATGAGCGGGGAGCAGACCCCAGCCTCGCCTGCAGCGAGCCTGGTAACAAGGGTGCTTCAACTACCGGGGAGGTTGCAGCATGCCAAGGGCAACCGCCACGCCCTGTTTGGGGCGCCTGACCTGCGGTTAGACCTTGCCTTTTCCCCCAAATCCCACCGAGTAGCAATTGGTTGGTCCGCCTTTGTTCCCAGCCTAGGGGCTATGGTGAGCTAGGGAGGTAGAAACGGGTATGAGGTGGCCTTGGAGACGCCCCAGGTCGTTGGGGAAGAAAGACCTCACAGGAAGCAGCGAGGGCACGGGCCGGGTCATTTCCTAAATCTGAACAGTTTAGGTTGTGGCATTCCTCACCTGGCTGTTGTGAATGTTTTCCTGGCTGAGACTTCAGTTTTGCTGGATGCAGGGCATACTTCTCGGCGTACAAAAGCTGTTTTGTCTCAAATTCTTTGTGTAATATAAGTTGTATGGTTGTAGTTACAAATATCCCATTCCCCATGCCTCCTGCCTTCGCACAGCCATTTCTTTGGCCTAGAATATCCTTCCCAGTCTTGACTCCAGGGCATGCTTCTGCCTCTTTATTAAGACTCAACTCTTCACACCATACACAAAAATAAATTCAAAATGGCTTAAAGACTTAAATAAGACATGACACCATAAAACTCCTGGAAGAGAACTAGGCAAAACATTCTCAGACATAGACTGCAGCGATGTTTTCTTAGATCCATCTCCCAAGGCAAAAGAAATAAAGCCAAAAATTAACAAATGGGACCTAATCAAACTTAGAAGCTTTTGCACAGCAAAGGAAACCATAAACAAAAGGAAAAAACCTACCGAATGGGAGAAAATATTTGCAAACGATGCGACCGGCACAGGCTTAATTTCCAAAATATACAAACGGCACATACAACGCAATATCAAAAAAAACAAAAAACCCAATCAAAAAATGGGCAGAAGACCTAAATAGTCGTTTCTCCACAGAAGACATACTGATGGCTCTCACAGGCACATGAAAAGATGCTCAACATCGCTGATTATTAGAGAAATGCAAGTCAAAACTATTTATTTTACTTTATTTAAAAATATTTATTTACTTTGGCTGCATGCAGAATCTCTTAGTTGCAGCATGCAGACTTCTTAGTTGAGGCATGCAGACTTCTTAGTTGTGGCATGCGGACTCTTAGTTGGGGCATGCATGTGGGATCTAGTTCCCTGACCAGGGATCGAACCCGGGCTCCCTGCATTGGGAGCATGGAGTCCTACCCACTGATCACCAGGGAAGTCTCCCCAAACTATTAATACAATAAGGTATCACCTCACTTCAATCAGAATGGCCATGATTAAAAAGTCTACAAACAATAAATGCTGGAGAGGGTGTAGAGAAAAGGGAACCCTCCTACACTGTTGGTGGGAATGTAAATTGGCATAGCCATAATGGAAAAAAGTATGGAGGTTCCTTAAAAAACTAAAAATAGGGACTTCCCTGCTGGCTCAGTGGTTAAGAATCCGCCTGCCAATGCAGGGGACACAGGTTTGATCCCTGGTCCAGGAAGATCCCACATGCCTCAGAACAACTAAGCCACATGCCGCAGAACAACTAAGTTGTGCGCCACAACTACTGAGCTTGCACTCTAGAGCCCGTGAGCCACAACTACTGAGCCTGGGTGCCACAACTACTGAAGCCCGTGCGCCTAGAGCCCGTGCTCTGCAACAAGAGAAGCCACCGCAATGAGAAGCCCGCACACCACAACGAAGAGTAGCCCCCACTCACCACAACTAGAGAAAGCCCGCGCACAGCATGGAAGACCCAACGCAGCCAAAAATAAATAAATTAAAAAAAAAAAACTAACTAAAAATAGAGCTACCTATGATCCAGCAATCCTGCTCCTGGGCATATATCTGGAAAAGACGAAAACTCTAATTTGAAAAGACATGTGCACCCCAATGTTCATAGCAGCATTATTTGCAACAGGCAAGATGTGGAAGCAACCTAAGTGTCCATCAACAGATGAATGGATAAAAAAGATGTGGTACATATATACAATACAATACTACTCAGCCATAAAAAAGAACAAAATAATCCTTTTGCAGCAACATGGATGGACCTAGAGATTATCATACTAAGTGAAGTCAGACCGAGAAAGACAAATATTATATGATATCACTTATATGTAGAACCTAAAAAAGAACACAAATGAACTTATTTACAAAACAGGAACAGACTCACAAACATAGGGAAAAAACTTACGGTTACCAAAGGGGAAAGGGGAGGGAGGGATAAATTAGGAATATGGGGTTAACAGATACACACCACTATATATAAAATAACCAATAAGGACATACTGTATAGCACAAGGAGCTATATTCAATATCTTGTAATAACCTATGATGGAAAGAATCTGGAAAAATACATAACTGAACCACTTTGCTATACATTTGAAAGTAACACAATATTGTAAGTCAACTATAGTTTAATTAAAAAAAAAAAAAAGACTCAGCTCTTATTGCAGCCAAGCTGACCCTATTTTATTTTGTTCCTTCAATCCGGGAACTCTTGAGAGGTTCTTGTTTTTTCCATTAGTGCCTGAAACTTAGCTCAGCAAATGTTTGTCAGAGGAATGTGCAATTGCCCTAAATTTACCACCACAGAATATCAAGGCTGAACGGGATTTCAAAATCTAGTCCAAGACTTGCCTTTACAGATGAGAAAACAGAGGCCCATATGGACTGTTTGTTCCAGACCACACAGCTCCTTAGTGGAAGCCTGGTTGGGAACTCTGTTCTTTTGAATTCCAGTGTTCCCAATCCCTATTCCACGGTGCTTGGCTAAATTGGTTTCTACATGATACTTACAAATTGTTTCGATCACTGTACATATATTGTCAGTGTTCACAAGTGTTCACGCTGGGGCACAAATATGATAAAGTGGGGACACCTGCCCTTAAGGTGCTTAGGACCTAGTTTAAGAGATAAAGGACACAGTAATTTGCTCATTCATCTGTCCATTCATTCAACAAGTATTTATTACATGCCTACCATGTGCCAGGCACTACTCTAGACACTGGGGATATAGCAATGAACAAAACAAGTCCCTGTTCTCATGGAATAGGGAAGGAGTGACGATAAACAAGTAGACAAATAGAAATGTGTGAAGTGGTAATCAGTGCTATGAAGAAAAATGAGGCAGCATAAGAGAATAGAGAATAGTGAGGGCTGCTATTCGGGTTGGGTGCTCAGGGAAGCCCTCTCTGAAGAGAGGGGGCAGGTCATGTGCTTACCTGAAGGAAGAGTGTTTTAGACAAAAGAACCAGCAAGTGCAAAGGTCCTGAGGCAGAAATGTCTGGTGGGTTCAGGGGACCTGGAGCAAAGTAACTGAGGAGAAGAATAGCAAGGGGTGCGGTTAGAAAGGAGAATGGGGCCATATCACCTTGAAGGCCATTGTAAGGATTTGGGCTCTTACCCTGAGTGAATTGAAAGCCAATGGAGGATTTCAAGCAGAGGAATGACATGATAAGATTTATGTGTTAAGAGGATCTCTTCTGTGTTGAGAATGGGCTGAAGGTGGACAAGAGTGGAAGCAGAAAAGATGTGGAAGGAAGCAGAAAGAAGAGGTGTGAGAGATGATGGTGTTTGAACCAGTCTTGGTTAGGGAAGCAGAGTCAGATTCTGGATAGATTTTGAAGGAAGGAATGATAGGATTTGCTGATGGGTTGGATGTGGGGTATAACAGAAAATGAAGTGAAGGTGCAGGAGGGATTTCAGCAGGGCCTGTGCACCTGCACACTCAGTACCCAATTTCCTCACTGCCTATGCAGATGCCTGTTGGGGCTCCTGGCTTCTCAGGATGACAATGAGGAAGGTCCAAGGAGGCAGAAAGGCTCAAAAGCAGTGAAGTTTGTCAGGTGAGACAGCAAGAAGTTCCTCAAGAATCTAGACATCCAGATTTGATCATGTCAGTGAGCCACTCAAAGCTTATAAAAGTGACATGACAGGAAGGAGCTGGTCTGGGAGGCTACCTCTCCGCCAGTTTGGTGTCATGTACGGGAAGCGGGAAGCTGGAGGCTGTGGCAGTCGGGTTAAGCGGTGAACTAGTCTGGTGGAGATGAGTGTAGGATGAGGTAGGATGACCGGTGGCCTTGTGAAGAAGAACTACCAGTTTGGGAGCAAGATAAACACGGGGCAAGGGAGAGTGGTGTTGGTGGATCTGGACCCCTGGGATCCCAGCAGACAGAGTGCTGGTGATGTGGCAGTCTAGGCCATGTTGTCTGTCATGGTGCTCAGGTAGAGTGAGGAGACCTGTTTGGGAGCAGCCTTCAGTTGGGGTGACAGTGCCCCAGGTACCGGGAGAAGAGGCACCAGGGCATGGTCTGCCCAGGGCACAGGAGGCTCAGCCACTCTTCCCTCTGATTTCCTCCCCTGCCAGGCCCCAGGGCCTCCAGCTCATCATTTCAGGTCTGTTCATTGAGACCTCCAGGCCAGAGTCCAACCCTAGGCGGAATCAGAGCCCTCTAGCCAAGGACTGTGGACGCCGGATTTCCCTTATGAAGGTGGCTACAGTGGTCATAGGCTCAGTGCCCCTCTTTTTGGCTGACCCCAACCCTCTCCCTAATCCTGGTTGCCTAGAGGATACAGAGAGCCAGGCCCAGAACCTGAAGCTTCCTAGCCCAGAGAGCTTGCTAGCCCGAACCTGTGTCTGGAGGAGAGGAAAGAGGCCCAGAGATGCCAGCAGGAAGAGAACCCGAGTGCCCTGCCCTCAGGTTACATCCCCATCATCTCTCTGTGACCCTGCTGCCTTCTTCTCTCAACAAGTCCGATGCTGATTCCTTTTCAATAAAATTTTATTTTCAATCCTTAGTGAAGATCTAAGAAGAAAATATAAAGTGCTAGGTTTTAGGGTTGCGGGCAGAGGGAAAGGCCCCGAGTTCGCGCCATCTGTACTTGCCCAGTTCAGTTCCTCAGAGACGAAAGAGGGTATATCTCAAAATTTAAAAAAAAAAAAAAAAAAGTCATCCTTGTGTTCCCCACCAACCAAGGTCTATGAGGAGTTCAAGGACTAAATCACCACAGACAACCGATGAGAATGATCACCGTGGGAGGCAGGTCGAGAGCGTGGAGGAAGAGGCTCTCTCAAAGCAGATAGGTGGAACAGAGAGAGGAGAAGGAGGCTGGGTCCTCCAGGCTCTGCACCAGGGGCAGGATGGCTGCCTGATCCTCTGGAGTCTTCTCCAGTAAATGTCGGGCAAAGGCCTGCTCCATCTGCACGAAGAGGTCGGGAGAGGGGGTTGTGAGCACGGCAGGCAGGGCCGGACACTACGCCCAGGGGCTCTTTCCCCGGGAGGCCCTCTTCCTCCTCAACACCCCATTCCCATGCAGGCAGGCTGTTCTTGCCCTATCCCGACTCACCTGCACTGTGATAAGACTCTGTGGGGTGTGGTTGGGGCCAGGGCTCTCCTCCCAGAAATTCAGTGTCACCTGGAACTCGGGTGCGGGGCCCAGGCCCTGGAAGTACCTGGCCAGGTCTGAGAGAAAAGGTCAAGAGTTGGAAGAGAAGACAGAGGGTCTCAGGCAGGGAGGGATTGGGGAGGATCCCATAATGGAGAAAGAGGGGTGGCAGTGGGGCCACTCAGAGACCAAGGCCAGAGCAGGAGCCTCAGGGTGGTGAGGCCGTTGCCTGGTGCCAGGGGAAATGTTAGGAACTGAGCTGCTACTCGCCTGTGGACAAATAGGGAAAGGGGCCGCCTTTTGGAGGTAGCCAGTCGTCACACAACCTGAAACCTGGGGGAGCTGGGGGAGCTTAAGAGTCCTCTCGGCAGCAGCCCTGGCTGCTAACACAGTTGTGCCACACCTCTGTTGCCTGCTCACAGCCTCCCTGCACTAGGGGACCCCGTGGCCCTGGGTCCCCTATACTCCAGGCCCTCACTCCCGAAGTCCAATTGACAGTGGAATGGAGGCAGGAAGTGGGATTCCAAGCGTGGATGGGAGAGGGGCAAGCTGAGGGGCGGCTGAGCGGTGGGCGAGGGCACGTGATGCACACAGCTCTCGCGAATGTGTGAGTGGTCGCTGGGCAGGTGTGTCCAGTGGGGGGGTGCCACGAGGCGCACCTTCCCATGATTACTGTACGCTCCCGTGTGGTGGTGCTCCCGAGGCGTGACAGCCTCGTGCTTGGCTTACCTGGTCCTCATCTTCCACGGCCTTGGCTGGGGAAGGGGGGCTGCCAGGGCTGAGCATTGCACGAGTGCAGGGGCCATGCCTGGGCTGTGATGGGGGATGTGCTGGAGGGAGCGCAGGGTGGTGGCCGGGCCCATGGAGGGGGAACAGAGGTGGGGGAAGGGGCTCAGGGGCTCGGCGGGAGCAGCCTCACCTCTGCAGAAATAGGCGGTTCTGAAGAGCTCCACGCACTGGTTGCTGGGCAGCAGGTGCGGGCCTGGACCAGGTGGAGCCTGCGGCGCGTTCCAGGAGATGGGGATGGGGCAAAGGCGCTGCACAAAGAGGCCTCGGGAGTTGCTGGCCACCAGGACCCCTCTCTTGAGCTGGCTCAGCAAGCGCTGGGTGGGCTCTCGTGGGCCGGGTTTGGGAAATACCACCTGCTCCATGCCGCACTGGGAGCGCGAGGGCTCAGCCACGAGGCGGCAGTCCAGGCTCTGCACCTGGGCCTCACCCACCACACGTCCATCGTAGATGAAGGTGAGCAGCAGAGAGTAGTCTGTGGACAAAGAAAGGCCAGCTGCACCGGTGCCCCTCCCCAGGGGCTCACTGGCCAGCAAGAGGCTCTGGAGAAATGAAGAGGGGCTTCCTGCAAATCCAGCATCCTCATTTTGCTGGCGAGGAACGTGAGGCTCAGAGAGAGAAACCAGGTAAGGGCTGGTGAGGACCAAGCAGGACCAAGCAGGCCGCAAGGTGGGGGCGGCAGCCGCACCTTCTAAGGATAGAGAAGGCGCCCTCCCTCCTCATCCTCCTGCCAACCCTCGGCAGCCCAGAGGGCTTCCCATCATACTTTCCCATCACTCAGGAGAAGAGCTAATACACAGATTCTCACTGAGGCCTTAATGGCCAGGGCCTTACAGTTTACAAGAGGGTCCCAGAGATCAGTCCTCTACTTAACCCACAGAATCAATGTCTCAAAGTGGATTTCCAGGGAACACAGCATGTAGGGGGTATTTTTGAGAAGTGAGCTGTTTGGAGTGGTGGCAGGTGCACTGCCTAGAAACCAGTGCCTCTGAGTAAGGTGGCCCCGGTTTGCTGCAAGCCCTGACAGATTAGATACATACGTAGCCAGAGGAGGACAAGGGAGGATGGGGGCAGGGGTGAGTCAAACGCCAAGTACCTGAACCTGGAGGGGGCAGAAGCTCTGGGGACACCAGATCTCCTTGGAGAGGGGCCTCAGCTGTGTCCCTACCTGGGGGGGAGGCAGAGGCACTGGTCATTCAGAGTGGACTGGGGAGTCCAAGGGCCAGAGGCTGTGGCATGGAGGATAACACAGGAGGCAGGGCACTTGGTACCTTCCTGAAGCTCAGGGCTGTTGCTGCTGCTGCTGCTCCCGGAGTCTGAATAGGTTGTTCCCCCACTGGTCTCCACCAGCTCCTACAGACACAGTTTCTATCGTTGGCCCATCTCTCCCCCAGGTACTGTTCTGCCCTCAGGTCCACCCGGTTCCCTCCCCAGCTCTCACATTTTTGAGGGGGTCCTGGAGCAAGGAGGGGCTGAGTATGCAGTTCTTCGTGGTAACCTCGTCCTCCTTCCTCTCAGAGGACACAGAACTGTGGTGTCGCTTTGATGGTGATTTCTGGGTCCCTGGCTGAGCTGTGGAACGTTGAGAGGGAGAGGATGGTCAGAGCCTTAAGTGGGCACAGAGGGAAGGGGAGAGGTAGGAGGCAGTGAAAGGATGGGCAGGACTGGCAGGGAACCTGCTCCCCAAGGACAGGGCAGAACTCTGACCGAGGGGCCTGGAGGGAGGCCACCACCCTCCCAGGAGGCGCAGGGCTCCATCCTTCCTCCCCAGGCTGCTGATTCTAGGAGTGGCGGGGCAAAGGGACACCCACCGGGGAGGGTTCCAGGTGGCAGCAGCCGGTACACCTTGTAGGGCTCAGCCCCATCCCTGTGGCCATTCTCAGGAACCTCCTGGAACTCAGAACTCTTGTTCAGAGCACAGCGCAGACGAGTCTTCCAGATAGCAGGGCCTTCCGAGTCCCCCTTCTTTCCCTTATACGTTGCCCAGGCCTAGGACACAGCAGAAGTAAAGAAGAGGCAGCATGTTGTGGACTGCAGATCCTTTACCAAGGCTGGCTTCACGGATGTGTGGCCTGAGCGCTCACACAGAAGGGCCTCTGCTAGGTTTATGCTCAGCTATTGCCACCTTGAGGTCCTTACTAAGGTTTGCATTTTCATCTTGCATGGGGCTCTGACAATTACGTAATGTAGCTGGTTCTACCCTGCAACCTCCCCTTTATCTGAAACCCAGGTGGATGTAAGCGCTTGAGGGTGACAGTGCCAGTGTATATTCCATCCCTCCCTCCAAGGGGCTGGTTTCCGGGCCTTTCACCTTGAAGAAGGCGGCATCCTGATCCTCCCGGAAGTCCTGCTTGCCTGCGTGCTTCCAAGGAATCCGGAACATGGTCTTGGCCGCATCTTCCCAGCACACTCCTGGGAACTGCCCGCTCTCCACCTGCTCCACCACCCAGTTCCGGAGCTTCCGGGTGCAACGTGCCCTGCCTGATGCCATCCTGGGGATAAAAGCAGCAGGAAGTGTCAGGGGAACTGATACTTTGGGAAGAGTGAGATCCTGGCCCTTGGGGTTGGATTCCGGCAAGGGCCCCTAGACATCTCTTCCATCTTTTTGTCTCTATAGATATAATCTCAAACTTCTGAGGCTGAATTGTTTCATTTCTGCCGTCACTAGCGATGACCAAAAATACTTTCTTTTTAACAGCCCAAGCCGTGACATCTAGAAGGGAAACTTAGGCATTGGTCTTAATTTTAAGGTTTTTCAGGAATCTATCATTCCCTTGGTGTCCTGCTCCTGGTGAGAGGCCCTGTCTGGATCCCCAAGTATTTACAGACACAGTGGCTGCTTGTGAGATGCCTCTTCAACCCTCTTCACTCACCACCCCCACAACCTATCCTTCGATGCCCCCCAACCTCCCCCGCCTTGTCCCAGGGGTAGGTGGGGCAGGGAGCTGGGGGCAGGGAGCTGGGGGCAGGGGCAGGGGCAAAGCTGTGGGCGGGCGTAAGTGGGCAGGACCAGGAGGCAAGAAAACAATCAGGGGAGAGCAGCAGAGTCTTCTTCCCCAAACCCGGTAGTAGGTGCCCCTGTCCTTTGCCTAGAGGGCTTGGGACACTGGCCTCCCCATCAGTCTTTCACTCACGCCAAATTCCAGCTCCCCGGCTCACAGGCCTTCTGTCTATTCCTCAGTCTAGCAGAGGGGTCCCCAGGAGCCTCTACCCACCACCTCCAATCTAGCCGGGCCTTCCCACCTAGACCCAGGCTGACACCTATTTTTGGTTAATCTTACCTGAGCTGTTCTGCAGGCTGTCCCAGGGCTCAGCCGACCTCAGCTCAGCTCCTGGCTAGGCAGCTCCTGGATCTCTCCGCCCCTTTCTACAGTCCCCACCCTAAGTTTCAGTTCTGCTCCAGGGAGGTTCTTTTCCCCGAAATCACGTGGTCTCCGAGTTGCAGGGTAACTGGTTACCACTAGGGGGAAGCAGCATCTGAGAATCTTATCGTAGGAATCCTGCGGTCAGAGTCTGGAGGAGGGACCTACTGCCTCAGGCTCATTCCCCTTCCTCCCTCAAGATACTCTTTGCTTGTATCAGACCACCTCTATGACACTGCTGCTTCCCCAGGGAGGCCGCAGTGTCCCGGAGTCTAGCCTGGGGCCTCTGGATAGCTCTGTACCACTTGTGCATCTGTGTTCCCCCACGATGCCTGCTTGGTACCTACTAGGTCACCCCCAAATATCAGCTGAATTCAATAAAAGAAGAAAGGATGCAGGGAAAGAGGAAGCCCAGGCCAGGTGGCTGGATGGGGAGGGCTGCCCTTGGCCTCCCACAGCATCAATTGCTTCTGCCTGAGTCCAGAGAGGGTCAGGTGGCAGGCTGCAGGGGGCCTTTAGCAAAGCTCTATTCACACACACCCCTTTCCCTGGTGCCCCAGGATGGTGAGGTCAGGAAGCAAGAAGGACCACCAAGAAGCCTGGGCAAGGAAATGCCTCTTTATTGGTGCTGGAGGTGTTCCCGGGGAGTCAGATCACGGGACCTTCATTGGGACCCTTGCCCTCAGCTACTTCCTCCTGCGGGGGATACTCTGTCCCAAGGGCACCTCTTCTATCAGCTTCTGTAGAAGGAGAGAGAAGATGATGATACTGGAAGCCTGGGGCTCAGACACAGTCTGGACAGGGGACTTCTAGAGAGTGGGGTCAGAGGTGAGGCTGGGGGAGGCTTTACCTGTAACAAGCGGGCGTGGTAGGTGGCGGCATCCTCCCCAGGCAGCGGCTGGGGGCGCACATGCAGGTAGCGCTCGGCAGCCGTCTCCAGCTCCTCCACCTCATACAGGCTGGCTGGGTCCAGTGAGTGGGCGTTGATGAGGCTCACAAGGTACTCTTTGTAGTGCGCCCTGGGGAGATGAGAGGGTGGAATATTGTTCTTTTGAAGTTTGACTGATATCAACTGAGTGTGTCCAGCACTGTGCTGGGCACTAGCATACTCAGATGAACAAGACCGACACCCCTCACCAGTTGCTCTTGTGGGCCCTTGCCAATCTGTGCACACCACCTTTCTGTGCCCTCGCCTAGAGAGGCCCCTCCCTCCCACTTCTTGCAGGACCTACTGCTTGCAGAGACCCACTCTTCTGCCCTGGCACACCCCCAGTGCTCCTGTGCCGCCGACGCCGTGCTCCACACCCTGCCTGGCACTCACTGGCAGAGGCCGGCATAGCCAGCAGGAGTCTCCTTGCCGCAGGCTTCGTCCCGGAACCCGTTGGGAACTTCCTTCTGCTCCATCACTCGGCAGCCACCTAGGGGTAAGGGAAGGAAGGGTCCCTTTGTCCGGAGGGGGCCACTGACCACGAAGGCCCAGGAGAACTAGGATATGGATGGAGGCACGGGAGGTAGCCTCTAGGGAGGGGACTGAGGACAGGAGCCCCTGCTCTAACAGCTGTGCCAGAGATGCCACCGTGCAGACCACTTCCGACACAGAAGCAGGGACCTTGCTGTCCCTGCTTTTAGCCAAGCTGACTTCTGGCCCATATAATCATATACTCCCTTGAGACAGCTCTTTTGGTTGTGATTTAGCTCTTGCGAGGTTAGCTTATTCTGTGAAGGTCTTACTCTACACAGATGGTAAGAAGTGGGGCAGATTAGAATCATATATAACATCTTTCTGTTGCCCTCATGGAACCTTAAACAGTGCAACTAGTAAGTCTTTAATTAAATAGTCATTGAGTTAACTAATGAATCACTATCCTTTGGGAATGGGAGAATAAAATTAGCATCGAGGTGCCAGGCGCTTGAATGTGGCCTCACATAAAACAGCTTGGCTGCAAGGTGGATATGGTCCCCACTTTACAGAGGAAGAAACAAGCCTGGGGAGGCTGAGTCACCAAAGAGCACAACAAGCAAGCACAGGATGGGCCTGCGTCCTGGTCCAACCCCAGACCCAAGCCTCGCCTTCATCCATCACACAGGGGGAGCCCAGCCCCTCCTCTTGCCTTCTCCCAGGCCCGACGCTCACCTCCAGGCACTGCCCGGGCCCCCGCTGGGGGCTCTGTGTTGAACATGACGTTATTGTCCTGAGGAGGGCAGAAGGATGGGCGTTAGCTTCCCTTGGTGCCAGCCTGCTGGATTTCTCGGCATCCAGGCCTTTCCCTTCCTGCCACCCTGTGCCCTGCCTCCTCTCCTGGGTGACTGGCAAACCAGCCAGGCTGGCCGCCCCTGACCTGAAGCAGCTTCTGGAGCCGAGGAGCCGTCCAGTCCCGCAGGTAGAAGAGGCAGTCGCGGGGGTGGTGGCCATGCAGGGACTTCTTCACCCTGCAGTTAGGGTCTGGACATTTCTGGCGGAAACCCAGATGGGAGAGGGGAAGTTGGAGACTGTTGGGGTCCTGGCCTCTCAGGAACCCCTGCGTGAGGGGTGTAGGGGTGGGGGAGATGAGACATTGGAGGGTCTGGAGCAAGCAGAAGGGGAGAGAGGACAGAGAGGTGCTTTACCCCCCACTGTTCTCTTCTTCCCCTGGGTGTTCCTCAACGGCCTCCACCCCTCACTCCCTCACTCCCGATGGCAGCCCCACCCAGCTAGCCCTTCCATCCCCGTTCTCTGGGCTCACATTCTTGGCGTAAAAGGCATTGTAGCAGCCACTGCAGAACTGGTGGCGGCACTGGGTGCAGTGAAAGTGCATGCAGCCTCCTCGGGCCAGTGCGTACGAGAACTTGCACTTGGGGCAGTCTGCAAGGGACAGCAGGTCAGGGTTCGGGCTGCCACTGCTCCTCAGGCCCTCAGGAAGAGAGCCGCTGGCAATGAGAGATTACTGGGCAAACAGGCAATCTTACCTATGCCATTTTCCTGAAGGTACATCGCCAAGCCCTGGGCCTGGTACTCCGGGTCATTGGTGCGTTTCCAGTTCTGGAAATCTTCACAGCTCCGACCTCGGTGCTGCTCCTCCCACTGCCAGAAGGAAACGAGCTTCCCATGAAAGCTCTATCCTAGGCCCTTCTTGCTGGCCCCTCCACTCAGATCCAGCGGTCCCTGGCTTAGTGTATGGCACTGCCATCCACCGTTTGCTCAAATCCCAAACCGAGGGGCCGGCCTTGGTTCTCTCATCTCTTCACACCCGAAACATTCACCAGCAAGTCTTGTTTCCACCACCCAAGCCTAGTTCAACCCTGTCCTTTTCTTCATCCCTACTCTGACCACCTTTACTCTGGGCCAGGTCAGGTCTCGTCTCGATTCCTAGTCTCTATGCCTCCACTCCTGCTCCCCTATGGTTCAGCCTCCACCTTGCAGCCAGTGTGCCTTTGAACATGTAACCAACTGCACTGGGAGTGTTCTAGCTTGGAGGTTTGGTGGTAAGGTCGCAGGTGTTCATTTTATTATGGTGTTTTATATGACAGATGCAGGGACTTCCCTGGTGGCACAGTAGTTAAGAATCCGCCTGTCAATGCAGGGGACATGGGTTCAAGCCCTTGTCCAGGAAGATCCCACATGCCGCAGAGCAACTAAGCCCGTGTGCCACAACTACTGAGCCTGCACTCTAGAGCCCGCGAGCCACAACTACTGAGCCCATGTGCCACAACTACTGAAGCCCACGCGCCTAGAGCCCATGCTCTGCAACAAGAGAAGCCACCACGATGAGAAGTCTGCACGCGGCAACAAAGAGTAGCCCCTGCTCACCTCAACTAGAGAAAGCCCGCACGCAGCAACGAAGACCCAACACAGCCAAAAATAAGTAAATAAATTAATTAAAATAAGTTAAAAAAAAAGACAGATGCAACTTTTTGGTATCAAATATTAAACTTTCTAAAGGTAAATGAGAGAGCATCACCCCTTGCTCAGTTGTAGAATGAAAGGCCGATCCCTTGCTGGACTGGCCTCACGGCCTCTCCTGATCTGGCAGCTAGCTCCTCTCCGACCGCCAGCCGCTCTCACCCTTGCTCTTGAGGCTCCAGCCACACAACACTTTTTCTGACTTTGGCCTTTCCATGTGTTGTTCTTTCTCTTCCAAATACTCTCTGCATAGTTGGCTTCTTCTTAACTTTCATGCCTGAGCTTAAATCCAGCCATTTCAGAGAAGACTTGTCTAACCTCTCGATCCTGTGTACTAGGTAGGTCCATCCTGTTATTCCTAACCTCAGATTCCTATTTGTTTTCTTCATAGAACTCACGGCGATGTATAATTCTGCTCTCTCTCCTTCCCTCACCCCTCCTCCCTCCCTCCCTGGCTAGCCTGTAACTCTTTGAGCCCAGAGCTCATGTCTGTTCTGTTCTCCAGCACACCCCGCGTCTAACAGTACCTGTGGTGGCTCAGCAGGTATTTCCAAAAGGATGGATGTGCCTCACCTGGCGCTTACAGCGCACGCAGAAGGTCTGGTGACACTGGGGACATGTTGCCTCCAGCTGCTCACGCTCGTATATGAAGCCAAAGGAGCACTGTGGGTGCAAGAGCATAAAGCTGTCTGAGGCCTGACCAGGCACCACTCCCCACCCGTCCCTCCGGTCAGCAGCTCTGGGCAGGCCTCTGACCTGGGCACACCACAAGAACTTGGGATCTCGCATGAGCACGCCCTCAGTCAGCTTCTTGTGGAACAGCGCATAGGCATCTGGCTCTAGGCTCTCTCGAAGCTGGGAACAGGATGTGGAAGTGGCGGGTGGGCAAGGCTCCTGTTCAAAGCCCAGGGCACCCTGAGTCCTAGGGACTTCAGTACCTGGATATCGAGGGTGGAAAAGTAGCTGAGCAGCTGTGCATCATCGGTGAGGTCGGGGCGGCCACAGGCAGGGCACACCATGTCTGTGATGTGTTTCTCCTTCAAGGCAATGGTGAAGTGCTGGCGGAAGCAGTCGGGACAGATAGTGCACTCACAGGAGGTCAGAGCCTGCATCTGGTGGAGGGGAAGGGAAGGGAGGGAAGAGGGTAAGAAGCTACAGTTGCCAGCTGAGGGGGGGCAGTAGCCAGGTGTCTGCTATGAAACCGGGGTCTAATTAACAACTGGGCGGGCAACCTAAATGTCTGAAGACCTTCAGATGGAAAAAAACAGACAATGGTGAGACCTAAGGTAAACGGAAGAATGCCCTCTAAAGGCATCCACATTCAATTAAAAGCAAACACACAATAACTGAATCACTTTGCTGTACACCTGAAACTAACACAGCATTGTAGATCAACTATACTCCAGTAGAAAATAAAAATTTTTTAAAAGTTAAATTAAAAAGGAAAAAAAAGCCGGGGGTGGGGTGGGGGGTGGTGGTGGTGGTGGATTCCCTGGTGGTCCAGTGGGTAGGACTCCGCACTTTCACTGACGAGGGCCCGGGTTCAATCCCTCGTTGGGGAACTAAGATCCTGAAAGCTGTGTGGCGTGGCCAAAAAAAAAGCAAACACAAACAACATCCTTGAAATGACAAAACTATAGCAATGGAGAACAGATTAGTGGCTGCCATATGACAGGAGGAGGGGAAGAAGGTTCCAACTATAAAGCGGTAGCACAAGGGGGTTGCACTGTGGTATCTTGATTGTGGTGGTGGTTACATGAATCTACATGTGGGGTCAAATGGCATACAACTACACACATACACACTGATGCACAAAATGAACAAAGCCTGCGGTCTAGTTGACATTGTACCAATATCTATTTCTTGGTCTTGATATTGCACTATGATTATACAAGATGTCACCATTGGGAGGGGGTGGATAAAGAGCACACAGGACTCTGTACTATTTTCATAACTGCCTGTGACTCTACAATTATTTTAAAATAAAGAGTAAAAACAAAAAACATACAGAGCCAGCCTAACTAAACTGGGCTGTATTTTGCCAAAGAACTGCCACTTCTGACCTAGAGTAAGTCAGAAGGGGCTCAGGAGATAAGAGGGGCCTATTCCTACCAAGTGGGTATTTGATGATCACATTAAATAACGGTAATTTTTTTGGTGTGACAGTGGTATTTGTGGTTATATTTTCAAAGAGTTTTATCTTTTAGAGATACATATTGAAATATTACAGATAAACTATCTGACATCTGAGATTTGTTTCAAAATAATCCTATGTAGGGGCTTCTCTGGTGGTGCAGTGGTTGGGAGTCCGCCTGCCGATGCAGGGGACACGGGTTCGTGCCCTGGTCCAGGAGGATCCCACATGCCGCGGAGAGGCTGGGCTCGTGAGCCATGGCCGCTGGGCCCGCGCGTCTGGAGCCTGTGCTCCGCAACGGGAGAGGCCACAACAGTGAGAGGCCCACGTATCGCAAAAAATAAAAATAAAAAAAGAATTCTATGTATGTGTAGATGAAGTAAAGATTGGTCATCCATTAATAATGGCTGATGATGAATACATGGTGGGGGGAGGGAGAGTGGAATCCATTATACAGTTTTCTCTACTATTGCATGTTCGAAATTTCCCATAATAGAACATTTAAAAAAAAGAGAGGGAGGTGGCCTATTCTTGCCCTCCCCTTCCCAGAAGCCTTCAGGGGCACATGGGCAACTGCAGAGCAAAAGACAAGATCAGAGACGGGCTGGGGTAGAGTGGGGATCCAAAGGGAACAGAGCAATTCTAAGGCCAGGGGCAGTGGGGAGGGACTTACCCGGTTGCGGGGCAGGGCCCAGCTGCACACGGCACACTCCTGGGCAAGCAAGCGGCGCAGAAAGGCCCGGTCCTGGCTCTGCCTCACAGCTTCTACCACATCCCCCAACTCATAGTTCCTGGGTGTTTCCTGCAGTAGCGCCAGTGCCAGCTCTGCCCGGCCCCAGCTGGGGAGTGCGTGGACTGCCAAAAGCCGTCTGACCAGGCTCTGCAAGGCGATTCAGGTGGAGAGGGAAGAAGTGGCTGTCAGACCGCAGAGAGCCTACCCCTCAGCCTGCCCTCAGCCCTACTAAGTGGGCTCTTCACCTCCTTCCAGCACCTGCTTATCTGGCCCGTCCCAGGAAGGGGTGGGCTCAGGACCACTGTCCCAGAGGCGCTGATGGAAGGGTTCTAGGCGCTGGCGCTGTAGCTCAGTCAGGGCTCGTGCCACGTCACCTCCATGTTGGAACAAGGCATGAAGAGACCCCTCCTCAGGCTCAAAGCCCAGGGACCGGAGCTCCTGCACCTGTGAGTTGGGAGGGGTGAGAAGGAGTGAAGAAGAATGTGAGAGGCTCTGAGATCCACAGCCCTCAATCCTGCACCCGCTCCAGCACAGCTGCTGCTACCTTCCTCCGCCGGGCCCGCACACACTCTTTCACAGCTTCATCCAGGTTGCCGTGACGATCCAGCCAAGCATTCCGGGCCTCCTGACAGGAAAAGGCACCCAGCCTCGGGTCCTGCTGTCCAGCCAGCTCAGCCACCATCTCCAGCACGTAGGGCAGCTCTGAGCGCAGCCACTGCAGGGGCACCTCGGTGCCCGAGTACTGCAGAGCTGAGAAGACCTCCTCTGGACAGGCGCCTCCGGCTTCCCCTTCCTAAGGCACAGTCCCGCCCAGACAGGGCGCCCATCAGGAAGGGCACACCCCACCCACCCTTAGCCCGAACCAAAATGCTGACAGTGCTCGAGCTGTCATGGATCATGGATCACGTGAGCAGGACACAGCATGATGCCTGCCGTGGGGGAAGGGTTCAATAAGAGGCAGCTGCTGCTAACAATGACAGGTTTTGAGAACTTGCATCAATCAACTGCAGCCTCTCTCTTCCCCCACAAGCTTATCCCAGGCCCAAATCCTCACCCGGATCTTGAGCACTAGCTGGAGACCTTCCTCCCGCATCTTGTCTTGGCGCTGCTTCTCAAGGTCCCCACAGGAACTGGCCAGGGGGGCACTGAGGCGTCGTGGAGGCCCTGGTTCAGGGAGTTGCTCTTCCAAAGAGCTGGCAAGGGGCTGAGGGGTATGCTGTACTGGGTTGGGGCTGCTGGTCCGGTTGCACATAGCACACACCCAGCCAGGGCCCGAGTTGCAGAAGGTACAGTGAATGCAGTACCACACTGGAGTCTGAGCAGAGGAGAGCAAAGTATCCTCCTGCTGGGAAGGCAGAAAGAATTATCCCATTGAAGGTTGGCTGAGGCTCCAGATGGAAATATAGGAAGCTGGGGGGAAGATACTGGGGAACTGAAGGAAAATAGGGGATGAAGAAGTAGAGAATGGCCTGTGGTAACAGGTGCAAATAAAGAGCTGAGAAGGCCAGGAACAGGTTACCTGAAGGGGCTGCAGGCAAACGCCGGCATCCTGAGAATCCACTACCAAGCTGGGAGGCTGAGCCAGCCGAGGTCGCTCACACATGGCACACAGCACAAACACAGCCTCATTCTCAAAGGTGCAGCTCTGGCAGGCCCAGTGACCCCGTGCAAGCTCGGGTTCTACGCCCCCAGCTCCTTGGGGACCCTCAATCCCCAGCCCCAACCCTTTACAGCCTCGGGGCCGATCACAGGCCACACAGAGTACTGTCCAAGGTTCATTCAGCAGGGCGCAGGCAGAACAGTGCCAGGGAAGACGGGCACTTGCAGGATCAGGGGAAGAAACAGAGCTGTCTCCCAGGGCCGGCAGGGAGGTTGACTGAGGCTGTGGTGGAGCTGAGGCAGGTAAGCTGTAATGGAAAAGCAGACACGGCCTGCTGAGGGGGTGCCTGGGACCCTTACCCATGGGCATCCCTCATTCCCTGCAGGACAACACATGGCTCTGGCCTTTGCACATGTCTGGAACACTGCCATACCCATAGCCTCTTCAACATTTAAATGACAGCCTAAAGTCCATATCTGGCTGGTAAATATCCCTAACATAGGGTCTGACCCCTATTAGGTGCTTAAAATATTACCAACTGATTGGGTTGATCCTTCTGACTAAGCTGCATCCTCCTACTACCTATCTGCACACCCAGATAATCTATTTTGCTATGACTGCTACTCGCTTGACATGTATATCTATGATCTCCTGGAAGGCAGTAACTGGCTGCTTGCTCTCTATGAGACAGTCTTTAGCACAGAATCCAGCACATAGTAGATACTCAAATAATTTTAAGTTCTCTCAATTTCGCTCCCACTCAGGAGAAAAGGCCTCTCACTTGGGGGTCAGGTGGGTGGCCTGGGGGGCCACAGGCAGGGTCTGGCGGAGGTGATGTGCACGGTCTGGGTGTCCATGGAAGAGGCAATCACAAGTTGGGCACAAGCCCTGTTTACAAGCTAAGCAGTGCAATGTGCCTGGAGCAGAACCACAGAGGAAGCAGGGACCAGGAATGGAGGCTGGAGAACAGGAAAAAATAGAACATCTTTCTAAAAAAGACCAGGTTACATTTGAATCTGCTGTGGAGGGGACAAATCACAGACAACTTTTCAGCATATTTTTTCAACCCAAGGAAACAATTTTAATCTATACAAAAGGAAGATAACCAAGAAGACAGGAAATTTCCATCAGTATGATCTACTAGCATTCCCAACCCCCAACATAGGACAATAATACCTGGGGCAGAGGGTGTGGTGAGGGGGCCAGGATCAATCTCTCTCAGTAAGGGGGCAAACTCTGAGAGCTGCAGTATCTGAGGAAAAAGGACAGGGAATGAGCAAGGGCTTGGGGACAGAGGCCCACAACAGGTTCCCTTTGTTCGCCAGGCCCCAGAGCCCCATTCCTGCCTTCCTTACATCATCTTCAACCTTGTCTTTCAGCAGCTGCTCCAGTGCTTGTGGTTCTGGATGAGTATTCTGCAAACAAGGTAAGAGGAGTTCCCACCTAGAGCCCTGGAACAAGGCCCTCCCTCAAAGCCCTGGTCCCCCAACGTTCACAGTGTGAAAAGTACAGAGAGATCCTAAGTTACTGTGGGGACTATGCCTATGGTTCAGCAGCATGGGAGTCCCCACACTGGCTTTGTTGTTAGGCTGGGACTAGAGATACCTCACCTGTAGCAGCAGGCTGAGCTCTGTCCTAAGCAGCAGTACTTCCAGTGTGACTGTAGCAACTTGTTGCTCATCCGGCTCCTTCTGGCCCTCAGGGAAGCTCAACCCATCTGGCTGCTCCTCTGTGTAGCCATACAATCGCAGAACATCCCGGCCCCCCTGCCACACATTCAAACCAGTCACCGCCCAGCAGGTCCCCTTCCCAATAGGGCTGGACCTCAAACCATTCAGCACAGCCTCAGGCCCTTTCTAGTCAATCCCCAGCCCAGGCTAAGTTCCCTTCTCCCATTAGGGGCCCAGGGGCTTCACCTGAACAGCATCCACCGTACTGCGAAAGACAGGGTTATTAAACTTGACCCCGCGCCAGTACCGGGGCCGCTGAGGGCTGAGGAGGTTGCGGCCATATTTCTCCAGGATGTTCAGGGCCGTGGAGAGGGTGTTGAGGTAGTTTCGGGGCTGCGAGCAGTCAGAGAGCAGAGAGCTGTGAGCCCCAACCCGGCCTCAGGTCCTCTGTCCTCCTCCCAACCCGGGCCGGGCCTCACCTCCCCATGAGCGTTGCAGCGGACCAGGCGTGCAGCATCCAGCTGCAGGTAGCGGGCTGCTGGCGGCAGAGAGGTGACCAGTAGCGGCCGGAGCTGCTCCAGCGAAAACGCCTGCCCGGAATCCTTCCTCAGGGCGCTCGCCAGCTCCTCGCGGGCCGCCAGGAAGGCCCGCTCCTCCTCCTCCCCCGGCATCCTGAGACAGGAGTCAGCCCCAGCCCGCTGTCCGACGGGACCCGGCGCAGGCTGTGCGCGGTCCGAGCGCCGCCAGTAGCGCCTGGGGTCTGGCTTCGCGGCCCGACCCGGTCGGTTCGGACGCCCCGGGTCACTCACGGCACGGTCACTCTTCGGCCCCGGGCCCAACGCCAGGGTTAGCGGGAACAGGAAGTACTAGGAAAGAGGGCGGGACTGCAACCCAAATTCAGGGGAAGGGGCGGGGTCTAAGCTTGAGGAAGGGCGGAGGCCAAGAAATCGGGGGGCGTGGCCCAGGGTCCCAGCCAATGATAATGATAAATAATCCATGGCTCCTCCCCCAGAGCGCCTAGGCAGCAAACCCTGTTCTGGCGTTCTTCCCCTCCTTGGTCCAGGCTGGTCCCACCCCTCTCCGGATAGACCCTGGTACGGGGTTACTTTACTCCCCTCAAAGCCCTCCTCTCTATCCGGGACCCCACAGGGGAAATCCCACTCAGCTGGGGACTCAACTCTGGCCGGCCTGAGCCCCACTCAAGCCCCTTCTCCAGTCAGTCTTGAAGATAGGGCGCCCTCCGGGAGGAAGCCCCCGCGCCTTCTCCCTTCCTATCCTCTGTCCCTTCTCCCTCCTACTACTTCTCCCGCCCACTCTGATCCCTCTCTGGCCCTTCCCCGCAGTCAAGCCTTCCTGGGGGAGCCCCACCACTTAACACCCCCTTTCCCACTCTCCCACCCTTCTCACCCCAACCCTGACAGTCCTCGGACGGTTCTTTCCCCCTCTCTCTAAGCCCCTCCCCTTCTCCGAGGGACAGCCCCTGTTCAATCTCCGCCGGTCCCACTTGCCCTAGCCCCTCCCCCGGACAGCCCCTGGGTTTGTGACCGAGTCAGCACCGCCTCTTCTAGTCTCACAGGCCGAGAATGGCAGAGGGGCTCCTTACGGTTTGCGGCGGCCTTCCAGGGGGAGGGGGAAAAGAAGGAAGGGGGTGGGGCTGAGGGGGCGGGCCTGGACGTGGGGAGTGAAAGCGAAAGCCCAGGCGGCGAACAGGGAGACCGGAGACCTAGCAGCAACTGGAGCAACATGGCCAAGCCTTGTGGGGTGCGCCTGAGCGGGGAAGCCCGCAAACAGGTAACGGGGGACCGGGAGGCCAGGAAGGCGCCGAGGAGCCCTCCTAAATGGAGGCCAAACTGGGTGCTCCGAGGGACCAAGGCCGTGCCAGAGAAATCTCCCAACCTCTCTAAGTGCTTTCACTTCTGCCCGGGGATTACCAGATTCCTGCCCTCCGGACAATCTCTGCACTGAGCATGGGCTTCCAGGGAAGTCTGGCATGTGGTGGGGAAGGACTGAGCCAAGTTGGAGGGCATCCTATTGGGGATGGGATCTTACTCTGGACAACTGAGACCCTTAACCAACATCCGGGTACCGCTCTCTGTGCAGGTGGATGTCTTCAGGCAAAATCTTTTCCAGGAGGTAAGTCTTCTGGATTCAAGCGATTTGACCCAGAATCTTAGGCCAATACTTGAGGGTTGCAACTTCTCAGACTGATCCCCAAACCCACCCTCCATCCGCGCCTTACTTCACTTATTAAGCCTCCATCTAAGATAAGCTCTTAATTATTGATCTCTGCTTTTACCTGTACCCCTCTTAATACCTTCTGCACTTCCACCACTTCCTCTCCCCTCTTTTGGTGTGGAGGGAAAAGCCATGGCCCCAAAGCAGGAATACCACAGTTCTAACCTTGGTTCTGCTGCATCCCAACTTGGGGAATTCCCTTCAATTTTCAGGGCTTCAGTTCCCTCATTTATAAGTACTGGAATCAATGATTTCCAAGGGCCCTTCCAGTCCCACTTCTCAGACATCTCACTGAACGTCTTCTGTGATTCCGACCCTTGCAATGTAACCCACAGGCTGAGGAATTCCTCTACAGATTCTTACCTCAGAAAATCATATACCTGAATCAGCTCTTGCAAGTGAGTAGTGTGGACCCCTCCTGCCCCATCCCATGGCCTCTCTCCTCTCCATCCACCCTCTCTAGCTAACAACTGGGCTCCGAATGCAGAGAACAGTCGCAAATGGTGGACTGGGAACATTAGGATAGTGTGAGGCCTGAGCCTAGGTTAGGAGGCAGAGGTTGGGTGGGATGTGTGGAGGAAAGGCTCTGACTCAGGTTGAGGGGAAGAGGTTGGGCAGCCCCTGACAGTGAGCTCTGTGCAGGAGGACTCCCTCAACGTGACTGACATGACTTCTCTTCGGGCCTCGCTGGACATCCCCATCCCAGACCCTCCACCCAAGGATGATGAGGTGAGGCACTCATGGTGTAGGGCTTGGGCTATAAACCCAGTGTAAGTGGCCCTCCAACCTCCATGACTTTTCTAAAGCTACTTTCCCCCTTTTTTCCTTAGATGGAAACGGATAAGCAAGAGAAGAAAGAAGGTAAGAGAGGAAGGGGTGGCTAGGAAAAGGGAAATGGCACACTGACTACTGGATGAGAAAGGGTCTAAGTCCCCTCTTTCTCACAGTCCCTAAGTGCGGCTTTCTCCCTGGGAATGAGAAGGTCCTGGCCTTGCTTGCTCTGGTTAAGCCAGAAGTCTGGACTCTCAAAGAAAAATGCATTCTGGTAAGCCTGGGAACTGGGGGACAGAGAAAACGAGCAAGGCCAGGCCCTGGTCTCCTTCAGAGATTCAATTCCTTCATTTAGGAAACTACTCCCCAAATAGGAAGCTTCCTTCTGTACCTTGGGTTTAGATACCTTTTGTTCTCTATCACAATGATATCCCCAAATTAGACTGTGCTACACCCACCTCTATAACCTGAGAACCTACTGCTGTACCAGGTACAGAGTACAGATGCTATGATACAGTGAGTTGGTTTAAGAACTTGGGCCCTAGAGGGAGACTGCCTTGGTTCAAATCCTGACTCTATCACTTACCTAACTGGTTACTTTAAGTAAGTAACTTAGACATCCTGTGACTCAGTTTTTTCATCTGTTAAGTGGGTACAATAAGAATATATACTTTGAAACAAGCAAAAAAATATATATATATATACCTTGAAAGGTTGTTGTGAAGATTAAATGAGATATATAATACATAGCACAGTGCCTGCCATATAATAAGTACTCAGTTAAATGTACCTATTATTAGGAAGTAGCAGTAATCAGAATAGAGGGTTTGTTGAATGATTCCTACATGATATCTCTTAATGTAGGTGATCACATGGATCCAGCACCTCATCCCCAAAATTGAGGATGGAAATGACTTTGGGGTGGCAATCCAGGTGAGAAAGGGTGTGTGAGAATGCTGACAGCAGGGAGAGACTTGGGGAGTAAGGGATAGGAGCTAGACAAGAACTGGGAGGAGGAGGGAGACGGTGAGTGAAGGAGGGAGGAGATGAAGGGTTGTCTTTGCTTTCCATTCTTTTGTCTCCACAGGAAAAGGTGCTGGAGAGGGTAAATGCAGTCAAGACCAAAGTGGAAGCCTTCCAGACAACCATTTCCAAGTAAGGACAGCTGGAAGGCCAGCGCCGGGGTCTGCAGGGACATTTCTTTGGGACTCCCAAAGCTGGGCATGCCTATCGGATGAAGCGGTGCTTTGGGAAGGGTCTGAGGGAGTACCTCTCTCTGAACATCCATTCCTGTGGTTACTCCTCTTGCTTCTGGCAGGTACTTCTCAGAACGTGGGGATGCTGTGGCCAAGGCCTCTAAGGAGACCCATGTAGTAAGTGGACAGTCCACCAGCCTTTTAGCTGAGGCTGCTGGGGATGGGGGGTGATGAGAAAGTGGGGGATAGAGGTCCTCTTTGTCTCATTTGTGACCTTCCCAATGTGGAGAATATTAAGCCCAGGAAAACTGATTTAGGCTTCAAAAACCTTGACCCCTTTCTCTGTTTGATCCTCTGGGATCCCATTTCTTGGCTGAGAAGGGGCTCATTCCTCAAGTTACCTATTCCCTGTATGAGGAAACCAGACTAATGTCCCAACCTTCCATGGGGCTGACTCAGCTTTGCCTTCCACATCCCAGATGGATTACCGGGCCCTGGTGCATGAGCGAGACGAGGCAGCCTATGGAGAGCTCAGGGCCATGGTGCTGGACCTCAGGGCCTTCTATGTGAGTGTGGAGTAAGCCCCTTAGGGAGGTGGATGAGGGGCGCAGGGGAAACGCCAAGAACCTGACTGTTGCCCTCTGGCCTTCTTCCAGGCTGAGCTTTACCATATTATAAGCAGCAACCTGGAGAAAATTGTCAACCCAAAGGGTGAAGAGAAGCCATCTATGTACTGAGCCCAGGGTTAGAAGGGAAATAAATGACCTATACTTTGTGTGGATAACCTCTGGTGTGTGTCATTCATTCAAAGACATTTACTGAGTGTCGCCTATATCCAGACACTAAATGTGAATGAATGTGGTGATGAGAAAGGGAGGGGTGCCAGGAAGACGAAGATGAATTAAAGGTGCATCCTGTTCTTAGGAAGTCATCCTAAAGAACAGGGTGGGAACTGTTACATGCCATGACAGCCATGAAAATAACCTGTATTGGGGAATTTCACAAGATTATTTCCATCTGGAGGTATCATGAGTGCTTCCTGGAAGAGATGGCATCTGGGCAGAGCCCTTATAGGAATAATCAGGCTTTGGAGAGACTGGGGGAAAGCTCTGAGGCTGAGGTCAGGGAATGAAGAAAGGCACAACCCTTTCTTCAGCTCAGAGCACACCTGGAGGGAGAATGAGATTTCACTGGGAAAATTATGGGTAAATGGTTGGACTCCTTCTCAAGGGCTGGGAGGGGCAAAAACGCTTCCAAGGCATTAAGGCGAAGGAAATTATACTACAGGACATTATGGGAAGGATGGGTCAATAAAATTCTTTTTGACCTTTACCCTCCTCCTTCAGCCAATGCCGTCTTTGTTTCTGCAGTCATTACATTGAGGAAAGGAAGGGCCAGATAACCTGCAGTTGCAAAAGTGACACGGCTTATTAGTAAGTGACAAAGCCGCTCTAGAGTACCAATCCACTCATTCCATAGTTGTAGCCAAGCTGTCCGCTACGTACCGACATTCGAAGCTCCGCGTTTCGGGGAGACACCAGATGAGGGGCGCGGGCACCACCCAGGTGGCACAGCGGGGCCTGTAGGGGCGGGAGGCAGAGGTAACAGACGCAGCCATCTTGCAATCAAGAGCCGAAGTGGGGTAGCCTAGCCAATCAGCGTGCGGGTAGCTCTCTACAGTCAAAGGCGGGACAATGTTGGATGCTGATTTGGCAAAACGAGACTCTCTAAGCCTATCAAAGAGCACCACGTGGGCGGGACTCCAGAAGCCGGTCCGACTTGGAGCTCTGGTTATGTGTCCCCAAGGCAGGCGCAGCTCTGCTGCCGCCGCTTGGGGGCGGGGGAGGCGGAGCTCTGTGCTGCAACATGCAATCCCGGCCGCCTGCATTCCGGGCCGGGTGGGGGCCGGGGGCCGGGCGCCGGGCTGAGGTCTGCCGGAGCCGGCGGGCTGCCTTCGAGTCAAGTCAGCGTCACCGTCGAACCTAAGTGAGGGGGCACAGGGAAGGGCCCAGGAGGGCTTGGGGGCGCTGGAGGGGGCTTCGCGGACGCGAGCTGGGGCCCCGCTCGCCATGGGGGAGGTGGAGATCTCGGCCCGGGCCTACGTGAAGATGTGCCTGCACGCCGCCCGTTACCCGCACGCCGCTGTCAACGGGCTATTGCTGGCGCCAGCGCCGCGGTCGAGAGAATGCCTGTGCCTCACCGACTGTGTGCCCCTGTTCCACAGCCACCTGGCCCTGTCTGTCATGCTGGAGGTCGCCCTCAACCAGGTGCCGCCGCTGGACGCCCACCGACCACCGCGAAACCCCCCAACACCCCTAGCCCAAGGCCAACCCTGGCCTCTTGGCAGTAGTGCGCACCCATAGGGCGGGCGGCACGATTTAGTTACTGACGGCGCTTTCCCATGGCAGGTGGATGTGTGGGGCGCGCAGGCCGGGCTGGTAGTGGCAGGGTACTACCATGCCAATGCAGCTTTGGACGACCAGAGGTGAGTGGGGAAGCCAGAGGCAGAGGGCTAAGGATTATGGGGTGGGGGATGTCAAGAGAGCCCCTCTTGGTCATTCCTTCCATCTTTCCTTCATCCAAGGCTTAGCCACTGTAGAGCTAAGGTACCTACTAGGCTGGGTAGGCGGTGAGAAAATATAAAGAAATGTTATTTTCCTGGAGGAGCTGCGGTGGGGTGGGAAGGACAATAACAGGCTGACACCTGCTGTAACTGAGATGCCCCCCAAGTGCTGAAAACACAAAGGAAGCCCAACCAGCAGCTTCTAAAAAAAGGAAGTTTCTTTTTATATATACAGTTCACCGTTTAACAACACCGGTTTCAACTACCTGGGGCCACAAATAGGCGAACTTTTTTCACTGAATAGGTACTCCGGTACTACAGGATCCGAGGATCCGATGCAGAATCCAGAATAGGGAGGGCGCACTGTAAAGTTACCTGAAGATTTTCAACTGCGGGAGGCTCTGTGGCCCCTAGACCCCTCATTGTTCAAGGGTCAACTGTATACAGAAAAAGTTATCTACGTATACAGTAGTCATGTATTTGGAGCAAATTATACTGTTTTGTAATTTGCCTTTCTCTCCTTAATAAATATCTGACATCTTTCCATCCCTACACTAATATCTACCTTACCCTATCAGCTATACAGTATGAACATGGATGTACCATAATTTATTTAGTGCCTTACATTAAACATTGAGGTTGTTTCCAATTTTTTTTTTATTACAGACACTGTCCTATTATTAGAGTAAATTCTTCGTTAGTAGGGTTTCTGGGTTAACATACAATATAAATCTGGATGGTTATGCCAAAGTACTCTCCAAAAAGACCATCTTAGATTTCCACTCTCACCAGCAGTGTCTGAGCACCTGTTTCCCACAGCGCTCAAGCATAAGTCTTGCACCAAGCAGTCAGGCAGGCCTGATGCCCCCAGGCCAACTACAGGGAAAGGCCGTCACTGCCTCCACGTCTATGGGCTCTGGGAGGCCCAGCTCAGATGGATGGGGTCTGCCCACAGGAGGCTCTTCACAACTCTGATCTTCCTTCTACACAGCCCTGGGCCCTTGGCCTTGAAAATCGCTGGGCAGATTGCAGAATTCTTCCCTGATGCAGTACTTATTATGGTGAGGCTTGGGTTTCAGAGTGGGGAGTTGGAAAGAAAGTAGGAATGGGGAATCCTCAAAACCCTCACCTGCCCTTCCTTGTCCACACAGTTGGATAATCAGAAACTGGTGCCACAGCCTCACGTGCCCCCAGTTATTGTCCTGGAGAGCCATGGTCTCTGCTGGGTCCCCAAGGACAAGAACTTGTGAGTGCCCCACTCCCTCCACCTCTTCTTGGAAGCCCACAGCTCCTGAGCCTCCTCTGTTTTTGGTTCTGCCCTAAGCGTCCTTCTCTAGAAACTAACCTCTGCCAAGTGTCTGGCCCCTCTGCCTGCTGAGTTTGACCTCCATGGGGGTTGTTATTTCAGAGTGATGTGGAGGGACTGGGAACAGTCACGGCAGATGGTGGGAGCACTACTAGCAGGCCGGGCCCACCAGCACCTTGTGGACTTTGACTGCCACCTTGACGACATCCGGGAGGATTGGACCAACCAGCAGCTCAATGCCCAAATCACCCAGTGGGTTGGGCCCACAAATGGAAATACCTGAGCCAGGGCCAGAGGGGAGGCTCAGGATCCAATAAAGAGACTTGGGCTGTTGGGCGATGGTATGACTAGATTTATTGTGCCTGGGAGGCAAGGTGAGGGAGAAACCTCAACAGACAGAAGGTGGGGAAAGTCTGGAGTCTCCTGTGAAAGTCAGGAAGGTCTCTGCTGGACCAATCACAGAATGAGAGGAGGCTCTCAATAGATCATTCCCTTTGTTTCTCCCCTGGGCTTCTTGAGCTTCTCGAAGTTCTTCAGGATGATGTCATATAACACAGCCTATGGGGCCAGGGAGGAGTGGGGGTCAGCCGCAGGTCCCCAGTGGCTCTGTGCCCCATTTCTTGCCTTGTGGAGAGGTTGAGCTTTGATACCCTTCACCCCCAGCCCGCAGGGTCAGGGAGTGGGTGGCCTGGGAAAGCTGCCTCTGCCCACCCCTGCCCTCGCCTCCTCACATAAGCGTTGCGGATCTCCATGACCATCAGCCGGATATCCCAGTACTCTGCCTCATCCAGTTCGTGCACCAGCTGCCGATAATCACCCTGTGGGAGACTCAGGTCAGGCCTGACTTCAAAGGTGTCCCTCCTCCCATGCACCCTGACCTGGGCCTCACCTACCACGTGGGGCTGCTTAGCCGCTTTGGTCACAGCATCACCTCGCTCAGAGAAATACCTGTGGGAAGTAGAAGGGTGTGGAGTAGGGGGAGGAGGGAGCACAAGCCTCAGTCCCAGCCAAAGGCAGAGCAGTGGGCAATCACTCACTTGGAGATTTGAGTGTGGAAGCCTTCCAGCTTGGTGTGAAGGGTGGTCATCAGCTCAAACACCTTCTCCTGAGGAAAGAAAGCGAGGAGGAAAGTGTAAAAGCAGCATGGATGGGAGAAATAAGGAGGGCAGAGGAGTGGGGCAGTGTCCTCACCTGGACAGCCACTCCAAAATTGTTCCCATCCTCAATCCGAGGTATCTGCAGTTGCAACCAGGTGGTGACCTGGGAGGAGGGAACGGCATTGAAACCCCATCAGCCCCCAACCCAATTCCCAGGTTCCTGTCCTCCTTTGTTTCCCTGCTCACGGTGGGTGGAAGTATGCCACGTCTGTCCTGAACCCCAAAGCCTGGAATTCTGGCTTCACTTGCTGTGCCCTCTCCTGCTAAGACCTGGCAGGTGCCATGCCCAACTGGCAGGGACGAAGGAGGACAAAGGGTGGGGGTGGAAGTGGGAGGGCTCACCAGGTTGAGCTTCTCAATGACATCCTTGATCTCAGGCTTCAGGCGCTGCAGGAGGACCACGATCTTCTCATTGCAGTTCACTGGGCCACAAGGAGGACCTAGGAGGTGGGCACTGGGTCAGTCACATGACTGGGACCGTGCCGGGCAGGGAAGAGGCATCCTTAGGGAGGAGCTCCTGGGAGGTGAGACACAAGTCCCTTTCACCATAGTGATACCTTTGTCTTCATCTTCCCCTTTCTTCTTTTCATCCTTGTCTTCCTTCTGTAGGGAGAAGGGGTCTCTTAGGCAGGCCTAAGGCTGATTTTCCCCATATTGGGTCCCTCCTCCCAGCTCCTGCCAACTTGCCTCCTGTTGTTTCTTCCGCTCCTCCTTCTCTTTCTCCTTGACTGGATCAGGCACTGGGATGTCCAGCGGGGCCTTCAGATTGCTCAGGTTGGCTTCATTGAGAGCTGGCTCCTGGTGCAGGGGGGTAGAAGGGCTGGAGGCAGGGGCGGGCTCTCACCTCCTCACTCTCATGGCCCAGCAGGCTCTCCCTTTGGCCCCTACTCTCTACTCCCTGCCCAGCCCCAGTACCTTTAAAAATGCATCCAACTCAGAAATCTTCTTGGGGAAATAGCTCCCGAGCAGGTTCTCTGTCTGTGTGTATGGTAAGGGTAGGGGAGGATGGCGGTCAGAATCAAATGCCCCTCCTAGGCAGTGAAGCAGGGCTGCCACTGCCCAGCAAGGAAGGGCTGAGCAGTGGGACTGGGTAGGGAGGGGTGGGGTGATGACGGGTCAGGTCTTACCTTAGCACATAGGTCTTCACGGAACACATCCACCTGTGGGACACAGGCAGCCCTTCAGACAACTGGCTTTATGGCCAGTCTATTCAAGGACTCAAGGATCCTTAGGGCTGTGTAGGGTCTGACTTGGGGAAGGGTGGAGTGGACCCAGGTGGGGCGGGATTTGGGAAATGAGAACATTCCTGGAGCTGAAGGGCGAAGGGTTCAAGCGGAAACATCCCTAGTGTCTCCTGGGCTGTGGGAGGAGGGATGTAAGAGAGCCGCTGCGACTGGGGAAGGGGCGGAGTGCCCCGTGGAGTGGGCTCCGGGGCCTCCTGTGGTGGCAGGGCAGGGTCCGCTCCCAGTCTGTGTGTGGGCCTGGGCCCGGGGCCAGCGTACTTCCCCTCCACGCCAGCGCTTCGCTTCACCTCACCCCGCTGAACCTCGGCCGCCTCGCCTCTCTCTCTCCCGGCAGGCAGACCTGGCCGGGCTCCCCGGGCTCAGGTGCTCTGGGCACGGAGGCTCACGAGGGTTCGGATGACTGACCCCGACTCGAGTCGGGGGGCTGGGTGGGAGCGGGTCACGGACGCCCTCAGCCTCTCGGGGCCACGCCTCCCTGATGGGCCCTTCCTCGAACCCGTAGCGCTCACCTTGGCTTGGGCTTCGGGCAGGACCCTGAGCGTGGCCATGGCCGGGGCGGCGGCCTAGGGCCGCACGCGGAGCGAGGAGTGGGCACGGGGAAGGGAAAGCGAAAGCAGCACTCGCTCCCCGCACTGCCCTCCTGGGTAGTGGGAGTGGAGGCACTGGAGGAGGCGGGGACAGACCAGAGAAAGGCTAGGAGCTGAGGGGCTCAGGGAGGCGGCCCAGCCGCGGCTCCCCCTAGAGCCCGAGAGGCGCGTTTCCAGCGCCCCGCCTCCCCGCTTCCCCGCCTCCCCACCGCTGCCAGTCTTTCGGCTCCCCGCCTACCGACTCCGCCCACCCCACCTCCTCCCTCCCCGCCCTGCCTTCTACGCCCCCGCCTCCCCGGCCCCAAGGCCAGTGCCCACCTCTGAACTCCCCGCCTCCCCGCCTCCCCGCCTCCCCACCGCTGCCAGTCTTTCGACTCTCCGCCTACCGACTCCGCCCAACCCACCTCCTCCCTCCCCGCCCTGCCTTCTACACCCCCGCCTCCCGGCCCCAAGGCCAGTGCCCACCTCTGAACTCCCCGCCTCCCATCTCCCTGCCTCCTGACAGCCCTCTGGCTCTCTTCTTTCCCTGCTCGTCCTGGGACAGTGATTAGCCTTATCTGGCTCTCTTCTTTCTTTTCTCGGTGCTGGAGCAAGACCTGGCCTCCCTTCCTTTGCCCTGCCAGCGTGGACCCCTGGCTCCGCGGGCATCATCTGGCTCAGTGACATTCAGACTCTGGCATCGCCCCATCACAGGATCATAAGAGAGGGTCAGCTCTCTTATGACCCTTGTGGGCTCCATTCCTCTGTAACCCACTCTCCGCACAGCAGCAGGATTCCACCTTGCTCTTGCTTAAAACTTTCTCGGCTTCCTGTTGACCTTAGGATGAAATCCAAAGGACTTTCCTGGCCCAAAAGGCCTGTCTGGCACCTGTTCCCCTTCAACTTCACTTTCCACTGCTTTCTCCCTCTTTCATTTCAGTTATAAATACCTGGACTTTCCAGCTGTTTCTCAAACCTGTTTGCAACAAGTTCATTCCTGCCTCAGGGCCTTTGTCCTTGCTAATCCCTTTGCCTGATACTCCCCTTCCCCTGCCTCAGGATGTCATTCCATTCTCAGCTTAAATGTCACTTCTTCAGAGAGAACTCTATCTTCCTTATAAAGGAACTCCCTCCAAGTCTATTAGAAAGCAGCCTGTTTTAGTACCTTCATAGCACTATCTTTCTGAAATTAGCCGGTTTATTTTCTGGGGATAGTGTGGTTTAGACCAGGGACTGGCAAACCTTTTCCATAAAAGGCCAGATAGTAAATATTTTAGACTTTGTAGTGCCAGTAGGAACTACTCAACTCTGCCATTGTAGCAGGTAAACAGTTAAATGGATTAGCGTGGCTAGTTCCCATAAAACTTTATTTATGGACACTGGCATTTGAATTTCATGTAATGTTCACCTGTCAAGAAATATTCTTATTTGATTTTTTTTCAACCATTAAAATTGTAAAACCATTTCTTAGCTCTCAGGCCATTCAAACACTGGCCACAGGAGGGCTGTTGTTTGCTGATCCCCGACTTAGAACACAGACAACAGACCCATAATGCCTGGGTTAATAATTCTGGCTCCGATATTTACTAGTTGTGAAAAAGTTACTTAAACTCTGTGCCTCCATTTTCACAAGTGTACAATTGGAACGCTACCAGCCCTAGCTCATAGTGTTGTGAGGGCTAAATACGCGCGAATTTATAGACACTTAGAATGGTGCCCAACACACAGTAAGCTCAAGTGTTTGCTGTTATTATTTATGAGTTTATCATCAGGCAGTAACCCATGGGCCCCCAAACAGCAGAAACCTTGTCTTTCTTATTCACATTGGCTTAATGAACATCTTTTAAGTAAATGAGCACATATAGACTCCCTACGGGAAGACAGGGTAGGAAGCGACTGTGAGTAGGGTGCCCAGATAGGCAGGCTCCTGAGGGTGGCAGAGGGGGATTCAATGCTGGAGGCAGGGAAAACAAATCAACCAGGCTGGAGATGGAGCATCTGCTCAGTGGGAATGCCACCCATACCTAAGGGCACTGCTACCCGACCTGGCAGTGCCAGTCCTTGACATCAGAGCCCCAAAGAGCTTGATGTCTGCAGGGACTAGGAGACTGAAAGAACAGGAGGGATAGCGATCAAGCACAAGGGCATTCAAGGTCAGTGACAGCAAGGTCTTGCTGAGGAAACCTGGCGACCATCACACTCTCTTCTTACCCTTCCCACCCTTTGCAGGTCCCACCAGCCCAATGATGAGCGGAGCCAGAGCCAGGCCTAAAGTGCCTTTATTTCTTTCAGTTATGCTTGTGGCTGGAGTGGGGGTGAGGGAAGAGCCCATGGCCCGGGATCCCCGGAGACCAGGGCTGATGATACCAGCTGCCGTAGGTGAGGTACCAGGCAAAGGTCCCCACCGCGGCGCCCACCACCTTGTGAGTATATTGGTGGAAATAGATGACGGTGCAGAGCAGCAAGAAGTTCCAGAGGCCCAGCAGCAGCACGTTGAGCAGGAAGACAAGGCGCAGGGGTGCGCCGGCGGGCAGCCCGTGGGCCAGGTACTTGGCGAACACTGCTGCTTCCTCGGCCATGAGCAGGCAGCAGAAGGTGAGCAGGAAGGTGTGGGAGGAGACGGTGTAGCCCCGCCACTGGTGGCCGGCCGCCAGGCAGCTGCGGCGGTCCGGCAGCTCGCGGAGCAGCAGGCCCTGGGGCAGAGGCTCGAAGCAGGAGCCCGTCAGGTCCTCGATGAGCAGGAAGGCCCTGCCGGCACCCCGCCACACAGCTGCCCCAACCACCAAGCGGCTCAGGTGCCGGGCAGTCACTGCCACGCGCCGTGTAGCCAGGAACACCACCAGCAACACGAAGCCCCCCAGGAAGGTGCACGTCCAGCCCCATGCTGAATTCACAAACTTTCTGTGGCAGAGAAGAGGGAGGGCTGCTGAGACCCCCTCAGCCCCATCTCCCCACCCTGCTCTACGTTCCCATCACGGCCCTGCCTCCAGTCGCATCTGTCGTTCCCGGTTCTCTGTTTCCTGGGCCCTCTCCCCCTTCTCCCCCCATGCACTTGAACTTGGCCATCTCCTTAGCGGCCCATTCAGCCTTCTAGGGCCCATGTTTCCTCTTCGGCGCTGCTCCTGTACCCCCATGACTCTGTTCCCCTCCCCCTCTGACCTTCTCCTCAACCTCCTAGCCTATTTTTAGTGTCCTGGACTGGCAAGAGCACAGAAACCTGGAGGAGGGAGCTGGGATCCCAGAGCCCAGGGAGCCAGCGCCCACGGCCTCTAGTGGACTCACATGTTGAAGAAGTTGCCATGGCTGGCAAAGATGGTCCGAGGGTTGACATGGAACTGCAGAAGGGGCCCGAAGATGACCACTGCTGCCAACCAGGCATGGTAGAGGCGCCGTAAGCAGGGGCTGCCCAGGAGGCGGGCAGCCTGTTCGCTTCCAAAGTATAGCAGAGCAGAGGCCACCCAGAGCAGCACCCTGACCAAGCAGCCCAGCAGTGCCCAGATCTGGGCCCCGGCCCCCCGCCCTGCCCCCACCGCCGGCCCCCGCTCCATGTTCCCTCCCCTCCCCACTAACAGCTTGCTCTGCTGGGCAGCTGAGGAGGGGCTGATGGGGCTCCCCCTGGACAAGGACAGACAGTGACAGGTGTAGCAGACACAGGGCAGAGCCCTGTTGGCAGCTGGCAGGCGGGGGAGAGGGGCGGGGGGCAGTAAGAGGCTGGGGCGGAGGGCTGCCACGTCAGCAGTGTTCTTGCCTTGGGTGTGTGTCCTGACAGCAGCCTGTGTCCTTCCCTGTTAGTCCTGTGCCTCCTTGACCCTCTAGGCTGGAACCATGTCCTAGTTCATGTTTCAGGGCCACGACCGAAACATGGGATGTTTTTGGCCACAGCCTGTTTGGGTCTGCCTGTCTCTGTTTGGTCAGCCAAAGTCACCCCCACCCCGCCCAGGTCAGACTCTCAGAGCCCCGAAGATCAGGTTCACTCCCAGGTGATAGTGGGTGGTGGAGACACTAGAAGGAAGATCCCCAGCCTGGAGTCCATCAAATCCTAAGGTTGTGTCCCCCAACCAATTATCCTGGGACTTGGCCTCCCAGCCTTACCACTGAGGCTGGACCCATAGGGCAGTGAGCAACCTACCCAAGGGAAGTCCCTGATATTCAGTAACTGTTTTGAGATCCCTTTTTGTCTTCCTTCCTCATTCCTCAAAACTGGTGGTGGGATGTCAGAGCACAGTGGAGGCCCGTGAAGTAGTGAAAGGAATGAGCAAGAAAGGGCACCTGGGTTCTGGCCCAACTCTGTGACTTTGAGAAAATCAACTAACCATCCTTGGTCCTCAGTGCCATCATCTGCAAACTGACCGAGACGGATTAACCAACCAGGATCCTTGCAGATCCTACAGCCCACACCTCGACATAGTCTGTGCTCAGGGATCCTATACCTGAAGACCTACAGAAGCACTCACACGTTTTTAAGTTGACACAAAATTTTACATTGTAATTTTAAATAGTTGCAAAGGACATAATTTCCAGTGTATCGTATATGTTGACATTTCAAAAATAAAGCTATCTTTATCACTCTTTTAAATATATCCAATGGAATCTAAACACTACTGTGATTATATACCTCACAGTTTTTCATTTAAAAACATGTGACAAGATCTTAAGAGTCAGAAATAACACTTCCATTCTTTCCCCACAGAAATTATCCTAATGTTTTTATGCCTGAAAGTCTTTCATTGATCACACTTCTCTGCCAAAAGGATAATTTGAAACAATTTTTACACATTTCCTGTGATCACAAGGTTAAACTTTTTTTTCTGTATTGAATTTCCTATTTTTTACTAGTACAAATTTCAAAATTGTTAGTAGTACAAAATGTATTATTTGTACAACAAACATTCCACACAGTTTGATAATTAATAATAAACTAAAATTGTATTAGAAATGCATTTTTTTCAAATGGAACTTATAAAGGTTTCTTTTTTAAAAAATTAATTTATTTTATTTATTTTTGGCTGCATTGGGTCTTTGTTGCTGCGCGCGAGCTCTTCTCTAGTAGTGGTGAGCGGGGGCTACTCTTCGTTGCGGTGCATGGGCTTCTCATTGCGGTGGCTTCTCTTGTTGCGGAGCATGGGCTCTAGGTGCACGGGTTTCAGTAGTTGTGACATGCGGGCTCAGCAGTTGTGGCTCGCGGGCTCTAGAGTGCAGGCTCAGTACTTGCAGCACATGGGCTTAGTTGCTCCACAGCATGTGGGATCTTCCTGGACCAGGGCTCAAAGCCGTGTCCCCTGCGTTGGCAGGTGGATTCTTAACCACTGTGCCACCAGGGAAGCCCAGAAATGCATTTCTTAATGAGAAGAATAGATGGCCCTTGGGGCCTTGACTAAATGAGGCTTTGAGGACACTAATAATTTTAATTGGCCTCTACCTTTGGCATCCTGGAGGTAAAACAGTTCTGGGTGAGATAGGTTGGCATCTCTGGATGAAGAGGCAGAGGGGGAACGAAAAGGGCTGGTGGGAAAGGAGATCTGCATGACAGTTTCATGCAAGCGGATCAACTGGAGGAAAGAGAGCATATGGAGGCCAAGCATCTGGACAATTTCTTTTATTTTAAAAAATTTATTTATGTATTTATTTAGGCCACACCGCGAGGCATGTGGGATCTTAGTTCCCCTACCAGGGATCAAACCCGGGCCTCCTGCAATGGAAGCTCAGAGTCCTAACCACTGGACCGCCAGGGAAGTCCCTTTATTCTTTTAAAACTACCTGCTTTGCTGCTGAATAGGTACATCTTTTAACCCCTTGCTCTGTCTTTAAGACCCCCCCTGGAGGTGTGCATCCAGGTTCCTTAGAGATAATGGGGAAGATCAATCAGAGCTGCTCCCCTACTGACCATACCATGGGTCTGCCCTGGGGCATGGTGCCTGACCTCTGCACACCTCCATTTCCTCACCTGTAAAAAAGGGTGGCTGTGAGGTGGATAAGGTTCTAAGTGTGAAGTGCCCAGATGGGACCTGGCATCGGTGCCCACCAGGTGCTCTCTGGCTCTGGGCTACTTCCTTCCATAGACTGGACCAGCTCCAGGGCAGAGCTGATGTGGGTGTTCCAGGTTCTCATCTAAAATGTGTTTATTTCCTGTTATCTCTACTTCTGCTTGCTGGGAAGTTTCTGAGGTTGGTGAGGGACTCCCTGTTGCAAAGCTCAGTTAACTAATGATTCTGGTATTTCCGTTCATCTTGGGGCATCAAAGCAGTGTTTTCTCCCACAGAGGAGCATAGCTGAAGGCTCTGTTGAAACTGTTTTCTTGAAGTGAGAGGATAAAAGATCTCAGACAGGAAAAAGAGAGAGACAGACGGACACTAAGCTAGGTTCCCACAGAGAGTTTATTGAGGGAGCCAAAGCCAGTGAGAGGACGAAGGAGTCCTACTTCAACATCCCTCCTCGAAGCTGCTGGCCTCCTGCACGAGGGAACACTCGGGGAGGGGAGGGCCCGCCCTGTGTGGGGTCACACGGAGCCTCTCACACCACAGCCTGCCTACCCCAAAGACCCAGACACGTGAGAGAGAAGACGTAATTCCCAGCCAGGGAGGGTGCTGAGGACACACCTTCCCCATTCCCCCCTCCCCTGAGGGGCTAGAGCTCTAGCCATTAGGACCTCTGGAAGAAAGGCAAGGACGCCTGGCCCTGATTGACCAGTTTAGTCCTCAACGCGCGAAGGCCTGGGCAATGGGCCTGGTTCAGTTCAGACCTGGCCCCAGGCATCTACTCTAGGAGCTAAGACTTAACAACCAAACAAGATTAAAAACACTCAGGACGTTACTCCTGCTGACCAGATAATGGCAGTCCTGCCAGACCCTGACCAGAGACGGAGACCCAAGTTGATGGGTGTGAGCACGTGAGAAGACCACTCTGCCCCAAAGGGAGGATCTCCCTCCCGGGGCTTAGCTAGAGGGCCGAAGCCTGGGCTTCTGTTTCTCCCCACCCAATGCCACTGATTCCCCAAAGATCCCCCAGAAGGGAGAAAGGGAGGAGGCGTAGAGATGTCAAAAGGCTCACCCATGAATGGGGCTGGAAGTCAGATCTACTGGGGTGAGGAAAAGGCTGTAGAGGGGTGGGACATTGGGGCAGGGGTGCTCGGGTGTTCCTCAGACTCTGGCATGTCATCCTGGAAGTACTCAGCCTGGCGGTACTGCCACAGACGCAGGTTCCCGTCCCACTGCGGGGCAGAAGGTGGCAAGTAGTCAGGAGGCACTGCTCCCTCCCGGGTCCAAGTCCCAGACACACACTGGCCCCCCTAACCACAGCATCCTCACCGAACTGCTGACAATCTTCTCCTCGAAGGGGTGCCAGCTGACGTCACGCACACAGGCCTTGTGGTTGGTCAGCTTCTTCACGATGTGGCCGCTGAGGAGGTCGTACACTGTCCAGGAAAGGCCAGAGTGGAGAGGGGCCGCCAGAAGACCTTCGAGCCACCCCTCATCTCTCTCTGAGCAGCACCACTTACCTGCCTCTCAGACAACTTCCCGTTTTCCCAGGGGAGCAAAGCCCATGCCCGAGGATGGTGTTAGTTTCTTTTCCCTACCTCAGGTTGAGGGTATGGTCTAGCAGAGCTTGGGTATCTCTGGCCCTTAGCTAAATGTCACAGGGTCTACAGTTAAGAAAATGAAATGTGGCTTTAAAGTAGCCATTTTCTTAAAAGCCCACAAGATATGGAAGACACCACAAAAGTGAACAACGGGCTGTCTCCACAGACATGTGAACGTGCTGTTCCTTTTCTGGACGTGGGTGCACCTTTCTCTCTCCCCGGATAGGCCTCCATGTCAGGGCCTCCCTAGGCTTGGCACTGTCTTAGGCTCCTGTGACTGTGTGTTTCTGTTCGTGCATTCCTCCTACTTCAGTGGCTGTACATCTTTTACTACTTGCTGCTGTCTTCTTGTGTCATTCTGTTTGTCTCTGTTCCCTCCTACCTTTCATCTGCAATCTCTTCCCTTGGCTGGCTGAAAAACAGAACTGAGTATATATTTGGCAATCTAGTATATTTACTGACTAGAATTCTGTGTTCCTTTTCTTAATTTAAAATGCTGATGAATAGAATGTTTTCTATTTCTCCGTTTAAGCCTCCCTGCTCCAGGCTAAATGAAATTTCACTTGTAATTGTCACTGGGCTTCTTAAGGTAGTCGCTGGTGGTTACAGGTAGAATGCCAGGGGAACACGGCTGCCCTTCCCGAGGCCCCCTGTTCAGACACCGTCCTTACCGACCACTTTGCCAGTGGAGCAGCCACTGTAGATGAACTGCTGGCCGGTGCTATGGGTGGGGGAGAAGCGGCAACGGATAAGGGTATGCAGCACCCCATGGCCCCGGTAGGTCATCAAGGAGCTGTCCCCTGGGAGCTTCAGCTTCCGCCAGGCTGGGGAGGGATGCAGGGTGAGCCCTGGGTTAGAGAGTCTGGATTCCCCTGTATCACTGGTCCTCAGCAAAGACTGATGCTCAAAGACAATCGCCTTTGCAATTCCCAACTGGTGGCTCTTTCCCCATCTAACAGTCAGCTGATACACACCAATACGGCTCTGCTGATGGTCAAGATGCCGAAATACTTTTGCATTCGTAGGTTTGGAGGGATCCCCAGCCCCTACACTGAGAACCCCTGGCTCTCCCATGGTTCAGCAAACGAAGAGTTAATGCCTGGCAAGGGGGAGGGCTCCAGGCTTTGGCCCATCCGCGGCGCCCATGCCAGGCCTTGCCAGGGGTTAAATGTTTTAACTATCACCCCCGACCCTTCACTCTCCAGATCTCGGGTTCTACATCTGCTCTCACCTTTTTTGGGCACCTGCTGCCAGCGGTAGTCCCAGTTTTGCTGTGTGGCAGCCTGGCGAGAGGCTTCCATGCCTTCCCGGCTAGAAAAGCGTCGGATATCCCAGAGCTTGATGGTCTGGTCTTTGGAGTTGGAGATGAGATACCGGGCATCTCCCTGTGAATCCCAAGATGGATAATGAAGCATCGGAGCTTGCAGATGTCAGTGTCTGTCAGTCCAGCTCCCCCTCCCCAGCTCAGGAGTATGAACCCTGGTCCTTTAACTTTGGTTGCCTCTTTCTTCATCCAGGTGGGCCTCACCATTGGTTTCCTACCACAGACCCCACACCCTGGCTAGGTTTCCCCTTCTTTGCCTGGGGCGCTGGCTGGGCTCCTGTTCTATACTGGGTCAGATCGGCTTCTACTCTTCTTGTACAGAAAGCCCTGCTCCTTGAGGGATGGTGGGTACCGATCCTCACGTCTCGTGGCTTAAGCCTCTTCCCTAAACTCCAGCTCCTGTAAACCCTGGCTAATGAGGAGCTTGGCGAGTTCCCACACCCGTCCACTCTGACACCCTCCTGGACAACCACAACCTCAGTCGCCTGGCTGTGCAGTCCTGACTCTACGCCCACCTTGCTGTCAATGAAGGTGATGCCATCTTGATGTCCAGCCAGCGCACCCACGGGCTTGGGGTCATCCTCCCGCATGGTGCGTCGATCCCACACTTTGCAGATGGCATCGTCACCCCCGGAGAACAGGATTTGGGAGCTGATGTCAGCAAAGGCCACCGCATTCACATCATCCTCATGGGACTCAATCTAGGGGAGAAGGGGGCCAGGTCTTTCTAGGTCTTCCAATCGGCCAAGCACCAGGAGGCAGAGGCTTCAAGTCTCGGGAGCAATACCTGAAGGGTACGTCGGTTCTGTTCTCGATCAAAGACGTACAGGCAGCCATCATTGGCCCTGAAAGGGAACGGAAAAAGAGGGTTCTGGAGCCAAGACCGAGAGGACCCATGCTACGTGTGCTCTGGAGAGACTGTTGTCTCGAAGTCCTGCTGAGGGGAGAGCCCTTCTCTCTTCTTATACAGGAGGTGGGAGAAGAGTTAGCTGTGTTTGCAAGGAGGTTTGAGACCTCCCATCTCATGCTGCAGAAATTGTGAGTGAGAAGTGAAGCAACTCATAAACCTTGGCCCCGGAGAAGGCCTGGTTGTTCTGCACAGCTGCCTGGGTACAGGTGTCCAGTGCAGTCTCTGTAACGGCAGAGCTGATCTCTGGGAGAACTCCTATCTCATTAAGTGACAGAGGCATCCCCACAAACACTCACCCTCCTAGCACTTCTCGCCCATCTGAGGAGACAGCGATGGAGAAGACAGCAAAGCGACGCTCATCTGGCCTGAAAAGAGCAAAGGAGGAGCTGCGTTAAGTGGACTTCCCTTTAGCCCTGGTTAATCTATACAGAATCTGATGAGGGCCGTGGGGCACGCTGCTGAGAGAAAAAGAAGTCGTGCCAGCACGTGCCAGAACGTGGAGCACCTCAGTGAGAAGGCGGGAAGAATCCTGCAGCCATCTATTTTACTCTGGTCCTCTGGCTGACAGGCTGGGTGGTCCCCTCCCAGGAATCCACAAAGAGAAACTTGCAACCAGTGTACTTTTCCCTCTAAGCAGGAGTTCCAGTTCAAGAGGTTTGCTCCTGGAGAGCCTTCCTTGAGAAGTTTCTGATGAGTCTAACCAGGAAAGGAAGCCAGTACCTTAGATCCAGGGCAGTATGTGTGTCTCCCTCCCCGTAGATGTTGCAGATATGAACTAAGAGAAGCAAGAGAAACAAGAATCTTTCAGGGCTGAGGTTAGGAGGGTGGAAGTGAAGCTAGGGAGGAGATGGAACAAAAGGGAAGGATGTTGGACCCTGGGAGTGATCTGCCCAGGAGAAGGCGTGGAGTCATGGCATGGAGGAGATGGGCATTTGGAGACCTCAGGTCCCAGGCTGAAGAGACGATGGTGGTCTGGGGCACACTCACTGTAATCAGACCAGCTGGAGTAAAGGAAATGGTTCCCGTCAGGGGTGAAGGCCACATCCAAGACGCTCCAGCCTACATCCCGGGCCTTGATGCTCTTGAATTTATGAAAGCGGCCATACCGGCAGTCATACAGTCGGATTGTCTGGTCTGTGTGAGTGGGGATCAGGCAGAATTAGGGAACACCCTCCTGGAATCCTCCCTAGATCAGACCTCTCTCACTCACCACTCATCTGTGGAATCTTCCCTTGATCATGGGATGTGTTCTAGCTAAGCATCCCTAAGCCAGGGTCTGAGCTCCCTGGGTCTGGGGCTTTCTAGCCTCAGTCAGGGAGAACGTCTGTTGTTCTAGGGCAGTTGGTAGGACTAGGGTCTGGTACCTTGGCAAGCAGACATGAAGATTTGACCATCTTTGCTGTAGATGCCACAGAAAGCCTTCTGAGAGTAGGTATCAGTGAAGCCCAGATCATTGGGCAAGAAGCTGGGAAGCAGAGGGAAAGTGAGGGTAAGGGGAGCTCAGGATGGGGAATGTCCCAGTTTGCAGAATCCTAACAGAGCTGGATGTGAGTACAAGGGCATTCTTCCCTTTGGCTTTGGGTATAAGCCCCTTTCTTTGAATCATTCTATCATCCTCTCAATTGCTATACTTTTCCACTTTGTTCACTCTCAAAGCCTCAACCCCACATAACCTAAACTTAATATCCCTGAGAATCCTTTAACACTGATCCCTTCACAGTTTAGGAAATCAGACCTATCTGGCCCTTGGAACCTCTCCACCAAGCCCCATACTCACTGAGACATCATTCGAGACCGTTCTCCAAGGGAGAAGCTTCCCTGGTGGCAGAGGCCCCGTTCTCTCTAAAGGAAGGGATTGGGGAATATTGCTAGCAGAAACAGAGGGCCACTTCAGCCACACCAACCCCCGTCCTCCAAAAATATTGCTCTTGCTACAGAAACGAACCCCGCACACAGTAGTATGTCCCACCAAACTCCAGCTCAGGCTGGCTAAGAGCTCTCCAGCTCCAGCACTTGAGGCATCCTTGGGAAGTTTACTTCCCTCTTCTCTGGGATTGTAGCTTCTGGCTGCATTGATAGGCCTGCTGCCAGGCTGGCTGGAAGTAGAGAGGCCTACCTGGTGCAGCATTTGAGGAAAGCTGTGCTCCCGGGCTGCCCGCCTAAGCCCCAGCCGCCCTGTGGCCAATTCCACTTGTGTCTTGATCTCATTGCATTCCAGCTCCCGTGTGTCAGGGGTTGCATCCACTGTGAGTACCAAACAGAAGTTTCATCCTAGGTCTTTTCCAGCCTCAGAGGACAGTTAGCAGAGCTGTGCTCAGTCTACTCAATGTGACTGAATATACTGGGGCTGCAAAGACTCCCTCATTCCCTGAATTATCTCATCTTTTTCTTTCAATTTTTGCCGAAATTAGTTTTAAAAAAAGGCTTTCTAATGGAAGTCCTCTGATATTATGTCTCAGTCTGCCTTTCGTCTTACCGGGTGGGTTGTATCGGTCTCCAAGACGACCATCCCAGGCACTGTCATGCTCTTCCTCCGAGTCCGAGAGGGCCTGGATGAGCTGTAAATTTGCTGCACCTCCTCCCTGCACCAACCTCACTTGGCCTCTGTGGAGAGACCCCCCCCATGATAAAGGGGAGGATCCCTTCCCCAAATCAACCAAATTCAGAGTCAACAGCTATGTAGTTCTTAGACCACCTTGTCCTCAAACCCTCATACTGTCCCCATTTTGAGGTTTGAGGCTGACTAGACCTTGGCTGTTATTTTGTCTCCTATAAGACACACTGGGAAACTAATTCTCACTCTTGCAGCAGGAGTAGAAAACCCCAACATTGCATGGATGTTGACAGATCTACTAAATTGATTTCCCAGAGAGCTAAAAATTCTGAGAGCATTTCCTTCTGAGCCTCTGCCCAAGGAGTCCAGCATAGAACGTGGTTTTCTGAAGGGATTCCCAAGCTCGTCTTCTCCCCAGGGAGCCACAGCTAAGAACCAAAGCCAGCTGCACCCCTTTCCAGTCAATTCCTGGTGGTCACTTCCCTCAAAGCATTCTTTCCTCAAGAACAGGATTAGAGTTAGGTTAATTTAAACTTGTTTCTCAAGTAAATCCACGTGGCCTCATATCATGTGTCAATAACTTCACTTAAGTTCAACACTCACTTCCCTAACTCTTTTCTTCACCCCTCACATCACTCCCTTCCCACCAGGGAACCCCCCCACCCCCCTTTTTTTTTTTACTTACTTGGAAAATAGGTTACATTTGTGTAGTCATAGGTAGAGAGACTACCTTGAACAGTCCCCTCAAACACAAGAGCCAGCCATCCTGTTGACCCTCCCTAGGCAAGAACCACTCTTACTGGGTATGAAGCTGAGTGCGGAGAGTGTCCAGCAGGGAAAGCTGTTCTGCTCAAACAGAACAGCTGTCCTGGGCTAATCTCATTCCCTATTCTCTGTAACTCCCCTGACTGGAGCTGGGATCAAGGGGCTGTGGTGGCACCTGGTGGGGAAACACCAGGGGGTAAGTTACCTGCGTAGGAGATAGGCCAGTACCTGGGCCAGATCCACATCTTCATCCTCCTCTTCCTCTTCCTCACTCCTACGCAGGCCAGTCCCTCTTCGGGGCAAGCCCTCGGAAGGGTCTCCGGACCCAGTTCCTGCGCTGCTGCTGTTCCGTGATCCCATCTTCTGGTCACAGCATCCTTAAGTCCTGTGCAGGGACTCCTCCTGTCACCTCCTTGGATTTGGTGAAAGCAAAGCCTGCTCTAGAAACACCAGAGCGTCCTGAGATACGATAGTAGCTGTCTCTAGGAGGGCGACCCTTCCTAGAGACTGAGATCCCTTCTCCTTAGCCTGTAACAACTCCCAAGGCTTCGGGAACACAAACCTTTCCCGATCCTGTGAAGCAAAAAAAGCAGAGTGAAGCCTAGGGCACGACCCTAGCTCACCAGTAAGAATCCTTTGAAGAGGAATTTCTCAGTTTCTACCTCAAACTCACCTATCAAAGTCCCTGGGGTGGGGGTGGATTCCCAGGTAACCTCTCTGGCCGGCCAATCAAAACCCCTCGCGGAAGAAAGCGTCTCATTAGCTTACCCCATCTAACCAATCAGAAGCCTTAGGAGTCAGAGCCCCCCCCCCCGACGCCCCCCTTATCGGCCAATCAGAGAACTCCCTTGCGAAAGCCGGCGGCAGCAACAACCAATGAGGTTAAAATTCGGCCTACAGCCCCCCTCCTTCCTTGCCTCACGCCCACGTGGTGTACCGGGGGTGTGTACACTAAGCGGGGGTAGGCAGGGAAAAAGCCGAGAAGCACCTCCCACAAAGCCGGCGGTTACCGCCCCGCGCGAGACCACCCACCAGCCAGGAGCGGTCGTAGGGCCCGGAGCGGCGCGAGGCCTTGTTTACAACGACTGCCGCCGCGGAGTCGGCCAACCGCTTCTCCGTCACGCGCCTCCTTCGACACTCATCTCCCGGCTCCGCGGCTGGCTGACTGCAGACGTCACGCGACGCCCCTGGTGGCCCCGCCCCCTTGGCCCGCTCACTGGACAGCTGAGCGCGGTGATTGACAGATGGGCGGGAGAAAGTGCTCAAGGGGTTTGAGGGGAGGAGAAAGCGCGCGACCCAGTAGGGGCAGTAGCTCCTTGTTGTGGGAGGAGTAAGTAGGGAATCGGCTACTTCCTGAATCAGAGACAACGGAACTAGACTTAATGGACGAGGGGCGGGGCTTACAAAAGAAGTTGGTGTGCTTCGGAGAGGTGGCTTAGCAAGGGGTACAATTTGCTGTCGGTCCCTTAGGTTAATTGGGCTTCGCACTTTTCAGGCGATCTCTAAGGGCCTACTCTTTCCTCCCCTGGTCCCTGTCCGGCTTTAGCTTTTCTCTTTTCGCCGGCTGCAGCTACAGCCGTCCTTGCCCTAAGGGGTGCCCGGGGCTTTTGGAATGTGCTCAAGTCACAGGCCTTCGCACCCGCCCTTCCGGGCTTAGCTTCCGGAAGCCTTGTTCTTGTGGGGACCGCCCTTTGTAGACCGCCCGTTAGCCGTTTTGGCAGCTTTCTAGATGACCCCTGGCTTCCCTCCGCGCTCTTTGCAGACGCTCCCTTAGCAACCCCAAGTGTCTCCGCCCGCCTTTCGTCTGTTCCACTCAGACTCCTCCTGGGCCTTCAGGGATTTGCGGACTTTTCTTAGACCATCTGTCCTTGGGGTGCTTCTCCGCCGCGGGCCGCTTGTCCGGGTTGTGCACGCGCGGCGCCTCCTACCCCCTCCTCCGGGTTTATGAGTAACCCGGCTGAGTCCAAGGCCAGGACTTGTGTACCTCGGGATCCTCGCCCGTGCTGGGTGGGGCGGCGGGGGTGGGTCGAGCTACCGTGCCGGGAGCATAGGCCCAGGGTCCAAGCTGCACCTTAGCGCCCCCAGCCCGCACTCTCTTAGAAGTGCTGCTTAGGAGAGCGGGGGCCCTTGGATTCCCTGGCATCTCCTTCTGGGGCTCGCTCTCGCTCGGAGGGAGAGGGTGTGGTTAGCCCTTCGGGTGATGCCTCCTGTTTTCTAGATCGCTAGATCGGACCTTAGTATCTGTTGTCACCAGGGCGGCTTCAGAGGCCCACACTTGCCTTAACGTTCTACCGTCACCTTTTGAAATTCTTAATAGTCTTTGAGCAAGCGCCCCACATTTTCCTCTTGCTCTGGGCTCTACTAATTATGTAGCCGGCTCTAACAGTCAGCCATCTCCTATTGCTAGGTTACTTACTATCTGCCCTATAGTATTGTCTCAATAAATCTTAGCTTTATTTAGAAATAAATTCTAAATTTATAAATTATAAAATAATTATAAATCAAAGAATCTTAGGAGTCTGGTTTCTGGGTTGTCCAGCCTGGAAAATCTGGAATCATTTTCCAAAATGATCTTTCCCTCCTCTTTGCCCTTTTAATTCAGTTCTTCAAGTCCTGTGGATTCTTAGCTGATTAGTTGAGGTGGTTTTTCAGGGTCATCACCCAACATCAAGTTTCCATGATGTCACGCCTCTCCTAGTTAGTTGATCTGCTAGAAATATTCTTCTCTAATAGCATTTAGTTCTTAAGAACCTACAAATGGTTCACTATTGTTTATTGTTTCAAATACAAACTTCCAAACCTGGTTGTCTTTTTTACTAGCCTCATTTTTCTGTTACTTCTGCCAAGCAAATATGGCCATAAATTCCCTGCTTGTTTCCCCCTCTGCACCTTCCCAGAAGAATTTCTTATCTGGGGGAAGCTTTATCTCTACCAGTCAGACTCCCTTCTTTATGACCCAGTGGTGTCACTTCTAAGAAATCTAGCCCTGACTTCTATGCTAAGTCTAGCAAAAATGTTTATGTTCAGCAGAGCAATTATTGACAGTAGTAAAACACTGGAAACAAAATAGATCCAAACACACTGCTACGGAATGGGATTGGTTAAATAAATGATGGTCCATATGGTAGACAAAAATGCCAGGGAGCCATTAAAATTATGTAGTCTTCTATTTTTACACTGTGGGAAATTGTGCAAGTTACATTTTTAGGTTGAAAAAAGGTGGTAGTTCTTCTGGTGACATGTGGTGGATGCAAAAACAATATGGTTTAAATTTGCATTTAAAAAGTATAAAAATACCTGGGCTCATTACATCATTAAACAAATAATAAAATGGAGAAGGCCTTGCATAAACTAATGACAAAGATACAGTATGAACAAAGCATCATGGTTAACACAATTCAACCACCTGAGGTCCACAGAAAACAAAAACTTCTGTTACACTCATCTTAACTCATTATTTATTTTTAAATTTTAAAAATAAATTTATTTATTTTTGGCTGCGTTGGGTCTTCATTGCTGCACACGGGCTTTCTCTGCGGCTAGCGGGGGCTACTCTTCGTTGCAGTGGGCGGCCTTCTCATTGTCGTGGCTTCTCTTGTTGCAGAGCACAGGCTCTAAGCGTGCAGCTTCAGTAGTTGTGGAACGTGGGCTCAGTAGTTGTGGCTTGCAGGCCCTAGAGCTCAGGCTCAGTAGTTGTGGCACACGGGCTTGTTATTCCGTGGCATGTGGGATCTTCCCAGACCAGGGCTCGAACTCATGTTCCTTGCATTGGCAGGCGGATTCTTAACCACTGTGCCACCATGGAGGCCCTTAACTCATTTTTAAATTAACCTCTTTCCTCTTCTCCTCCTTAGCTTACAAATCTTTTTAATTTACAAATGCAGTTTAAAACTGAATAAAATCTAAATTCAAGCCTTTGAAATATGGAATTTGTATATCATTGAATAAGACATTTCAGTCATGGTAAGTGTTGAAAAATCTGAGGTTTTATGGCCAAAACGAATCTTTAACATCAAATTCTAAAGAATATAGGATTTCATCTCTGGATCCATTGGTTGATTTTTTTTTTTTTCATTGGTTGATTTTTGAATGTAAAAAAGATTTTTAAGCCTATGAAGTTGATTATGTCACTTGTGACTTACATTATTTTAAAAATGTATATGAGCTTTTATATGTTAGGCTATACAATGTGTTTCATTGAAAGACAATGGTGTTTCTTTAAAAATAATGAAGTCATTTTGATAAACTTTATTGGCCTTCCCTCTCATGATTTTGAAATTTGGCGTGTTGCTTGGTGACAATTTGTAAGTGCTTTTCATTTGGGGAGCCTCCACTCTCCCCAGCTACACTTAAAGCCACTTGAAGCCACAGAGAGGTTTTCTACCTTTAGCACCCATTTTAGGACTGGTTCTAGTAACTGCTCTGTACATGTCAGCTAGTTGACTTCCGATCTGACCTGCCTTGGGCTGTTCCCGGCTCATTAGCATCTCCACCAGGGGGCGGGCTGAGCTTGAGAGGAGAGAAGGAAAGCAAATTTTTCATTCTTTGGCTACCCCTGTCCTGTCTCTCCCCAGTCCCAGCTCCCAGCCTGGTGACTCCACAGAGCTCCTGGGACACGTGTACAGCTTCAGGCAACACAAGGGAAAGTTCTGTCTTCTGAAGTGACGGATGACGTGTGTTTATAACTTATCTTCTTGCAGCATGTTCGATGTAGAAGGAATGGGGGAAGTATGCTAGTTTGCCCAGGACTTAAAATGTGTTGACTATAAAGAAATTGAGTAATTATGGGATTTCTAATACTCTTGTCTCCTATGTCCTTGGGAACCAGAATTTTTTTGTGTGGTGATAGGAGTTACAAATGTGATATAGAAGTTAAAAACCCTTTAGCCCTGAGTTTGAATAGGAACTATCAGTATGAACCCATGAGGTGTTTTATCTTCCTATCCCCATTCAGTGAAAAGATCTAGAAACAATCTAGTAGCAATAAACACTCCTACCACCTAAATCTTAAAATACCATTTCTCATGGAAAGAAACCAGAGCTTGGGGTAATGGTTGATTCTAGGTCTGCGGTAGGAAATGTACAAGATGAGCATGGAACAACTTACCATTCCAGGTAGCAAAGAAGCCAGTAAACATCATCAGGGTAATGTCAAAAGGACTCAGAAGCCAAGCTTATGGCCAAAGATGGGATAATTTGAGCATTATAAGGATAATTTAATAAACATTAAGTATGTTTAAATCCATGAGTTCATAATGGGTGTGTGTGTGTGTTACTAATTGGTCACCTTTTTGAAGAATGATATGAGGCCAAATCATTATTTTGAAGATGGTAAATAAAGGAGAAGAATCAAGCAGTTACTTGCTGTTCTTATATAAACTGTACCTTTGAGTGATGAAATAGAAGATAAAAGGAGTGTCCCTTTGTAAAATTATTCCAACTATTATGACAGAGTTTGAGTACAGCTGTTTTGAAATCCCTAATAAATGAATGAATCTAGGCATTGAGCATCTAGGCCTGGATTCTTCAATGGTTAAACTGAAGGAAAATTAGAGAGTGGAGGGGGAACCTATAGATTGAAAGAGACTTAAAAGGCATATACATTTTTTTAAATGTGCAAGACTATAACTACAAAAACTATAATGTCTAGGGATCTGGATTTGGGTAATACAACTCCAGGGGAAAAAAAATAAAAAAGCAAGGAAGTGACTATCATGAACCATGGTGTCCATTTCCACCAGGAAGGAGGGGCTGTGATGAAGATGAGGAGCATGGCAAGGGGGTGGGGGGGCTTTTAGTGTTTGGCAAAGTTGTTTCTTTTTCTGGGTAATGGTTTCAAGGTTGTTCCATTTGTATTAGCTTATTAAGCTATACTTTTGTTTTGTATGGTCTTCTTTATCTGTTTTATTTTGAAATAAAAAGGTTAACTATATTTTATCATTTATCTGGAGCTGCAGGGCATAGAGCCCAATTTTATTCTCATTGACAGAATCATTTTTACTGGGGTTTTTCCAAAGTTTTATTTTTTTTAACTTTTAAATTGAGGTGTAGTTGATTTACAATGTTGTGTTAGTTTCAGGTGTACAGCACAGTGATTCACATACGTGTGTGTGTATTCTTTTTCAGACTCTTTTCTTTTATAGGTTATTACAAAATATTGAGTATAGTTCCCTGTGCTATACAGTAGGTCCTTGTTGGTTATCTATTTTATATATAGTAGTGTGTATATGTTAATCCCATCCTCCTAATTTATCCCTTCCCCCCCACTCCCCAACCTTACCCTTTGGTAACCATAAGTTTGTTTTCTGTGTGTGGGTCTATTTCTGTTTTGTAAATAAGTTCATTTGTATCTTTTTTTTTTTTTTTTTCCAGATTCCACATATAAGCGGTATTATATGATGTTTGTGTTTCTCTGTCTGGCTTACTTCACTTCGTATGATAATCTCTAGGTCCATCCATGTTGCTGCAAATGGCATTATTTCATTCTTTTTTATGGCTAATATTCCATTGTATATATGTGCCACATCATCTTTCTCCATTCCTCTGTCGATGGACATTTAGGTTGCTTCCATGTCTTGGCTATTGTAAATAGGGCTGCAATGAATATTGGGGTGCATGTGTCTTTTTGGATTCTAGTTTTCTCTGATATATGCCCAGAAGTGGGATTGCTGGGTCATATGGTAACTCTATTTTTAGTTTTTTAAGGAGCTTCCATACTGTTCTCCATAGTGGCTGCACAAATTTATATTCCTACCAACGGTTTAGGAGGGTTCTTCTTTCTCCACACCCTCTCCAGCATTTATTGTTTGTAGACTTTTTGATGATGGCCATTCTAACCGGTATGAGGTGTTACCGCATTGTAGTTTCATTTGCATTTCTCTAATAATTAGTGAAGTTGAGCATTTTTTCACGTGCCTGTTGGCCAGCTGTATGTCTTCTTTGGAGAAACAAAATCTTTTCCTTTTTTTTGGTTGTGCCACACGGCATGCAAGACCTTAGTTCCCCGACCAGGGATTGAACCTGTGCCCCCTGCCGTGAAAGCGTGGGGTCTTAACGACTGGACCACCAGGGAAGTCCCCAAAATCATTTTTAAGGCTAACACCTTCCTACCCCCTGTGCATTTAGTTACCAGAGAGGTGTCTGGAACCCCAGTTCCCTGCCTCTTACCAGGAAGGACTTATTTCCAAACCTATTTTTCTTTCTCCTCTAAATTGTATTTACATTGCTTGTTTTCCTCTTAAACTGTGGAGCCAGCAATGTATAACATATGCCTACGGGGCCCACTCTAATCAGTGTAGAGTGGAAAGGTGAGGACAGCTAACATATATTCAATGGTTATTCCTTGTCAGGCATAGTTCTGAGTGCCTGGCTTCACTGACTCTTAGTCCAAACAACACTGTTAGATGTAGGCATATCCTCATTTTACAGCTGAAGAAACTGAGAGGCACCCCTGGCCTGAGTCTACTAGGTGCCTAACATCTATACTACGCTGCCTCTGATCATATTGTTTCAGTTATCACATGCTATTTATGAAGCTGAGGATTTGGCTAGATATTTTTAAGTGCGATGGACTCCACTGCTGTGTTTTAGCATGTGATCCACTCTGACCTTTAGATTCTTTTCTGCTGTTACACATTGTCACTGGTTATTGGCTGTTTTCTGTGAGAACACAGTGTTTCCTCCTCCAGTGTTTTCTTCTGAGGGAATTCCCCATTTTATTATTCCCATTTTTAAAATGGTAATTTTTATTTTGTTAAAATTTGTCCTGATTTTCTGGGTACATACTTCCCTCGTACCCATCTCAGTTTATACATTCACTCAGCCTGATCCAGATCACGGGTGAAGTTATTCTCAGCTGACACCCCTGAATAGCACCTGGCACACAGAAGCTACTATGGAAGCTGCCTTAATATTGAATAAGCTTTCATGAATACTTTGCGGGTCCCAATTTCAGGTCAGGCAGGAGGAAGAACAGGTTTGAGAATCGACAATGGAACTGCTTCACTGGTGAGTGGGGTTATAGAGGCTTCTGTGTCTCTGATGGGAGACTGGGAATTTTAGGCCTGGAGGCTGTACTGAGCAGCTCACAGAGGCCCCACCTTTTTAAGACCTCAGGACATGAGTAGTTACTGCTTTCTCCCAGCAATTCCTACTCAGTGGCTCGGTGGCAGAGATGCCTGTGAGAGAGGTCCTTATACCACCAGGCTGTGCCAGGCCAGGCTGCACTGGGACACCAGCTACTTGGAAGGGTTGGGAGAAGATTGTGAGATTGGTGTTAAAGGGAAGCCTGTGAAGACAGGCAGGAAATGAAAACAGCACAGATGTTATATTAAATAAATGAGCATCTCATTATTGGGCAGCATGTGGGGGAAGGTCTGTGGCCTGGTCTCATGGCACCCAGAAGATGATAGTTATGTCAAGTTCCTCATATTTTCTGCAAGTCTGGTAGCTCGCTTATTCCTGGGAGGGTTGGAGCCGGGGGGTGGGGTGGGGTGGGGTCATGCTCCCTCGCTAGCTGTAGCCTCAGGTCACATTCTGTGCACGCGTCCCTCCAGGGCCTCCAGCTCAGCCAACACCTCCTTGGGCAGATCCTGGTTGACCTGCTCTGTCAGGTAGCTCCGAATGTCACGAACCTCCTGTTCCCAGAAGTCCTTGGGGAGCGAGAACAGCTGGGTGGTATCTATGGCTCCCAGGCCGCTGAGATCCAAGGTACCTTCCTTTGGCACCAGCCCAATGGGCGTTTCTCGGGCACTGTCCTCCCCCTCTAGGCGCCGGCAGATCCAGTCTAGCACCCGAACATTCTCTCCAAAGCCTGGCCACAGGAAGTGGCCTGCCTCGTCGCGCCGGAACCAGTTGACATGGAAGATGCGGGGCAGCCGGGCCCCCTTGAGCCCCTCCATGCTCAGCCAGTGTTCAAGGTAGCGCCCAAAGTTGTAGCCAAAAAAGGGCCGCATGGCAAATGGGTCGTGCATGATGACCTTCCCTGGGGAGGGGAGCAGGATGGGTAAGGAACCTCCCTTCTTACTGGAGAAGAGAAAGGTACCCCGCCTCCAGCCAGAGGAAACTGTGAAATGTTGGCGGTTCTGGAACATCCTCAAGGCAGGGTGAGGGGAAGGGAATGCGGCAAAGATACACGTGGGAAGGGGTGGGCAGGAGGAAGGTCTGGTTCAGGAAGGGAGAGGAGAGGCAACCTGGGCACACAGAAGTGGAGCTCACCTTTGTGTTCAGCCGCGGCAGTGGCCTCCGAGCGCATGGCGCTGCCCACAAACACCCCATGGCGCCAGTTGAAGGCCTCATATACCAGGGGGACTCCTGGGACACCAGTGCACGTGGTCAAAGGCAGCCCTTATCTTTGTACGATCACTGCATCCCTCCTGGTGATCTTGACTCTTTCTCTCTCCTAGGACCTCAGCTGCCCATTTTCAAACCCCATGCCTCCCACTCCACCTCGATTTTGCATTCTCCAGGGGTCTGCTCGAGAGGCAGATAGCTGTAGTTGGCGATCCAGGTTGAGGCTCTCTGAGCTTTAAGTACAAGAGGGAGCTGGGCCCTGACAGAGAGCCCAACCCTTAACCCAGTTGGCATGGAGCCCCCACGATGTTTACCTTTGGGTCTGCGGCCTCCAAAGATGATGGCGTCAATGGGGACACCCTCAGGGGCCTCCCAGGCTGGGTCTATGATGGGGCACTGGCGAGCCGGGGCACAAAAGCGAGAATTGGGATGTGCACAGGGCTCCTTGTCACCTGGCAGAGCAAATACAAATACTATCATTTCCAAGGGCACGTCCACCCCCAATACACAGAGACATTTGCAGACACTCTTGCGCAGTTTCTTTTTGCCTCATCAGCCCCCCACAATCTCGGGTTGGAGGTTGGTAAGGAGCAGGGAGAAGGGAGCCAGGACATCTCCCCTGAAGATCAGGTTATTTATCCATAATGGTACTGCTGGCTGAGCTATGGGAGAAAAGAGCAAGAGAGGAATTGGTGTTTAGCAGGACACTAATGTTTATGCCAAGCTACAGCCACTTGGCACTGAGCAGTGCTCAAGGGAATGAGGTTAAATATTGGCATAGGGTTATAATGGAAATTTTCCCCCAGGAACTCTTCTTTTAATTTACGGGATTATTATTTAAATAAACACTCAAACCTAAAGCAAAAACTGAGACAGGTCAGTATTTCAGACAACCGACTTTCTTCTTTGCTATTGTCTTTGTTGTTTCTTCAGTTTATAGACAACTGACTTTCCATCAGCAAATGGCGGAAGACAGAATCTCCTGAGCTATGAGAATGCAAACAGGAACTGATTTTAAAGCTAGCGAGGTTTTGGTGGTTTCCCTGGGTCTGCTCAGACCCGGCTGGAGTGACAGGGCTTGAAGAACTCAGACGAGGACATAACCTGGGCAGTCATAACCTGAGGAGCCCAGGTCATTTGGCCCCTTCAGGTGCCTGGAGAGGAGCTGGGACCGAGTCAGTGGCGTATGTATAAAGCACCATCACGGGGGCCCTGAAGGGACACAGTGCTTTCTCTGCCAAAGGTTACTGGTTGGACCTGGGGGGCAAGGGAGTCACGGAGCCAGCGCCCCCGCCCCCCTCTGCCCCCCAACTCCTGCCTCCACTTTCATGTAAGAACCATCCTTATGCTTCTCTCTTGCACTTTCATCAGCCCCCAGTTGAGGACCTAGCACAAGGTATTATTCTAAGAACTGAAGCTGAGCACAACATGCCCTCGTTACACCCCTGAATCCAGAGGTGGTGAAAGGGTTGGGCAACTAGCCTGTGGCGAAATATGAAAGTTTCTTGGATTTCTCAATTGGGTGGGGAGGCTAAGGAGGGCTTAATGATGGTGTTAGAGAAAATGAAGGATGATTAAATGAGGGGGGTGACTGCTAAGCCAGCCTGGAAAACTTGAATGTAGGCTTCAGTGACCACAGCCCACCCTCCCCTGCTAGGCTCCTCTTTGCTCCCACCCCTAGGTCTCGGCTCGCGTAATGCCAAAGGCCACTGAAAGCTGAAGGTCCAGAGTGCAGGGCTGGAGGACGGGGCAGGGCTGCAGGGCACAAGGGAGTAATGACAGGGTTGAGAAACTAGCTTCTAGGAGAGGCTAAAGAGCTGGTCTGATTTCGTTCGGAAAGACTGGGGTGTCTGTGTTGGAGGGGCAGGGGAAGGGTGAGGGTAACAATACTGACCTTTAGGCAATGGTTATTACATGGGGAGTCGGGGTGGGGTGAGGGTCCAAGTGGCAGGGGGAGGGGCAGGCTTCTTCCTAATGGGTCAAACTTTATGACTGTGCTTTGAGTCCAATTCTTTCTGTAATAATTTCCAAGACACCCTCCCTTAAAAATATCCAGCTTATATTAATTGAGAATTTACTATGTATTCGGCACTACGCTGAATCCTTTGCATGCATTTTTTTTTTTTTTTTGCGGTATGCGGGCCTCTCACTGTTGTGGCCTTTCCCGTTGCGGAGCACAGGCTCCAGACGCGCAGGCTCAGCGGCCATGGCTCACGGGCCCAGCCGCTCTGCAGCATGTGGGATCTTCCCGGACCGGGGCATGAACCCATGTCCGCTGCACCGGCAGGCGGACTCTCAACCACTGCGCCACCAGGGAAGCCCTGCATGCATTATTTCATTTAACCCTCCAACACCTTATAAGATAGGTACTATGAAAACTACCCTCATTCATGTGATGGGGAAACTGAAGCTCAGGAGGTTAAGCGACTCAGCCAGGCCACAAACTGAACGGGGACGTGAACTGAGATCTTGCTTAGGGTTGCATAGCTCCCTTTGAGTCCCAGAGGTCCTGGAAGATGGCTGCAGGTTGAGGAAAAGGCTTTTACATCAGCAAGGTGCTGAGCCCTGGGGGCTGACTTACACCCCCTCCCTGCCCCATACCAGGTTTCCAGGGTTTGCCCAGCCAGGAGGTCACGGTGACGCCGGGTGGAAGAGGCTGGTCAATGCCCTCCCAGTATACGCCGCCATCGCTGGTCTCAGCCACGTTGGTGAAAAGGGTGTTACTCTGGATTGTGGCCATGGCATTGGGATTGGTGGTGGCAGAGGTGCCGGGGGCCACCCCAAAGAAGCCGTTCTCAGGGTTGATGGCCCGGAGTCGACCTGTCGGGAGGAAATGTGAAAAAACGGAAGGACTAACCAGGAAGAGTCGAGAGGTTCAGCCTCGGAAGGTCCTGCTCAGCCCCTCCATGCCCCGAGCTGGACCCTAGATCTGAGGGGAAAGGTTTTGCATCTCCAGGGCGGCTGGGCTGCCAGGAGGCATGGGGGAGGGGTGGTTGTTCAGGAGAAGGTTCTCACTGACAAAGTTCACCCTGAGCAGTGGAGGCAGGAATCCTACACTCTGGTAAGAACCAGAACGGCGAGTATGATCCAAGGGCCTCTCACCATCACTGTCAAACCTCATCCAGGCGATGTCATCCCCCACACACTCCACTCTCCAGCCTGGCAGTGCCGGCCGCATCATGGCCAGGTTTGTCTTGCCACAGGCGCTGGGGAAGGCAGCTGCCACATACCGCTTCTTCCCCGCGGGGCTGGTGATACCCAGGATCTGCCAGGTGGGGAGAGGGAGCAAGGAAGAGGTCACCAGAGGTTAGGCGTGGTCTGCATGGGAAGGACAGCTAGGGGTCAACAGGGAGGACCAATGTTTATTCATGAAACAGGTGCACTGCCTTGCTACAGGGCCTGGGGTGGCAGCAAGGGGAAGCCCCCCCCCCCCGACATTCAGCAGCCTCGGGCCAAAGCTTCGGGCATTTGCGCAGAGTCCCTGGCCCGCCAGTTGGGTACCTGGCAGTGGAGAGGCGAGGCTGAGGCTGACTGGCCAGGCCCCACCCTTGGCCTGCCCCCCGAAGCTGCCCAGATCCTCACCAGGCCCTCACCAGCATGTGCTCCGCCAGCCAGCCCTCATCCCGGGCCAGCCGAGAGGCGATGCGAAGGGCAAAGCACTTCTTGCCCAGCAGGGAGTTGCCACCATAGCCGCTGCCGAAGGAGACGATCTCCCACTGGTCGGGCACGTGGCCAATCAGGGTTTTCTCTGGGTTGCATGGCCACTGGCTCACCGGCTCCCCTGGGGACAATGGGGTCATGGGGCTGCTGGCAGGGGCATCAGGCACTGGGGTGTCAGGGGCCGGAGGGATCAGGGGGTGGCAGGAAAGACACTTGGCAGCAGGGGTGGTGTCAATGGGTGGCTAAGGCCTCCCACCTCATAATATGCATCAGCTCCCATGCCCCTATTCTTGGACACGGATAATTCACTCTTCTCAATCTTGAGCAAACTGCTTTGCCAACTCAGCCTCACCCCCAGCGCACTGCTGCCCTAGCTTTGGGAATTCAGTATCTCACTAATCAGGATGGGTAGGATGTGGGGTTCCCTCTGAGTACAAGCAGGCCTCTGTGTCCCCCCACCCCGGGCAGAGCAGGCGCTCACCTTGCCCAGTCAGGGGCTGGCCCACGGAGTGCAGACACTTGACAAAGTCGCCATCTCCCAGGGCCTGAAGCACGGGCGTCCCCAGCCGGGTCATAATCCGCATGCTTGCCACCACGTAGGCGGAGTCCGTGAGCTGCACTCCGGTGCGGGACAGTGGGGAGCCCACGGGACCCATGCTGAATGGCAGTACATACATGGTTCGGCCTGTGGAGGAAAACACCACCTGGCTGAAGAGTTCCAACCTGTTTATTCCTTCAGTGCCCCTGCCTCTGTTTCCCTGCCCTGGTTACCTTGCATGCAGCCTGGAAACCTCTCATCCACGGCTTGCTGGAACTCAGCTGGGGACATCCAGTTGCCCAGCTGCCCACGGGCCCCGCCAGCCGGGAGGGGCACCGTGTCCCGTTGAGAAGGAGTTACAATCACCGTCTTGCTCTCTACTCGTGCCACATCCTTGGGGTCTGTGCGGGCCAGCCAGCTGGGGGAGAGCGGATATCAAGTAGATAGGGGTCAGTAGATCTCCCTCATCCCAGACCCACTCTTTCAAGTCCAACTTTGTCTCTAGGTCTTCTGTCGGCCTTATTTTTTCCCATCCATTTGCATCTCAGTTGCTTTCTCCAGATTTCGTCCCAGTCTAAGGGGTAGTTCCCTTGGCCCCAGCTCCCTGATGGCCTCTGCCCTGGCAAAAACTCCCTGAACTTGTAAGTAAAAAAAAAAAAAAAAAAAAAAAAAAAAGCAAAGGCTTTTATTTGTATCAGTTTATTCACTTAACATAAAAATACAGACCAATCCCAATAATTCCTGATTGTTTCCTCCAAAGCTCCCATTCTCGCTCATTCCATTGGGATGGTCTACTTAAATTTGATTTCGTCTTGGTAAACCCAAAGTGGCCTCCGTCCCCGCAGCTGCCCCCATCTCGCAGGTCGCTGGGCTCAGGGCTTACCAGTTGTTGTACTTTGGGAGCTTTCGGATGAGCCCCTGCTGTTGCAGCAGGGTTAGTATGGCAGTGTTTTCCGCCTCGGTCCCATCACAGATGTGGATGTTCTCTGGTTTGCACAGGCGGGCACTGTTTTCCACGAAGTCTCGAACCCTAGCAGGCAGCTGGCCCAGGTCTCCACTCAGTACTCGCAGGGTCTGGATACTGCGCCGTGAGGGCCAGCCCCAGGCGCTCAGCCCACGCCATTTAAGCCTGCAAGAGAAGAAACAGAGAAGTAATGGGCCAGGTGTTCTCGTGGAAGATGGGCAAGTCAAGGGGACAGAAAGCTGGGCTGCTGGGGATGTGCTAAAGTAGGTCTGGGTACAGGCACCATGAAGAGGTCGGAATAGGTAAGGAAGGTGGGTTCAGGCCACGTCTGTCTTGTGGCCTTTATGAGGCTTAGTGAGGGTGTCTCCTGATTAGCAAGGGACAGGTATCACCAAACGAGCATAAAGACACATGCCTGGCTGTGTGGCTCTATGTATAAGGCATGCTGATGTTATTGGAGGTTTAGCTCATGCCCATTTTTTACTACGTCTGGTCAATGTTTGGAAATGAGCAGGTGTCCTATGGCCCAAATGTCAGTAAACTATGCCCAGTGGACAGCTTCATGTGTCTGGTGTCCTTTTCATTCTCAAGTATAGTTTTTATAAGTCAAAAAGACAGCTGTTTTCATTCTTTTCTTCTGATGTGCATGCTGTAAGACTATGAAAGCCTCAGGCAGAGGACTAGGTCTTTGAGATGGAAAGTCCCAGGTTTCTAGATTTGGGCCCTTGCACAGAGAGTGGGTGATTGGATGTCAGGGTTCCAGGCACTGGATCTGCGGTTGCCCACCTGGGCCAACAAGGACTGCATGAAGTGCTGCCACTGGGTAGGTATTTTTGAACTGTGTAGAAGGCTTACTGTTGGAGAATGTCACTGGCTGGGGTGCATGCCCCAATTCTTAGAACAGGGTCCCTGGAGTCTGTCCCTTCACACCCGTAGGAGAGGGAAAAGTAAGGTCTTCTCCAGTTGGCCTGGACCCAGGGTGGAGTGACCCAGAGAGAGCAAAGGCCAAGAGAGAGAAGCTGTCCTCCTAATGCCAGGGCCTTGCCCGCCAGAAACTGTGCCCCACACGCCCAGCACCGCATGACCCTGTCCCTCTCTTGGCTCTCTTTCCTAGAGAGCACATGCCTAGAACTTTGGCTCTTGGTGGTGGGGTGGAACATTAGACTGCAGGGCGCTCAGACTCACAGGGAATAAGCCTGGGGAAGGGAGGACGCTCAGACCGTGAATGTGGGAGCTGGGTGGCTTCACTGGGCAGGGCAGGGTGGAAACCCAGTGTGGCCCCAGGGGCAGAAGTGGAAGCCTCCTGGAACCTGGTTCTGTTCCACCTCAGAGAGAAATTTCCCCTGAGCATTAATTTTAAAGGCAGACAGCCTTGGGGAGAACCTGTCTCCATGGGGATGCTGGCTCAGGAAGTCTCCTGGGAAGCTCCCTCCCCCACTCCCCCCCCAGCCTCCTGAGTAGGACCTTCTCCTTTTCCCCTTCTCCAGAGACCACCCACAAGGGCTGGCCAAGTGGAACCAGCTGTGGGAGAGACAGAGGGTCAGCTCAGACCCTGGGACAAAAGCTGAGAAGGGAGGCTACAGAGGGAAGACAGGAAGCTGTGAAAAGGGGGAGAGGGCAGACAAGCAGGGCCTAGGGGTTCCCGTCCTGGACAGGCGATGAAGCCAGCCAGGTAAGAATGAAGGCACCTTGGCCCCCTCTTCCACCTTGCCTCCCTTCTTTCCCGGGCCCCAGGCCCCTCTGGCTGTCCTAGGCTTCCCGCCAGGTTCATCTGCCAGGATCCAGTCGCGGGAGAGGCTGGGGAATGGCTGTTTACCTTCTACCTTCTTTAGGGAGCTCTGAGCTCAGTCCCCAGGGGCTCATGCACCCTTGACCCCCAAGGCCCTACTGCTCCTCACCGCAATCTGGGGCACAAGCGCTACATCTGTAAAGCAAAGGAGGAGACACGGAGACCGGGCCCAGCGAGGACGAGCGAGGAGTGGAAAGGAAGTTCTGAGGGTGGCAGATAGAGACGGTGTGGTCAGGGACCAGCAAAGCGGGGGGTGGGGGTGGGGGGTGGGGACGGAAACCGAGAGACCCGGGGCGGCCTCCAGCGAGACGCACGACCCGAAAGGCCGTGGATCCAGACGCACTCGCCACCTGCGCGCCTCCTCCTCCTCGGAGGCGAAACCAGGCGGAGGAGGGCGAGCAGGAGAAGGCAAATGGCAGCCCCGAGGGGGCGAGCGCGGCGGAAGGTGCGGGTCGGCCCCGGACTGGGGGTCACTCACCGCAGGCCGGGGCGGTACACAGCGGCCATGGTACCTGGGCCGGGGCTGCGGGATGGCCGCGCGAACGGAGCGGAGCCGGGGAGACAAGGAAGGCAGGGAAGGAGGGAGCGCGGCGCAGAGAGCGGGAGCGCAGACTAGGCAGGAGGCGCTTAAAAAGGAGGAGGGCGGGCGAAGGGGCGGGACCCAGCAGGGCCGGCGCGACCCTCTCTCCGCCCCGGGCTCCAGCCCCATGTCAGCCCAGCCATAGCCCCACCTCCTGCATCTTAGCCCCCAAACCCTTGTCTCCCATTGGAGGATTGGGTCCTCTCCTCGGCTGCCTCCTCCCCGAGGCCCCGCCCCACCGCTACGCCTCGCCCCCTGCTCATGATGTAACTTTGAGGACTCTTGCTCCCGGGAGACAGCGACTGGGAGACGTTGGGTGACAAACAAGCTAAGAACAAGGAGAGAGGCCAGGGGCAGGAGCCCACGGGGCGCTGGAAGTCTAGAAGCCGGGGGCTGGGCATTGCCTTTCCCCTTCTTGCCGGGGCTTGGGTACTCTGAGCCCAGGCTCTTCTGTTGTCCAGGGCCCTAATGCCATGGTTCCCTCAGTCCCCAACTCCCAAATCCCTGTTTCTTCTCCCTGTGATGAGGGCTCTTTTCTGCCTTACCATGAAGTGGTGATGTCTCTCCACCCCAGAATCTCTTCTTTGGACCTCTGGCCTGGTCATTCTCTCCACATTCCCCTGGAGAATGCATCTGCCCCACCCAACCACCACCACAAAGTCCTCTGGTAACTTCTCAAGTTATGTCTCCAGCCAGACATCTCTCTTCAGCTTGAGACCACGGGTATCATCCCAAAGGCCAGAGCACCTCAAACTCAATGTGGCTATGGCAAGCATTGGCACAGCATCCACTCCCCCTTTCTGGTAATAGCACCCCAATGTTCCTTTGGGGAACCACCTCCTCAGTCTGTGTGGTCTTGTGGGTCTCCTACCACCGGTGGGCTCTCAGCTTGGCCAATTTGTGTGTCCATCACTCTGGCCACAGCCAGTGGAAATGTTCAGGAATGGGAATGAGGTCTCTTTCTGGGGCTTTTTCTGTCAACTTTCAACATGAGATCTCCTTCTGCTGGGGTTGCTGGGCTGGTAGAACCTAAGCCTGATGCTGCTGGGTGTCAGCTTGGCCCTGCAAAGCAGGAACCTGCCTGAGATGGAAACCAGGCTAGAGGAAGCAGGCTGAGGGATGGAGAGTGACAGATTCCTAATTCCGGGTATAGGAGTCAATAAATTTCTTCTCTTGCTCAAGCTAATTTCAAGTGGACTTCTGCTATTTGCAACAGAAGCAGCCCTAATTCTGAGATTTCTCAGAGATCTGTACTGGAACATAATGGGACAAAAGAGCTGGCCTCCAGCCTTGGGCTTGCCGCTGACCCTCATCTCTTCCACCCAGGCTCCATCCTGGACTCAACCTCATGTGTATGTATTTGGGACTCTTCCCTCCAGTCCCTACATCCAAACTCTGTTCATACCCACTCCACTGCAAACAGCTCCTCTTTGGTCACTCTCTGGGCTTCAAGATGTGCACACTGGTGGCATCATGGCCAAGCTATTGAAGGTCATCATCTCTTCTGTGATCCTGCACCTGCTTTCATGGTTCCCTATCTCAGCAAATGGCACCACTATCTAGCCAGTTGCCCTAGAGGAACCTGAATCAGTCTAGACTATTCCTTTCTTATCGTCCAGTCAGACAGCAGGAACTTTGGATTTGTATTTCACAATTAGCTCTCAAGTCTGTGTCTGTTCCCCCTGGCCACTGCCTTAGTTCAGGGTTTATCTCTCACTTGGCATCAAACAATAGCTCCCAAGCACCTTGGCATCCCACCTCTCCAAATGCCACCCCCTCTGCCTCCCACCAAGTTATTCTCCAAACTCTGCGCATAAGCTCACTTTGGAAAATTAAGAGAGAGGGATATTTATTGTGTGGACACCAGGTGCCAGGCTCTGAGCCAGTAGCTTTACATGCATAATCTCATTCAGTTTCACAATAGCCCTGTTTTACCGATGTGGACACTGAGGCTTAGAGCTTAAGTCATTTCTTCAAAGTCACACAGCTGATCAGCAGGAGAAATGGAATCTGAATCCAAGTCTTTCTGACTCTAACTACCAAGTCCCCCCACCCACCCCGCCGCACTGCAATCCTATACTGTCTCCTTGATTTGTCCTTAAGGAAAAAATGAGATCATATCACTCTTAGGCTTAAAATTCCTTCAAGGCTTCCTACTACATGGCAACTGATGTCCTTCATAATCTGGTTCCCATTTATCCAGTGGTATCACCCCCACCTCCCTACTTGCTGCCTTCTGTCCTATATACCAAACTCTGCAGTTCCCAGAGCACTTCTGTGAACCTTTCTGCCCTTCAGATTTAAATTAAACATCACCTTCTGTGTGAAGGTCAATGTGCCCCTTAGAATTAACATCTGTCTCATCTATGTTGGTTCAATACTGTGTACATACCTATATTTTTGAATTAATCACACTTTATTGTAGTAGTTTTTGTATCTCCGTAATCCTCACTGGAGTGTTAGCTACTTGAAAAAAGGACCCAAATTTCATTTTATTTTTTAAATATTTATTTATTTAATTTTGGCTGCATCGGGTCTTAGTTGCGGCATGTGGGCTCTTTGTTGTGGTGAGCAGGCTTCTCTTTAGTTGTGGCACACAGGCTCCAGAGCGTGTGGGCTCTGTAGTTGCAGCACGCAGGCTCACTAGTTGTGGCACAAGGACTTAGTTGCCCCACGGCACGTGGGATCTTAGTTCCCCGATCGACCTGGGATCGAATCCACATCCTCTGCATTGGAAGGCAGATTCTTAACCACTGGACCACCAGGGAAGTTCCAAAAGGACCCAAATTTTAGTCTTCTTTTTATTCTAGCTCCTAGAAGAATCTGGCCCATAATAATTAGGCACTTAATCAACACTGGTGGAGTGAAAGAATGAATTAATCCCACATTTCTTATCTCCCCCCATTCTTCCTTAACTTTAGGCAGACTGAACAAGGGGCTCCCTTGAGGGTTTCCTTATCCGATTCCCCTTATGTGCCTCACAGTTTTGCTCGGTTCTCTAGCCCTCCTCCTAGCCTGGTCCACCAGCTGGCCTAGTGTCTGCGGCCACCACCAGGGGGCAGGGTGTGACCAGCCTTGCCTTGGTCTGCGTTTTCTGATCGCCAGGGCCCTCTGGATCAGCCCTTGGATGTCTCACAGACCCGCTGCAATGGGTGCTGGGGAGTGTGGCCCAGATCCTCCCCTTCAGGATCAGGGCATTCATTGAAACTGAGCAGGGCCCCGTGGAGCCCTCCCAGGTACAAATCCTTTTTGTGTCCCTGGTTTCTTAGTTGTAGGAAAAAGGCTTCAGCCTCATAGACCTTCCCCAAAGGGCAGATTCAAACAGTTACTAATCAGGGAGGGGAGGTAAGGCAGAAACAGAGGAGGAACAGTCAAAAAACAATAGTGCAGCGATCAAGCAGGGCCCTGGTTCCTCCTCAAGGGATATCCATAACAATATCTTTGAGCTCTTCTGCAGGAACTAACGCCCCCACCCAGGTGGAGAATGGTAACTTCCTGCTGAGCACAAGATCCTTGGAACACTGCCCTGTTATCTCACCACCAACCAGCCAGAAGAAAAGTCACATACCCTGCAGCTCCCACCCCAGATTTTGCCTATAAAAACTCCCAGAAAACCACTGGGAAGTTTGGGGTTTTTGAGCACAAGCCACACTTTCTCCTTGATTGGTCCTGCAATAAACCTTTCTCTACTCCAAACTCCAACGTTTCAGTTTGTTTGGCCTCACTGTGTGTTGTTGGGCACGCGAACTTGTGTTTGGTAACAGGGGCAGAGTGTGACCAGTTTTGCCTTAGTTTGCATTTTGTCCTCCCCAGGGCCTTCTGGGCTCAGCCATTGGACGTCTCACAGACCCCCTGCAGTGGGTGCTGTGGTGTGCGGCCCAGATGCCCCCTTCAGGATCGTGTCCCAGCGGCTGAGTGTTGGCTGCTGCTGGTGCCAAGCTGAGCACTTCCCTGAGCACCACCTGTGGCTGAAGGGAGCTGTCTTGCCAAATGCCCCCTTTCCTGGGGCAGCTGGTATCCAACGACTGGTTGATGCAGGGCTCCAAAGTCCTGGCCCCCTTGCCTAAATTTGGGACACTCTGAAGGTCCAGCCCAGCTCCAGAGCTCCTAGGGGGTCAACTGAAGCCTCTGTTTCAGCTGTAATGCTTTTCAACTCTTCCCGCTGCCCAGTCCCACTTCTCTCACTGACTTGGAAAATCCTCCCAACAAATCACCTGTACACAAGTTTCCATCTCGGAGAGTTTTTTGTTTTTGGGGTTTTATTCCAGCTTAAGATATCCCCCCAACTCGACTTGGATAACTGCATTAATCCCCTAATCTGACTCTGATTCCATTTTGGCCATCCTCCACCCTAGATCCAAAGTGATCTTTTCAGACACAACCTGATCATTCCACATCCCTGCCGAAAATCCTTTAGTAGCTTCTCATTGCCCTTTGAGTAGAGCCCCCACATCCTAAACTTGGCCTACAAGGCTCTGCGTGATCTGGCCCCACCCTCAGCTACTGCCATTCTTCCCATTTTCCCTGGTATCTGCTTTCTGGTTACACTGGGTCTTTTTCAGTTTCATGAATGTGTCTACCTCTTCCCTGCCCAGAGCCTTTGCGTACATTATTCCTGTGGCTTGGAATCTCCATCTTCTCCACACCACCAGGCACAGTCACTTCTTACTCCCCTGACCAGTCTCAGTTTAATGTGACTTCTTAGGCGAGCTGTCCCTGCAATGCTACCCTCTCCCCTGCCCCCACATTAGATTAGGTCCTCATGAAATAAAGTCTCATAGCCCCCTGCCCTTCTCCTGCATAGCACCCATCTCATTATGTTAGGGGAACCACTGACCGAAACTGCCCACCCTGGCCAGGCACCACACTAACCCATTTGCATGAGCTGTTTTATGACAGGAGGTCCTGATAAGGAACATGGAACAAACAAACCATCACCAACTAGAAGAATCTGGGAAAGGTGAAAAGGTGACGCCAGTCCATATGTCCTACCAACCTCCCAGAATCCTCCTCGCTGGAATCCATCTTGGCTGAGTGATGCGTGCACCACCAGGAAGGACCCTGAGTCAGAATGATTGGCCAGAGACAGCCCAGGAACTAATCCCATCACCGTAAAACTCGAGACTGCGAGCCACGTGGCAGAGCGGTCCTCCTGGGTGCCCTTACCCTCCTGTTCTCCACCCAGGTGCCCCTTCCCAGTAAAGTCTCTTGCTTTGTCAGCATGTGTGTCTCCTTGGACAATTCATTTCCAAGTGTTAGACAAGAGCCCATTCTTGGGCCCTGGAAGGGGTCCCTCTTCCTGCAACAGTTATAATTTTTTTTTTTAATAGATTTTATTTATTTATTGGCTACGTTGGGTCTTCGTTGCTGCACACGGGCTTTCTCTAGTTGCGGGGAGTGGGGGGCTACTGTTCTTTGTGGTGTGAGGGCTTCTCATTGAGGTGGCTTCTCTTGTTGCAGAGCACAGGCTCTAGGCACGCAGGCTCAGTAGTTGTGGCGCACGGGCTTAGTTGCTCCAAGGCATGTGGGATCTTCCTGGACCAGGGCTCGAACCCATGTCCCCTGCATTGGCAAATGGATTCTTTACCACTGCGCCACCAGGGAAGCTCTAATGGTTCATTTTTATGCAGGCCCATCCCTAGCATATGTAGGGCCTGGGGCAAGAGTACAGATAGAGGCTCACAAACCTTGTGTTTAAATATTTTAAATGTATGCCTCAAGCTAACAAACTATTAAATAAAATATATTCTATCCTTCTACCTTGACAAATATACACACAGTGGTCTGGAATTTGGTTCAAATTTGGATTTTGTTTGGAATCCTCAAGATTCCACAGCAGAATGTGGTGGTGTGGAGAGAAGCAGCTTTCAGCCACTGGTCTTCGGGCTCACTTCTTTTCCCACCTCTGACACCATATTCTACTTCTACACCTCATGTGCATGCATGTGGACCTCCTGTCTATACATCCCAATTCTGTACACAGCCTCCGGCAAACAGCCACCCCTTGGCCACCCACTGGGTCTAGAAATGTGTGTACAAGTAGTGTGATCTACCCTCGGGAGGGCAAACCCAGGAAAGAGGTCCATGTGGGCCCTAGAAGTGGGCTTGGGGATCTTTGGACAAGGAATTCCTAAGTATCTGGAGTGTGGTCCAGAAGGGGTTTGGGGTGTGGGCAGGGGATGCCTGGACCCCTCACTCCAAGGGACACAGCCAGAAGAGGGCCAGAGTGGAGCCTTTCAAAGCACAGGGCTTAGGGCACGGGCCACTCCTGCCTGGGCCTAAGGGCAATAAATTGACTTTTCTCTGGTTCATCAGTCTATAAGCTCCATGAAGACAGGGCTGGTGTCAGTCTGATTTACTGAGGTGTCCCTAATGCCCAGCACAGTGTCTGGTGCGTAGTAGGTGTTTAATCAATATTTGTCCAATGAATGAATGTATGAGGTAGACCAGGAAGAGGTTTGAGGATTTGAATCCATTACTGAAGATCTGGATTCCATAAGCCAGAACTAGAAATGAGAATGGGTGGTATGGGGCTGCAAAAATGGGGGTGCAGACAAAGGAGAATGGAATCCTGGATTACTGACTCTGTCTCCCGTCCTCTCCTTCCTCTTTGTTTTCTACCCCACTTCTCCAGGCCCTTTACCTGCCTGGCCCTCTCTCCCCATGATCCAGCATCCCTCTGTCCATATCCTTTGACCTTTTTGTCCTTTGTCCATTGCTCTTTCTCTATGGCCTGACCATCTATCTGTCTGTTCTTCTGTATTTGTTTCTAGTTCTCGGTCCCCAATCTTCTTTTTTTTTTTTTTTAATTTATTTAATTTATTTAATTTTATTTTTGGCTGCGTTGCGTCTTCATTGCTGTACGCGGGCTTTGCCTGGTTGCGACGAGTGGGGGCTACTTTTCGTTGTGGTGCGCTGGCTTCTCATTGCAGTGGCTTCTCTTATTGCAGAGCACAGTCTAGGTGCGTGGGCTTCAGTAGCTGTGGCACGTGGGCTCAGTAGTTGTGGCTCATGGGCTCCAGAGCGCAAGCTCAGTAGTGGTGGCGCATGGGCTTAGTTGCTCTGCAGCATGTGGGATCTTCTGGGCCAGGGCTCGAACCCATGTCCCCTGTATTGGCAGGCGGATTCTTAACCGCTGCGCCACCAGGGAAGCCCTCGGTCCCCAATCTTACTTTCCTCTCTCCCTTCTTCTACCACTTTTGCTCTTCTAGTCACTTGTTCCCATCACCTCTTACTCCCTCTTGATCCCCTTCCAGAAGCTTTCTTCTCTCTTTTAGTTCTCCATGGGCCTTTGCCCATCTCTTCCATGTGCCTATGTCCCTCTGTCTCCCTCAATCCAGATTCCTGGGGAGCCCCTGACTAGTTCTGCCCTCTCTCCCAGGTCTACACCTACAGCCTCCTTAGCTAAGTCTTCTTGCCTCTCTTCCTCTGGTTTGTCCTTCACAGAGTCCACCTGGTTTCAACTTTTTCATCCCCATTTCTCTGTCCCCAAATGTCCTTGAGCCAGTCAGTCTCAGCCTGCGTCCCCCCCTGCCAGGAAAACCCATGAACCACTTCCTGGGTCCTCACTGACCAACGTGCTTCTCCTCTCTGTGTCCTTGGTCCTTTCCCCTGGTCCAGCCCTCACCCCTCAGACTCCTTTCCCTGGTCAGTGGTGCCTGGTCTGAGCCCCGAGTGGCTCAACTCGCCTGAGCTTGTTTAGTCTGACTCCTTCAGCCCATTAGCAGCTTAGCCCTCCCACATCTCCTCTGAGCGCTCCAGTAAACAAGAGGATCAGTGCAGACCTGACAGCTGCTGGGGGGCCAGTGTCTGGCTAGACCAGACCAGGCCTGCAAAAGGGGCTGCAGTCAACACTTGCTATTCCTTCTTCACCGGGGAAATTCTGAGGTCTCTTTCCTGGGTATTTACCTTAGAACCACATTCTGTGCGCATGTGTTGGGCTCTAGTCTCCATGGTCCCCATTCCCATTTTGTGGCCTTGTTCCTAGGCCTTGGGCTTTTCAATTCTTCTGCAAAAACAGCACTAGATTCAGGCAATCACACCGAGAAGCCTTTCCACTTGAATGATGTCAATGGTCTCTGCTCTATAAAATGGAGGCCAAGTGCGGGAAGAGAGATGTCCTCTGACGTTGGTCTTCGTATAGGTGTGTAGAGAGTATGGAAGGAGAGACCAAACACACACATACACACACACCAAAGGAATCTGAGTTGACTATAAGCACTCTGTAGATCAGGGGTTCTCAAACTTCAGTGTTCATCAAAATTACCTGGAGAGCTTATTAAAACATAGATTTCTTTTGGTCCCATCCCCAGAGTGTCTGATTCAGTAAGTTTGAGGTGAGGCTAGAGAACTGCATTTCTAGCAAGTTCCCAGGTGGTGCTGCTGGTCTGGGGACCCCGGGCTGAGAACCACTGTCTTAGATCATCTGAATCTACCAGCTCTTTACCTAACATCTAAGGCTGGGACCAGGTTAATTTTTATCATTGATCCTTGGGGCTGATGGACACCCAGGTCTCTCTCTGGGTCGGGAAAGAGGACCTGTTAACCCCAGGGGAGTGTTTGGATGTCCTTAGAATGTAGGAAATAGCTTTTAACTCCTGGAGTTCTATTCTAGTACAGACCCTATTTAAACAGCTTCAGACAGGTTTAAACATCTCCTTGGCTAATTCCTAGTATCTCTGTTCCAACTTCTACTTGGGGATGATAGCTCTAAGAAGTGTTAGGGGATTAGGCTGAAAATGTAGGTCACCCCCCAGCCATCTGGGAACCAGGAGGAGTGAGAGAGGAAGAAAGAGGGACAGAGACACACACAAGGAAAAGGTGAGGGGAAGCAGAGGGCAAATGAGGACAGTTACAAAAGTGTCTGTGATGGATTGGTGGTGATTGGATTTCAGTGTCCCGAGGTGTCCTGGAAGGAAGGAAAAGGGTTCCTCATTCCCCCTTCTGCTCCTGAACCCAAGCTGGCCTGCCTGTCCTGGGGCTGGGTCCTCAGGAATTAGAGAGGCTGAGACTAGGATGGGCAAGTCCTGGAGGGTTGTTTATCTTTCTGATGCCATAACCGTGAGGGGCATGAGGCCAGATAAGGTGGGAATGAGGCAGGGAGCAGAAATGTGAACGTTCCTGAAAACAGGAAACAGACCCAACAGGCCAGGTGAGAGTGGGCTTAGGAAAGCTTAATACTCCCCTAAAACACCCACAGGATGCTGCGGAGCCTTGGAGGGTAAAGGTGCTGGAAGCTTGTCTGGCCCTCTTTTCCAGTCCCGGGCTTTCAGTCACCAAGGGCTGAGGGTTGTGTCCTCATGAGGGTGCCGGCAGGGGCCAATGTGGCACTCTGTACTGGGGAACTGAGAATGGTGAGTCAGACCATCAGTGAGATGCTTTGTTGGGGAAGACGCCCCCTTGCCTTCCTTGAGAACAGGCAGACTTGTCCTCTCCTCTCATTTCCTGCAACCCCTCAGGCCAATGAGATATGCAAATGATCCCCTTACCTCATTGGTTGGAGGCCTGAGAACCATGGATGACCTCAGAGAGCTGGCCCTTTAAGAGTACCCAGTGGGCTGTGTGCCCACAGCCCCTTGTTCTGAGCACAGAGGCACCAGGCCCTGCTCAATGGGGCCTCCAGTCTCTGGGGAAGTTGTGCCTGCCTGGCTTTGACACTGACCAATCATCTCTGCCATCCCTAAAGTGAGTATGTCTGAGGCCTACTTGGGTGCCAGGCCTCTCACCTAGAGCCCCCTCCTCTGACACCTGCTGTCTGCTTTCTGTTGTTTGTTTTCAGGAATCTTCACACTTCTGTCCCCTGCTCTACTCCCACCCTGACTGGCTTTATGTCCCTCACTGCTATCACATCAGAAAGATAAACAGCCCTCCTCACTTAGCTTTTCATCCAATTCTTTCTGGACACCTCTCTCTATGTCTCACCTTCTCCTCCCTGCCAAAGACCAATTCCTTCAATTTGTGTTTTTGTTCCCATCCCCTCTGCCTTCTCAAGGGTGAGGGGCTCAATAGATAGGGCAACACCTGGGACAGGAAGAGAGAGAGGACCTGTCCTTCCTGCCACCTCTCTGGGCAGAACCTGGGGGCCTGAGATGTGGTTGGAGAGTGGGTTACCTAGGTTTGGACATCGAGATGGAGCAGACTCTAAGCCCTGGGGAGGAGCACTCTCTGCCTTGTCCCTCCTGGGGCTGTTGGAACTGGGAGTTGGGCTCAAGCTTGGGACTTCCAGGCTGGGAAGGTTCTCCAAGGTCACCTAGCCAGAGGTGACTCAGGTGGGCACATGCTCCGTGGTTGATAACAGGGAGGAGGATTCCTGGGTGACATAAGTTTGGGACACTGTTGAAGTTGAACAGATGGTTTACCGAAGGACTGCTCAGATTACTATGCTGCGGTGCTCTGTGAACCTGCAAGAGGCTCACAGGGATGGGAGACAGCATTTCTAAGAATGATTTGCACATGGACCCCTTCTTGGATATGTCTCAGACTTCATGTTTCCCAGAACACTCTCTGAGAAATGTTAAAGTCTAACTACCTTCCTTGAACAGAAGGGGAAACGAGAGGGTCAGAAGGGGAAGGTGACCTGCTCAAGTTCATACAACATCGCAGGTCCTGGATGGAAGGAGGAAAACCAGTCTCGGTTGGTTTCCCTTGGAGAGATTAGACTTGGGGAAAGATGGTCACCACTCTGTCCTGATCTTTCTAGAACTGATTCTTGAAAAGTCTCTTGCTTCTAGAAAAGGGATTCATTGATTAATCCATAGAATGAATGTGCATTGAGGGTCTACTATGTGCAAGGCATTGGCCTGGGTGTTCTGAGAGAGAGAGAGAGATTACAGCATGTTATCCATCTATTTTAAAATCCACAGCATGTGTGCCTTTCCATTGCCCTAAAATATACACATACTCTGTCACAGTTAATTAAGCAACATTTTTTAATTGCTTGGAAATGAAATGATGCCTCTTGAGATGACAGAGACGCTCAGCATGTCCCAGCACTAGAGTTGGGAGTGCTGCCACAGTCTTCCTGTTTTTCGTAGATCCCAGAGGCACCAGTGGGCCAGAGGCTCTGCTATCCTCTTCTTCACTCAGGCTTTAAGCTGCTTTCCCCCTGGTCAGGAGCCCCTGCCACCTAATAAGTTGTCCCTCAGCCCGGAGGTGACTGTGCAGGGAGCAGGCTGCGCCATCACCCCAGCTTTCCAGAACTCTGTCCCCAGGGCACTTGGGCTTTGGGGGAAGCGGATTTTGGTCAAGGAGGCTGGCAGGCAGCCTCCAGGTGCTCCAAACCTGTCCCCCTTTTTTGCAGGTGCACCCCTCCTAATCCAGCCCCAGAATGGCACTGCCTCCCAGTCCCCTGGCCATGGAATATGTCAATGACTTTGACTTAATGAAGTTTGAGGTAAAGCGGGAACCCTTGGAGGGGAGATCTGGCCCCCCGACAGCCTCACTGGGCTCCACACCCTACAGCTCAGTGCCTCCATCACCCACCTTCAGTGAGCCGGGCACTGTGGGGGCCACCGAGGGCACCCGGCCAGGCCTGGAGGAGCTGTACTGGCTGGCCACCCTGCAACAGCAGTTGGGGGCTGGGGAGGTGCTGGGTCTGAGTCCTGAGGAGGCCGTGGAGCTGCTGCAGGGTCAGGGCCCAGTCCCTGTTGAAGGGCCCCACACCTACTACCCAGGGAGCCCAGAGGAGACCGGAGCCCAGCATGCCCAGGTGAGTGATCAGCGAGCTGGTCCGGGGGGTGGGTAGGGTGAGGGAGGAGGCCAGCCCAGAGAGGAAGGAGAGTCCCCGGAGAGGGTTACCTATTGGGAAAGGGGTAGAGGACAGGAGAAGGGAAGAAGGACTTTTAAAAGATATCAGATAGAGAAAACTGTTTTCTGGCCCTTCTTTTTTTCTTTTTTCCAAATAGAGAGAAATGAGTAGGCTGAATCAGGAGGAAGAGGGAGAAGACAAGGTTAGAAGAGGATCGACCAAAAGGGGAGAGCTGAGAATTAAAGGGCGTCAGGAATGGTTGATTAAGGGAGGTATATAGATACTCAGTCTGGGGAACCACGGAAAGGGTTGTGCGTGGAATGGAGCAGAGCTGAGACTGTAGGAACCGGAGTGAAGTTGGCCTTTTCAACACTTCGTGCTGCCCCAGCCCCCAACCTTCTCAGGAAGGATTGGGACTCATCCTATTAATTATAGACACAGACAGGGGTGTTGAGGGCATTAAGATGTAATCCAAATCCTTTGAGGGTCACAGGGTTGCAGCCTTCAGGACAGGGGAGCGAGGTGTGTTGGAGGGGAAGGGTCTGTCCGGCCCGAGCCCACGGGACACACGTGGGCCAGGAGCCGGATGCTCATGACCCCTCTAGGTCAATGTGGGGTTCAGGGGCGCGACTGGCTCGCCCGACGGTGGGTGGGACACGCAGGGACCACCCAAAGGGGTCGGGGACCCGTGGCGGGGGTGCGGGGCAGGGGAGGGCGTGTTGGGACCTGGAACGGGATCTAGACTGCGGGACAGATTCAGGGGAAGGCGCACATTCAGGTAAAGGTGGGAGCCGGGGGCGGAGCATTCCCGAGGGCGGGGCTGGGTGGGCGGGGCCACCCGAGCTTGGAGCAGGGCGGGAGCCGGCGCTGACTCGGGCTCTGCCCGTTCCCTCTGCAGCTGGCCGAGCGGTTTTCGGACGCGGCGCTGGTGTCGATGTCTGTGCGGGAGCTAAACCGGCAGCTGCGGGGCTGCGGGCGCGACGAGGCGCTGCGGCTGAAGCAGAGGCGCCGCACGCTGAAGAACCGCGGGTACGCGCAGGCCTGTCGCTCCAAGCGGCTACAACAGCGGCGCGGGCTGGAGGCCGAGCGCGCCCGCCTGGCCGCCCAGCTGGACGCGCTGCGGGCCGAGGTGGCCCGCCTGGCCAGGGAGCGCGACCTCTACAAGGCTCGCTGTGACCGGCTGGCCCCGAGTGGCCCAGGGCCAGAGGCCACGCCCCCTTCTTCCTCTGAGCCACTGGCCGCGGAGTGGTGGAGTCGGTGGGCGGGCGGCGCGCACCACCCGGGAGGCGGCTGTACCATTCACTAGATGGTTACTGAGCGCCTTCTGGTGCCAGACACTCCTTTGGGTGACCACACAAATACCCCCAAACTTCCTGGACCCTCAAGGCATGCTCTGAGGTTAGATGCCGGTCATTTTCTGGAAGAGAGGTCCCCTTCCCTCACGCAGGACGTGCACAGAAACCCTTCACCTTCTGCTCCACTCTACATGACCAGGTCACTGAAGTCTGCAGGAGTCAGTGCCAGGCACTTGGGGGGGGGGCGGGGCGCAAGGAGGTGTGGATGATGCACAGTGAATGGGAGGTGAGGGAATGGTGCAGCTCCCGGCTCAGCTTAGATTTTAATTCAAGGTTTTCAACCTGTAGTGCACTAAGGTGGTAATTAGCAATGAGGCTATGTTTTCATTCCAAGGCTTGTAACCTCCCCATTTGAGGACTACTGCATTTTCAAGATCTCAATTCCCAATATCAAGACAGACCAGGAACTCTATTCAAGAGGCTTTCTTGCAGAAAGCGCGTGGCCTCCAGGGCCCAGAGCAGCAAAGGCCTGAGGAGCTCTGGGGGTGGTTGGTGTGGGCTGGGAGAGAACCCTGGGCAGGAGTCTGAAGCCAGGGCTGCTAGTCTCAGCTCTGCCACAGGATACCTCGCAGTCACCTTGAGCAAATCACTTGCTCCCTGGGTCTCGATTACCTCATCTAATCCTCATGTGAATTGGATGACTTCTGACACCTTTCCAGTTCTGGCCTCTCCTTAGTGTGGGAGCCCCAGTGGTCTCCCCAAGAAGCCCCGAATTCAGCCTCACCAAAGGGACTTTCCGTCCTGCTCCAGCTTGCTGACGGCAGCATAGGCCCATGCACTGGTCCTCTGTTGCTCCCTCCATGCTGCCTTGGCCTCCAGACCTGCATAGGGTGCCCCTGCTCCCTCCTGTCTCTCTGAGGGCTGAGGTGAGACTTCCCCCAGCCTGACAAGGAGCTGAGAGAATGCAGCTTTTGTGAATTAAACTTGAAGTCTAGGCACAACTGTACGCTATTGGCTAGATGTTCTTGCAATTTAAGAAGTGTTTATTCTATATCCTTGCTCCAGGCCTGTGTGTGTGTGTGTGTCTGTGTGTGTCTGTGTGTGTGTGTGTATGACAGAGAGAAAGAGAGGGAGAGGGAGAAGGAGAGAGGCTGGATAGCCCCCACCTGGGCGGAGTGCAGCATCTCAGTTCTGAAGCCCCAATGGAAATGGGGGGGAGGGGTGGGGATTGGGCCAGATGGAGCCTCCCCCTCCCACCTCCACTGCATAGAAGCCCAGGAACAGTAGTGACCCGGCCAGGCCTGCCTGTGGCTATCCTGGCGGCTCACAGTTGCCATGGTAACCCAGCCCTCTAGTTCAGCAGCCTACAGAGAGAGTGGGTGGGGGCTCTGGGCAGAACAGAGGCATTGGGCTGGGAGCAGTTACCTGGGAGCAGCCTCTGTTGTAGGTCCTCTAAGGGAAATAATAAATGGGGAGAAGGAGTTGGGTGTGGGGGAAGAGGCTCCCATATGTCTCTCTTCCTTTCTGCCCCCTCTACCCACCCCCTCCCCAGCTGTCTCTTCCCATCCCCGTTCTTGTTCCCTCCTCCCCCTCCTCTAGCCAAGCTCGTCCCTCCTCCACTCAGGAGACTGCCATGGGAGTCCTTTCCTCTGTCTCCACCAGGATTTCTTTCTCTTCTCTCCCTTTCCCACTACTGGCTACTGGCCACCCTCTTTGACTCTGGCTTCTCTCTCTGAGTGGCTCACGGCACCTTTAGCCTCTCCTCCTCCATCCCCTTCCACGTGCATCGTTGAAGGGAGAGGCTGGGGCAGGGAAGGTCCTTCTAGGAGCCCAGCTCTTCTTCCCTCACTCTGGATATCCCTCAGATCCTCACCTGCTCTCTACAGCTGTGATCCAGACACACTACTGCTCTTGCCTGCCTTCCTTAACTGGCTGAGGCTCTGCACGGCACACATATGGGCAGAGACGCCCATCCATACGCACCTCCACCCGTACACACAACTGGGCCATGTTTACACACACTTGGGTCACAAGCTGAGGGTCACACGGATTCACCTCAAACAGAAGTTGCACACTCATGATTAAATGTGGATCCTTTAGTCAGATGGGCCTGGACTCAGGTTCCAGGCTTACCAGTTCTTCTTTGACCATATGGGTGAGCTTCAATCGAGCTTCATTTGCTTTGTCAGGAAAATGGGGAAAATAATGGTAACTACCTAGTGAGAGTGAACGCATTTAAAACACACTAAGTACAAAGCTTCACACATGCTAAATGGCAATGTTTGCTATTGTTGTCAATGTTATTAAGAGTACACAGGGAGTTCCCTGGCGGTCCAGTGGTTAGGACTCAGAGATTTCACTGCGGGGGCCCGGGTTCAGCCCCTGGTCAGGGAACTAAGATTCCACAAGCGTAAGGTGCGGCCAAAAAAAAAACAACAACAACTGTACACAGCTGGACTTCTGAACCACTAAAGGCCACACTCTGGAGAGTCAGGGATATGCAAAGCATGAACACACACACACACACACACACACACACACACACACACACACACATACACACACACACACACACACACATTCACACACCAGGAAAACCAGGCTGCAAAGACCTTAGGTACCCCCTCTGTATTCATAATTCGCTAGCAGACCTGCTGCCCTCCTTCAGTCCTGCACCCCATCCCTCCCGCCCCTTCTCAGGCTGCCTCACAGCTGTGTGAGGGCTGGAGTTCAGCCCCTGGGGGGCTCAGCTGGGCTTCTCTGAAGACAGCTTAAGAGGGCATCAACTTGCCCCCTTGACAGCCCCTTATTACCCCTCTATCTCTGGTAATTAACCCCCAGGGGGCCTGGGCCCCCCTGGGGTTGGGAGGTGACGGTAGGGACTCCTCAGACCTCACTGGCACATAGTTGGGGTGAAACTGCAGAGCCACCAGGCTGTCTGGGGAGCTCTGGCTCAGAATTCAAAACGTGCTGGTCCTCATTTCTTAATGGTGTATGCAGGGTGCTATGGACTGCCCAACGGGCATCTGAGGCATGATGGGTAGAGGCTGAGGTGCTAGGAGTGGTTCCCTTTATTAACGGCCAGAAAGTCAGGATCACTGAAGAAAGTCACTGAGGGGCCACAAGGCTGAGGGGTATGGGGCCTGGAGAGATGGCGCAGGGCTCACCACTCACTTCCAGGACCCAGGGGACACAGCTGGTCCAAGAGGGAGAGGCACCGGTCACTTGAGTCACAAGGGTCAGGACAGGCACCTGGGGGAGAATGGGATAGTCATAAGCACCCTCGTCTGCACCACACCCAGCCGAGATGGACTCCACCAAGATCCACCCCGCTAGCGTCCCAGGACTCACTGAGAGACTGAGGGAGTGTCGGTCCGGTTGTCGGCTGTCACAGGCTAGGGCTGGGCGTCGTGGCTGGCGTGCAGGACCTGGGAGGCCCGGGGCTGATGCCCTGGCTGGCGTAGTACTCCACCACCTGCCGGGGCACCTCGGCCAGGACGCACTTAGCTAGCGCAGAGGGTGCGGCCTGGGATGGGGACGGGGGTGTGGTTAGGGGCGGGAGAGTGGGGGAAGGAGGGGCTCAGGTAAGAGGCGGGGCTTCGGGTGGCCGGCTGAGCTCCAGCGTCCTTCGCAGGACATCAATCAAGTGAGAGAGACTGGTCAGATTTGGGCGGCAGGAGGAGCTGAGGAGTCCTTCAGCAGGGAGGGGCCTCCGGGCACTCACGTCCTTGAAGTCCCGGAAGGGCACGAACTGGACGATGTCGCGAGCTGCGGGCACCCCTCGGGGGCAGCGCAAGGGACCGTCATCGCCGTCCAGCAGCCGCATGTCGGAGAAATCGGCGTTGCCCACGCCCACGATGATGATGGACATGGGCAGGCGGGAGGCGCGCACGATGGCGGCGCGGGTCTCAGCCATGTCGCTCACCACACCGTCCGTGAGCACGAGCAGCACCGAGTACTTCTGAGGGCAGGCAGAGGGGGAGGAAGGGTCAGCTCTGCGGCCTTGGCACCGGCCCCAAGCCCGGGCCTCACCCGAGGACACCAGGTTGCCCGCTTCAGCTGGGGCTCCTCACCGTGGCTTGGCCAGTGCTCTGCTCCCGCTGGGCTGGCGCCGCCACGCGGTTAATGATGGGGGCCACGTTGGTGGGGCCATAGAGCTGGATCTGGGGCAGGCAACGGCGATAGGAGGTGATGACCCCCGAGATCTCTGTGGGCAAAGAGGTGAGGAGGGCAGAGATTAGCGGGAGCCCTTCCTGAACCCGCTTAAAGCAAGGAGGTGCTTCTCTGTCTGAGGACTGCCCTGCCACCAAGTTCTTCACTAAGCAGGAGAGTTGGACGGTCCAGGTGCTGGCAGAGTTGGGTGGGCAGATACTGGGCCAGGGGCTGGAAGTCTTACCAAATGAAGGCGGGTGTTGGATGGGTGAAGGGGCTGGGAGCAGGGCCCAGGGGAATGGAGTCTGTGCTCCTGCATGGGGTGTACAGGAGTAGGCAAGCTGCATGCAGGGAGGCGGGGCTGGTGGGAATCTCCTCTCTTACCTTCACACTCAGGATTTTCCGGGTCAAAGTTGATAGCAAAGTCATGGGACACCTGTGAGGGTAGGGTGAGGCCAGCCAGGGCATGTTTTTCCTTCTCGTCTGACCCTCCCAACATCTGCTCCCTTCCCCTCGCACCCAGCCTACCTCAAAGTTGGGGGGGATTCGAGCCCCAAAGCCAAACGCTGGGAACCGTTTGTCACTGGGGAGAAGAAAAGTCTGTGGGGGCCCATTGGGCAAGGCGTCCCTGCCTGTCCAACACCCTGACCTCCTGCTACCTGTCGTAGTCCTGGCAGATGCCTCCCACTGCACGCAGGGCCTGCAGGTAGTGGTTGGGCTGGCGGGGGCTCAGGCAGTGCAGGGACTGGCTGCTCCTCGGGTCCCCGTTGGAGGCGGTGAAGTCAATGGCCACCTGGTGGAGATGGGGAAATTGTTATGGTGCATCCGTGAGCGCCAACAGAGAGGCTGGGCCAGAGCTAGGGCCTGTAGGGAGGCCTAAGGTGAATCTAAACAAGCCCACCGGTAGTCTCATCATAGAGTCGGGTGAGGGGAACAAGCTGACCACGCTAAGGCTCATGAGAGGTCCAAGGAGGGGCAGTGGGGATTCTGAGCTCTTTCTGTTCACTGTGGGCCTAGCCCCTCCCTCTTGGCCATGTCCCCGTCCCCTGGGCCTTTACCGTGAAGTTGATCTGGCAGCCGCCCATGATGTAATCCAGGAAGGTGTGCACCTTCTCCACCTGGTGGGAAGGGGGGAGTAAGGTGGAGGGATGGTCCCTTGAGGAGGAAGCTGGGTGGGGCTTCTGCAGCAGAAAGGGAGGGGCCAGAGTTTTTGAGGTTGAAGTTGGTGGTGGATAGGGCAAGGGTTCTCAGTTCCCAGGAGCAGAGAAATGATCTTTGAAATGAGGGCAGGGTTGAATCTGAGGTTGCCTCGGGGGTCGGGGTGGGGCAGGGCTTGAGGCGGACACTGGAATTTACCGTGCATTGGGCCAGCACTACGGTCCCTGAGCTCTTGTAATTCTTCTTCTTGTCCCGGTACTTGGGGTTGATACAGTCCCACTGCATCTAGACCCCACATACCCCACAAGCCCAGGGTCACATCACGTGACCCTTCCTCCCCCTTCCAGTGGAGCCTCCCAGAGTGAGACCGCCATGGCTCAGTCCTCAGGCTGAGCCCAGGGCTTTCCACCCTCTCCACCTCCTATCACGTGAGGGGGGGCTCTTCAGCATCACCCTCGGGATTCTCCCAGGGATCTTGGTGGGGTTCTGGCTGAGGGTCTTTGTGGCACCTCCTGCCCAGGGTTTGCTGTTCCTTCCTGCATCTCCTGGAAGGTGCTGGTGAACTCGCCGATGAAGTCATGCTTCCCACTGGAGTCATAGTCATACACCAGGAACTGAGAAGGCAAGGGGGGTGGGGCGGTCAGGGTCGGGGAGGCTTTGCAGAGGTTCCTGGGGGCAGGAGAGGGACTCAGGGTGGTAGGGGCCCAACAGTCACTAGGCCCAAACAGATGTCCTCAACCTGCCTAGAGAAGCCACTTGCTGAACTTCATCCTTTGTCTCAGTCCGGCAGGGACTTTGGCCTCTGCTAGAAGGCACACACATAGGAACATTGAGCTGTGACTGGTTCTTTACCCGCAGCGGGAAGGGGTATCACATGGGGGAGAGGGAGGGGCTTGCACACTCGGGGGTGGGGGTGAGGGTGGGGGAACGGTCTCCGGCAGAGGCCGGATGCTCCAACGGGCCACCCTTGTTTGCAGGGGCCTCACCTTGAGAGGCCGGTGGACATCGCAGCTGCACAGCGAGTGCAGGGACAGACGGAACGGCTCCCAGCTGGGGTTCAGATTGTTCTTCACCACCTTGAAGAGGCACAGAGAGCTGGTCACCCCTGATCTAGTTTCCCCTGCTCTGCCCTTCCTCCTTCCTTCCTCCCAGCCCCAGGCACCAACCTCTGTCCTCCAGACCAGCTGGTCGCTCTGGTCCCCATTGGTCTTATAGATCTCCATGAAAGGGTCAGACTTGCTGAACAGATCCTGGGGACACGGGGGAAAGCGTCCATGAGCCTGGTGAGGTCTGAGGGGGAGGTGGCTAACACCAAGAAGGGAGCAGAGCTGGGACCTGGGATTTGTCCTGAGCAGGGGGGCTAGGCTCCCTAACAGTAGAGATGGGGACCTGGACTCTGGGTTTCCAACCTTGTTGTCCAGCTTGTGGGCTCTGAAGGTGAGCTGCACATAGTCATTGGTGCCAGATACCTCTTCGGCCACGATCTGCAAGGCGGACACAAATGATGGGATTCCCCCAACCCACTCCCACAAGGCCCTTTCCCTTAGGTGGGAGCTAGCCATGATGTCACCATGGATGTCCATGCAGGGGCATTGAATGCCCTGCCCGAGGGTGAGTACAGGTGACTTTGCCTACCGTGATGGTGGACTTGCCCGCGTTCTTCCCATTCTTCAGGAGCAGCGGCTTAGTGACCTTGGTCTGTGACACAACCTAGGGATGGAGGTGGAGGGGGGCCCAGCTGTGACACCCCCACCTGCTTTGGCCAGGGTACAAGGGACAGGGTAATAAGGGCCCTTTGAGCTCTCACAGGGGCTGCGCTTGGGCTAGGATTGGACTTAATTTCCACAGCAACCTTAACGGGTAGGCACTGTGACCCGCATTGTTTAGATGAGGAAACTAAGACTCAGAGAGGTTAAATATCTAGCCCAAGGCTGCACAGCTGGTGAATGGTGGAGACGGGGTCCAAGCCCCGACTGAACTAGCTCCAGAGCTTATCCTCTGTCTGTTGGCTTCCAGAGGCAGAGCGATGGGGGTGGGGGTGGGGGTGGGGTGGGAATGCAGACCTGGCCCAAGGTGCACTCGGTAGAGCCGAGGAAGGTGTCATTGCGGGGGCTGGTGGCTCCGTCCTCGGCATCAAACACGTGGAACTGCAGGGGCTGCTTCTCCTCAAAGAAGTACTCGAGGGCCAGCACCCGGGAGAAGACAGGGCTGGAGCAGGAGCGCAGCACCTCTGTGCGCTCCACCTGCGGCAGAGGGGAGCGTGTCCTCTGGGAACCTGGGCTGCTTTGCCTTGCCCTGGACCGCCCCGGGCTTGCCTGCCTTCCTCAGGCTTCCGCACCCCAGCGACTAGCTCTTCTCTCCCTGGGCTGAACCCCAAGCTCAGGGTGTTGCCAGCCCCCAGGACCATCAGCCCGCTGGGGCTGTCATATTTGGGAGCGGTGCCACTGACTTCGGGGGCGATCTCAGGACCCAGTGGGACTCTGTGGGCTTTGGAATCTGTAAAACGGTCTGTGTGCGTAACGATGGCATCCCCATCCGCGGGGTTACCCACACAGCCTGGAAGAGGCCCCTGGGAGTCCTGACAGTCCCCCACGAGGCTGTCACTGCCCCCACCAGCCTCCTCCCTCTCAGTCCCGGAGGTGAGTGAAGGAGATCCCAGCCGCTCTCACCTCCACCCACTGCTCATCGGAGTGGAGCTTGAGCAGCACGCAGGGGTGGGGCTTGGTGAGCGTGTCTCGGTCTAGGAGGCCGTGGCAGGACACCCGCAACTCCACTCTCGAGGCCCCCAGCGTCATGGCTGGGGGCTCAGGCACCCATGCCATCTCCGGGTTGGACATGTCACTGTGGGGACAGAGCAGATGGCCTGGACACTGGAAGGGGAACCCCTGCCAGGGGCGGGGTCTGTCTCTGGGAGCCACGGCCCCACCCCTTTGCCCTTCTCCCTGAGGCCCTGGCATCTCATGGACCTGCTTCCCAGTGACCTCGCTCAGCTTCCCCTGAGCACTGAGCTGGCGAGGGTGGAGGACCCGAGCCCTCCACTCCTGCACAGTCCAGTGCTCCTGTCACCCCTGCTGGCCTCATATGCGTGGATGGGGCTGGAGAGGGCTAGAGGGCTGGGGGGGGGTTCCTGGCAGCCTTGCTCCGCGGCCATCAATTGATCTACACTTTCTGCTACCTCAGCACCTTCTGCTATTTCCTGACTGATGTCTGAGTCAGCGCTGCACTCAGTCTTGGCTCAAAGGAGCTAAACTGGGGCAAGGGGTCCCTGGCAGTCTGAAGAGGATGGTCAGGAATGGAGGCTGCAATGGGCAGGAGGAGGCAGATTGGAAGGTACCCTCCGGGGCTGTCCCCATCCACCTCCCCCGACTCACCTTCTGGTTGGCTGACGGAAAGGGAGGGATGGTGGGCTTGCAGAGTGAGAAGCAGAGCCCAGTCCCTGCTGAAATCTCCTCCAGGTTCCTGGCAGTGGCTCCCACTATGACAACGCTGGCTTTCCTCCCCACCTCCCCTGTTCTCACACTTCTTGGCAGCACTGGCACTGTCTCTTAGCGACAGGATTTTTGGGGAGCCTCGGCCCCCTCCATGCTGCCCGTGGGATGCACGCACGCCACCCTCCCCCAGCAGAGGCACTAAGCTTCGGGCAGCAGCAGGCAGGGGTCCGCTGGCCTGAGTTCATGGCGGGGCCATCCATCTATCTTTGTCTGTCCACATCTCAGGGTGAGGCTGTCTGATCCCATGTCGTGCTTCCCCAGCGAGTGTCCGTTGGTGTGTCTGAATGCCCCCACCCCGTGTCTGTCCCCTAGTCGGGTGTCGGTCTTCAGGAGGGTGTGACAGTTCCCCTACCTCCCTCAGAACTGGGACCCTTCCCTGGCTGGGTCCCCCCCTCCCCACAGCGTGTGCCTTTCTGGAGACGTGAGGGAGGGTCTGAGTTGAAGGGGTCCTCTGCATTCCAGCCACAAGTCTCCCAGCTCTCACAGGTCCCCTGAGTTGGGCAGGGGCATGTGATGGTGAGGGTATTGGGCAGGACTAGAGACCTCTCTGGAGGCTGGGGGCGATGTTGTTATGGAGACTGGGCCAGGCTGGACCGGGCTGGGGCTGGGCTAGGGAGGAAGGGTGGGCTCACCTGGGCTCTAGGCGGGGGCTCCTCTCTCCAGCTCTCTGGCCCTGGCCCTGACTCCTTTGGTGTTCCAGCCGCTGGCGCAGGCTCCGGCTCCGGCTCTGCAGCTATTTATGGGGCCTGGATGGGGAGGGGTGGGGGGGGCCGCAGCACCAGCTCCCCCCGCACAGACCGGTTGGGAGGGAGAAGAGGGGAGGGGCAGGGCCACTGCCTAGGAGGAGCCACAGAGCCGGAGGAGGAGGAGGGCGGGCTGGGGGTGGCTCAGACGCAGGACCCCTGCAGACAGTGACACACATCCTCCCCTTCATGCCACACCCACACCCCGCATCACAGAGATGCACACGTTGCGGTGGTGCGTGCACGCACACACATTCACACCGGGAAATGATGGAGACATATGCACACACGACTCACAGGCTCACACGTATCTTGACACAAACAGGTGCCAGCACATAAACTCACTGTGACACCATGACAGTTACAGCCCTACGCATACACATAGGGAAACACACCCGGTCTCACAACACTCTCTGTATCACATTTGCTAAGGACATTCACAGTCATATAGAAAAGAACACTGGGCTATACTTGTCACACACAACATACTCTCATTCACGCCAACCAACCCGAATACGACAGAATGGAGATCTTCACGTGCTTCTTAAAAACCATCATGTACCATGCTAAGGCTCATAACTTTGAGAATACAAAGTTCCCTAGCCACCTTTTAACAGGGAGACGAGGAAATGGACACAATCGCTTAAGGGAACACAGTGTCACATCCTGGTCGCGAAGCCCCCTGAAGATAGGGGGAGATGTGCTGGACTGATTCCTGAGGCATCTTCCTGGTACCCACAACTCCCCCCTCCACCCCGAGATTCAACTCATGTGGCCACATCCTTGTAGGACGGGCCGTGCCACACACAGATCTCGAGGAAACAAGACAATCATTCTCTAGTGAGGCCAGGGGAAGTGAGCAATTGCCCGGGAAGCTGCATGCCACGAGTGAAGACATTTGGGTACATGGTGATCTGGGATGAGTATGACAGAGGGGTCACCAAGACGTCTTCACCCGCCATCCCCGAAACTGCTTGTGTATTAAGGTAGCAGCCATTTATTGAGCATCTCCTGGGTGCCAGGCACTGTGCCAGAGGTTGGGGCTACACAGGTAAATAAGACCCAGCTCCTGCCCCTGGGGGAGGTGCGTGTGTATGGAACAAAAATCACACAGAGATGATCAGCCAATGCACAAATGCAATGAGGTATGACAGGTGCAAAGTACGGACCTATTCAGGATGCAGCGGGCCACAAAGAGGGAGGGCTCAATTTGGATGAGTCAGGGGAAGGCATCAGGAAGGGCTTCACAGAGGAAGAGGCTATTGAGCCCAGTCTTTTTTTTTAATATAAATTTATTCATTTATTTATTTTTGGCTGCGTTGGGTCTTCACTGCTGCACGCGGGCTTTCTCTAGTTGCGGCGAGCGGGGGCTACTCTTCGTTGCGGTGCGCGGGCTTCTCATTGCGGTGGCTTCTCTTGCTGTGGAGCACGGGCTTGGGCTTCAATAGTTGTGGCATGCGGGCTCAGTAGTTGTGGTGCACGGGCTTAGTTGCTCCGCGGCATGTGGGATCTTCCCGGACCAGGGCTCGAACCCGTGTCCCCTGCATTGGCAGGCGGATTCTTAACCACTGCGCCACCAGGGAAGTCCTTGAGCCCAGTCTTGAATGCCAAGCTGGTATTTGTTAGTACACTGATGAGAAACGATTAATTTTAATTATCGATCTTCTCCTGCTCTAGGCACTTCCGCTCACCTGCAGGCCACTCTACTGTTGAGATTTCTGACTACTGATGGTGCCCCCAGGATGACACAGTACCATTTAATTCCACCATTAGTGAGCCTGCCTGTGCATAAACATATACACACACACACACACACAGAGCACACTGCTCCCCAGTCTCTTCCTGGGACACTGGGATCTCCCCAATCCCACTGCACCTCCCCAAAGCCCAACACACACTGGTGTTGGTGCCCCCGCTTCTCCAGCCAGCCCAGCCAAGACCCTGCACATAACAGCCACCCTTCTTGGGGACTTCTGAGTCCCCTCCCATCCAGCAGCTCTCCAGTCTTTCCTACCTCTCCCCTTAGAGCTCTAGCCCCATCTCTGGGGGGGATGTTCCCCACTTTTCCCCACTGTGGGGCTTGAGGGAAGGGGAGCAGCTGGTGGGAAATGGAAGCAGAGAATGGGGAAAACAGCAGAGACTCGGGCAGGTGGTGATTTTGGTTTTTTTATTCTATACAAGTGGAGAGAGAGCCCCTGGGGACAGAGGGAGAGATCTGCCCTCCCAGGTGAGGAGACACCCCCCACGCCCCAGGTCTGCAGAGCAAGCAGAACCTCTCTCTCCAGGCTGCTCCCTCCCTTCCTGACCCCCAGGCCTCATCCTGCTGTACTGCGTCCGTGGGACAGGGGCTGGCAGAAGGGCCTGGAGGTGCGGGGATGGGTGGGGGTCTGAGTCCTTGTGAGGCACATGTCGAGAGGAGGGCTGGGGGGGTGCTGCAGCGGCTGTCACCCTGTTCCTGGCTCGCTGGCTCCTGCTGGGGGAAATCCAGGGAGTCCTGTTTCCCAGGCAGGGAGAGCCAGCCACGCCGTGTGGGCGGCCTCGTCACATGGATGGGTGGGAAGGGGGACCACCCTCTAGCCCCCCCCTCTGGCACCTGTGGGGTCAGGGGGCTGTCTTCTATCAGGCTCCAGCTTGTCACAGGACTGTGCCCGCCGTGTCCTCTTGGGCTTCAGGGGGGCAGTCCGGCGGCCCGGATCTGGGGGCCCTGAAATGACAGTCAAGGCAGGCCTGGCCCATGAGTGGGGCTCACAGGCTGGGCACTCATCCAGGCTATGACTTCTGGCTGTCTGTCACTCATCCTGTGCCCAGGAAGGGACCCGATGTGGGCAGCAAGGCCCCAGAGGTGCCCCACACCCCCTTTAGCCAGGTGGCAGACCTTGGACCTCAGGCTCCTCTTGGTCCTGCTGGGAGCCCAGCCTCAGCCGGGGTTTGTTCATTCCTGGGGCCGCATCCCCAGTCTCAGCCTCCTCCGTGCCCCCTGGCTCCTGGGGGAGCCGGCGGCCCCTGTGCACAGCCACCGGCTTGGGGGGCCGCAGAGCTAAAGGAGGGTCCTGCAGCCGGCACAGAAGGAAGATGCTCAGTCAGTCAGTTTGTCCTTCTGCCTCCTCAAAGTGCCCTCCCCGCCGCCTTGCTGGCTCTCACCTTGGCGTTCCTGGCGGGAACCGTCCTCTCTGGGAACAGGGCCCCCTCCTTCTCCTCCTCCCCATCTTGGGATGCTGGGCTGGGGCTCTGGCAGCTGTGGTTGGGGGCGCTCTCCTCAGCTGGGGGATGGGAAGAGAGAAGAAACTGCAGGAAAAGACATTCTTGCACAGCCCTCCCTGTCCCTTGTTCCTGTGAAGCCCTGGAGGCCAGGACCTTCCCCTCCAAGCCCACTTGCTCCCATGTCTCTGCCTCGGATGTCCCCTTCTGCTCTCATGGTCCCCAGGATCCTCCTGAGCCTGTCACCTCTGCAGGGGGCTCTGGCTGACCCTCTTGAAGAGCAGGGACAGAGCCAGGGCCCGCGGCCTGCCGGTTCCGCAGGCATGGCTGCCCATCCAGGGCTGCAGTGCCCCGGCGCCCTGCCAAGGCTGCAACCTGGCGCTCCTAGAACTCTCCGCCAGTCTGATTTAGATGGTGAGTCTGGAGGAGAGGTGCCTGGCACCCTCACCATTCCCCCTACCCTGCCTCCGTGGCTTTAGGCACCCTGGACCCCAGGATGTGCCACGTGTTTGGGGTTGTCCGTGTGTGTATCTGTGAGGTGCGCGTGAGGAAGCCCAGGAAGGTGCCGGCGGTTAGGGTGTGTGCAGGGAGCACCCGACAATCACCGTCTCCTAAATGAAGGATGGAGCCCCTCTTCCGGTGTCTTAGCTAGTCTGTGTGGGAGATGGGATCATCAGCGAAGAGGACCCCGGCGCTGGGTAGGCCTTGGAGGATGGGGCAGGAGCTCAGGCACTGCCAAGCCTCGGGCCAGCCTGGCTCCGCACCGCGCCCTTATGCCCTAGCCCTGGGGTGGGAGTGGAGGACGGAAGGGAGTGTCAACCTCTCCAGGGAGATTTGTCCCTGTCACTGTTGTTGGAGGGTCACCTTCCAGACCTGGGGGAACTGAGGCTGATGCCAAGCTGACTGGCTTTCCTTTAGCTGCTCCCTAAGTGAAAGGTGCTCTGAACCCAGCAGAAGGGAGGTGTCATACTATGATTCCCCCGCCCTTTATTCTGGAAGGTGAATAACCTGTCAACACTGTGGGTGGTGACTGAGCCGGCACTTAACACCCAGGGTGTCTGACCTCCGAGGCAGGGGGCTCTTGCCCCTGCTCTGGGGTACCTTTCTGCGTGAGCGGAGGATGGCCTGGTGAACTATTTTGGGGGGAGACTGGAGTGTTGGAGGTGGGCCTGGTATGGCTGGTACTGCCCACCCTTTCCCCAGCTGGGGTGCAGAGAGAGAGTCCTTCTTTACAGAGGGTGCCGTTCTGCTGATGGCCCCCGCTCTAGAGAATTCCCCGAACCGCCCACGAAGTGTTGTTCCTTGTAGGCTAAGCCTGGCAAAGCCACTTCTGTTCTGTGGGACCTTTCTTTGGATTGGGTTGTTTCTTTTGGATGTAGTTTTGTAGCTATACTGAAGCATTTGCACAGTGTTGACATTTTACTGCTCCCCCTTAGTTGGCTTCTGTCTCTTTGGACATAACCCGGGCCTTCAGAGCTGCTGCCAGAGAAGAGGCTTTCCATACCTATGTGCCACGTGGCCTCTGCTCGGCGCATGGCACTGAAGCTCGGCTTGGTGCTTTGGGGTGGTGGTGGGGGCTTCCAGGCTCCAGGCCCTGGAGTGGAGGGAGGGGATGGGAAAGGGGAAAGGGGAAAAGGCATGTTAGCAGGGGCCCTGAGAGACGGGGCAAAGGAAGGACGTGAGGGCGATCATTCTCACCTGCATCGTCCGAGGAGCGCCGTTTCTGCCAAGGCTGGACGCTGCCCTCCAGGTCTGGGCCTGGGCCCTGAAAGGACAGCTGAGTCAGGTCATTAAAAAAGTCCCTTCTGCGTGGGGACTGCAGTTAGCAAGGGGCTTCTGCTCTAGCATCTCATTAGTCCCTAGACATTCGGACTGTTTTCCCCAAAGAGTGGCACTCATACCACCCCTAGGGGCATAAGAAATGGTTTACACGAATGAACATACGGTTATTTTAATATGTGTTTATTTTATGTGTAGTAGAAAAAAACATGACTAGTACAACAAGCCTGTGATTCTAAAGATGAGAATGCTTAGGTCCAGACTGAGTTTAAAAAGGTGAGTTGAGGGATTTCCTGCCGGCTCAGTGGTTAAGAATCCCCCTGCCAATGCAGGGGACACAGGTTTGAGTTCTGGTCCGGGAAGATCCCACATGCCGCAGAGCAACTAAACCCGTGCGCCACAACTACTAAGCCTGCGCTCTAGAGCCCACGAGCCACAACTACTGAAGCCCATGCGCCTAGGACCCGTGCTCCGCGAAAAGAGAAGCCACCGCAATGAGAAGCCCGCACACCGCAACGAAGAGTAGCCCCCGCTCGCCGCAGCTAGAGAAAGCCCGCGCGCAGCAATGAAGACCCAACGCAGCTATAAATAAGTAAGTAAATAAATAAATAAATTTATCTTCAAAAAAAGGTGAGTTGATTTAAATAAAAATATTATGTAAATAATGCCGTGGTATGTGGAGAAGGTGAAAAGCAGTCATAAAAGTGGTAATCAAATCAAAATTTGGGAAACAGCTCTAGAGGTAAGTATTTTTAGGGCCACACAATTTATAAGGAAGCAGAGGCTCCAGAGTGAGTTGTCCAGGGTTGTGCGGCAAGTGTAGGGGCAGAACTGCAGCTGACACTTTCTACTCCAGAGTGTCGCTCTCTCCACTGACCTACCAACTGCAGGGCCGTGGGGAGGGGAGGGTGGTATGCAGGGACCCACGGGACCCTCAGTTCGCCTCCCCAGGTTCCGCTCACCTCTCGTTTCCCATCGAAGCTCCAACCCTTGGCTCTTCCCAACCCAGGAAGGGCGACACTGTGGACCCTTGGCTGCTGTGCTGTCCCAGGGGCCCGGCCCCCCTCCCCAGGCTCTGCCCCGTCGGTGCCCTGAAACAAGGTTTCGGGTTTAGAATCAGTTCCCGATGGAGAAGGGGCTCCACAGGCAGCAAGGGAGCAGGGGAGGCCCCCAACCCCTCAGAGCCCTCTGCCTGGGGAAGCCCTATCCAGACCCTCTGAGTCTTTCCACTGCCCTTATTTGCATGGTGGACTCCCAGCATGCGCTGCGTCACCAGGCTTAGCCCAAGGAGCCCAGGAGCGAGGAACTGGAATGACCAAGTTCCCGAGTGCTAACAATCTCCCGTTAATTGCCTAGCGTGGGGTGCGTGGATGGGCTATGTGTGGGGCAGCAAACCAGGACTCAGCACCCCTGCCTCACTTACCATCTTCTCGCGGAAGGAAGGCCCCCGGCCCCCGCCAAATGCAGGGAGGAGCCTGCTCTCCTCTTCTGGGCTCCAGCAGGGGGAGGAATTATTGCCGAGGCTGGGGGGATCTGGGCTGGGGGGGCTCTCCTGAGTCGGGGGCGGGGGCGGGGGTGGAGGGAGGAGGAGCCCGATGGTGGGGGACCCTGGCCCCCTGTCCCCCTTGAAGCTCCGGGGCCGGCGAAAGTGAAACAAGCCTCGGCGCCTCTTCTTCTGGAGAGGAGGGAGTGGCGGCTCCGAGGGGCCTGGCCGCAGGGTCCTCAGAGTCCGGGGGTAGCTGGGCAGGGTCGGGGTGGGTTAGTGACAAAGTCGTGGGGAGATACCTCGGTCAGATGCCGAGGTCGTTCAGGGCCCAGGGTGGTGCTGGCGTTAGGCCAGTCCTGGCTCTCCGGAACCTCCAGCTATCCTGTCTCATCTAGTCTTTCCTGCCGTTCCATAACCCTTTCCACCTATTCTCAGGGGATGGTGTCCTCACCTTCCCTGTCACAACCCTCCAGCAGCCTCTTCCCTCCCAGGCACCCCTCCCCCCATCTCCTCTCAGCCTCTCCAAGTGACCCAGTTCCTTCTGGCGAGATGCCGGGGAGTGTGTGCAGGACAGTGACAGAACACACCCTCCAGGCCTGGTACCACTAACCGTCACCCCATTCCAGGGCCTGCTATCCCCCCAACCCCAACCCCGCTGTGGTGGTTCACTCTGGTCCCATTCTTTTCTGCTGTCATGAGGGGATTCAGAGAACATTCAGAGAACATGGGCTAAGGGCTCGGTGTGGAGGAAAGAGAACGTGGGGGAATCTCCCAGAGAGACTGGATTTGGAGCACTGCCATTGGAGAGGGCTCTCTGGGAGATGGGTGGACACGGGAGCCCTCCAGGGCCTCGGGGCCTGCTGAAATTGGGGGTGTGCCTGGGCACCACACCTGGAGCTTTCATCCATAACCCTTCGGCTGAAGAAGTCCTCCAGCCCCTCATCCAGGCGGGTGGCCGTCCCGTTCTCCTGACGGGTCCCAGGTACTGGCGCCTGCTGGGAGGAAAGTCCTGTAGGATATCCCATCTGGGTGAGGAAGCCCTCCTCCCATCCACTCAAGGCCTTCCCCTTTGGACTTGGACTTGCCTCTCCTTGGCCCCATGGAAACTTAGACCTCAGGATACCTGGGCATTTCTTAAACTTGGTGACTCTTGACTCTCTCTCACCAAAAGGAGAACTGCCACTGTCTAGCAGACAGAGATTTCCTATCTGTGACAAGGTCTAGCTCCATCCAATCCGGATAACTCCTCTTCTTCGGTTCCACGGCCTGCCTGGGCCCCTGCCGAATCCCCCAAGGCTAGTACCTCTGGCACTGGTGTCCTAGAGCTAGAATCTCTGGCTCTGGCACTGCTAAGTGGAGTTGGTCCTCCTGTGGGGCTTTAGGGACTCACGCTGGGCCGACCAGGTCCTGGAGGGGTGGTCCTGGGGGGCCGGGGCCTCCCTTGTGTTTGATGCCTTAGTTTGTAGCCATGAGTGGGCAGCTCAGATAGACCTTCCCAAGAGCCACTAGCTGTGGGCTGGCTGCTCCCGAGTCCTGAGAACCAGCCAGGGGGGATCCCCAGGCTCCCCAGCTGGCTTTCCACGTCCTGAGGGCTCCCACCTGTGGGGAGAGCAGCGTTAGAGGGACAGGGAGAAAGCAGGCTGGAGAGGCAGAGATAAAAGAAAGGGAATCAGGGCCATCAGTGCGGAGGCTGGAAGACTCACTGATGAAGGCAGACACTGGCCGGATCTTGCGGCAGCGTTTCTGCTTTTTGATGGCCATGGTGTCCTGCAGAGACGGAGGCATACGGTGGGGCCAGGTGGCAAACGCCAGGAGCCTCGCCTGGAGCCTCCCATTCCTCATAAAGCCTTCTCTTTAGAGTCCATCCCGCTTCCCTGTCCTTAGGCGGCTGAGGCAATGGGACAAGGGAAGAGGCTGGGCGGGACCGGGGCAAGGGGATGAGACCGGCGAGGGGCAGAGAGTGGAGTCCAGGGAAGTAGAAGGGGACAGTGTTTTGCAGGGGCAGGGGCAGGACCAAGGTTAAGGAGGGGAGTGGGGGTGCTCACGATGTTGGTCCCAAGTTCATCATCTGTGGTCTCGTCACGGTCATGGTTCCGGCCTCGGCCCCGGGAGGACAGATCCTGTCCTTGGCACGGCCCCCCTGGCGGATCTGACAGTGTCTTTAGCTGGGCCAGGTGTCGGGCCTAGGGAAGGACAGGTGTGAACAGGATCCCAAGGAGGCCGCCCACCGCCCAGGACCTTGACAGGGAGGGCCGGTGGGGGAAGGTGCGGGCGATGCGGGGTGGAGGACATGTCTGGGCCTGGCTGAGGCCCAGAAGTCTTACCAGGCTCTTGTGGGAGTGGTACAGCTCCTGCAGGATCTCGTCTACTATGGAGTTGGTCAAGTAGGTGACAACTGAGAGCTTCACTTCACTGTGGGCACAGGGGCGTGGCTCAGCTCCTCCTTCCCTGCCCCTGAGCCTCTGCCCCAGCCTTCCCCAGACGCCTGAGGGGGCGGGCCAGCCGCCCCGGCTGCCCACGGAGAACACAGCTGCTGTATGAGGCACCTGGGATCCACCACCCAGCTCCACCCACAGCCCTTCCAGCCTAGGCGTGTGTGGAGGCGGAGGGTGGACGAAGACGAACTGAGGGCAAGGAGGGGCAGAGGGGCTCTGGGTCCGGCCCCTGGAGCTCCAGTGGGACAGAGCAAGGTAAACTGAGGTGTTGAGTGAATTCTGCCCGTCTCTGCTGTAAGAGCAGGAACCAGCACTTCTTGAGCTTGGCCATTTCACGGGTTTGTGTAATAATTTTCCTTCATTTTAGTGAGAGGTGGCACCCAGACTGGAATGAGAGAGAGCTCTAGGGGCCGTGAAAACTTGGGGGGATGGGCAGCGCAGTCCACGCACCCCAATTCTTTGTCCACACCTCCGAGGAGGCTGTGCTCTGTTTCTAGAGGTCAGTTCCTGGGGGTATGTGCGCGGCTGTGTGTACGTGTACACATGTGTGCACTGTTCGGACTCCTAAACCCCAGCTCAGCATTTAGACTGCTAGGGCAGAGATGAGTCAGACCCTGAATAGCAAGGTTGCAGTTGGTTAAAGATTCATCCCTCGTAATGTAGATTGTGTCATTCATTATTCATTGCTGATGGCTGGGCCCCCCCAAGTCCCTAAGTGCTCCAGGCCTAGTCCAGCCCCCCCCTCCAGTCCCACCCCCGCCTCTCACTCCAGCTTGTTCTGAATGTCCTGCCCCGCCTGCTCCAGCAGCGCCCCTCGGATGAAGTTCCGGGGCACAGTGACGCGCTCAGCCACATTGCTCAGCATCTTGTTGTGCCCTTCAGCCACCCGCATGGCCACGGGGCATAACTCTTGCGTTAGGCTGACCATGGACTCCAGGATCACCTAGTACGTGGGGAAAGGAGGCCAGAGCCCCAAGGAGGGCGGGGTCAGGGCTGGCCCCACAGTGGAAGAGACTCCAGCCTGTCTATTCCAGCCCCCCGTGGGGAGACTGAGGGGCCGGCCAAGGTCACAGGGCTGGTTAGCAGCAGAGCCTTGGACACTCAGGCTTCCCCACATCCTGGTCAGTGTCCTTTGCATCCTACTACATGGACACATGGACAGGGGAGAGTCAGTCCAAGGATCAGAGTCCAGAGGGAGAGCTCAGGGTTCAGGGGCTAAGGTTGAAACGAGCAGCAAATATCTGAGGCCGGGTCTCTAGCAATGCCTTGGCACAGTGGGAGTGTAGGTGCTCTCAGCTCTGCAACTCCTTCTTGCCCACGGTAATCCTCCCGTGCTGGCCTCGGCCCGTGCTTAGGGCCTTGGTCAGCACCGGGCTCCCTCCCCAGGACTTGCCTGCAGCTCCTTGTCCACAGCCTTGGACACCTCGCTGGCTACTGACTCCAGCCTCTGCCTCACGGGTCCGTCGTTGGCCAGCATGTGGCCCAGCTCATAGAGGCTGGGAAACAGCTGGGGAAGAAAGGGGCTCTGATCAGTAGGTCACAGTCTGGCCTCGCTGGGTCCCCGGCCTAGGAGGCCATGAAAACTTGGGGGGACAGGCAGTGCTGTCCATGGGCGCTCCTGGGCCTGGACACTCCTGGGCTGGCCTTCTTGGGCTCTCTAGACCGTCAGGGGAGGGCGGGGCTGCGGAGGGCTCACCGCCCGGGAGTTCTTGGCATCCTTGATGAGGTCCCGAGCATAGAGCAGCTCATCCTGCACGGGCTCCAGGGGGCACAGCCTCAGCGCCCGAACCTCCTCTTGCACCCGTCCGCACAGCCGCTGCAGCATCTGCATCACAGGCGGCAGGAGTGTCAGGGGGACTCCTGCATCTCCACCTTCCCAGGCGGGCCCCCAGGCGCCCCATTTCTGGGCCCCCTTGGGCAGTGCTACTGGTGCTGGCACCGACAGGGGTAAGGGTGATGTCTCCCGATGGCCTGTTCCCTCTTCTTCTTGGGATGCCCTCTTGAACACTCAGTGGAGCTCCCACAGTCCTGGGACCCCTTGTCTGGGACCCCCGCTGTTTGCACACATGTTCTCTCATGTTTGGGGCCCACGTTCTGCACGTCTTGTCTTTTTGCTCTCCCACATGCTCAATCCACTTATGGGCACCACACGATGCCTCTCTCATGACCCCTCCCGCCCCGACCTGCGCTCCATCACATCAGCCCTGTGCCCTGCATGCCCCACGTGTGCCCCCTGTGTCTCGGAGGGAAACGTTTACTTGCTCGGCGCTGCTGGTCACCAGGCCCTGCTGCAGCCTGAAAGCCTGTTCCTGCGGGCACGTCTGAGAATGGTTGTTCCTCACCAAGTACCACTGGATCTGGAGGTGATGATGGGTGGGTGGGGTGAGGGCCAGGGGATGTGGGCGGGCCCCTGCCCCTCAGGTTCCACCCTGCTCAGGCCGCCACCTTCTGCCAGACGTCCTCGGTACGCTCAGGGGCGCTGCGGTAGGCTTGAGAGATGTCGCTCACGGGGAAGGACATGAAGCGCAGCGTACGGTTGCTGTGGGACAGAGTGGCTCAGCTGGGTGGGATAGAACCTCCTGCTCCCCAGACCCCACCTCTTGCTGACCATTTCCCTCTTCTGTGGTCCTTCCTAACACTTCTATGCAAGTAGGTCAGGTGGACTGGGGTGGGGCTGGTATAGTTCAGGCCTGGTCCAGGTACAGGGAAGCTGGGGGCTAGCATCAGGGCAGGGCCCTGGTCTACTCACCTCTCCAGGGCCCTTGCAATGTCCAGAAAGCCTAGGGCAGACGTATTGTTCCGATCCCATAGGATAGTTCTGGGGAAAGGGTGAGCATTAGCGTATTACCCCTCCCTCGGGGTCTCTCTTAGGGGGAGGGGACACATCCCCCTCGGGAGCCTTCCCTCTTTTCCTGGGTAATGAGGCTGACTCAGAGATGGTCCTGGGACTAAGGGTCTCCTGGAAGCTGGGGTACAGAGCAGCGAGGCAGCAGGGAGGGCATGTATGTGCGTGGGGGAGGGCTAGGGCTCCAGGTGAGAGGGTCCAGGTGTGGGCCCCACCTGAGGGAGGAGTTTATCTGCAGGGCCTTAGACAGCATCTTGGCCCCGATGTCCTCCATGCCATTGCCGCTCAGATCCACCTTCGCCAGGCAGGTGTTGCTGCCCAGGGCGTTGATGAGGATGCTGGTGCGAAGCTTCAGCCGGGAGTCTGCCACTGACAGTGACTGCAAGGACTGTGTGGGCAAGTCGGGGGTTTGGCCCAGTCCCTGCAGCCCCTGTCACTGCAGGTCCCCTCCCAGGCCCAGGCACTCACACAGTCCTCTTCCTGGATTAGCTGCACCAGCTTGTGGAGGATCTCCTCCAGGGTCCTGCGGGGAGTCGGGGCTCAGAGTAGGAGGGGAGGGTGCTGGGGTCATGTTAGTGGAGCAGTGGAGGGGCGGTCAAGGGGAACACAGTGAGCCACAAGGATAGGTGATGATGGAGTGAGGGTCTGTGGGTATAGGCAGGGGCCCTCACTTGGCCTTGACGTTGAAGTTCTTGCCCAGGAACAGGTGCTTGAGGGACTTGTTCTTGCCGAGTGCGGGCACCAGTGTCAGGAGGTCCGAGTCGAACCCTGGCCAGTAGATGGGAGAGGCCTGGCCTTGAGGCCCGAAACTCACTGGAGTCTCCTTAGGGCTTCTCCCCCGTGCTCTAGGCCCCTGTCCGCACCTGGCCCCCAGGAAGGGAAGCGCCCCCACTCACCATTGTCTGACAGGTCCAGGCTGCCCACACAGGTGACAGCCCACAGCTGCTCCTGCAAAGCCTGGGCTCCAGCTGAGCGGAGCTGCAGGGACAGGGTGTGGGTGGAAGACAGGGCACCTTTAATGCTTAGAGATAAGAGGCGTCATGCCAGGATTCAAGGTCAGACCAGGTCTTCTCGGGTGTGAAATCTGGAGGCCCCTGCTCTATACCAGATCCTTCCCTAGGGCTCTCTCCCCTCCCTTCAGCCAGAAAAATGTCCAGGCTGCTGCTCTGGAGACAGCTCGCTCCTGCCATCTGGTGGGAAAGCCTGGTATCTCCCACCCCAAAGCGGTCAGCGAGGAGATCTGGAGACTGAAAATGACCTCTAGAAAGAGGGCCGCAGACCACAGACGGAGAGGGGAAAGTGGGGGTGAGGTCAGGGCGGGGGCGGGTCGCTGAGGGGTAGCGCGGAGGCAGGACGGAGCCAGAGCTTGACTTAGGGAAATGAACGGTGGGGTGATGGGTGGGGGACTGAGGGCTCACCTCACAGCTGCTGAGGTCCAGGTGCAGATCACTGAGGTGACTGTTGAGGGAGAGGCCCTGGAGCAGCGCCCTGTGGGAGGAAGGTCAGCAGGCCCGCCTTTACCCCTCACCCCCTTCTCCCAGGGTTCCCCCTCGGACGCCCCCCAACCCTGCACCCACCCGACCTGAGGGCCTCCAGGGGCAGCCTCGTGGCCGACAGGTTGATGTGGCTCAGGGTGTAGGTGCTGCTGAAGAACTGCTTGAAGGCAGGCGGGGCCTCCCGACCCTTCCTGCGGAGATGCCTGGGGTCAGCAAGGGAGGGGGTGCCCACGACTTGCCCCGCCCCTCCCTGCACCCCTGTGCTCCCACCTGTGGGAGCAGCTGTTGCGCGCCAGGTTGAGGTAGGTGAGGTGGGAGCAGCAGCCGTGGAGCAGGGCGCCCAGAAGCTGTGGGGTGGAGACAGGGTGCGTCTCACCGGGCTGGGAGGGCTTCTGGGAGGGGTGACGAGGACTCCCTCCTCCCCCCCAACCAAGGTCCTGGCGCTTCGTCCTCTGCGGTCAGTCTGTGAGGGCCCCGCTGCGCCTGCCTACTTAGACTCTTCAAGCCTCAGTTTCCCCTCTGTGGAAAGTGGGTCAACTCCCACCTGCCTGGCCCCCAGGGGGTGAGAGGCTCATAGGCAGTGGATGTGTAAAGCCAGGGTGCCCACAAGCTCATAAGGTGCCTGGTTCAAGTTAGGGAAGGAGTCCTTTCCTCCGGTGGACTCAGCGCTACGCTGGGGCTCACGGCTGAGGAACAGATCCGGGCTGGCTTTCAGGCACAGCCAGCACAGCCTTGGCGGCGCACGGATAAAATGCTGCACAGGTGTGAGCTTTGGCGTTGATTTGTAATTCAGCTGAACCTGAAGCCATCCTGCCAGCTCTGCCCACCTCTGTACTCAAGGAGGGGGTGACCCACCCCAGCCTCCCCGGATCACCACAGGCTGGCTGCCCCGTCACCAGCCCCTCACCAAGTCGATGGCGCAGTCAGTCCCCGCCAGGTCCAGGTGCACCAGGGCATTGGGCTGGGCCAGGAAACTGTAGAGGGCCTGGGAAGGAAGGACAGAGGGGTTGCAAGTGAAGGGGTGACAGAACCCCTCCCCTCCCCAGGACCTCAGGCCCTGAAACCCGAGTGGGCCTCTGCAGGGGCTTGAGGCTATATTCGTGGACTCACGTTGGCCTCATCTGTGGCGAGCAGCCCAGGGTTCTTGCTCAGGTCCAGGTATTGAAGGGAGCTGGCAAAGGCCGGGTTGGCCCCGAAGGTCTGGCCCAGCGCCTGGAGCCCTGAGCACAGCGGGCACTGGGCTGGGTTGGCCACCCCCATGAACTCTTCCCCTTGCATACAACTCTTCCCCACTCTCCAAATGTGGCTCCTTTCCCTTCTTTGATCCCTGGGATGCCGTGTGAGTGTATGGGTACACCTCTGGGACTCGACACCCAGGCAGTGCTGGGGGAGGGTCAGAGTCAGAGGTCGGGGTCCCGGGGCAGGTACCTCGAGGGGAAATGGCAGTCTTGGCCAGGCACAGTTTGGTGAGGCCAGTGGGGAAGCAGAGGAGCTGCTGGCTCAGGCTGAGGAAACCTGGGGAGTGGAGAGAGAAAGGGGCCCACTGAGAGATGGGCAGTGGGGGCAGGTGGTGCAGAGCCAGACTGGGCGCTTGAGTGGGGTATGGGCCTGGGGTCAAGGATGGCATATTGGGGCAGGGGCTGGCATCAGGTCGGAGAGCCCCTGTTCAGACCGGGTTGGGCTCTGGGCTGGGATGGGGTCTGCGTTGTGATGGGGGGTAGGATTCAGGGCTGGGGCTCACCCTTGTCCTCGATGGGGTTGTGGGACAGAGTGAGGGCATGCAGCACACAGCTCCCGTTCTCCCCAAATACCCCGGCCAGCTTCTGGACAAAGTCCCTTCAGGGAAGGGGAGGAAGGATGTGTTTGTCCCAGGCCCTGGGCTTCCCCTCCTCCTCCACCTGCCTGCCTGGCTGGGGCTGCAACGTTTGGAGGCCCCCGCAGGTGGGGAGCAGCTCGGGGCCTGCCAGGGAGCTTGCCGTCACTCCGGAATACCTGGGAAGTTGTGCTGAGACAAAGCCCAGCTTTGGGGCCTCGAGACTGGAGCAGCGCACTCTGCTCGGTGGCTGACGGCAGAAGGGGACGGGGCATGGCGGTACGGGGGAAGGCTGTGGAGCTGGGGGTCGGGAGGCTTAGGCTGGCTTGCTCTGTGCCCTCTTGGGGCCTCTTCTGTACGGTGAGGAGCTGGATGAGATGGTGCAGAGGCCCGTATCATGCTCTGAGGTTCTGGGGCCCTAAGACTACATCAAGGGGGTACCACTGCCCAAGGAGGAGGCTGGCCTCACGTCTTAAGCCCGGCGTTGTCCAGCACCAGCTCTTCGAGGCTCCCCGACTTGCTCAGGGTGTGTAGCACCTGTTCTAGCACTTCAGAGCCCTGAGGACAGAGGGGGTCATGTGACCAGGAGCCAGAGAGGGCAGTACTCTCCCCTCCCCACGGCCCCTCCTAGACCCTACCAGCCGCAGGTCCTTGCAGTAGAGTTTGGTAAACCATTGGTTGTAGGCCAGGGCTGCCACCATTAGGGCCAAGTCTCTGTGGGGAGATTGAGGGCGGCAGAAAGGTGGTGAGCAGGTGGCTAGGGCCGGGAGGAAGAGACTAGGGCTGGGGTGGTTGGGCTGGGGAAAGCCTAGATGGGTGGAAGGCAGGGGGGGTGGGGGCTGGGAGACACAGCCTGGGCTGTGGGTAGGACCAGAAGGGAGAGCCTAGAAGGGCCAGGGCTGGGCTGGGGCTGGAATGGGGGCTTGAGTCTCTACCCCATCTGCTTACCGGCTCTCCAAGTGGCTGAAATCCAAAAGATTGAACTCCCGGTTATCCTCGGCATGATAGATGGTGTCCACATCCTTGGAGAGGTGGAACTGACTCACACCTGCTTCCCTCCTCCTCCTCCTCTGCCCCCTCCCTCTGGGTCCCACCTGCCCGCCTGCCGGTCCTGGCCCAACGCACCCATTGCACCTCCTCACGGCAGTGCAGCCCATTGTAGTCGCACAGGGCGGCGTAGGTCTCGGAGAAGCCACCTGTGGGGCAGGAGATGGGCTGGCTCCTTGAGCGGTAAGGGGGTGGGGAACAGGCTTGGAGTTCAAGGAAAGGTCAAGGTCACTTTATGCACCAGTGTCCTGGGTTCATGAACCTCTGAGGTCTGGGAGCCGTGGAGTCTCAGGGCAGGCAAAGGCCCGTACACAGAGGACTCTGAGCAAGGGGCAGGGTGGTGTAGGCCCCACTTTCCTCAAGTCTGCCCCTGCTCACCGCAGACGCTGTGAGTGGTGGACGTGGAAGTCTCAGAGTTGGGGGACGTGTCTCGGGGCCCTTCTGGGGTATCTGCATTTCCACGCCGGATTAGACTCCTGGAAAATGAACAAATCCATCCCAAGATGGGTGGAAAGAGGCTCTCAATTCTTACCCTGTTATAGCTTCTGGATCCCCAGGAAAAGCAGGAATAGGGACACAAGAGCTCTTCGCCTTGATGTCTCGGGGGCCCAGGGGAAGGAGAGAGGGAGGAAGGAGGTCTCCTTGTCTGACCCCTGAGAGACTCCTCCTCTGCCACTCACCCAGGGCCAGGGCAGACCTTGGAGAGGGCAGAGCTCACATGTCGCGTCACCTGGTCCACACTCTCGGCCGATGGCAGCCGCATGCTCACCATGCCACGCTCTGTCTCCACTAGGATCTGGGGGAGAGGAAGCAGCAGGGCCTCAGGTGCGGGCTCCCTCCTCCCGCTGGCCCAGGAGTGGGGCCCGAGCCCTGGTGCTCACCTGGTTCTGACTGAGCGTGTTGAAGGCGCGGATCTCCAGGACATTGAAGGAGCTCTCCACCTGGGGGGAGGGGACACGGGGATGCCCAGCTCATGGTCAGGGCCTGGCTGCCGGGCTCAGAGGGGAGCACGCCAGGTGCTCTCCGGCTCATCGGCCCAACTCACCTTGGCTGGGACTTTAAGGGGGAAAATGTGGAGGCGCCAGGAGGTCAGGGCCTTCAGAGAGGGGAAAAGAACGTCAGCAGCAAACGGCAGCTTCCTAGGCCCTAGTCACCCTGCCCTCTGTTAGCCCCCTCAGCCTGTGTGCACCCCCTGCCAGCTGACCCTCTGCTCTGGAAGTCCCCCCTCTCTCACATGCCCCACCCTAGGCTCCTAGACATCCACCCCGTCCAGGCTCCCCCTGCCCCCAGGCTATGTCTTCTCAGCTCTCCCTCCACCTCTGTCTCCCCTGTCCCCCCAGGCTCCTTGCCCTCACCAGCCCAGGTGCTCTTGACCCCCCCCCTCCCCCAGCCCAGTGTCCTCACCAGCACTCGGTCCTCGAACTTCTTGGGCTTCGTCTCCAGCTTGACACGATGTTGTTGGAGCACAGCCGCTTGGCTCAGGGACCTCCGGATGCTGTCTGCAGGTGGGTGGTGGGCTGCTCAGAGCTCCCCTGACCCTGGCCGCCCCCGCAAACCCGAGGCTCTCCAGGGGCAGGGGCAGAGGAGAGGAGAGAGAATCAGAGAGAGACCGAGAAGGACAGGGACCGAGACCTTTCCTTCTTGGGTGACTTTTCTCTTTCTATTAGAAAGGCAGTGGGGTGTGGAGAAAACTCTGGCTCCTGACGTTCCTGAGTCGGGGGACAGTAGCTGAGTGACACTGTGGGAGAGTGTGAAGGATTTTTCCAACCCGTGCATTCCAGCAGCTGTCAACACATACAGAGTGAGTCAGTGTGTAGGGGTGTGGAGGGCATCCCTTCGGCTGCATTCTAGGTGGTCTGGGTGTGAGTGTCTACCTTTTACTACGCATGTAAAGAAGATGCCAGGGAGCCCGTGTGTGGCCTTGGTGGGGATGGGTAAGTGTGAATGAGTATGCTGTGTCTGCAGTTGTGAAAGGGGCACGGAGCCAGCCAGCTCTGGTGTGGGTGGGAGCTGCGGGGTAGGAAGGAGTTAGTGTTTAAATGAGTTCCATACCCATCTGCTGGCAGAATCATCCAGATATCCCAGTGTGTGTGCGTGTGCGTGTGCGTGCGTGTGTGTGCGGCTTCTGTAAAGATGTGTGTACACACATCTCATGATTGTGTTTGTGTGCCTGTGGAGCTGTGGGAAATCGCCACGGGGCAGCGTGCCTCTGAGTATCCTTGAGCGTCCTGGTCTCTGCGTGGGCAAGCCTGTGCTCCTGCCTCTGGGGGTCAGGGTTGGCAGTGCTCGGGGGTCGGGCCTTGGTTTGGTCTGAGTCTGAGAACCAGGCAAACAGGAGAGGCCGTGAGGTGTGGGTGTGGGGTAGAGAGAAGGGGGCAGGCTGGGATGCGGGCTGTGGTAGATAAGCTTCAGTAGACCCTGCTCCTGGTTTTAGTTCCAGTCCAGGCCCTTTTCCCTGACTCCCTTCTTTGCCCCACTGGCCGGGGCGCTAGGGGGCCTCTGGAGCCAGTTCCGGGGCCGGGCCCAGAGGAGGGAGGGTGTTGAGGCCAGAGGAGGTCAGGACCTGGGGCAGCTCCCATCACCCGGCAGGGCTGGCCTGGCCCCGCCCGGCGGGGAAACGGGGATTCTCCGGAGGGGACACTGGATGCTTCGCCGAGGGATGGGCCAGAATCGCTGAGAGTCGGCCCCAGGGAGCGTGAAGGGACTGCACCTGTCACTGAAGATCAGGACGGGCGGCTCTGGGACACGTAGGTCCTGACGGGGTGAGGCGAGGGGCAGCGGAGGATGCTCTGGGACAGCGATGCCCCGAGCTGGGATGCAGGGGCAGGGAGCTGCCTTGGAACCGGATGCATGAGGGGCGGAAGGCACCGGGGTGTACCGCGGGGAGGAACGCACTGGGTCTGGGAGGCTCCCGGACGGGGCGTCCCGGAGACCACCGCAGCCTCGTACCTTGCAGCTCGCGGGTGAGCTCCGCGCTGGACTTGGCCATGGCGGCCGTTGCTGCCGCTGTTGCTGCAGAGGAGCCGCCGTCGCCACCGCCGGGGAGACGCGGCACATGCTAGACCCGGCTCCGGCAGGGCCCCGGCGCTGAGCGCTGCAGCAGCCGCTGAGCCCGCTCCTGTGAGGGGCGGCTGCGCGAGCGCTACTCCCCCCGCCTCGGAGCGCTGGGTCTCCCGCCCCGCCCGGAGAGGTGCCAGACTGAGCATGCGCGCCGCGCCTCCGAGCCGCGTGAGACCCTGAGAGCGCTCGCGCCCACCCCTCCCGCCGGCTCTAGCGTGCTACGCCCTGTGCGTGTCGCCTGCAGCCCGGGCCATCTCCCGGAAGGGGGGCAGCGTCCCCAATTTCCGTGTCACTCACTCCTCGGGCACCGTGAGCAGACCCCACTTCTTTTGTTCGTAGGCCTGGGTACCCCTCGCCGGGTCATCTTTGCAAGGCTCCTCCCTTTTCACTGCTTGCTCGGGACCCGTCCAGCGCGTCCTCGCTGACCCTCGAAGGAAGAAACTCTAGGCCGAGGGCGATGCCGGCAGAGGACATGGTTGAATGTGGGGGACTTCGTCCTTCGTTTTCCGCTCGCCCAGCCTCGGGGATCCCTGCGGTGTTCTTGGCACCATCCCCGCGGGTGTGAGGCTGAGAGCAGCACCTGGGAATTCCCGTGCCACTTCCTCCCAGCTGGCAGCTCTGCAAACACCTCCACACCCAGCATTACGCTCAGGTCCTGGAGGCAGGGAGGAGGGGTAGGAGGATCCAGACTCAGTATCTGGGGGGATCTTAGGGGAATCCAGTCCACTCACATTTATGCTCTTTGCTCGGCTACCACACCTATGCACCCTACACTGAAAAACGAACACACTGATTCAAAGCATCGTGATGATCTGTATTTTATTTGGACCTCATTTGCGAGTTGTTAATTTCCAACCCTGTTCCTTCCACTCCAGGTTCCTTCTCTCCCATCTCCCTCAAATTCCTCTGATGCCCAGAAAAAAAATATTAGTCTTTGCCGCCGTAGACTAAGCCCTGTCAGCAGGCCTGCCCTGTGCTCTCAAGGGAAGTCTTTATCCAAGGCCACAGCAACAGTGAGAATCCTCATAACCACACCTTGACCCCAGAGAATGCTGGAGCTTTTCACAGGGCAGAATTGATATGGGGGGGGGTGGTTAGGGTGTAAGGTGAGCAGTACGCTAGGCAGAGGTGGGAAAGGCCAGTAGATGGATGCTGGAACAGGACCCAGGAGATGGAGCCCAATCTCTGTGCTGGTGGATGTTCTCCAGGTCCTCAGAGGCGGGATGGCATCCCTCCAGCCACCACCACTGTCTCCCCAGTGATATAGCTGGCGTCTTCGGAGCAAAGGAAAGATACGATGCCCGCACAGTCCTCTGGCTTGCCTATCCTGGGGAGGAGGGGAAAAAAAGAAGGGAGTAAAAATCAACCTGGGAATGAAATTTGCTTAATCAAGAAGTATCAGGTGATTTTTCAGGACCAGTGTACTGCCCATAGGGTAGGGGCAGTAATAGGGTTACCATGAATATAAGCTGTTATAGTTCAGTATAAGCATTAATACTGTACTCTGCAAAAACCACTGCACATTATATTCATATAATATATACTTTGTTTTTTAGAGAACTCAGGACATCAAAATCCAAAGTTATATAGATAACCTGGTGAGCAGCTATTTCACTCTTCAGAGAATTTGTTTCACATGTGTGCATACTATTCGAATGTCAGGGAGTCTGTGAGACGGTAAATGATTTGTTTAAAACGATTCCATTTGTACAGCTTCAATTCACAGACACCTTTTTCAGGAATCTATTTTTGTCCCTTAAAGTCATTTTGTGAGACTGTGCTAATTCTCAGTGTTTGTATCAGTGATCGCATTGTTAGGGAACACTTCAACCTAACTGCTATAGAATGCTCTAGAGGTGGGTAGAGTGGGTACCTCAAACCTAGAAGGCCTGGATTAGTGGTTCTCCATCCTAGCTGCACACTGTAGTCGTCCGAGAGGCTTAACTCTCCCCACCCCCACCCCCGCCAAAGATGCCTAGGTTCTACCTCGGACCAATTGAAAAAGAATCTCTGGGAGTGGGGTCTGAGCATCTGTGGTTTCACAAGCACCCCAGCTAACGTGCATCCAACACTGAGAAGCATGGGGCCGGATCATTCACTGCGGCTCAAGGGTGACAATACCCTGACTTATTAATGAGTTGTGAACTAGGCCAGCAGCTCATGCCTGACCTCAGAATGGCTTTGGGAGCACTTGCGGGTGTCTCCCCCCTCAAGCAGGCATTGCTGATGTGTGTCCTTGAGGAGACAAGGCGGAGGAGCTAAAGACAAGAGAGTTCCCAGAAGCCAGAAGCTGGAGAGAGGCAGGGAACTTAGAGGAAAGAGAGCCAGATGAAGGTACCTGAACAGTTCGGCCAACCCTTTGGGGAAGAGGCTAGCTTTCTTAGGCAAGGGGAGTTTGGGGACTTGGTAAAGCTCTTCATTCCTTTTATTTGGATTGTAGGATCGTTAACCTGAGCTTTGGACACATGACTTTTTATTCAAGGGGAACTAACAAAAGCATGTTTTGGTTTTGGTTTTGGTCCCTCATCCTTAGGGATGCCCAGAGGTGGAGGCAAACACCCAGGTGGAGAGAGGGGTCAGCGCCTCCCCCAGGGCTCTGCTCTGCTAAACCTGGATGCCTCTGTGTTTCGTTTTTGCAGTGGAAGCAGACTCCTTGCACACGCCACTGTAGTGATGCTGTGTTCAAGAACTTGTGAAATCTGTGTGTTTGAAGCAGAGGAAAGCATGCCTGTGTTGTCTGCAGGACCGAGAGTCGGCAAGCCGTGGGCTGTGAGGGACCATCTTTATCCCTCCTTGCCCTCCCCTGTGACAGCCTTACCTTTTTTTTTTTTAATTAATTAATTTAATTAATTTATTTTTGGCTGTGTTGGGTCTTTGTTGCTGTGCACGGGCTTTCTCTCCTTGCAGCAAGCGGGGGCTACTCTTTGTTGCAGTGCGCAGGCTTCTCATTGCAGTGGCTTCTCTTGTTGTGGAGCACAGGCTCTAGGTGCGTGGGTTTCAGTAGTTGTGGCATGCAGGCTCAGTAGTTGTGGCTTGCGGGCTCTAGAGTACAGGCTCAGTAGTCGTGGCGCACTGGCTTAGTTGCTCCGCAGCATGTGGGATCTTCCTGGACCAGGGCTCGAACCCGAGTCCCCTGCATTGGCAGGCGGATTCTCAACCACTGTGCCACCAGGGAAGCCCCCAGCCTTACCTTTTGATCTGCATGGTTGCTTTTAGGCTCTCCAGTGTTTCCTGGTCATCCCACAACTGCAGGAAAAAGGGAAATCTCTTCCTGTGAGGGACGGCGAGGGGAGAAACTGCCTGCTCTCACATCAATTGAAAGGGCAATGGAGAGGCACCCCCTTCACTTCCTAGACCTTCCCAGCTCCCAGTCTCTACCCTCTTCCCTCTTCTGCTCCATTCTCTTCAAGTTCTAGTGAGGCATTTTCCTGGGTCGCCCCAGGTCTCACCTACTTAAGGAGATATGAAATGGCCTGAGTGGTATCTGAATTCCTCAGTCTCACTGTGCACCTCAGGAAAGGATCATGTGGGGGTCTGGTCTGGACACATGGCTGGTATGGAGTGGGGATACGGAAAAGCGCAGAGATGGGGGGTAGAAGTGGTTGGGAGCTCAGGACCAAGGAGCTGGGCTTTTCTACCTGAGAAGATGCCTTTTAGGGTCCCAGTGGGATGCAGGACTCCCCTTCCTCACCATACGGCTGAAGCTAGTCTTGATGAGTCCAGGTGCCAGGCAGTTCACCCTAATGTTGCTTTGGGCCAGCTCTACGGCCAGGTTCTTGGTGAGGCCCAGCAAGGCTGTTTTACTAACATTGTAAGGGCCCAGGCCCTGGGGAAAGGAGAGAATGGGGTATTCTCTTCAATTCCAGTTCATTCTTGGTTCTTAACATAAGATATAAAGGGTTGTAAACAGATAATAGGGTATCTCTTGTAATGGAGGGTCCCAGTTAGAAAACTGTCTTGTGATTAAACCTCCCCTTGGTTAGTGTTTGTGGAGGCAAGGCCTCTATTTTGTTGGAAGGTACTTGGTGATGTGATTCCAAAAGGGGACACAAATGTCTTAGGGTGACTGGAAGGGTAGAAGGTACAAGATGGAGGAAGGGATAAAAGTAGCAGAAAAGGAGGTGCTTACAGGAAATGGTCTGTAGGCTCCTACGGACGCCACGATCACCACTGAGCCGCCTCTGGAAAAAGAACAGAATGACCCTCTTCCCATGGACACCCTCCCCTCAGCCTTCATGGGGCCCATCGAACACAGGCTCCCTCTTGCTCTCTGTACCCTCGTTTCTCCATCTCTGGCACCACTGCCTTTGTGATCAGGGCTGTGGCCTTCACATTAATGTCCAGAATCTGCAATAGAGAGAAGAGGGGGAGAGGCATGAGGGAAGAGGGCGGCACAAGGCAGGGCAATGGGGAGTGAGAGTGCGGTTCCCAGGATCTGTTTGTTAGGGCTGGCAGAGATCCTAGGGGTGATCTACTTGGCCTTACAAGTGAAGAAACCGAGGCCCAGGGAGAGGTGGCTTTCCCCGGTTTATTCAGTTAGAGGATGACACATTAGGTTCGGGTGCGGAAGAATGGAGCCCGGTTCAGCTTGTTTCCTAAGTATGGTTTGACCCAGAATGGGGCTGAACTCTCAGGGCTGCCTTGGACGTGAGCTGGATTTTCGGTGTGTCTTCCAACTAGGGAGAGCCTGGAATTGGACGGCTTCCTGGACCTGCCCCGGAGTGCGCCGTGTTTCTCAGGGGAAATGTGGCTGGACCTCAGGCACTTGGGGCCGTTCCAGCACTTTTCTGGCTTCTGAGCTTAGGGAGTGAGATGCTCTTGGCCCTCCAGGATGGATTGTCTGGCTGGACATGTATTGGCAAGTGGGATCGTGAGGAGGCACTTCTGGGGGAGCTGGAACATAGTCTACAATCAAAACCCCACATGTGTAATTGAAAACAAATGCATGACCCTTGTTTACATTGTTCCAGGCACTGCTGGGATAGTCCCCTCTCATACCCCCCATGCAACTTCTTACTTAGAAAATGTTCACTCTTACAGAAAAGTTGAAATAGAAGGACAATGAATATCCAGATATCCTTTACCTACATTTACCAACGGTTCACATTTTGTACCATTTGCCCTAGCTATGTACCTATGCAGTTTTTTCCTTCCCCTTGGAAGGTAAGTTGCAGACATGCTAATGCTCTAGCCCTAAAGACTTTAGCGTTATTTCCAAAGACTAAGGATGTTCTTCCACACCACCATCCATTATCACACCCTAGAAATTTAACATTGATAATCATGATTTTACCTAATATACTGTCTATAATAAAACTTCCCCAATTGTCCCCCAAATGTCCTTATTTTTTTTAAAGTCCAGGGTTCAATCAAGGATCAACCATTGCATTTAGATTTGATATACTGTGATATTAAAAAAAAAGCCAACTAAACCGGTTTGCAGGGCAGAAATAGAGACACAGATGTAGAGAACAAACGTATGGACATCAAGGGGGGAAAGTGGCGGGGGGTGGTGGCGGTGGTGTGATGAATTGGGAGATTGGGATTGACATGTATACACTGATGTGTATAAAATGGATGACTAATAAGAACCTGCTGTATAAAAAAATAAAATAAAATTCAAAAAAAAGCCAACTAAAAAGAAAAATTACTAGTTTTATAACTGATTTTCATGTGGTCTCTGTTCAGACTGCTCATGAAAGATGTTTCTCTACTTTGAAGAATATCAATCAGGAACTGATTCACTGAAGAGCATTTTGGCACTTTGGTCTCTATGCCTGTGAAACACTGATAAACGAGAATAGTTTGGTATCCTTAAACTTCAGTGTTGAGAAATTATGGATGACGTCAGGGTAAAAAGCAAAACCATGGGAGATCATGAAAAATTTAGCATTTTCAAATCAGGTGGGACTATTAACCTCAGTGAAGAAAGACAAATATTTTAATTAAGGCTTTATAATTAAAGAATGTAGGTGTGTGAAATATATTATAAATATAATGTAATTGTACACATTCACATGAAAACTAATATTCTCGTTCTTGAATTTAGACATCTGGATCTCAGATGTTCTAGACATTGGAGTTAAAAAGGAAAAAGCGCAGGTCTTTTTAAAAGGCTGTATGTTATAAAGCAGCAACTTAGTTAATTTCACGAGCATTGATATTTCACTTAACTAGCAGCTATTAAAGTTTTCCAACTAATGAAAAATCATTCTGTTTTGGCAGCTGAAAAGGGGAGGGGTGGCGGGTAAGTCTGAGCGTACTAGTTATTGGCATATTAGCTGCCCTGTCTGCTGGAAATAAACCAGGAAGAAGAGCCTGGATAAGCCCACGGGGTCGGGGGTGGGGGAGATGGGGGAGGGAGGCAGAAGACGGGTTGTTAGCAAGGAGCAAATGAAGACAAAACTGGGGAGAAGCAGAAATGAAAGAGAAGGGCAGGGACAGAGGAAGCCCCCCACCCCGCCATTCGCCCTTTACCAGGTGCACTGCAGGCGTGTGGCCAATTGCAAGGATCCCTCACATTTACACTGCACTTGACAAATACATTCTAAAAGCAGACTGAGTGTGTGTCTTCTGAGGCCCACCCCCTGCTGCTCTCATCCCGTCTCACCTTGTCCCATACCTCCTCGGTGACATCCATTAAGTTTCCAAAGAAAGGCATGACGTCTCACCTTGTCCCATACCTCCTCGGTGACATCCATTAAGTTTCCAAAGAAAGGCATGACGGCAGCATTGGAGACCAGGATGTCTACGCCCCCGTGAAGGTTCACAGCCTAGAGAGGAGTAAGGTCTGAGTTAGGGCTGCAGGACAGTAAGGGAAGTGCATTTATCAGTGTTGATAAAGAATTCCTTCTTAGGAACCGTTGTCAAAATGACCTCTTTTCCTTAAAACATTTTCTCTCCAAAACACCCCAAGCTCTGCTGCTAAAACATTTAAGGTCGTCTCATTTCTTTGGCAGTCTTTTCTTCCTGCCCCCACTTCTGAGGCTGTCACTGACCCTTTTTTCTTTAGACTTTCCCTTTGGGAGCTCCTTTATTCTCATGGCCTCAGCTCTCACCTCAAAGTCCATTTCTAGACCCTTCCTCTTTTTTCCCAGCCCCATTTCTCCCAGTGCTTACTGTCCAGTTCTCCTTGAATGAGTTACCATTATCTCAAACTCAGCCTGTCTACACGTACCTGAACGGAGAAACAAGTTTAAATAGACCTATAGGGACTTCCCTGGTGGCGCAGTAGTTAAGAATCCGCCTGCCAATGCAGGGAACATGGGTTTGAGCCCTGGTCTGGGAGGATCCCACATGCCGCGGAGCAACTAAGCCCGTGCGCCACAACTACTGAGCCTGCGCTCTAGAGCCCGCGAGCCACAACTACTGAGCCCGTGTGCCACAACTACTGAAGCCCACGTGCCTAGAGCCCGTGCTCTGCAACAGGAGAAGCCACCGCAATGAGAAGCTCATGCACCACAACGAAGAGTAGCCCCCGCTCGCCACAACTAGAGAAAGCCCGTGCAGTCACGAAGAATGAACGCAGCCAAAAAAAAAAAAAATTAGACCTATAGAAAGTTGCCACTCGGGCCTTTGAGATCACCTAGCCCAATGTCCTCATGGTGAAGGTGATGAAACTGAGGTCCAGGGAAGTTAATTTCTCAAGGTCATATAGCTCAGTAATGACATATCAGGGCCAGCTAAGAAGAGGAGGCCTGCTCATTCAGTCTCTGGGAAAGGTGAAGTGATTTGCTCAGGGCACAAGGCTAGTTAGTGGTGGCAGAACTTACACTCTAACCCAGAGCTAATTCATAAGAGTCCTTCAAAAGTGAGTCGGGGTCACTATGAAACTGGCTACCCAGGAGAGCCAGGATGGAGAGGATGCCGGCCTGGGCTTAAAGCAGTTTCACACTCGGTTATGAAGCCATTCCTCCCTTCCCCCCACCCCTTGCTTTTATTTTTTTGGCCTGGAGGCATGGAAGATTCAAGGCAGAAACTGAGATTTAAACTGGGAAAACTAAGAGAGGCAACATCTCACCTCCTTAATAAATTGTAAGTATGTGGTGAAGACACGTGCTGGAGTAACGAGTAGCCAAACAATCTGCCAACATGATGCCACGCTGCAACCAGACTTCGCATTGGCCCAGAATTGGGAATTTTGATGCCTTGGGCAAGCGGCACTAAATGGGCCCTCCACCAACTTTGTGCTTCCGGATTTGGCACACAGAGGTGTGTTATTAACAATCTGCTAGCTCCTGTTTTAACTAATTATTCTTGCTAACTAGGTGAGAAGCTCAGTTGCTTCCACACTGCTGAGGGGATGCCTGGGCTGTCAACATGTAAATTGAACAAATTTTAAAATCACATAATCTTTGCAAACCTGTATCAATAGTCTCTTGGCACTCTCTAAATTTTGATGTCCCAGCACAAAATCCCAGTCACCTGCCTTGGCTCTGTGTAAGTTTCATGATGAGGAAAACACGGTATGCATTAGAAAGTGATGTGTGCTGGGCCGTGTGCGGGTGTGTTTGGGGGTGGGGAGATAGTGGATTGCAGCAGAGCCGCCTGGAGCGCTTTCCCACTTCTGCTGTGTATCTTGTCCCCTTCTTTTTCTAGGCCTATCAGCATAGAGAGGAGGGAAGGCTGGCTTTTGCCTGAACAGACAGAGAACACTGGAAAATCAATGGCAAAGCTACTATGACCACCCAGGTGTCTTCTAAGGCTTGCTCTAAATTGTGTGATTGCTACTCTGTGTTCTGACAGGTCCATTTTTTATTTTTTTAATAAATGTATTTCTTTTATTTATTTATTTTTGGCTTTGTTGCGTCTTCCTTGTGGTGCACGGGCGTCTCATTATGGTGGCTTCTCTTGCTGCAGAGCACAGCCTCTGGGCGTGCGGGCTCAGTAATTGTGGCCTGCGGGCTCAGTAATTGTGGCACGCGGGCTCTAGAGCGCAGGCTCAGTAGTTGTGGAGCCCCAGCTTAGTTGCACGCGGCATGTGGGATCTTCCCGGACCAGGGATTGAACCCGTGTCCCCTGCACTGGCAGGCGAATTCCCAACCACTGTTCCACCAGAGAAGCCCAGTTCTATTTTTTTTTTAAAAGTAGAATCAAGTGGAAAAGCAGCTAATCTGGTTTCGGCTCATGACACCTTTGAGAAGCTTTGAGGTGCAGATTAGGAGGCCACTGGGGAGTAACCATCCTCAGGGCAGCAGATTCCCTCATCACAGGTAGTGGCTGGCAATAGGCAGGACGCATCTCAAACTGCTAACAAGTATCTTATCATTCTCCACTCGACACTGGCCATTCAAACTACTTGAGAGTCAATTTTGATTCATCCCTCCTATTTCCTATTTCTTGACACCGGCCAGGAAAAAAAAAAAATCTTGGTTGGTTCCCACTAAACGTCTCTTGGGCGCATCTGTTCTGGTCCTACTGCCACTGCTCTTACCTAAGTGACAGCATCAGCTTCCTCCCTGATGTCCTTGGCTCAGAGTCTTCTTTTCTCCAATATATCCTTCCTCCTAGTGCCAGATTATTGTCCTTTAATAACCATTTTCACCTTGCTCAAAACCTCACATGGCTTCTTATTTCCTCCAAGAATGTCTAAATTCCTTTGGGAGGCCACAGAGGCCCCTGTCCCCCATCCTTCCCACCCGGCCCATTTCCTACCAGCCCTCTCAAGCCTGTGCTCTCTCTCTGCTGTGGGTTCACAATGCTCCCCTCTCCCCTTCCGTCCCTGCTTGGCTGTCTGCTCATTTTGCAGGGTCATCTGGAATCCTGGCCCTATGCCATCTGCCCAGCCCCACGCACTCTTCAAGGTCTAGTTCAAACCCCGCTTCTGGGCCAGAGCTGCAGGATGGGTAAAGTGGACCTGGTGAGGGTCCAGAGGTCATTTTCCCAGCAGGATTTTGACACTAAGTGGCCACATACATTTCATACAGCTAGTCCCTAGTTGGCCCAGGATCCCAGGTGGCTCCCTCACCCTGAGGATCAAGGTCTCAATCTCAGGCTCTGTCCAGCTGCCTATGCCAGGCAAGGTGGCTTTCTTGGACCCCCAGTTGGCTCTCTCCAGTGCACATCTGAGCATTTGCCAAATGACTCCTGACAAATGGAATAACCTTATGCTGTCTACTACACCACCACCTAACATCATTTCATGTCCTCCTTGTCTAAGATTACCCAAATTATTTCACCATCTTTCATTCTGTTAGCACAATATCCTTTGCTTTCCATTCTCGGGCAGATTCTCCCTTTTACTCCAAGAAGTAAAGGGTGTGCCCTGAGCCTAGGGAAGAGCAGCCTCCTTTGCAAAATGTTCATATTTTCTTGCGCAGCTGGAAGACTGGTGCCAAGCACCAGCTCTGACACTGGCTTAGACACTGTCTCTGAGGCTAAAGTCCAAGTGGGCACCTAACGCCTGACCTGATGGGGAAATGCCTGGTAGTCTGTAGGTAGCTTGGCAATTCTGGGTTGGCTCACAGCTCTTCTCTTACTAACTGTGGGACCTTGTGATGTTGATCCAGCTTTCTGAACCAGTCTTTAAACAGGGAGACTAATCCTGGCCTTGCTTGGGTTGTTGTTTGGAGAGAACCTGCAAAAGGCTCAAAACAAAGTGCATGGCACACAGTAGGTGGTTGAAACCTGATGGGCTGCCTCCTGTAGGTTCCCGGAAACTCGACTTTATAAGCTGAAAAACAGGGATTGATTGTTTATTAGCTCAGAGTGGGAATACCTATTTTGCAATTGTATTTACCCTTTTTATCTGCCCAATTAGATTGGAAAGCCAGGACCAGCTGTTTTTTTTTTGGGGGGTGCCCCAAGGTACAATGCAGGGTTGAAACAGTAGCGTGTTTTTTTGATTCTCTGACTGAGATGGGATGATTCTCGGAGGCAGGACAGAAAGGCACAATAAAAATGTGCTGGTGGACTGGAGTGGGTATGCAGATCGCACTGGTGTGTTTTAGTTAACAGTGCTGGCTTGGATTACACCCGTGTTGTCCAGGAAAGCCTGCTCAGGCTGGCTCCCTTCTGCTACCTCCTGGCTCTGCGCCCATATCCTTGCTGCTCACCGTGGCTACCAGCCGCTCTCGGTCTTCGCCCTTCCCCACATGGCACACGGTGCCCGTCACACTCAGCCCCTCCCCGTGCAGCATTGCCACTGCCCGATCCACGTTCTTCTGCTTCCGGCTGCTGACCACCACGTGGGCCCCATCCTGGGCCAGACGCCGGGCGATGGCGAAACCGATCCTGTGGGCAGAGAGAGATAAGGACTTTTAAGTTGGTACAGGAAAAGAGCGTGAGAGCGTGGGCTCCTGAATCAGACTGCCTGGGCTTTGAATTCCAGCTTTCTCTCTGTAGGACCCCCATGTGTTACATAGGGTTAATGACACAGCCATTACCATACAGATGGACATGCTTAGCATATTTTTGGCACTGGTTTACTTATTTTTCTTATGGTTTTGGCCTTCAGTCTAGGTTCCCAGGAAGTGATATCACCTTCCACAGGTGCCACCACGGGTCACAGTCCCCATACCCTGTAGGGACTGAGGAGAGAGAGATGAGCTAGGGGTATAACAAGCAGCAGCTATTTCCGTGACTGGAGGGTCTCAGGTACATGTGAAACTGGGGGTCTCTGGTTACAAACGTAAATTTTTTACATACTCCCCTGGGAGAAAGGGTTACACATTTTGCATTTAGCCATTAGCATTTCCCATTCACTTGCATTTAAGATTTGTGAAGAGCTGGCATCTAGCAGGGCTCTGTGGGAGTGAGAAACAGGGTAGACAACAGTGGTTGGTGAGACACGGGCTGGGCAAGAGAGGCCAAAATGTACTGAACTAAACAAGAATGTGGACACAGGGCTTTTGTGTCCCCTCTAGGTCAGGGGCGCAGTTCTATGAGACTAGTGGGGTGCCAAAATGGGGTGTCTGGAACATTTCCACCGTCGGTGCCGGCAGTGGATAGGATTTTTGGAATCTGGACTGTCTTGGATTTCCGGCGTCTGGTCTTCCCAGACTCTAGGTGGGGCTAGTTGACCCGGGCAGCCCAGAACCCTGGGAGGTGGGATTGACGGGGGCGGGCAGCACCCAGGTGGAACAGTCGAGCCAGAGGCAGCAGTGACAAGAGGGCCGGCAATTGCAAGGTTAGGGGGGAGGCGATTCCGAGGGGACTGCAGGCCAACCACGTAGTTCCTTTCTTCCCGGCCCGACTCTGGCCACACGTGACGCCTGAAGATGGGGCACGGGAGGCCAAGGACAAGGGGTTAGTACCTGTTTGCAGACAGCGGGGGCCTCCGAGACTCGGGCTCGGGCACTCACCCGTCAGTGGAGGCCGTTACTAGGGCCACCTTATTCTCAAGCGGGTTCCGGCGCGCCACCGCGGAGCTGGCCATCCGCACGGACTTCCACGTCCGCGCACAGGGACGCAACAGTAGCCCTGCCTTTTGCATAGAGGCGGCCGGTTCAGGGTTCTGCGCCGCCTAGGGGAAGTGACAGGGGGGCGGGGCGAGGGGCGGGGTGAGGGGCAGGGCGAGGGGCGAGCCACCTTCCCGCCCGGCTGCCCGCTCGGAAGCGGGCAGATCCCCTCCCCGCTCCCAGCTCCCCACCAGTTCTAGAGCGGGACAGCTCGTCCCGCTTCGCGCGGGCCCTTGGCGCAGGGAGCCGGCTGTGGCCGCGGCGCCCCTCAGTCCCCTGCTCGGCCCGGCCGGCCGGTGTGGGACGGTTCCGTCGGTTCCGGTTCCCTGTAGGGCTGCTCCCGCCTCCGGGAGTCCGTTAGACTTCCCTGTCCTCCCGCCCCTCCTTCCACATCTGCTTGCCCACGTCTTTTCTTGGGGGAGAGGGGACTTTGAGTTGGTTGCTTTTCCTTCCCAGAACCTCAAGATGGACTTTGTTTTCCAAGAAAGTCTGGGTCCACATTTGTGACAGCCCACAGGAGGGCAAATATTTTGAGATTGCCCATGGGGGTGAGACCCGTAGCCCCCATGGAGCCCACCACGTGCGGGTCTCAGGTGAGGCTGCAGGAGCCTGGGAGAGACACGAAGAGGGGAGCAGCTGGGTAGGCCTGCCCTGCCCTTCACTCTGGCTCAAGTTCTCCTCCATCCCCACAGGCCTGGAGGGCAGATTCTGATCACCAGTGGTAACCAGGTGCAGAATTAAAGATCCTGACAGGACAGGATCTCTTATACCCTCCACTGCAAGAGGACTTCTCCATTTTCAGGCCTCAGTGGTAGCAAGGAGGCTAGAGAGTCCCCCAACAAGTGGTGGAAATTCGGAGAACTCAGGAGCACTCAAGTTCTCCATAATCACTATGTCCCCAGGTCTTAGCCTCCATTCTAGTTCAATAAATATTTGTTGAATGTAAAAGCACTTTATAAACTGTAAACTACTAAACACATAAGTAATTATTGCCACCATAAAGTAATTATTATGTGCGCCACAGGCCAGGCTCTTCGTTTGTAAACTGAGGGTGCTGGAGTAGATAATGGATAAGGTCCTCTCCAGCTATAAATTCTGTGTCCGAGACTTCAGTCTCCGCTTCTGCCAAGTGGGCTGGAATGATCTCCCTCCTGGGTTTCTGGGAGAACTAATAAATCTGTATGGCTTACGATACACTGTAGAAAGGCCCCGACAGACCCAGTGTCAGCATCGGAATTGGTTTAACCCAGTGGCCTCCAAATGCCAGCCTGAGAAGTTGTGCAGATCCATGGCAAAGTTTTCACTAGTTCAAGGCAAAAAGAGAAAAGGACAATATAGCGTTTCATAAATCTAAGCTTATTTAACTTAACAGGTAGTCCTTTATTTTGGGATATGCTTTTGCGCCTTTTTAATTTTTTTGGTGTTAGTCTTTTTGTTAAGAGAAGATGATGAAAGCAGATGGGTAGGTTGAGAAAAGTGTTGTTAGTTGGTGAAATCACCAGTCTCACAACCCGATGTCAGTCCCTACAATTAGAGGAGAGAGAATCCTGGTTTGTGAAATTCAGTTCTGGGGATCGCTGCTTAATGAAATTCATACTTGCTAAAGATTTGTTTAGTATACGTGTAAGTCAACTGAGCAGCCGAAAAGGATTTCAGCATTCAAAAGGGGGTGTATGAGCAGCGAATGATATAACAAGCATGCACTGGATCTATAGTTTATTCCTCAAACTAGATGTTACAGCTGTGGTACTCAGCTCATCCTGATGAGATAAGAGAGCTTGAGTCTAATTTTCCCCATGTCTGGGGAAAACTGACTCTCTGACTGGTGCCCCTCAGTCTGAACCTCATGAATTATTGACAACAGAGGCTGGATAGCATGACACTCCTCTTCTTCCTGACCTGTTCAGAGCTAATGCACTGTGGGAACCCTTCCCAGTGCTCTGCACCTGCCTGTGGGGCTGGGGGAGGGGATGTAGGCGGCCTGGAGCAGAGCCTCTCAGGGTTTTAGTTCAAAGGGACAGGCCTGCAGGACGTATTTGATCTCTCTTCACCTCCTGTCCAGAGGTGGGCAGCCAGATCCAGGGTTTGAGGTTGGCAGTGGGAGGCTGAGGGAGGCCACACCCCAAAGAGCAAAGGGTTTGGGGAAAATAGAATTCTGGCCTGTGAGCTCGTGAACATCACATGGCCCCTCCCTGTCTGGGCGGGGTTGATATTTGGCCTCCAGCACCATTTCTTTTGGGAGAACACAGGGGACATGAGGGAGGGGATCTGTGAACAGAAAAGGGTAGAGGGAAGGCAAGAAGAGTGGGAGTCTCCAGCTCCGACTACACATCAAGCTGGTTTGTTGGAGATGAGGGTAGGAAATCTTTGGGGGAAATACATATGTGTGTAGGAGTCTCTTTGAAATGGGGATTTTAATAGGTAATGGGATTGTTCTTGTATGGAGGTGGTACCATCTGCAGATCTTGAGGAAATGCCTCCATGATTGAGGACTACACTCCCATCTTCTGCAAGGGCTGTGTTGACTTAAAAAAAAATGCACAACATGAGAGTTGCGAGTTAAGTTTTATTTGGGGCAAAATGAGGACTGCAGCCCAGGAGACAGAGTTTCAGATAGCTCTGAGAAACTGCTCCAAGGAGGCGAGTGGAGGAGCCAGGATATATAGGAGTTCTGCAACAAAAGGCAGGTAGTCGGGAATGTCAAAGGATTATTGTTAATTAAAGAAAACCAGATATCTCAAGTTAAGTAATTTAGCGCTTTTCTATGTATGGGAAGATGCAAGAGTCTGGGCTCACTGAAATCATTCCTTTGATATGCACCTCAGCTATCTGGGGCCGGTATCCTGTGTTTTCATATCTTGAGTTTCCTCAGGTCTCAGCATAGGGAGTGGCTGCGGTCTGTTGGCTGCTAGATGGTATTCTTTTCAGCCCTGAGTTTCCTCAGGGCTCACCGGCTCCTGTTGGAGGGTTACAATCGTTGATGACTGTGACATCCTCTGTTTACTGATATGGCAGGAAATATTCCATATATAAATATTCCATTCCATTTATAAATATTCCATTTATCAGCTGACTGCAGTCTGGAAGGAAATTCACCTGGGTTGGAATTTAAGTCTTGCATCTTGCAACAGCCATTCCACATTAGTCATTGACTCATGCAATATTGACACAAGTCAGGCTTGGGTGGTGTAGGAGGGCTGTGTGATAACAACGACTTTTATTGAATACTTACTAAGTGCCGACAACTGTTGGGTGATTTTTATAAATTTTATTGAATGTGTCTAATCCAGTGAGGTAGGCAGTTTTATTTCTATATGTGAAATCAAAGTGAGTTATGACAGCCTGACCTGCTGTCAGTGTTGAATAGCTACTTTTAATTTTTCTGACGTTGTTAGAGAATGACAGTTTTCTTGGAAATTAATTTTCTCTTAATTGGAATTTTACTTTCTGCCTCAATTCATTTTTGTTTTAATCATTTTTTAAATTACAAAAATAACACATGTTCACAATTTTTAAAAGAGACACAAGGTTATAGAGTGAAAAGTAAAAAAGTAACTCTTCCCTATGCTTCCTTTACCTGCTCCCCATATAGCTCTTGGTCTTGTGTATCATCCTTCCAGAAGTTTCCTATGCATTTACATACATATTTTCCGTTTAAAATGTTTCCCATGAATGGAATGACACTATACATAATGTCCTTCAAATTGCTTGTTTCTTTTCTTTCTTCCTTTTCCCCACTTCTCTCTTTCATTTCTTAAAATACATTCTTGGAGAGTGTTCTGAGTCGTACACAATAGATCACCTTTATTCTCTCTCTCCCTTTTAAAAATAGCTGTACAGTATTCCATTGTGTGGATATTCCATAATTTATTTAGCCAGTCTCCCACCGAAGAACGTTTAAGTAGCTTCCAGTGTTTTGCCATTTCAAACAACGCTACAATGAACAACCTTGGATGGATATATATATATATATATATATTCTTTTTTTTCCGGTGCGCAGTCCTCTCACTCCTTCTAGAAAGGACTCACTCTGGCTGCTGGGAGTCTGATTAGCTGTCAGCTGCCAGCTGGCAGTTAACTCCTTCCAAGGGTGGCCCCAGCCAGTGACTGAGCAGGATGGTGGTACAAGAACCTCACCACTTCTGCCTAACATGGGGCTCCTCTAAGGGGCCATCTTTGCTTTGGAGCTTCCTATTGGGCTGGCGTTGGTCAGATCTGCATCTCAGGGTCTCACGGATCCTCCTTCTCAATCCTGCTTCCTCCCTTTTCCTTTCACAGATGTTACTCCTGAAACCATGCACCTCAGATTGGGACTTGAACCCACGTGGCAGGGACTCAAACCCGGCCAAAACCCACGGTCTTCCAACTGACATCACACACCTGGTTTCAGGACTTAATGAAGCTCAGGTTCTTGATGTCTCATCGCAGAAAGAATTCAGTGAGAGACAAAGTGACAGGTAAGAAGTGGATTTATTTAGAGAGAAACACACTCCACAGACAGAGTGTGGGCCATCTCAGAAGGTGAGAAAGGCACCAGGTATGGGGTTGTCAGTTTTTATAGGGGTGGGTAATTTCATAGGCTAATGAGTGGGAGGAGTATTCCAGCTCTTTGGGGAAGGGGCGGGGATTTCCAGGAATTGGGCCACCGCCCACTTTTTAATCGTTATGGACAGTCTGGAACTGTCATGGCGCCTGTGGGTGTGTCATTTAGCTTGCTGATGTGTTACAGTGAGCGTATACTGAGGCTCAAGGTCTAGTGGAAGTTGACTTGTCTGCCATCTTGGGCCCACTTGGTTCTAATCAGGTTATGTCATGCCCTTGGGCTATGTCATTCTTTCAAAGGTTGTGTTCTGTCCCCCTCCCTCTTGTTTCGCTCCGACTAAACACTTTGGTCTCCTAATTCCATCTGAAACCGATAGGTGCCGTGCTGGGGGGCCTCCAAGGTGTTCCAGTCCTTTATGTCTCAACGCAGAAAGAAGCCAGAGGGAAAGTGATAGATAAGAAGTGATTTATTAGAATAGACGCTTGTGAGGTTTACAAGTGGGTGGGCAAGAGGTGCTGCCCGAGAACTTAGTGGGGTACAGTTTTAAAATCAAAGGAAAAGTGGGGAGGGAGAAAAGACCACCTTCTTCCTCATTCTTTTTTTAAACATCTTTATTGGGGTATAATTGCTTTACAATGGTGTGTTAGTTTCTGCTTTATAACAAAGTGAATCAGTTATACATATACATATGTTCCCATATCTCTTCCCTCTTGCGTCTCCCTCCCCTTCCTCATTCTTAAGTAGACGTCATGCTTCCATCATCAGCTCCTCCTCCAGGTTGGGCAGGGGAGTTTTCTTGTCCCTACATGGTCAAGTTAGGACTATCATGGCACTATGAAAAAATTATTTTAGGTCTCAGTACAATGAGAGACTTTCACTTTGAAATGTCACCTTTCCATAAATTATTGCTTTTTATGTGTACAGAGAACATGTCTTAAGGGTCATTAACTTACTGAGCTCACTGGGCAGGATGTGGGTCTCATGCCACCATTGTTTTATTGTTTTGGGGTATGTCTTGTGCTTCTGTTGCATGGTTTTGTTGTTAAGCAAGCCTGTTTGGCTTTGTGGTTAAGCAAAGCTGCTGTCTTGAGTAATCATTAATTTACAGGGGTGTCCCATACTTTTTTCTGCTTACAATCCCCTAGTGAGATTAACTATTTAATTGCCTACTTTGTCACTTTACTCTATCCCAATCACAACCAGGCATCTGCTTTGCTGGGGACTCACAGTTTCTTTCCTTCAGAATCTTTCCAGTGTACACCCCCACTCTCAACATACAGGGGATGTTCTCCTAGAGGATCTGTCCCTTCCCCCCAAATCAGAGCATCAGTGCGCTCTGAAGCAAGAATCCTCTGTAACTGCAGTTCCTGCCCGTTTAAATTTTTCTGTGGGGGCTTGAGTAGAAAATTGCAGGGTGAGCTTTGGCAGTGTCAGGCCAGCACAATAGTGCAAGGCCAGTCCCGGAGCTCCACATGCTTTCCTTGAGATCTCTCCGCTGGTATGAGATGAAGAAATGTTCCCTGCCCGCCCCCCACCCCTGAAGTATTTCATTTTCCTGTAAATTTCTGGATCAACTGAACACACACACACACACACACACACACACACACACACACACACACACACACACACACACACACACACACACACACACCCCTTCCAAGAACCATCAACAATTCCTAGGGACAAGGCAGTCTAAATCCACAAAAGAAAATGAACCATTTCCCTAGAGGTGCCAGCCTGCCCTCTCTGGAGATAACGTTTGCCATTATTATGCAAAGCAGTTTCACTTACCCTGTCCTGCTTTTAGAGCAGCATAAGAGGCCTGTGGTATGAAATGAATAAGGCCTACCACAAACCTTGCTGAAAGAAAGGACAGAGCAATCTGCTTCTGAGGGCTCTCTCTTTGTTGGGCCAGATCAAATTCTTGAGCAGCATGCATTCTTTTTAATCTCTGCAAAGGAAGTAGGGGTACTTTAAGAATTTCTTCTCCTTCTGTCTCAAGCAAACCCTTAGGAGTGAAGGGGGTGGGTAGGTTTGTCCTTCTAATTACATATGCTTTTCTCACTCATTTTGAATTTAATGACAAAGGGACTGTTCTTACCTTTTGATATTTTGTAAAAAAACCAAGGAATCACACAATACACACTTTCTGCACCTTTTTTTTTTAAACTTTTTATTTCGAAGTAATTATAGTCTCACAGTAATTATAAACTCAAAAGTAATACATAGAGTCCCTATGTACCCTTCCCCCAACTTCCCCCATGGTGACATCTTACAGTGGGAACATCTGTAGTACAATGTCAAGACCAGGACACTGGCATTGGTGCAATGCTGTTAACTAGACTATAGACTTTACTTGGTGTCCATCATTTTTTATGGGCACTCATTTGTGTGTGTCAGTGCATGAATGTTCCGTAGCTTATTGGCATGTGTTGGAGATATTTTTTTTTAAATTTTTATTATTATTATTTTTAATTTAATTTTTTTTTTTTTGGCTGTGTTGGGTCTTCATTGCTGCGCGCAGGCTTTCTCTAGTTGCGGTGAGCGGGGGCTAATCTTCGTTGTGGTGCACGGGCTTCTCATTGTAGTGGCTTCTCTTTGTTGTGGAGCATGGGCTCTAGGCATGTGGGCTTCAGTAGTTGTGGCACGTGGGCTCAGTAGTTGTGGCTCGCAGGCTCTGTAGTTGTGTTGCACAGGCTTAGCTGCTCCGTGGCATGTGGGATCCTCCAGGACCAGGGATCGAAGCCATGTCCCCTGTATTGGCAGGGGATTCTTAACCACTGCGCTACCAGGGAAGTCCCTGTGTTGGAGATCTTTGACCAGCAGTTCATACTTCATCATTATTCCTTCTTTCATTATCTGGATAGACAATCATTTATCAGTTACCCACTGAAGCCCACTTCAGTTGTTTATGCCTTTTCTCTGTCGACTTAAGAAATATTGCACAACGTGAGAGTTGCGAGCTAAGTTTTATTGGGGGCAAAATGAGGACTGGGAGAGAGTCCTCAGATAGCTCTGAGAAACTGCTCCAAGGAGGTAGGGGGCAAGTCAGTATATATGTGATTGTGGTGAAGGGGGAAGACATGCAATCAAGCACTTTTTTTTTTTTTTTTGCGGTACGCGGGCCTCTCACTGTTGTGGCCTCTCCCGTTGCGGAGCACAGGCGCCGGACGCGCAGGCTCAGCGGCCATGGCTCACGGGCCCAGCTGCTCCGTGGCATGTGGGATCTTCCTGGACCGGGGCACGAGTCCGTGTCCCCTGCATCGGCAGGTGGACTCTCAACCACTGCGCCACCAGGGAAGCCCCAAGCACGTATTTTTTGTAGAAGTTTTCTGCTAGTCGCGTGAAGGTTACTGCTAGTCATGAGGAGCAGACGTCACCATGAAGGATTTTAGTGTTTTTCTAGGTATGATGAGATACAAAAATTAAGCTCATAAAATCAGCTCCTGAAAATATTTAACGATCTGAAGACCTGTTCTGCCAGTTTTTCCCAGAGCACAGAGGGCCTCATCTCTGCTCTCCACCCTCCACACTTTTCAGGGGGTGTTGAAAGTCAGCAGCTGCAGCAGCGCATGATTAATCCTTGTAGAGGTAGATGGCGAGTGCCCATGGTGAGTGGCAATTGTAGTTGACATCGCCCATAAATATGATGTTGCAATAGCATCTTTGTTCACTTAAGTAGGATAACTTGTCTGTATGGGCCCAAGTAAATAGTTGAAGCAATAGGGCAGAGGGTATGTGCCTTTGACATTTTGAGAGAAATTGCCAATTGCCCTCCAGACAAACTGTGCCCTATTCCAGTCTCAGACACCCTTCCTGAGAAGGCAGTTCTGTGTGATGGTATCCATTTCATCCCACCCTCAGAGCACTCAGTTTCACCAAACATTTTAACTTTTGCCAATCTGGGCGAAAAAACTATTTTTGATTTATATTTCTTTATTAAGATTACTTTTTCATATGTTCACAGGTATTTGTATTTCTTGTTTCGTAAACTACTTGTTCATGTCCTTTGTCCACTTTTATTGTTTTCTTATTTATTCTTATAAACCCTTCATGAAAGGAAATTAACCATGTGACTGTCACGTGTGGCAAATATTTTTCCCAGTTTGACTTTGGAGTTTATGTCTTTAATGTCATGTAGATGTTTTAAATCTTTACGGAATCAAACTTATTTGTCTTTTCTCTTATGGCTTCTGAGTTTTATGTCATGCTTAGAAAGGCCTTTCTTACTCCAAAAATATAAAAAATTCACTCATGTTTTCCTATAGTTATTCAATGTGGGTTTTGTGTGTGTGTGTGAGTGTGTGTCTGTTAAAATCTTTGGGCCACATCTGATATCTGCTCTTGTATGGGAAATGAGGTAGAGATCCAGGTTAATTTTTTTTTCCTAAAGGGTTAATCAGTTATCTCAGCACTGTTTGCATTATCCCTCTATGCCTTGATTATTTTTATTATTCCCATATGTATTTAAGCCTATTTCTGGATTCTGTTTCATTCCATTGCTTTGTCTATTTGTTCCCATGTCAGGATTTTAATAGATACTGCAAAGAGGAAAAAGGAAAGTGGAAAAAGTTTTATAAAATAATTTCAAATAGAATAGCATGTCAATTCAGAGGAGGGAGAGAGTGTTTTTAGTTGGGGTGGTCTGGAAAAGCTTCATGAAAGAGGGACATCTAAGACAAAGCTTGGACAATGAGTGACATTAGTCAAAGGGAATAAAGAGCTGAGGCATGGAGTCAGGAGGTGGTGAACATTTGTGCAGATGCCCGGTGTATCTCAGCCCATACTCCACCACTTGTGTTTTTATGCACGCATGTCTTGAATACGTCAAGAACATACAGACATTTTTGTATTACTTTTTCCAGGTATTTTGAAGATATATTTTTTAATCATAATAGCTACAAGTGGAGTACCTACTGTTTGCTAGGGATATCTATATCGATTCTGATTTTCATCACAATGAACAAAGTTGATAGTTATTCCCATTTTAGGAATGAGGAAAACCCTCAAACAGGTTAAATAACAGCTCATAAGTGGCTGCACTGATATTCAAATCCATGGCCAACAAGTTAAAGAACAAAACAAAACAAAACCAGAGTAGAAAACATCACAGATTATCACTCATGTTTAGGGTGTTTGGAGCAGGCGCTGTCCCTTCTGCGACCATGTCACCTGGGATTCCTTTACCTTTTCTTTTTTTAAATATTTATTTATTTTCTTTATTTTTTGGCTGTGTCGGTCAACTGCAACTAAGGTTGCAGCACGCGGGATCTTTGTTGAGGCATGTGGGATCTTTCGTTGCTGTGCATGGTCTCTTCATTGCAGCACTCGGGCTTCTCTCTAGTTGTGATGTGCGGGCTCCAGGGCACGTGGGCTCTATAGTTTGTGGCACGCGGGCTCTCTCGTTGAAGCACGCGAGCTCAATAGTTGTGGCGTGGGCTTAGTTGCCCCGCGGCATGTGGGATCTTAGTTACCTGAACAGGGATCAAACCCACATCCCCTGCATTGGAAGGCAGATTCTTTACTACTGGACCACCAGGGAAGTCCCCCTTTACCTTTTTTAAGAAAAAATTTTTTTAGAGTTTGGTCTAGGAGAGAAACTTTTTTTGTCTTTTTTTTTGTCTTCACTGCATGGCTTGTGGATCTTAGTTCCCCAGCTAGGGATCAAACCCATGCCCCTTGCGGTGGAAGCGTGGAGTCCTAACCACTGGAATGCCAGGGACTTCCTGGAAAGAATTATTTTTTTAAAAATATTTTATCGAAGTATAGTTGACTTACAATGTTGTGTTAGTTTCAGTCTCTTTATCCTCTTTGTGCGCATCAGCTGAATTCCAGTGTGCGTGGCCCTTGGCCAATGACTGTTGGAGACGGGGATGTACACACTCCAGCTCTATTGCCCTCTCATTGGGATGATTCTGACTGCAAGTCATTGTGACCCACAGTGCCCCCCAAGCCCTCTGTGGGAATGAGTCAGAATTATCCTCCGTGTGACTTGGCTTGATATAGGACCCTTACTCGGCCCCTTCCTGGTGCAAGTTCCTCATTCCTCTCTTTCCCCTGGAAATATTTCCTAATAAATTACTTTCACATGCATCTTCCTCTAAGGCAGTATTGTTTCAAGAAACTTTTGTTTCAGTTATGTGGAGCGGTGTGTGTGTGTGTGTGTGTGTGTATGTGTGTATGTGTCTGTCTGTCTCTCTGTGTATTGGGTTGCCATATAACGTGCATTTCTTACTATGAAGCTAAAAAGTTTGAAAGCCACTGTCCTTTACCACATTAAACTGTCTTTCTATTTGTGTATGGTTCATAGAGCTGGAAAGTCTCCTGGACGCCCCAGGATCAGAACTACAGATCAGATTCTAGGTCTTATTGCCTGTTTGAGCACAGCGACTTAAAATATACTGGATAAAAAATATCTTAGTCACGTGTCTAGAGAATGCCATCAACTTTGACACAACTGGCTAAGCTGTTCTTTGAACTTCTTTGGGCAGTCAAGCCTGCCAATTAGCTTTCAAAGTCCAGATTTCCCTTTGCTAAGGTTGATAAATGTGGTATAAAGGTCATGATGGTTGATTATTAATTTTTTGTGGACCAGCAGAAGCAGGAAGACCAAGTTTGTCTTGTAGCAGAGTCAGATGGTGTGCCTGACCACGTGGCAGGGTTGCCATCCCAGAACCCTGGCCCTAGGTTTGGCTTAGATGGGGAGAGTGGGGTGTTCAGAACTGCTCTGCATTTACCCCCAAAGACAGTGCAGTTAAAAAGGAAAGAGAGCACAACACACACTCGCTAACAACCAATGAAACCTAGCTAAGAGGTCAGGCAAGTCTCTGTCGGTCAGATCTGCAGGAATCCTGGGGCAGGCCTGGCTGCAGGGATCCACTGGAGGCCATGAGTGGAAGGCAGAGAGCACCGATACCCAAAGTACAGTGGCAATGAGTTCTGGAAGGCAGGGCAGGGGAGAGGGCAAGACACCCATCTTCCCAGGAAAACCTTTCAAGCCCTGCCATCATCGTGTCAGCTGAAGATCCTTATTTGTCAGTACATATGATGTAAGATTGGTTCCATATTTAGAAAACAACAAAAATATGTTGAAAACCCAATGGCATGATTAAGGAAAAAAGAGGCAACCTCAGCTTGTCAAGTTTAGGATGAAGACTGCTGTGAGTTAAGAAGAATTCATAGGGTCTCTAGTGTTGTCCCAGGGAAGAGCTGTGCTTTCTGGTCGACGTGAGACTCTGGTTACCCCGAAGGTGTGCTGCAGTGTGGGGAGTGGTTGCTCTCAGCACGGTCAAGGTCTGGTTGGAGGACCCTCAGATCTCTCCTGATTCCAAACTCACTCCGCTGCCTTCTGATTATCACTCCAGGTAGGAGGTACGGATCACTGACAACTTTTTCTTATCACGGCAAGGGCTTGTTCCCTACCAAGACTGAGTCCGTTGGCTTTTGAGACTAAATCCATTTCATGTGTGTTTGGGGTATGAGCGTCAGTACCACATCCCCTTGAGGTGTTGACTCTCCAAGTTCCTGGCTGACCCGTCTGAGAGCCACGTGGGGCTCAGGACCCTGTGGGACTTAGCCCGAAGCGGGCAGTCAGATCTCACAGGCTCCAAGACCATGGAGGAGTGCCAGCTCCTGCCTCATCCTGTCTGAGCTGAGACCCCGGGGTTCGGCAGTACATGCTGATTCCTGACTGGAAGTAGCAAACCTGGACTGTTGGCGAGACTCTGAAGTCTAGCACGAAAGGGGTGTTCACATGGGGGTGGGTGAGAGAGACCTTTGACTCTTGGTAGCAGAGCAGGAGCGGAAGGAAGATGGGGTGGGGTGGGGGTCAGTTTTGTCCTCAGTTTCTGTCTGGCCTGCCGTTCCTAGAAAGTTAGGTGAGAAAGAAGTCTTTGGGCTCTGTCTCCAGGGGAAACTCTGCTCAATTTCAGTGGTGATGAACTTCTCCCTTATTCAGGCTTCTCTGTCAGATGTCCAGGGTGGGGTGGGTGGCTCCTATGAGGCCCAGTACGGGGTGATGTGGGGAGATCCTTGTCTCGTAGCACACAAGTAGTCAATGTTTTATTTATTTATTTAGGGCTGTGCTGGGTCTTCGTCGCTACGAGTGGGCTTTCTCTGGTTGCAGCGAGCGGGCGCTACTCTTCATTGCGGTGCGCGGGCTTCTCATTGCAGTGGCTTCTCTTGTTGCCGAGCATGGGCTCTAGGTGCACAGGCTTCAGTAGTTGCAGCACACGGGCTCAGTAGTTGCGGCATGCGATCTCTAGAGCACAGGCTCCGTAGTTGTGGCACACTGGCTTGGTTGCTCCATGGCATGTGGGATCTTCCCGGACCAGGTCTCGAACCCGTGTCCCCAGCATTGGCAGGCGGATTCTTAACTATCCAGTACTTTCAAATAAACCTTACACTGTAATTGTTGCAAGGATACACCATTTTTTTTCCCCACCAAAGCAGATTCTAATTAATCAACAGTATGCTGATGAAGCATCTGTAGGAGAAGCGCTGGGCTGAACACTGTAGTAGATTAAAGATTTACAGCATAAACAGTCCTTGCGCTCAAGGAATTTACAATCTAGCTGCAGAGATCGGACATGTCAATGAAACACCTAGAAAACAACAGTTTAAAAAAGTACTCAGCTAAGTGTTATTTGCATCTCCTTTCCACCCTTTCCACTGCATCTGCCCCATGGGGAGGCTCTCCCTTGTCCCAGGTGGTAGAACCCTGGAGACAGTGGGCAGATAATAAGCATCTTCCCTCTGTGCCCCACCCCCTCCTCAGGCTGTGGGACTTAGTCTCCTATCTTCCCATTGAGCTTAGCACCCATGGCTGAGAGTAGGGTTTTGTGTGGAGATAATTCCAGAAAATGGACCCTGCAAAGGGGATCCAGCCCGGATGAAAATAGGTTTAATTCTTCGATCATCTTCTGTTAAAATTGGATGGGTTAGGCTAGTTGAATGGTCAGAGGGACAATAAAAGGTCATCAGGAGACCCAGGTGGGGACTTCTTGGGGGCTCCTCTGGTTGTTTTGCCATGTTCTCTCACTATGCTTTAATACCCATATTCTTAAAATAAACACCCCCCTGCCCCACTTGTGCTAATGCTTGTGGGTGGAACCTTTTTTTTTTTTTTTTTTTTGGCTGCACCCTGCAGCTTGTGGGATCTTAGTTCCCATTCAGGGATCCAACCCGGGGCCCCAGCAGTGAGAGTGCCGAGTCCTAACCACTGGGCCGCCGGGGAATTCCCCTGGGTGGAATCATTCGTGTATGATCCTTTGAATCAGACAGGTTCAAGAGAGTGACCAAAGCATTCCTGGGACCAGCTTCTGCTGTTGGGCCAGGCTTTCTCAACAAGGGTTCCAGGAGAGAAGGAAAGTTTATAGAATATTATGAGAGTGACTATTTTCTCAATTCTCCCAAGGACGGTACATAGCTGGTACCATTCCGGAAGCATAAGAGTTACAAGTTAATTCATTACATATAATAGATGCCTTAGGGCTTAGTTCTCTCATGGAACCCAGATTGAGAAGGGCTGCTCCAGGCCCACGTGCCAGGGTCTCAAGCAACACCTGAGCTCCCTCCTTTCCTTGGCCTGCCTTGGTTGCCACAACTGACCCATAACGGCTTCTTGAGTCATGAGTTTTGATGGTGTAGATTAAGTATAATTGGAGTTCGAAGGAGAGACCAGAGACCTGTGGGTGGTAGTATGCTGAGTTACAACGTTTTTAGATGTGCTAAGTTCCAGTATTGACCTACAGTAGGCAGTGAGCTGGGCGTGGGGAGCAGATCCTCAAACTTTGCTCTCTCCCTCCTTCCACACTGGGAGCTCCGGCAAGGCAGGGTGGCTCTGAATGGCCGTGCATTTGAATCATGATTTTCCTCTATAGTATGGAATTGGAAAACCTCCATTTAAAAAACACACTTTAGATCTGGTAAACAGTGATTGAAGTGGCAAAAATGAAGAGAGTATGCCTCTCCCATCTGACACATAAATCCAGAGCTTTTATGATTTGGCAAGAGGAGCCCAGGTGTTGAGTAAATCTGGAATTCTTCAGGATGGCCCAAGATTCTGGTTTCTCCCCTGCCTGGACCAGGCAGAGCCTAATTTTCTTGGACCCCTGAAGGCTGCTGGAATAACTCCATCTCTGCTTCTCTGCCACGACTGTGCACTGAATCCTGCTTGAAACCCCTGACTTTCTTCTTTCACTAGGGACCCTTTCTTTCTCCCCTGCTGGATCCAGGAAGGGTGAGAGGTAGCATTAAAACTTGCTGTGCTGCAGCCACAGCTCATGGGGCTATGTCTTTGTGTAAAGACCCATTGACTTAGGGTTTCTAGTGTCACCTATAGAACTATTCTTATTCTAGGTTAGGTCTCTCTGCTGTATGTTCTTATATACTTCTCTTTTGAAATACTTATCGTGCTACTGATGGCTGGTTTAACATTTGTTTTCCCTGATAGACTATGAGCTCCATGAGATCTGGAATGGAGCCTGTCTTGCCCACTGCGATATCCTTATTACCAAGTACAACAAAATCATCTTGGGCATTTCAAAGAGGGAATTTAAAACAGGGAATTGACTACACAGGAAATGCACAGAGGTGAGAAGCTGAATGCTACTACCACGAGGGCTTGAAGGACACAGGAGAGGGATGGTGTCACCAGAATCAGAGGCTGAGGCTGTCCCATGGCTGGGACTGGCAAGGGCCCTGGAGGGAAGGGCTGTCTGATGGGGAGCTGGAACCACTATAGGAAAATGATGCTCAAAACAGAGAGAGAGGGCCAGCAAAAAGAATCTGGCTTCTCCTTACTTCTCAACCTCCAGTCTCTTGCCAGTGCCTCCCACTGGCCATTCTTGCTGGAAGATAGCTGGCAAGGATAAACAGGAAACTGTTTTTAGGAGAAGGACAGGGAAGAGATCTGAGAGCAAACAGGCAATGACTGGTACAGTATGAACTAATAAGTATTTGTGGTTTGCATGAATGAATAGGCATAGAGACGTGCATTAAACATTGGCTGAACAATAAAGTTGTCACAACTCTCCCATTCTCAGCCTGTCAAAATAATTCCATACCTCACTTTTCTGCTACTAGTTGCCACAGATATCTTCTTGAGACGTGAGTTTGGACAATGTAAACGAAGTGTAATTGAAGTTCAAAGGAGAGACAAGAGCCCTGAGGCTGGCAACTTCATTCTGAAGCACTTGAATTTAAGTGTTTTTCTTCTGCCCGGAGAGCCAAAATACTAGTAAATATGTAGGCCATTTAACATTACCCAGTTTGAATCCAGCCTAGTTTTCTTGAGCCTCAGATCTAACGGCTGCAGGGATGGTGTGCCTCAGAATGACTCGAGGCACCATTTGCAAGGCAAAGACCTAGGGTTTCAGGTCATGGGTGCCTTTCTGGATGTAGAGAAGGCTGCAGTTCCTCAGTGTGTCCACGAGAGGGCCGCAGGGTCTCCCCTCGCAGAGTCCGGACTGAGCTGAGACTTGGTGCCCCATCCATGCCTTGGCTGCCCGTGGTGTCTACTCTTAGGTACTTCGTGTGTTGGAGTACATCTGGGGATGCAGAGGCTGCCCTGATTCCAGAGGGAGGAATTTCCTATTTACTTCCCTTATTTTCCCTTTCACTGGTTCATTTTATGTTTAATAACAGTTGATTTGAAAAATGTACAAGTGGGGAAATCGAAGTAGGCCTGTGGGGCGTGTGTGTGTGTGTGTGTGTGTGTGTGTGTGTGTGTGCGTGCGTGCGCACATGCACACAGACCCATATGTACATTTTGAAGGTGGGATATCAGGAAGTGGGGATAATTCTGGTTACCAATTCATGCTTGAACCTGCAGCTTAAGTATTATTTAATGTAGAAATTCAGAACTGGAAGAAGACCTTGGAAATAATTTAGCACCCCCCTCATTTATAGCTAAAGAAACCAACCAGCCTTTGCTGCTTGCAAGATGCCTGGAAGGTTCAGAATGCAGTTAGTAAGTAGAGCTATTAAGGGGTTCGTGGTAAGATTTTATTTCAATATTCCATCCTTGCTCCCCCTTTCTTGGGCCCAGCCTGAGCCTTGACAGCAGCACCAAAGCACAAAAAGGCATCTTCCAGTTTTCTATTAAAAATGCTTGGCTCTCAGTTTTTTGTTTTTTGTTTTTTTTTGCGGTACGCGGGCCTCTCATTGTTGTGGCCTCTCCCGTTGCGGAGCACAGGCTCCGGACGCGCAGGCTCAGCGGCCATGGCTCACGGGCCTAGCCGCTCCACGGCATGTGGGATCTTCCCGGACTGGGGCACGAACCCGTGTCCCCTGCATCGGCAGGCGGACTCTCAACCACCGCGCCACCAGGGAAAACCCGGCTCTCTGGTTTTAATCCCATCTTTTGTCTGTGGAGTCTTTCCAGACTCTATTGAACCAGAGGATAGAAAGATCTGACACGGTAGGAAAAATTTCCAGGAAGACGGTGGAGCGAGTAGAAACCCAGTCAAACTCCTAATCGCAAATTCTATCGAAATCAATCAGAAATTTTACTAAAGAATTTTCAGTAGCAGAGCAGACATCAGTCACTAAGGTAACTTAAGGGAGAATGCAGTAAACTGGAAAAATTAATGTGGACTCCCTGAAAAAGTTTCATTACTCCAAAAAGATCAAAGAGTGTACAGAAAACTTCTTAAAAATTAATTCTGCAAAAGAGCAACTGCAGGAAACCACGCAGAGAATTCAGAAACTGGTTGGAGTTTTTTTGGAGTTTTTTTCAAAGAAATGAAATGGACTCTACATCTTCTCAAGGGAGTGAAGGTCAGAATGAAAAAGAATGAAGGTAAAGAGATCATTGCAGAAGACAGACTGAAAATACTGTTTCAGCTGCACACAGCAGAAATGGCACTTAAATAAGTAAAAAGAAAACCTGAGCAATATAACCAGAATTTGAAGAAGCTGAGAAATGAAACATTTCGGGAAGGCAGATCTGGGGTGTAGAGTTCAGCATTGCAATTTCTGAATGGTTAGGCTTCCTGAATAAGCAATCAAAATCAAAGGCACGAAATCAATAATTAAAGATGCAATAATACATTCTCCCAGAACCAGTAAGAGATTGGATCTGAAATAGAGGAGTCATATGGTCTAATAGAACACGTATGAACATTTGAAGAGTGACTTCAATTTACAAGACAGTTCTCCTGTTGCAAGGACCGTATGGTTTTTATCCTTCATTTTGTTAATCCCACTCATACATCTTTTCTTTTGATCTTCACAACAACTGTGTGAGGTGGACAGATACTATTAATCGCTCATTTTACTGATAGAAAATAACCTCCGAGTGGCTAAATGATTTGCTCGAGGGATAGGACTAGTAAGTGAGGAGCCCTAGGTCAGGTCCAGGTCTTGCTCTCCAAAGTGTGAGGGTCTTATACACATTTTAAACAATATGGAAAACACATCTGCGGTAACAAACAAGAAGAGAAGAGTACTTTTAAAAGCATGAAAATTAGAAAGACTATTGCCTTTTCTAGTAACAAAAAAAGAGCTGGGTGGATATGGAACGTTAGCACCAAGAATGAGAAAGAGAGAGAGAGAGATTGTTCGTTCTTGACCTTGACAAACTGCCCTTCGTGTGGGATGCAACAAAGAGTCATAAGCTCTTCAAGGTCTTAGAAATCTAACCAGTCACTCACCTTATTCCACTTGGCTCTAGGGACTGCTTCTAACAGAAGTCTGCGTGAAACACAGGAACCTAAGTAGATATGGTGGCAATTGACGCACCTACATTGACACATCATCGCCTAGAACCAAAAACTACTCTAAAAAAATAAAATCTGGGCTTCTCTGGTGGCGCAGTGGTTGAGAGTCCACCTGCCGATGCAGGGGATGCGGGTTCGTGCCCCGGTCTGGGAGGATCTCGCATGCCACGGAGCGGCTGGGCCCGTGAGCCATGGCTGCTGAGCCTGCGTGTCCAGAGCCTGTGCTCCGCAAGGGGAGAGGCCACAACAGTGAGAGGCCCACATACCACACACACACACACACAAAATAAAAGAAAATAAAATCTATTAATTATCCCCCCACCTGCAACTGTAGACTTGTGTATGTTGCGTAAGGCAGTATGTGCAACTGCGTACTGCTGTGTTTTGTGGAGACAAGCAGCGCTGTCTGGAGTGTGACTCTGACTCTGGACCCCTCTCTCTGAGTTGCCTGGCAGTGAGCCAGCTCTCAGACTCACTGTCCCACAGGACTCGAAGTCTCCAAGGTCTGGAAACTGTCGAGGCATCCCAGAGAATCCCCCTAGGCAGTGGGCACCTAAGATAAGAACCACTTTGTGTACATAAATCCCCAGGTGAGGCCACTTTCATACACATCTCATAAAACAGAAGCGTCCCAGGGGTGCGTCCGAGCCTTCTGCGGCTCTTCTCCGTAGCACTTGCCTTTCACTTGCCCCAGCACACCTCTCCGCAGAACACAGCCCCGCTGACCCTGCTCCCCTTGAGTCCCACCCGCACCAGGGGACACTGGTGGGTGTCCATCCTGAGCCCTTTACAGAACAGCTGTGCTGTCTTAGTTCAGATCCTGAGGAAATACATGATTTCTGTAGATAAAGGGACAAACTCTCTCCTGTGACTTGCGGTATGGAAGTCTATTTCAGCTAGCAGAGGAGAATTTACTGTTTCATCTCATAACACATATGTTTTAGTTATTCCCACTACCAAACTGAACAAAGCCCTAGAGTTAAAGTAGAACGAGGATTTTCTGAAGACCTTGTATAATAAGTGAAGTGAAATATTAAGTGAAGTGAGTCAGACAGAGAAAGACAAATATCGTATGATATCACTTACATGTGGAATCTAAAAAAACAATATAAATGAACTTATTTAAAAAACAGAAATAGACTTGCAGACATAGAAAACAAACTTATGGTTACCAAAGGGGATAGCGGGGGTTGTGGGGGAGATAAATTAGGAGCTTGGGATTAACATGTACACACTACTGTATATAAACTAGATAAACAGCAAGGACCTACTGTATAGCACAGGGAACTGTATTCGATATGTTGTAATAACCTATAGTGGAAAAGAATCTGAGAAAGAATATATATATACATAATATATAAATACATACATATATATAACTGAATCTTTTGCTGTACACCTGAAGCTAACACAACATTGTAAATTAATTATACTTAAATTAAAAAATGGTTAAAAAATAAAGTAGCACAAGGATTTTCTGAAGACCTGTATAAGTTCCAGCCATATCGCTCCATTCACAGAATCTGAAAGACAGCTAATTACTTTTCTTACTATTTTCAATGAGAAAAATTTCTTAGATTTCTTTCTCCTCAGGTCTCCTGAATAATGGGGGTGTATTTTCTCTCCAGTGGCATGGAGAAGGCCCCTCTTCTGCTGACTTTATTGATCGGGTTTGAGCAAATGGTAGTGGTTTGTTTGAAGTAGATTTTTGTATGTGTTTGTTTGAGGTAAAATTCACGCCAAGAGACAGGTGAAATAGTCCTCTGGGTTCTCGCTGTGACCAAGAAGGTTTTATCTTTTTTTATTCCCCTTTCTTTCCTTTGGGAATGAAAATAACACTGAAAAATCTTAGTTGGCTTTGTAGTTGGTCCAATTATTGGAGTTCAAACAAATCTCATCAATGACATTACTGGGTTTAATATAACTCCATTTATATGATGACAAGGACCAGTTGTATTTAAAAAACATTTATTTTTGATGAAAACATAAATACTTCTTAAAGCACTCTGACTTTCTTTTTTCTGGTGACTACTACCTGAAAATATCTCTGAATACTGTCCGTAAGGGAAAATATTTTGGAAAAAGTGAAAAATTATGTGAGAAGGTATAGAAATCACATGCAAATTAAAAAGAACCAAAATATATAACCAGTATGTGTGTGTGTATGTTTGTGTATCTATATATAGATATACACACACATATAACTATATGTATATATAATATGCCATATACTTTCTTCCTTCTGCTCTGCAATGGAGAATATTATTCTTGTCTTGTATACTCAGGAACACAATTAGTAATGACATATTTCTAATGATCCCCTAGAAATCTTGATAAGGTTGACTAAGGGTAGGAACCTGTAATTAAGCTTTGTGTTGGTGGCACGAAATAAAGAAGGTGGCACAGGAAGCTGAGGGCAGGATCCACTATCTCTTTCTCTACGCTGTGATTCTATGCGGTTCTTGCAAAGTCACCCTTAGGCTGATGACAGTAGTGACAAGGATGTTGAACCTGGAGATGAATCAGAATGAGGCCTAGGGACTGAAATATCAAGAGCTCTGCACCCAGTAGAACATGGAGGAAAATGCCAGTCAAACCTTTCTTTTTCTTTTTTCAACTTCCCCACATTAAAAAAAATTATTTTTTTAAGTGTTTTTCTGGGAGGAATGATTAGAATGTCCAGGGTGGAAATGGGGAGAGAAAAGTGGTAAAAAAAAGCATTTACTATAAAGGGAAATGCAGAAAAAAACCCACCAAAACATGGAATTGCTCTGTGGTTGGTGGAGTTCTTCCAGCTCTATCTATGAAAAAGACAATGGACAGTTGGGGATTCTCCTTCCGGACAATTATTACTGCGCTACTACTGTGATCAGAAGCATTGCCGCTGTGGATGCCTTTGAAGAGAGTTATTATTGAGAATCATTTGTAATGGGATTTTACTTCTAGTTATGGAAAACTTGATAACCAAATTTATAATACAAATGATTAAAAAGCCCAAGAAATCTTTAATGGCAGAATTTGTTAAATGATGTATTAATCATAAATACCAGTATCTTTCTAACGCATGTGCTTCGCTTGGACATATTGAATGTGTAACCTGTGATCTATCTGGACTGAAATAGGCCGTGTTAAGACAGCATTCTGGAAGAGACTTTTTTCTCCTGCCCACTACTAACCTGAAGTTTTACTGTAGTCATGTCTAGAAGATATTCAACAAAATTTCTTAGATTGATTGCAAGCATAATTCAACATTTATTAATCTGTTAGTGGGGAAATTAAGGAGTGGGCTGGTCCAGAAAGGGTATGAAAATGGAGGGTTTTAGAGTTGGCAAACAACGTTTATGTAAGCAGCTAGTTTAAAGAACTATGAAAGGTTGCAGTTTCATTTCGAAGGTCACCACAATATCTAGTCTGCATTGTTTGTTGGAAAGGAAGCCCACACAGGATGGCCTGAGATGACAGGCATGCAGACTCCCAGGCCCGGTGAAAGTAACACATCTCAGAAGCAAATGACAAGGGGCTGCAGTATGGCCAGTAATGGAAAAGCAAGATTTGACCCCCAAGTTACATTAGGGCTAATAACCAGCAGGCATGAATGGCATTGAGCCTCCAGGGGAGCCACCAGGTAACCAGGTCAGAATTTTGAGCTGCCTGAAGCCAGTGGTTTTTCTCAAATGCAGACAAGTATGTCCATTTCTTAATTTTGGGACACTTTTTTTTTTTTAACTCCTTTTGACAAAAGGCTTTTTTTTTGGATGTTGGGGGTAGGAGTTTATTAATTAATTTATTTATTTTTGCTGTGTTGGGTCTTTGTTTCCGTGCGAGGGCTTTCTCTAGTTGTGGCAAGCGGGGGCCACTCTTCATCGCGGTGCGCGGGCCTCTCACTGTCGCGGCCTCTCCTGTTGCGGAGCACAGGCTCCAGATGCACAGGCTCAGTAGTTGTGGCTCACGGGCCTAGTTGCTCCGCGGCATGCGGGATCCTCCCAGACCAGGGCTCGAACCCGTATCCCCTGCATTAGCAGGCAGATTCTCAATCACTGCGCCACCAGGGAAGGCCCGACAAAAGGCTTTTTGACTTGAAACTGATTGAGAATGACTAAAACAAAATAGCTTGGATTCTGTTTCAACCTGCACGGGTCTGACACCACCCGGTGTACTGCAATCCAATTGTGATACTAACCCCCTGGAGTTACTGCAGACCACAAGCAGGTGGGAACTCAGTCCTCCAGAAGACGGCCCCCACTTCAGATGCCAGGCATACTTCGGGGGTTCCCAGGTCACCCACACTTTTGACCAACAGGCTACAAATCCAGGAGGTTCCCATGACCCCCTCAGTTTTGTTAGTTCTCTGGAATGACTCATGGAACTCAGGAAAGCACTATCTGATGATAATTTTATTATAAAGGGTACAGATCAGGACCAGTCAAATGAAAGACGCATGGGACAAGGTCTGGGAGGCCCCCGAACGTCAAGTTCCCCTGCCATCTCCAGGGGAATCAGGACAGGTCACCCTCCTGGCACATTGATGTGTTCACCAACCAGGACGCTCCCCTGAGCTTCAGTGTTCAGCTTTTATTGGGGCTTCATTACAGAGATATGACTGATTAAATCGCTGACCAGGTGACTGAATGCAGTCGTCAGTCCTGTTCCCCACCCGGGGATAGGGCTGGGCTGGTCGCACATCATTTAAAGACCTAACCTTCTAATCGGGTGGTTGGTCTTTTGGGTGACCAGCCCCCATCCTGGAAACCCCCTGAGTCATTTAGGAGACCCCCTGAGTATCTTACTAATATAAACTCAGGTATGGTCCAGGGGCTCAGGAATAACTGTATCACTTGGGGAATTCCAAGGGTTTTAGAAGCTCTGCGCCAGGAACCTGGGACAAAGGCCAGACAAATTCTTCATTATACCATAGCATGGGAATATAGGTAAGGTTAGCATGTTTTGACATAACTTTAAATGTCCTATAGGGGATTCTGATACATTTCCCAAAATGGAACCAGAATGATCTTTTCAAGCCAATATCTAGTCATGTCAGCCCCTGCTTGAAACACTTCAGGGGCCTCTTAACGATCTTAGAATAGAGAGTAAAATCCTTAACCAGGTCTCTGAGGTCCTGTGTGCTCTGCCCCCGCCGTCCTCATGGCCAGCCTCGGCTACCACACCCCTCTCCCTTGCTCTTAGGACCTGGCATTTTAGTTTCTTGAATGTAGATTGATTGTTCGGTCTAATTATTCTGCTGGAAAGCTATAGGAAACAGACACAGAGAATTAAGTAAATCTTACCTGAGCACACACAGCTAGTTAGTAAAACAGTGGAATTAGAATACCAAACTCCTGACCTCATAGTTAATGGTCCTTTCTAGTCTACCCCTGAATTGGTTCACATTTGTGAGCAAATGAGTAGAAAATCGTGTTGACGATCTTTCTACCTAACAAAGTGTGTGGAACCACAGCAAACATTTTCCTATTAGTTTCACCTCATTAGATTCTCCTCATAGTTCTCCTCATTCTCCTCATAGTTTCACCTCATTCAAGCTTCTCCGGTGTCCTTGCTCAAGCCTTCCTGCCATAGACACCTGCCTCCTTATTCCACATTCACACAAATCTACCAGTACCGTGTTTCATGACTTAGATGGGTTTTTCCCTTTTTAATGAGGATGCACTCAGGATGAGATCTGCAACAGCAGCAGTTTTAGAATTAATCATTCTCCTTGTTTGTTTTTAAAGCCCAAGTTAATAACTCCTTCAAAATAAATCTCAAAACTGAGTAAACCAATTATAATCAAAATTCTGGTGCATAGCTTTGCACATCACAAACCGCTGCCTTCCCCAGGTGTGCTTCTTAATCACTATATATTGTTTTCTCAATCTGTTCATGTCACTAATAGAGGCAGATGGAAAAGCAGCTTAGCTCTTCGTCCTTTTCCTCTGTTGGCTCCTGCATTAGTTGTCTTCTTTTTGCCCCTTCAGACCCACTTTCCACCCATCCACTCCCAGCCAGGGAGGCTGGCGCATATGGACGTTATCAACATACTCTGATGCCTCCAGCTTCCGGTTGGGATCGGCTGGTGGAAAGCATCAGCAGGACATGGAGATGGAGGACTCGGAGGAAGGTGCAGGTGTTTACTATACCGGTTTGTGCCCTTCCGGTTCAAGAGGGATACCTGCATCCCACTTCCCATGGGTGGCCCTTTTCTTGTAGCTACTCTCTGGGTGCCCCAGAGCTCCCTTTCTGAGACTCTTCAAGCCAGAGGTGGTATCCATTGCAGTATCCATTGTTGGTTACTGCAAAATTCAAAAATTCCAAATTCAAATCCAAACATTCTTCCAAACCGGGAGTTCTCCAGTGTATGATCTCCTCCAAAAGGGAGAGTCACACACGAAAAAGACAAATACAAGACTTGAATGTAGACTAGAGATAGCTAGTGGTTGAACCTTGGGTGTCTCTAGCAACGCCTTTAGGGCACACAGGGTGGTTCTTAGTCTGTAAAGTGAGTGGGATAGGCCACATTTACAAAGTACTTTTCTCTATAGGAGGAGAAGGGGAGAAGGTCCTATTTGTCCCTGCTTGCTGCCCTGATGGGCAGGGTTTCCTCCACGTGGGACAGAGCCTGGCTCTGGCTGTCTCCTACGCAAAGGATCAGGTAAGTGAGATGCGGGGGGCCTGGAGAGATGGGAGTGTTGTGCTCGTGCGGACACAGCTGAAGTTCCTTCCCTCGCCTGAAGGGGTCAGCAAAGGCCCAGGAAGGGTAGACACATCTTGCCTCCCAGGAGAGAGAAAATTCCTGATAGGCCATTAGTTCCCAAGGGATAGGCCCTAACTAGCCACTGTGTGATTTCTCTGCTTGGGTGTGGACCGATCCTCCCACAGGGCTCCCCTAACTGCGTGGAGATGCTGGCACTGGCCCTAGCTGTTTAAGAACGGGTATCTACGTGGGATACAGGAACGGGAGTGGGCCCGAGGGCCCAGATTGAGGGGGGCCACCAGGGTGTAGAATCCCCCAGCTCATCTCTCTTGGACACTTTCCCTGGGTTGTCTGTGCCCCATCCAAAGCCCGTAATCAAGCCATCAAAACTAATAGTATGATCTCCACATTAAATGAAATTGTGGATGAAGAATGGGGATGGAGGAAACCGACTAATGGTTCTAATGTTTTTCTCCCAACCTTTCACTTCTCAGTAAAGTGCAGTCATCTGACTCCTTGTTTGTGTGCTAAGGAAATGATGAGTCCTCTGAGAAGCTCTTAGCAATAATCATTTTCTTCCTTGTTCCCTCATGTCTATTGGGTAGGTTCAGGCAGGAGAAACCATGGCAGAGATGGGCAGTAAGTCACAGTCTGCCCCTTCGGGGAGCTTCTAGCTTCCCACCAGTTTCACTGCTTGCCATATGTGTAATAGTCAATAATATTTATTTTTTAGTTACAAGAGTATGACAAGAATACTCTTTTCTTTTGGCCACGCCGTGCAGCTTGTGGGATCTCAGTTCCCCGACCAGGGATCAAACCAGGGCCCATGGCAGTGAAATCGTGGAGTCCTAAGCACTGGGCCGCTAGGAAGTTCCCCAAGAATACACTCTTATTAAAAAACAGAGGGAAAACAAAAAACTTCTTTTTACTTGACTCCTCTAGTCTATTCCCTTCCTCAGAAGTATCCATCATTGTTGATTTGGGAAATTTCCTTCTGTATATACGTCGTGGTTTGAAAATACATCCACAATTATTTGATACTATTCTTCAAAAGGTGAAGACTAATCCCGCACACCTTAAGTGTAGGAGGTACTTCGTGACTTGCTTTCAAAGCATAGAGTGAGGCAGAAGTGGTGGTTTGTGGTGTCTGAGATTAGGACCGGAATGGTGTTTAGTCTTTCTCCTCTTTCTTGCTCTCTGGGACCACCTGCTCTGGGGGGAAGCCAGCTGCCATGTTGCGAGGATGCTCAAGTAGCCCTAAGGAGAGGCCCATGTGGTGGGGAACTGAGGCCTCCTGCCAACAGCCATGTGACTGAGCCGTAAAGAAATTATTATAATATTAGGTTCTGCCTCTGGTGAGGGCACAGGTTCTCTTGAGTCAGGGTTCCCTGTTCGTGGGAATGAGCAGAGGACAGAGCACATAATCCCCAGGGACATTTTTCTGTTGACAAGGATACCTGAGGGTTTATACAACAGGTATATTTAGCTCCAGAGCTTGGGTTATGTGGTGGTTGCCTATATTTGCTGCCCAAATTACCCTTCAGGATTAGAAGATTTATTATCTCAGCTGCTGGGAGAAAGCCCTCAACAGTCAACCCCTTGAGGGATTTCTTTAGCTGAAGAGCGCCCTTCTTCCAGCAGCCCACATCCAGTGATCGATGAATGAGTGGAATGGAGCCCAGCCCTCTCACCCCAGCTCGGGAGAGCTCTGAAGGGTCATCCCATCTTCAGAGCTCCCCGCAGGACTGACTGAGACGTTCCCTTGAGACTGCATTCAGCTAGACTTCATTCTTTGCCCAACCCTGCTTTCCTCTCCTCCTAAAAAACCTCCTACATGTTAATCTCCATCTCAGAATCAGAAACCCAAGCAGGGATAGTGGGTACCCAAGAGTGGTCTAAGAAAACAGATGATGAGACAGGATTTTAGAGCGGGATTACTGGCCACCCAACTGGCGTCACTGTTAGGAGTCGTTGCCTTTCAGGAATGAAATCGGCAAGTTTTTTTTTTTAAAGAAAAATGTGTATCTTTCTGTGATATTTGACTTATCATGTCCATGTATCATATTGCTTTCATTTATAAATGGTTAATTGCAAATGTCTGAGATGTGGTGTTATAAGCCATTTAAGTTTTATTCTTCACATTTTTTGTTTTAAAAATGATTGAATGCTATTTAAGAATATCGAGAAATCAGGAAAAGAAGTGGGGAGAGGGTTAATATTTTGTTCCTGCCTTTGGGGCTTCAAATCATATGTCAATTAAATTCTAAAACTTCAGACAGTGCAGCCTGGTAAAGAATCCATTCGTGTGTCTTCACCTGGCAACTTCTCCAGCCCCCACTCACCACCTCAGCCTTCCCAGTAAGAGAAGCCACCTCCTGGTGGGTTCTGTGTGGGTATAAAAGGTGTGCGTGTGTATGTGTGTGTTGAGTGGTGTGGAGAGATAATGCCCTCTCCCCTGGGTTACACCCGGTCAAAGGGTACCACGTAGTGACTGACACAGCCTCCCCCATGTTACCACTCAGAGCAGCCCTGAGCCCTTCTGGTGGGGCATAAACCTGATTTGGGGCTGACAGGGTCAGGGCAGGTTCTGGCATCAGTGAGTCCTCTTTCCACCGCGACGGCCTCCTTCTCCCCCTCCACGATTCTCTCTCAGGGGCCACACCAGTGGTCCTGCCAGCTGGTCTTGGTCAGGGAAACCCCAGCTCCTCAGAGATACTGTAGGAAACTTGGCTGTCAAAGGGACTCAGCTTCCTTCCTCTCAGGGGTCCTGCTTCTGTGTAAATGTGTAGGAGCAGAGAGATATGTATGGGTTTGGATGCCTGAGAGCATCCAAGAACCACGTACAATATCATATTCCAGTGGGTATATCAGAGGAGGCTGATGGGACACCATTTGCCTACAGAGTCTGAATCCAGGCCCTCATTCAGGTTAATATCCTTTTACTGTTATAACAGTAATTCACAAAGGGAGGACTCACTCCGTTGTTAAATCCTGTTACATTCCTGGTAACCAGGGTTAGATTGGCCAGGAAATTACTAGGTTTGGTCAGTGCCCTCAGGTTACATCTCTCTTTGTCTCCCTGGGAATGTCACACCTTCCCGGAGAGTATCAATTCCTCAGAGGCCCTGGGGGAAGGTTAATGATTCTGCATCTCCAGCATTTTGGCTCAGACACAGGAAGCATAACTGGACAGTGTGTGGGGCTGGGGAAAGGAAGAGTTCTTCCTTCTAAGTTTGATGCCAGCACTTCATGACTCTGCAGCTGTCTGTGGAACCCCTGCTCCTGCTGTGGGATCAGCTGTCCTCTTTCTGTCTTAGAATTAGTGTGGCCACTGGTTTCTCTTCACAGCTGATTTGGAGATGCTAAGGGTGTGCCTCTAATCCAAGCCCTCTCAATTATCCCTAATGATTCCACAGAAATTTATCGCATAGCCCTACGTGATGGCCAAATGACCCCACACTGCCTTAGGCTTAGAAAGTTTATATGCCCTTGGTAAACAACATCACTGAAGTGAAAAAACAAGGCAGGTGTCCAGGGGTGGAGAAGGGCATCCAAGAATCTGTTTATAGCTTCAATGCCTTCAGGGCATGAAGCCACAGGATAGCTAGGATGGAGCTAGGAAGGATCAGGGCAAGCTCTAAATTGGAGGAATAAAGAAATCTACATGTACTTAACTCATATCCTGGATGGCCTCTGGAAATAGGCTCCCAGCTCCCGTGCCCTGGTGGAGAGCTGTCCATTGTAGTATTACAGCATCTGAGTCTCTGCATGTGCTTCTCACCTAAAGCTGTGCTTCCTCCTGAAGCTGGTGGCAGGTGGTACCACCTGGGAAGTCAACTGGGGAGACCATAGCCCTTGTGAGTAGGAGGGATTCCGCCAGAAGGAGAAGTCATGGCCATCCTAGTGACTGCCACCAGGGAGGCGAGAGGCCATTAGGAGACTCCTGCCTCCAACTAAGACCTGCCTAGGGAGTCCAATTCCTTCCTTTTTCTGGGCTTCAAGGAGTCTATGCTCGAGGTCACTACTAGTGGTGGGGAAAAGTGGCTGCCTGACCCTCCTCCTCCACACTTGCTTATGGTAAGCTAGGCTATGTTAGATAATAGGCAATCCCCAAATCTCGGTGGCTTAACCCGATAAGAATTTCTTGCTTGTGTCACAGTCCAATTCAGGGTCTGTGGCGCTCCTGGGCAGCTTTTCTTCAAGTAGAAACTCAGCAAGTCTGGCTGTTGCTATCTGGCAACTCCATCATTTCAGAATCCTTCACTTCCAACCATACAAACTGGAGAGAGAGGGTGGACCAAGGTTCTTGTGGGACATTTTAGGGGACAGGCACAGGCAGAAATTGTGACATAGCTTCAATATAGTTGTCAGGGAGGCTGAAGCTGCAGCCTTTCCACGTCTGCGGGAGAGGAAATGGGATGGTCAGCATCACACCAGTCTCTGTTATATTCATGCAGAGGCTTCAGTCCCCATGGCGATTGCAACTACTAACAGTTTTCAGAGGACCTTGCAGACCTGTCTCTCTCTCCATTACAGCGTATGCATTCTTGATTTTTTAAACCTTAATGGCCACCTGTGTACCGGTGGCACATCAACATTCGAGACCTAAGGCACAGCGAGATACCACGGCCGCCACAGTAGTAGTTGTTTCATGTTTGTTTAGCTGAATGAATGGAGAAGGGTAAGGATGTCTGAGTAGCCGTCTCTGAATCAGATTTGAAGAAAAGCCAGATTCAGAGGTCAGACTGAGCCAAAGGCAAGAAGAGGTCACCACTTCTGCCTGCACGTGGAAATGGCTCCAGAAATCCTAATCCTCTGGAATTCTGCTGTGGCACAGAGAGGCCAGAGTATATGAAGAACTGTGGTCAGTGGCAGACACAGAGAATTCTGGTTTAAAGGTAGTAACTCTTACCTCCATGGCCTTGCACACAGGCCTGGTTATGATTCCCTGTGCCTGAGCCAACCTTGGGTTAATTCTCTTCGTCCTCAACATCCTGTTTGATTTGGTTTGCCCTTGTGTGTGTTGGCCTGGACTTGCTCCTCTGGACTGACTGATACAGAAGATCCTTTCTGGTCTTTGTCCGCAGAGTGAGGGCGGGTCCCTGGAGCCTGAGCTAGGCTGGGCCTGGCCAGTGTGAACCTGCCTCTGGCAGGTGCTGAGTTGTAAACCTATTAGTGGCTGCCTGAATTATCAACACATTTGATCTGCCTGCTCTTCTTCTGTACTAGGATATTACTATTACTAGCAATAAGGAGCTTTACCAATAAATGTAAACGGCCAGGATTTAATGGTGTCCTGCTTACCTCTCTGTGGTGTGGGCTTTGGTCCTGTGTATTTTCACATGCTTTATTGAGGTATAATTGACAAATAAAATTGTATATATTTAAAGTATAAACGTGACGACTTGATATACAACATTATACATTGTGAAGTGATTACCACTGTAGAGTTAATTAACACATCATCACCTCACATGACTGCATCTCGGAGGATAACCTCTGAGTACTTGGAATATTCTTCCTGATAAGAGTGTTTCTGCATGCCTGAGGTTTTGGATACACTGTGTTAGTTTGACCTCTGGTGGGTTGGAGGCTGGGTAGCTAAGATCAGTCATGTGAGTGTTTTATGACTGACTCCCAATAAAAACTCTGGACACCAAGGCTTGGGTGAGCTTCCCTAGTTGACAACACTTTGCACATATTCAATATTGATGCTACAATTAAGCATGACCCCATACGACTGCACTGAGAGGGGACACCTTGAAGCTTGTACCTGGTTGCTCTTGGACTTCATCTCATGTGCCTTTTCCCTTTGCTGATTTTAATCTGTACCCTTCCACTGTAATAAACTATAACCATGAGTATAACAGCTTTTCTGAGTCCTGTGAATCCTTTTAGTAAATCATTGAGCCTGAGGGTGGTCTTGGGGACCCTCAACACAGTGTGATACCCTTCTCCTGCCTTTACTTTCAACCTTCTTGTATACCTCAGATTTTATTTTTAAAGTCTCATATGTGTTTATATGGTTCGATTCCTTCCTTCCTTCCTTATCCAGTTTGATAATCTTTTTCTTTTAAGTAGACCATTCAGTCCATTTACACTCACATATATATTTGGGTTTATATCCATCCTCTTATTATTTTGTATTTTCCACTTATGTTTGCTATTTCTTTTCCTCTTTTTTAAATATTTATTTTTATTGATTTATTATTTATTTATTTGTTTTTGCTGTGCCAGGTCTTAGTTGCAGTACGTGGGATCTTTGTTGAGGCATGTGGACTCTTAGTTGTGGCATGCAGACTCTTAGTTGCGGCACATGAACTCTTAGTTGTGGCATGCATGTGGGACCTAGTTCCCCGACCAGGGATCAAAACTGGGCCCCCTGCATTGGGAGTGTGGAGTCTTACTTACTGGACCACCAGGGAAGTCCCCTTTTTGTCTTCTTTCTTGATTTCTTTTGGATTGATTTTTAAAATCGTTTTATTTTTCTTTGTTAATTTGTAGCTATATATCTTTTGTTTCACTTAGTGGTTACTGTAGAAATTGTAACACATTAGCTTAACTGTCAAAATCTAAGATTAATAACTTGACCATCCTCCTAGTCCAGTTGGACATCTTGTTTATCCTTCCATAACCACTTTCCCCCCTTTCCTTCTCTGCTCTGTGCTCTAGGAGACTGACCTGTACAGGTTGATCAACAGGCTCCCTCTGGCCTCTGGTTGGATATTTATTCCCCCAACTCTGTCTCTGCTAGGTCACAATGTGTGGGCTGGGACTCTTTACCTAAGTCCAGGGCTCCTGTCAGTTGGCTTCTTCCTTACAGCTACCCTTTTCAGTCCCTGCATCTGCTCCCTCCTTTTTTCCTTTGGGCCTAGAAGAGGTGCTGCCCCCTCCCCCAACCATTGGTTTCCTTAAACCTTGACCACACCTTTGTAAGTGGTACTTTTTTTGTGTGTGTGTGGTACACGGGCCTCTCACTGTTGTGGCCTCTCCCTTTGCGGAGCACAGGCTCCAGACGCACAGGCTCAGCGGCCATGGCTCATGGGCCCAGCCTCTCCACGGCATGTGGGATCTTCCCAGACCGGGGCATGAACCCGTGTCCCCTGCATCGGCAGGCGGACTCTCAACCACTGCGCCACCAGGGAAGCCCCCTGTAAGCGGTACTTTTATTAAACCTTCTCAAATCACTCAGTTTAAGAGTTTGTCCGTTTCTTGCTAGGATCTTGACTAATACATAAATATGAAAATCTAAAATACTCTCTCTTTACTCCTTTCCAACTTATATGTCATTTTATTTGTTATTTTTCAAATTATGAAATCTTTTATTTGTATTACAATGACTCAAAGCCAAAGTCCTACTCACACCTATTATGTTTTTAACATTTAATTGAGAAACATGATATATGTACAAAAAAGTATGTAAAATATATACGTAGAGCTTAATGAAGTATTATAAAAACCAATGCCTATGTAACTATGTACCAGGTCAAGAAACTGAAGTGGGGAATGTGAGACCCTGGAGGGAAAATAGTCAACATTAATGTGCAAATTATCACTGTAACAGGGCCTCATTCTTGCCTGGCACTCTCTGAAAATCCAAGTGGGGAGGCTGGCATTGATCCATCAACTCCCATCCTCTATTGGTGAGGGTGACCTCTGCTGGTGTTAACTCCTCTGTACTTCTGGCTTGTTATCTGTGTACAACCAAGCCATCTCCTATTGTGCTAGGGATGTACAGGTACCTGAGAAACCGTCAGTGTGCCAGGAACTGACCACAGCTGCAAATGGGCTGAGGCCATACCCCTTCTAGATTCCCTTCACCCTTGGTCAGCATGTCCTCTGGTCTAGGCTGCTCACCTGATGGCGTGGCCCAGACTTCATCTCTGATCTCTTGGTGACTATGCTGTTGTTAGGCCATGGTTCCTAATAACCAAGGTGGGAAAGGGGTGAAGAAAAATGAAAATACTCAAAGACAGTTTTATATTGTAAACTTTCTTTTCTTTCCTTTACTATTTTACCCTCTGGCGATTCTGAACTCAAAGTGTGTATATTGAGCACAGGCTCGTCATTAATAGAGGTTTTCCAACACGGTGGCCCAGAACCACATGGGGCCTTCACATCAAGAGGCAAGCCTGAGCTCTGTGCTCATACCCCTCAGAGGTGGGGGAGAAGTTGGGCACCATGATGTTCTTGCCAGTGATGTAGCTGGCATCTGAAGAGCACAGGAAGGACACCAGCTCTGCCCAGTCCTCAGGCCACTCCACTCTGCACAGAAAGAGGAGGTGGGGCTGAGAGTGGTGACACCTCCCCATGAGCTCTGGGTTCCTGTGGGACGCTGTGAAGTCAAGACCCTCATGGGGATGAGTGGAGGGCTGCAAATGGAGATATATGGGCTCTACAGGGACTTATACTCATCCCAGGGCTAGGCGGGTGATCAGATCTCAGAAAGAGGAATGGGTAACAGCCTGCAGAGTGATGGCATGTGATCTTTTATCCATCACAAAGCTTCTAAGGTCACGTTAATCCAGATCCGGATGGATACTGCCTCATCACAACATACCTCTGTATTCCATGGACTCTTTCCAAACAGTTCCACAGAGTTGGGTCCTCAAAGAGCTAAAGCAAAGAACAATAATAGGTCGTTGTTACTCAGACAGATGCAGTTACATTGGGGGCCACACCATGCACGTGCCCTTGTGGAAGCATGACCCTGCTCAGAGGTGAGGCGGGTGGGGGAACATTCCCTGCCCCTCCCTTAAAGAATCAAAACCCTAAAATTGAAACCCATTCTCCTGTATTGTGGGCAGAAGCTGCCAAGTCTCAAAGCTGTGGACCAGAATCTAGGTGTGTTGGGCTTGAGGACAGACTCCACGTTTGTGAGCGTGGGTCTCTTTGGCTAAGGTCTTGCCTGGGGAAGACAGCAATGGGACAGTGTGGGAGGGCCCAGGAGCTGCCTTTGGTCCTCACCATTTGACTGCAGTCTGTGTTGATGATTCCTGGCACCAGGAAGTTCACCCAGATGTTCTTTGATGCCAGCTCCACTGCCAGGGTCTGGGTGAGTCCCAGCAGGGCCATTTTACTGACGCTGTAGGCTCCTGTTTTCTGTGGGCAGAAAGGGAAATAGATAAATAACCTAGAACTGAGAATAAGGGAATGTCACTTGGATGTCCTGGGTTCTGCCTGGGAGCTCATCCCAATAGCACCTCCATATCATCACAGTGCCTGAAAAAGAGGGTAAGAGGCTCCCACTAAGTGCACTTATGTAAAAGGCAAGATCTGTGACACCCAGTGATGTCATGTCTGCATGTGGGGAGTCCTGAGGAGCAATTGTCAAGCCTTGGATATCTCTATGCACCCAATCTTCCAGATGAAATGAGAGCAAGTTTCCTCTTGGCTCACCTAGAGCCACAGACAGTCATATTTACGGCAAGTGGAATATAGGCTGCCACTGAGGAGACCAGGACCACTGAACTTTGCCTGGGAAGAGAAAGATGGGGTGGCATGTGAGCTGAAGACACTTGTGTGTGACTGAGAATGGAGACTATGTGGATGAGGGGGAGGACTGTGAGCGTGAGAGAGGTTGCTGGTGCAGGTATATCTCTCCTTTTCCTTTTAGGTCTTCAGTGATGTTTCTCAAGTTGTATTGCCAGTAAAGACATCTGTGTTTGGATTTTGTTTTTGGAGGAAAAAATTTGACTGTAGATCACATTTATCTAATGGTAATATCATGTAATATAATAGGTATATAATTTTAAAGAATTTGTCCATTTCAATGCAATTCCAGTTTAGGTTTGGAATAAAGATCTCTGTCACTCTCATTCTCTTAGTGTCTTTTTATTGTCTTCAGGATCCATATGGTGTCTTTTGTTTTTTTATTCCTGATACTGGTTATTTGTGCCTTACCTCTTTTTTCTTGATTAAACACACCATAAACTTGTCAAAATCATTTGTTTTTTTAAAAAATAAACTTTTGGGGACTTCCCTGGTGGTGCAGTAGTTAAGAATCTGCCTGTCAATGCAGGGGACACGGGTTTGATCCCTGGTCCGGGAAGATCGCACATGCTGTGGAGCAACTAAGCCATGTGCCACAACTACTGGGCCTGTGCTCTAGAGCCCGTGAGCCACAACTACTGAGCCCACATGCCACAACTACTGAAGCCTGCGCACCTAGAGCCCGTGTTCCACCATAAGAGAAGCCATTACAATGAGAAGCCCATGCACCGCAACAAATAGTAGCCTCTGCTCACCACAACTAGAGAAAGCCCATGCGCAGCAACGAGGACCCAACACAGCCAAAAAAAATTTTAAAAATACACTTTTAGTTTTCTTAATCCCTATGTTATATTTTGTTTTCTTTTCCATTAATTTGTGCTTTTTATTATTTCCTTTCTTCTTTTTTTTCTTTATTTTTTCCTTCTTTTTTTTGTGTGTGTGTTTCCTTTTCCCCCCCGTACATTCCAGTTTTGGTTTTTGTTTAACATTGACAATATAATACTCTGCTAACCACTATCATTTACAACTCAGAGATATATATTTACTTCAATGTCTGTAAAGAGGGATCTGAAATCTGTATTTTAAGCACAGCAGTTGAGCTGAGTACATTTTATATAATTTACTGAGGTTTATCTGTCCTAGTTCAAACAACTTTTTTCTTTTTTTAAGTTTTTAAAAAATTAATTAATTAATTTTACTTATTTATTTTTGGCTGTGTTGTGTCTTTGTTGCTGAGCGTGGGCTTTCTCTAGTTGAGGCGAGCAAGGGCTACCCTTCGTTGTGGTGTGTGGGCTTCTCATTGTGGTGGCTTCTCTTGTTGCACAGCATGGGCTCTAGGTGCGTGGGCTTCAGTAGTTGTGGCACGTGGGCTCAGTAGTTGTGGCTCACGGGCTCTAGAGCTCAGGCTCTGTAGTTGCGGTGCATGGGCTTAGTTGCTCCACGGCATGTGGGATCTTCCCGGAACAGGGATCGAACCCGTGTCCCCTGCATTGGAAGGTGGATTCTTAACCACTGTGCCACCAGGGAAGCCCAAACAACTTCTTGATTCCTAGTTTTTTCTAGAATTATACCTTTGCTAGAACTACAAACTCAATAGTCAACAGAAATGAAAAACTTAATAAAACATATCATTGTTGTCTAAAGTAATCACATTTCCCCCTTGTCATACGGTACTTTTTAGGTTGGCCAAACTATTCAGTGTAAACTGATAGCTTACTTTGAATGAACACAGTTTGAAATACTTTTCCTTTATAAAACATTTTTTTTTGCCATCATGACAAAAAAAAAATAGCCTCACATGTTATGAACATAAGGAATATCTTAAATAATTTCACTGTAGTGCTAAAATTTGACAATCTTAAATCCCTTAAGAGAAGACCAGTGTTTCTGGCCTGTCCTATCCTATATAAAATGGTCACGAATTTGACCACTTGGGGTTTAGTTAGCTATTATTATTCCAGTGTCTTAAGATGGATGCCTAGCACACTAATTTTCTTTTGTAAATAAGCATTTAAGGCTATCAACTTCCTAAGAACAGCTTTAGTAGTTTATGTATACAAGAGCAATTTAGTAGTTTATGTATACAAGTAGTTTATGTATACATAAACTTTAGTAGTTTATGTATACAAGAGCAATTTCATTGGGTTCAGCAGGAGACGGCTCACAAAGCCCGATTGGATGGGTCCAGGAAAGAATTTGGGGTAGGGGAAAGCAGTCAGGAATTGAACACTGACAACTTTTGAGAAGTTTTTCCTAAAAGGGAAGGAGAAAGGGGGTCACTCCTGCAACAGCAGTGTGCAGAGCTTTGCATAAGCTCTCTCCAGGGAAATAACCATGAATGGTGAAAATTATTCTTAAAAAAACAAACTGGAAATTGTCCTAAAGGCATATAGAGAACGATGAGACCTTCATTCAAGAAAAATCTACTGTCTTGGTAAGAACTCCATGAACCCAATGAAGCTGCTCTGATCAAGGTTGCCCGTGCCTTTCACATGGCTACGTTCAACAGCCCAATCCCATTTTCATCTTACTTGGCAGCAGTATTTGACACAGTTGATCTCACCTTGAAGGGCTTTCTTTGCTTTTGGGACACTACACTGTCCTGCTTCCTAGTTCCTGGTAGTTTTCTTCCTGCCTCATTTATTTCTCCTTCTCGGTCTCCTTTTCTGCTGCCTCAGAACCACTCCTTTGACCTCTCGTCCTTTTTATCTACGCTCACGTCCTTGATGATCTCATCCGGTCTCATGGTTTTCAATAATCATCCATTTGTTGATGGTTTTCAAATTTGTATCTCTAGACCAGGCCTCTTTTCCGGACTGCATACCCATAATATACTGCTTACTTGACATCTCCACATGGTTGCCCAATAGGCTTCTCAGACTATTTATCTACAAAACAGCTCCTGATCTTTCCCTCCAGATCTGTTCCTTCCAGTCTTCCCCATCATTGCAGTTGCTCAGAAACCATGGCGTGTCATTGAGATTTTTCTCACTCTGTGTCTAAACTGTCAACAAATCCTTTTGACTCTACCTTCAAAATTTATTCAAAATCTGATTTCTCCCAGTCTCCACTGATGCTCCTTGTCTCTTGCTTAGATTATGTTGAGAGCTGCCTAAGGGGTCTTCCTGTTTCTACCTTGCCCCCCTTAGGCTGACTCTGAACAAAGCAGTCAGAGGAATCCAGCTACCTCTTTGACCTCATCTCCTGTTGCTGCCTCCCTTGCTCCAGTCATACTGGCTTTTTCACTGTTTCTTGAATATACAAAGCACACATCAGCCTCAGGGTTTTTGTGTTTGCTGTATCTTCTGCCTGGAGCACCCTTTCCTAAATTTATCCCCATGGCTCATGGCTCACTCCCTCATCAGGACCTCTGACAAACATATCTTTCCCTCTGGCCTGAAATTCTGCAATAAGAGAATCATCTTCATGGACTTTATAGGAATTTCTTTTCAAAATCAAATATACTTGGGGGACTTCCCTGGTGGTCCAGTGGTTAAGACTCGGTACTCCCAATGCAGGGGGCCCGGGTTCGATCCCTGGTCAGGGAACTAGATCCTGAATGCTACAAATAAAGATCCTGCACTTGGCAACTAAAAGCTCCGGTACGCGGCAGCGAAGATCCCACATGCAGCAATGAAGATCCTGAGTGCTGCAACTAAGACCCGGTACAGCCAAATAAATAAATAAATATTTTTTAAAGAAGCTATTAAAAATCAAATATATTTGGGAGGGATAACACTGAATCAATATTAGACATAATACCCTAACATTAAGAATTTACTGTATTGCTTTTTCTTGCAGATAGCTAGCTGAGAGCAGAGTAAGAATAGAAATTCGGTAAATTTTGAATGATGCTCTTACCCAGTGAGGATGAAGAGTGAAAAGCATGAATGGAGGACCCTGGGCAGACAGTGAAAAAAGTACATGGGGAATAAGGGAGGTCAGTGGGTTAGAGGAAGTCTCAGAAAAGGAAGATGGAGAGAAGATGGAGAGAAGAAGGATGTGGAAGACACACTGTCCCTTCTAAGACTTTCTACACCACCACTTTAGCACAGGGAGTATAAACAGCATATTAGAAGTATAGATGCTCCAAAATCCTTTGAGGAAAACCAGATAAAACTAAGAAATGGATTAAAATGTATCAAAAGTACCAGAAATTGGCTCCACAAACTGTGAAGGGCAAGTGTAAGTTCTACTTATTTTGCTACTGTGTAAGCCTCCCAGTTCTAGATTCTGCCATATATATGTCTCTTGTTTGGACGGTTCTAATTTGTATTCTTTCATTATAATAAAACTATAATCATAAAAATAGTTTATACATATTTTCATTATAATTCAGTTCTAGATATTTTCTAATTTCAATTATAATTACCAAACATATGAAGTTTTTAAAAGTAACTTTGTTATTGATTTCTAGTTTAATTGCATTGCAGTCAGAGAAACTAGTACTTTTTATTCAATAACTTGAAGTTTGTTGAGGCTTCTTTTATGGCCAACATGATCAAATCTTGTAAATATTCTCTCTGTGCTTGAAAAGAATGTATATTCTACAGTTGTTGGTACCTTTTCTATGTGCATTCATTAGGTCAAGTCTGTTAATCATGTTATTTTAATCCTGTTTATTCTACTGATATTTTTGAGGGTACGGGCCCACTTGCTCTAATTAACTACTGAGAGAGAGGTGACACTATCTATCCCACTCTAATTGTGGATTTTTCTTCTTTTCTTTGTACTTCTGTAAAATTTTGCTGTATATGTTTGGAAGCTGTCAGTGTATATAGAGCAATTAAAATTTTTATACCTACTTAGTGAATTGATCCTTTCAACATTATGAAACAACCATTTCTATCTTTAGCAATGACCTAATATCTCTTCCATCTCATATTACTATAGTGATACCAGCTTTCCTTTGATTGAAATTTACCTTTCATTTTTGTCACTCTTTTCTTTCAACCTTCAGTAATGGTTTTTTTTTTTTTTTTTTTTTTTTTTTTTTTTGCGGTACGCGGGCCTCTCACTGCTGTGGCCTCTCCCGCCGCGGAGCACAGGCTCTGGACGCGCAGGCCCAGCGGCCATGGCCCACGGGCCCAGCCGCCTTGCGGCACGTGAGATCCCCCCAGACCAGGGCACGAACCCGCGTCCCCTGATCGGCAGGCGGACTCTCAACCACTGCGCCACGAGGGAAGCCCAGTAATGTTTTAAAAATATATTTCTCTTGAACAGAGCATATAGTTTGATTAAGAATTCTAGCTCGGCTATCTTCGTATTTTAACTGTAATTACTGATACATTGGAATTAATATCTAACATCAAATTTTGTGTTTTATTTTTTATTCCCCGGTTCTTTGTTTTCTTTCCTTTTCCTTCTTGTTTTCTTTTGGATTATTTTTCCTTTTTCCATTTCCCTCCTCTACTAGTTTGAAAATATATTGCGTACTCTCTTGCCATTCTTGTAGCTGTTATCCTAAAAAGTCAAACAGGCCTGTTTACCTTATTAGAGTTTAAAGGTAATACCCTTACTCTCTCTCTCAAAGAACATGAAAATCTTACAACACCTTAACTCCATTTCCATTCTCCTGATTTGAGTATTATTTTCTTTGTATATTTTTATAAAACATCATTATTGCTTTTTATAGTAAATGGTTATATTTGTTCATACGTTACTATATTCTGTGCTTTTCAATCTTATTTTCATCTTAGATTTTCCATATGGGCTCTCATTTTCCTTTCTGCCTGCAGTACATCATAGACTTTCTTTTCATAAAGGTCTTCTGAAAGTGAACTCTGTTTTTGTATGCCTGAAAATGTTATTACTTTGCCCTAGTTTTTGAAATATATTTGTAGGTATAGAATTCTAGGTTGATAGCTATTTTTTTCAGCATATAGATGATCTCATTTCATTCTTTATGATTTCTTTTGTTACCAATGAAAAGGCAGTCTAACTACAGTACCTCTGTTCCTTTTGAAGGTAATCTCTCTTTTCTTTTTGGGTGTCTTTTAAGATCTTTTCTTTTTCATTTGTGTTCTGAAATGGCTCATGATAATTCTCAGACTCATTGTGATTTAAGTGTAGAATTAAAAAATATATATATTTTGCTTGACACTTACTTCTTGGATATGTGAATTGGTAATTTTCATTAGATCTAGAATTTCTAAGATATCATCTCGTCATTTATTGTCTCTTCTACTTTTATTTTCTGTCTGTTATCATTGTGAGTATTACTTAGATGTTAGTGTAACTTTCTTGCTTTCTCCTCCATGTCCTTAACATATTTATCATATTTTCCATCTTTTTGTATTTTTGTTTTACATTCTAGAGTAATTTCCTTAGCTCCATCTTTCAGTTCACTGATTCTCTCTTTGGATGTGTCATATTTGTTCTTAAGTCCATCCATTGCATTTAAATTTGAATAATTATATTGAAAATTTCTAACATTCTTTTTCTCTACATTTTAAGTTTGCCTGGTCATTCTTTATAGTTCTTTTGTTCTCTTAACACATTTCCTAGCTTATCTTTTATTTCTTGAAAAAAAAGTATATTTAATTATTTTATAATCTGTGTCAGATCATTCCAGTATTTAAAGAACTTGAGGGTCTGTTTCTGTTATCTGTTGTATGCTAATTTTTGCTTCTTGCTCTCTGTTTTTTTTTTTTTTGCGATACTCAGGCCTCTCACTGTTGTGGCCTCTCCCGTTGCGGAGCACAGGCTCCGGACGCGCAGCCTCAGCGGCCATGGCTCACGGGCCCAGCCGCTCCACGGCATGTGGGATCCTCCTGGACCGGGCATGAACCCGTGTCCCCTGCATCGGCAGGCGGACTCTCAACCACTGTGCCACCAGGGAAGCCCTTGCCCTCTGTTTTAAGTATTATTTTGAATGTGAGCTGATCTTACCTTAACATTTTATTTTTAAGAACTATGTAAGGTCTGTGATTAAGGTAAGTTCATTTAAAGAAGTTTTTCTTTTGCCTCTGTTAAGCACCTGGGGCTAATATTCGCCTGGGATAACTTTAAATTAAATTTTTTTTTTGGCTGCGCTGGGTCTTCATTGCTGTGCGCAGGCTTTCTCTAGTTTTGATGAGTGGGGGCTACTCTTCATTGTGGTGCACAGGCTTCTCATTGTGGTGACTTCTCTTGTTGCAGAGTACGGGCTCTAGGCACGCGGGCTTCAGTAGTTGTAGTACATGGGCTCAGTAGTTGTGGCTCGTGGGCTCTAGAGCACAGGCCCGGTAGTTGTGGTGCACAGGCTTAGTTGCTTCATGGCATGTGGAATCTTCCTGGACCAGGGATCAAACCCGTGTCCCCTGCATTGGCAGGTGGATTCTTAACCACTGAGTCACGAGGGAAGTCCCTAAATTAAATTTTTGACTTCTTTTTTTTTTTTAATTGCTTGTTTGTGTGTATGAGGTGTGTATATGTGCGTGTGTGTGTTGAGTCATCTCGGTAGCAGGAATTTAGACTAAAAATCTGCATGAGAGCATAACTTGGGGTCCAAATCCTTAGCCATGTTTTTCTTTTCCCCTCCATTGGTTTCTAACTTTGCAAAAGCTAATTTTCCTTGTAGTCTTCCAGGGGTCTATTTCTAGTTCATCTTTTAATTGAGGGGTAGTTATTTGAGGTCCCAGCTTCATGACTGGAGTGTCCCCTACTGGACTTTCTTCCTTGGGCAGGCCTTTTTTTTGTCTCCTATATCCTGCGAGGCCATGGAAACAGAAGCTAAAGGGTTTGGCATTTGTCAAACAGGATTTGGAAAATACCCACAAGGCAAAAGCTGACTGCAGGGCTCAGCTTACTTCTCAAGGCTCCTAGTTTCACTTAGTTTTTTGGTTTAAGACTGTTTAACTTTCTTGCTTGTGTTTAAGATGATACATTAAAACTTTTTTATCTTTGATTTTTAAATTATTTACCTCTGCTACATTGTGTCCTTGTGGTTTCTTCCTCTTTCTGGCTGTTTATACTGGCTCCCATAACCAAGGTCCTTTTTCTCTTCATACTTAAAATTTAGAAGGATGGATGAAATATGCTCAAGATTATTAAAATGCATGATCACATGACTTCTTGCTAAAAAAAGTCAGAGCCTCCTCCCTGCCTACTGCATAATATCTAGACACCCAGTATTAATACTTGTTTCCTTGTTTCACGCTGTCTGACCACTTCTTTTTATTTCCCAGTGGTTTTTCGGGTTGCTCTTTGAACCTTCTCTAAGCTTCCCATTATTTTTTCAATTGTTTCCATTTATTCTTATCTACTTGTCAAAATCCTAACTACCCTTCACAACCCAATTTAAATAGAGCTTCCTTCATGAACTCCTGCCTTGCCCACAAGGCTGGAGAAAGTAAGCTTTAACTTGCTCAGATCCTGTAACTAGTAAGAATAGTAGTGGCCCCTGTGCTTATGCCCCTTCTAGCATCTATCTCACTAACTCTAAGTGACTGTGTTGCATTTATCACTTTTAACAGGGTGCCCACCACCTAGTAATTGCTTACTAGATATTTGTTAAAGGAATGAAAACCATGAATGAATTGAGATTTGGCTGCAGTGAAATAGTGATGTTGTAGGGGCCCACTAGACCCATGAGTTCAATTCCTTCGCCACACTCTTCCCCTCTGCTGTCCAGTTGTGTCAGTTCAGCTCTGATCTGGAAACATTTACTTTCAAGTAGCCATTCTTGGTTTTTAAGTGCTCAGGCTTTGAATGGCATCAGGACTTGTGTACACAGTGAACTTGTGTTTTCCTGATGTTTAGGATTCTGACCCTCTGCTCAAATCTCCACAAATCTATAGCTATGAACTGATTTACATAAAACCAATTCCCTTATTTAAGCACTTAAACTTTAATAAATCTTAGGCAAATGTCAAAGCAGATAATGCTTTCGAAGCAAATATACACAAATTCGTAATCTTTTTTCTCAGAAACTTGGCTCCTGTGGTTCCTATTCATTCACTATGGTTCCTTACCTCTCCTTCAGCCAAGGATTCAAAATAGAAGGGTTTCCTTGTCCTCCTGCTTAACTTTTTCTCAGTGTCACTCCAGGCAGTTTATTCTTAAATCTCTGGGGCTTCATCTTGTTCAAGGACAGAATCACTTTCTCACCTTTCCCCAAACCATTTCTCAGTCTTTTTGACAAGGAAGAATCTGCTTGGGGGAAGCAAAAGGCTAAGTATTTCTTTTCTTCTCTCTCTCTCTCTCTCTCTCTCTCTCTCTCTCTCTCTGCTTCTCTGCTCCCATCACATCTTTATTTTGGAAAAAAAGATACAGAATCTAGGAGTATACTAGTTTCTTCGTTCTTTCAACAAACATTTAATGGGAACCTACTATGTACTGGGCACACAGAATATAAGGATGACTCTATCATAGTTTTAGTTTTGGTACTCAAAGCTCTCATGTTCTGAACTGGGCCTGCAGACAAAAAATGGTAATTATCCATTGTGTTAGGAGATAAATATGATTAACACAGTTTTATGGGGACAAAAGGGAAGGAGGGGTACCTCACCTAACCTTGGGGTTGGAGTGGTTAGATAAAATATCCTGGGGAAGACAATACCTGAATGGACTCAGGAAAAGGAGCTTCTATTATTATTATTTTTAACTTCTTTATTGGAGTAAAATTGCTTTACAATGTTGTGTTAGTTTCTGCTGTATAACAAAGTGAATCAGTTATATGTATACATATGTCCCCATATCTCCTCCCTCTTTGCATCTCCCTCCCACCCTCCATATCCCACCCCTCTAGGTGGTCACAAAGCACCGAGCTGATCTCCCTGTGCTATGCGGCTGCTTCCCACTAGCTATTTTACATTTGGTAGTGTATATATGTCCATTCTACCCTCTCACTTCATCCCAGCTTACCCTTCCCCCTCCCCATGTCCTCAAGTCCATTCTCTATGTCTGTGTCTTTATTCCTGTCCCACCCCTAGGTTCATCAGAACCTTTTTTTTTTTAAATAAATTTATTTTATTTATTTATTTTTGGCTGCGTTGGGTCTTTGTTGCTGCATGCGGGCTTTTCTCTAGTTGTGGTGAGCGGGGGCTACTCTTCATCCTGGTGCACGGGCCTCTCATTGCCGTGGCTTCTCTTGCTACGGAGCATGGGCTCTAGGCACGTGGGCTCAGTAGTTGTGGCTCTTGGGCTCTAGAGTGCAGGCTCAGTAGTTGTGGCGCACTGGCTTAGTTACTCCACAGCATGTGGGATCTTCCTGGACCAGGGCTTGAACCCGTGTCCCCTGCATTGGCAGGCAGATTTTCAACCACTGTGCCACCAGGGAAGCCCAGAACCATTTTTTTAAGATTCATGCTTTTTTACAAAAAAGGTTCACTGTAAATTTTTTTTTAAATATTTGGGAAAAGTCATGAGAAAATTCAGGGAAAAGTTGTGAAAGGCTTCAAAGTGGATCCCAACTTTGAAATGGGTTGGGTGTCTTCAGTGGAAGACCAGGCTTTGCCTAGCATACTCTTCCAGGTGATCGGATCCTGTGGGGGTCACTACACCTTTCATTACCTTTGAGCTATTTACAACTCTATGAGTTATAGATAACTGATAGCAATGCAAATGATTCCCATCCATAGATGCAAATAAATGGTATCTGGAGCAGAGTCAATTGGTTTCCCTCCCCCACTGTGGAAAAAATCAGCTTTGCATCTATTAAGCAAATTTATTTTAGTCTTCCTTATGGTCTCTCTCTATGTGTAGTTCTTTGAATTAATTTTTGAATCATTTATAATATCTTAGTGGTTCCCTTCATGAATTATTGAGTTAAATAAAAATTTTGGTACTTGCTCACATTATATTTGCATGACAGTCATGACTTTACCTTTTAAAAAATTATCCTTCAACAGAAGAAAGTAAAAATTTGATGTCAAGTTAAATATTGCTTTTTTTAAAAACAATTCCCCTAGTTACCTCTCTACATATCCATTCTCTTTTTTTTTTTTGCGGTACGCGGGCCTCTCACTCTTGTGGCCTCTCCCGTTGTGGAGCACAGGCTCCGGACGCGCAGGCCCAGCGACCATGGATGGCTCAGCAGGCGGACTCTCAACCACTGCGCCACCAGGGAAGCCCTCCGTTCTCATATAATATCCATGTATTCAATTTTGCAGAAAGGGCCATAGTTCTCATGGCTTTTCTTTGTTCCTTTCTCCATCCCTCCCTCTTCCTTCCTTTCTTTCTTTCCATCCTTCCTTCCTTCCTTCGTCCTTCCTTTCTTCTCTCTCCCTTCCTTCTGTCCCTTTCTCTCTTTCTTTCTTTTCTTCTTTCTCTTCCTTCCTTTCTCCCTCTTTCTCTCTCCTTCTTTCCTTCCTTCTTTCTTTCTTCCTTTCTTTCCTTAGCTGGTTCTTCTTTCTTTTTATTTTATTTTACTTTTATTTATTTATTTTTGGCTGTGTTGGGTCTTCATTGCTGCATGCAGGCTTCCTCTAGTTGCGGCGGGTGAGGGCTACTCTTTGTTGCAGTGCGTGGGCTTCTCATCACGGTGGCTTCTCTTGTTGAGGAGCACGGGTTCTAGGCGTGCGGGCTTCAGTAGTTGCAGCATGCATGCTCAGTAGTTGTGGCTCGTGGGCTCTAGAGCGCAGGCTCAGTAGTTGTGGTACACAGACTTAGTTGCTCTGTGGCATGTGGGATCTTCCCGGACCAGGGCTCGAACCCTGGTGTCCCCTGCATTGGCAGGCAGATTCTTAACCTCTGTGCCACCAGGGAAGCCCTCCTTAGCTGTTTCTTAAACGAAGAATGAAATACAGAGTTTGGGAATACAGGAGGGCACACCAAGCAAGGAAGGTAGCATGAATCGAGGCGAGGAGAGAAAAGCACAGTGGGAGAAACTACAACAAGTTTGGTATTCCTGGAACATCCAGTGTGAAGTGGGGATAGGCTGGAGATGAGACTAGAGAATTAGTCAAGGGCCAGATGGTGGCAATTATTGAACGCTGAGACAGAGAACCTGGGCTTTATCTAGACGGCAGAGGGAGACACTGAAATTTAATAAGAGCGGTGAAAGGGTCAGATATTGACATGGTTAGATTTTTGCCTTATAGAAACAACTTCTGTGTGAGTTTGTGTGTGTGTGTGGGGGGGTGCGTGCGCCCGCGCGCACACATGCATACGCTCATGCACAATTAAACTTTCCATCTTTTTTTGCAGAGGTGAGAGGTAGGAGGAAAACCAGGCATTTGGCATCCCCAAAGTCAAGTGAAGATAGCATCTATGGAGAAGAGTTATCAGCTGTACCAGATGCTGCTGGTAGCTGAAGTAAAAGGAGGACTGAGTACTGACCCCTGGATTTTGCAAGGTGGAATTTACTGGTGACCTTGACAAGAAAGGTTTCAAAACATGATTGGAGTGGGTTTAATAGAGAAGGGGAAGATAAAAATAAGAGACTGTAGTCTTTCAAGTAGTTTTGTTGTTTAAGAAAAAAAAGGCAGAGAAGTAGGGCAGTTGCCAGATGGAGAAGATGATTAAGAGGAGAGAAGAATCAACACATCTGTAAACTGATGTGGATGGTCTCAGTGATCCAGGATAGAGGGTAAGATGATCAATGTAGGAGAGAGAGCAGATCACAGGAGGAATATCCTTGAACAGGCAGGAGAAGATGGGACCTAGAACACAAGGAGTGAGCTTTTAGCTAAGAGCACCTATGATTCATCCGGAGTAAGAGGAGAGAAGATAAATAGGAAGAAGTGTGCTGGGGGCTTGTGGAAGGTCTCTCTCATTGCCTAATTTTCTCACGGAAAAATGAAGTGAGGTCTTCATCTGAGAGTGAAGTGCTGGAGGTTTGAGGAGAAGAGAGAGAATGAAACAGTTGTCAAGAGAGTGAGAGAGTAATGGAACTAGAGTATGATGATGGGCAGCGTTAAGGGCTCGCTTAAGATTGGTTAGTGATAGTGGCACTGGATTATGTATTTTATGATGCAAGTTGATAAAATAAGCTTTAACTTATTTTAACTTATTTAACTTTCTGATAAATTCATATTGACTCTGAAGAAGACAGTTGGAATTTCTATTCATGCCTTTTATTTAATATATCTTGAAATTTTGGTAGTATTGGAAAACAGTCTAAAGAGACAAGTGTCACTAAACAGTTCAGCTTCATTCGTCCAAAGGTGACTGTTTTCTTAGTAATGACACAATCTAGGGATTGAGTGTTGAGAAGAGCTGAAAAGAATTTTTTTTTTGGCTGCGACGGGTCTTAGAGGCGGCGCCTGGGCTCTTCATTGTGGCGCGAGGGCTTCTCTCTAGTTGTGGCATGAGGGTTTTCTCTCTCTAGTTGAAGCGCACAGGCTCCAGGGCTCGTGGGCTCTGTAGTTGTGGTGCGTGGGGTCCAGAGCGCATGGGCTCTGTAGCTTGCGGCACCCGGGCTCTCTCATTGAGGCACGGGAACTCAGTAGTTGTGGCGCAGGGGCATAATTGCCCCACGGCATGTGGGATCTTAGCTCCCCAACCAAGGATCAAACCCGAATCCCCTGCTTTGGAAGACAGATTCTTTACTAATGGACCACCAGGGAAGTCCTTGAAAAGAATGTTTATTTTTAAATACTTGGAAACGCTAGTTTCAGCATTTGCTATTTTGTATCAATGCTATTTTTGCTTTGCTCCTGTAGAACTCTCCCCCATTATGTGTTCCTTGATAAGAACTGAGGTGTGGAAAGGTGTTTAAATGAAAATTGTCCACACACGCACTGCCCCTGACAATGTATCTGAATTCAGAACATCCCAACACAGGCTAAAACACTTAATTTCTAATATACCAGGCTACACTCTTAACAAACTTAAGTATCAAAAAGAGAAAGGTAAGAAGCCCTAAGGCATTTAAATATTAAATGAAGTATCCCAGAAACCAATATGTAGAACAGTCTTTGTTGGCAACTGGGAGGTTTTCTCATTCTGAACCAATACATCATAGTAGAATAATACAACTTTCTTCCCTTTTCGAGATTGGCTAATGGTAAGGGGAGGTAGGAAAGGAAATTTTACATAACCTTGCCCATAGGTGCTTTCTCAGGCAGATCGTTTTTAGAAAGGACCACATCTAGAAGGTGAAGATCTGGAAGTTGATTTCTTTTTTAAAAAAATTTATTGAAGTCTATTTTACTATAAAAATTAAGTATACAATTGAATCATTCTCAGTAACTTTGCCAAGTGGTGCAGCAATCTCACTAAGACATTCTTAGAACATTTTCATCACTCCAATAAGATTCTACAAGCCCTTTACAGGTAATTCCGTTCTTACCCCCAGCACCAGGCAACAACTGATCTACTTTCTGCCTCTTAAATTTTATAAATTTGCCTTTTCTGAAGCTTTCATATAAATGAGAAAATTGATTTCTTAAAGGATATGTATGCCTACTTGTAAAGTCTTTACATATGTATTGTTCTACAGCATTCTGTTGCCAAAAGGATGGGACACTTGTCTCAGGCATATGGGGTTTTGGGAAGGATATATATCTGTATAAAATATTCTATATATACTTTAAAAAATATTTATTTATTTATTTAGTTAGCTGGGCTGGGTCTTAGTTGTGGCACATGGGATCTTTAGTTGTGGCATGCGGACTCTTAGTTACAGCATGTGGGATCTAGTTCCCTGACCAGGGATGGAACCTGGGCCCCCTGCACAGGGAGCGTGAATTCTTAACCACTGGACCACCAGGGAAGTCCCGATGTATACTTTTCTTACCTTGGTGGTGAGTCCCAGGTGCTTTGCTCGATGCCTGGGGAGAATCTGTGTGATAATAATAGCTCTCAATGTCGTGCAGGTCCTCGGGTGTCTGGGCTGCTGCCACTCCTCTCCATGCTTTAGGTCAGGCCATCCCTTTCTCCTCCTCCCAGGACACACCCACAAGATCTCCATGTCCTCTTTCCAGCCTTTACTTTTTTGAGTCATCAGAGCCCCAAACTAGAATGGAGGTTCCTATTGAAAGACACAAAATCATGTTCTGTCCATCATGTAGGGCCTCTTGAACACCTTCCTTTATCATCACAGCGAACAGTGACCTCTGTGACTTTCTATAGCACTGTACTCATCTGCTTCCAGGACCCCTGTTTCTTTTCTTGTATTTTAGGTTAACCACTATTCATTCAGTTGTCCAAGTCAGAAACTGGAGTCAGCCATGATTCTCCCTCTCACTTCTTCCACATCCAACTGTCACCAAATCCTGCCAATATTATATCTGCTCTACTTAAGTCAATCTTCTCCCCATCCCACTGTTGCTATATTTTATTGCGGTGGTCATGTATCTGGCCTGGAGTGTAGTTGTAGCTCTTTTCTGCTGTTACTTCCAAACTAAGCTGGGGTGATCTTTCCAAGGTGAAAAACTGATCAAGTCCATCTCGTTGCTAAAATTCAACAATGGCTGTCCATTGACTTTTATGATAAAGTTTAAATTCTTGGCTTCTTGTACTAAGATTTTGTTGATTTGTCCCTGACCTCTCTCCCTAGCTTCATTTCTCTTTGCTTTCACAAGCTCCTTTTACTAGAAACATAACAATTTCCCTGTATTTCTATGCTTGTATCCTCATCATCTGGGTTGTTCCTACTCTTTCCTCAAGACTCAGCACAGGCATCATCTCCTCTGGAGGCAGTCACGTCTGCAGAGAAGCCTTCTTGGATACACCTATTTGGTCTTTCCAACCAAACTCTATGTCTCAGCCCTGTGCCTCCTCCCACCCCCAACGAGGCTGATAGCACCTTAAGGGCAGAGTCAATGTTTTATACTTCTCCAGAGTCAGGTTTGCATTTATTGTTTGGAGTTCTCTTTTTAAAAATGACGTCTCTCTTCTCTGTCGATGCCTTGAGCCTCTTATTGACATCATGAGGCTTGTGTGTTGTGACCCAGAGAGTCAAAGCCTGAGATTCAGCTGGAGAAAGTGGGCCTGTGGCCAAGCTGATATTGTTTTCTGTTACAATCAGCATCTTTCTTCCTAAGGAGGGTCCAACAGCACTTTTTTTTTCTTTTGAGTGCTTACTGTGTATCAAACTCAGGTTCATTAGGTGTTTTCATCTTTATAAAAACCCACTGAGGTATTGATAAGTGATACTATCCCCATTTACACACAGGGAAACTGGGTCATAGAGAAGTTAAATAACTTGCCCAACCACATGTAATCACTGTTCATCAGCTGTGGGATTTGTCTCCAAGCCCCATGCTCTTAACTTCTAAGATATCTATTCATATATATCTATGTGTGTGTGTGTTTTATGGGTCCAATAATGAAATGGATCAAATGTTTTGAGCTTAAACTCAAACAGTTTTGCATCCTGACCCAACACATCTTTGGACGTAAGAGGGTGTCTAAATGTGGGCTGAAGATGAGAACCAAGGTAACTATGGGGCCTCTTTCCCTATCCTGCCTTCATGTGGGCTCAGCCTGGGCTTCCCTTTAAGGGTTTGCTTGCCTACCCTTTTCCTAATTCCTTGATATAGGAATTATACCTGGAATAATTCTGTTCTTTTTCAAATATTGCATGTCTAAGTCTTGTAGCAAGATACAGGATTCTGCAGCCAGTTTTAGAGTCAGGCTTAAATATACAGAGACAATCCTTCTATATTAGACAGTTTCTTGCCAAAGCATGCCTAGTATAGTTTGGCTTTCCTGCTATGAGTCCACATATGCTTTTTCGTTTGTTTGTTTGTTGCTTTTTCGGGCCACGCAGAATGCGGGATCTTAGTTCCCTGACCAGGGATCAAACCCGTGTCCCTCTGCAGTGGAAGTGTGGAGCCCTAACCCCTGGACCGCCAGGGAATTCCCCACATATGCTGTTGAGAGGAAGATGATTTGCATCCTTGGCACCTTGACAGGTAGCTGGCATTATAACCTACTCTTGCAAGTATTTGTTTTCTTTTTGATTATTTTATTCAGAACAAATAATAATATGACTCAGGTCATGAAGGTATAACTGTGTTCCTGCCCCAAGAAAGGACCAGTTTGTCCCATCTTCAGGCAGAGGACTCCTAGGAATATCATATAAAATTATATATAAATATATAATTATATCTATACATATACATGTACCTATATACATAATATATACATATATACACACATGCATACACTGTAATTTTTTATTTAGCAGCTCTCATCCCATTTGCTTCATTTAACGTTCTTATTTTTCTTATAATTGCTTTCTTTTCCATGGTTCTTGATGAGGCAATTTTGTTCCTTCTATTCGGTCTCTGCCTCCAAATTTACCTTTAGCTTCACACCTATGTCTCTGAACATATACTCAGCCAGGAACTCATGTAACTATATAACTTGGTATGTTTATGTAAATGTGTTTACATGCTATACACCACTTTGTAACTTTGCTTTTTTCATGTTATAAGGTGTCCTGGAAATCTTTTTGCATCAGCATTTAGTACATTTACCTCATTTAATAGCAATTCTGCCCTTTTTGGCTGAAGGAGCTCGTGAGAATATACAGAGACTAGCAGCCATGTTTCAATCCTGCAGTAAACCTGACGTCCAAGTGGATATTGGTGCTCAAGTTGGACAAAAATCATATTGTAATGGCACCTGGGCTTGGCTGTCAGTGAAACTGTTCTTTAGAACTCTTAGTGATTAGAAAGTGAGCAAACAAGGGGCACAGAAACCTGTCACACTGACACAGTGGCAGTAGGGTCTTAGGGAGGCCATTCTCAATCTTTCTACCTTCGAGGAATGCTTGAAATAATTTTCAAGGGAAGGTCTCAAGGAATTCTGGCATAAACACTGTTATATCTGAAGCAGTTGTTCGTTACTATGATAGTAAATTACAGATAATAATCTAATATTAATAGTCAGTGTTTTTTGAGTAGAGAATCATTCTTTCTGTGGATCTGTTTACTATGGCCAATTTATTAGCCTACTATTTTTGTGTGGTTTCCCTTCCCCACAAAGGATATTCACTCTATTGCACATAAGTAGTGCACCCGAGGAGACTTCAGTTTTCCCTTGATTTAAAAAAAAATCCTACTTGATTTAAAAAAAAACTTAACTAAATAGGTCTAAAAGTTTTATCACACCATCATACTGTAAGAAATACTAATGAGGTATGGTACATGGTATTTAATATATGCAAGAGTAATTATTTCTCCTATTTAAAGCTAAAAAGATTTCTTTTCTGTTTTTTTTTTTTGGCCGGTGTATCTTGAATAGAATCAGGTAGCTAAAGATTAAGTAACCTTACTTGAAATTAATCTCTTTCTTTCCTTTTCATAAATTTTAAAAACTTTTAAGGCAAACATAATACATTTCTGTTAAGTAACTGGCTTAAGCCAAAGTGGGGATTCAGTTTTTGAAAGGTCAGCTTGATAGATTTAACTTAAGCAAGGGTTGTAAATTTATTTTAATTAATGTTATTTATAATACAAAAACATTTGACAGTTTTGAATAGTAAAGCAATTAATCACAAGCCAAAGCAATATGAATAAAAGTAGCCTAAGACACTGTTATTAAGACTGGAAAAGAAATTTCTCACTAAGTGACATGATCAGGCTGAAATAAAGGTCTAGCAATTACAAAGTTATTAAGCATATATATAAGTTTCTTGATCTCTTCTGTAGGCCTATATCTACATATAAAGTGTTATTATTTTTTATTTTTTTTGCGGTACGCGGGCCTCTCACTGCTGTGGCCCCTCCCGCTGTGGAGCCCAGGCTCCGGACGCGCAGGCTCAGCGGCCATGGCTCACGGGCCCAGCCGCTCCGCGGCATGTGGGATCTTCCCGGACCGGGGCACGAACCCGTGTCCCCTGCATCGGCAGGCGGACTCTCAACCACTGCGCCACCAGGGAAGCCCAAGTGTTATTTTTGAAGCTAAAAAGAAATAATAAAATCTGTGTTTTTCATTTAAAACCCGTGCTGGAAAATTTATGCTGGGACAGCAGACACCACGTCTACAACCTCTAGTCACCAAGGAGTTTGTCCAGGTTGGAAGAGGGCAAAACGAAGAAACTACTGAAACCAGAGGACAATAGCGTGAAGGAGTTATCTCATTTTGTGAATCAATGTCATCAGCTTCCTCAAAAACGTTTACTAAAATGATTGTGAGAGTGACTAATTTAGGGGCAGTTTCCTTGCTTTTGAATACTGCAGCATGGAAGAACACATTGGGGTTGATGTAGGACCCACAGCTCACTACTAAACAAATGCAGATATCTATGCATGATCCAGACACACGGGAGGTTGTTCCTAAGCCTGGTGGACTGTATAAAAGCTGCTCTAACACTTGTTTACGCTGAAGAAGGGGGATTATTCTCTTCCTATAAATGCCTAGTGGAACTCTCCCTATGAAGGGGCTGATATACTTTGTATGAAAACCATGGTGGATTAGTTTTATGATGATCATGATATTTATCTCAATTGACAAGATACTGTACCAATTTGGACCACCGAATAACATTTCTTCAGATCAAGGAATGCACTCATCCTCAGAGTAATTTTTTAAAAATTATTAATTAATTAATTAATTTTTGGCTGCGTTAGGTCTTTGTTGCTGCTTGCGGGCTTTCTCTAGTTGCGGCGAGCGGGGGCTACTCTTCGTTGCGGTGCGCGGGCTTCTCATTGCGGTGGCTTCTCTTGTTGCGGAGCACGGGCTCTAGGTGTGCGGGCTTCAGTAGTTGTGGCTCGGGGGCTCTAGAGTGCAGGCTCGGTAGTTGTGGCACACGGGCTTAGTTGCTCTGCGGCATGTGGGATCTTCTCGGACCAGGGTTCGAACCCATGTCCCCTGCATTGGCAGGCGGATTCTTAACCACTGCGCCACCAGGGAAGTCCCAGAGTAATGGTTTGATAGAGAATTGGAACAGACAATTGAACATTGGTTGCCTAAAATGAGAGGGAGATAAAGGCTTGAAAGGCTGGTTTGTCCCCATCATGAGTGTGTGCTCAGACTAAACATGGGGCGGGTTAGGAGGGTCCCCACTAGATAGATTCCTCCACTGTTCCGGGGGATCTGGGGAGGCATGATGGTATGACTGTACAGTGTTTCCCACGGAGGGGAGGATGTTTCCCACGGGGAGGAGGATGGTGTGATCATACGATTTTCCCCCATATCACCTCAACTTTTTTCTCTTTTCTACACATCAGCTTTCTTTTTTTCTACCCCATGCAGTGATCCCAGTAAGCTAACTTTCATACTTGCCTACTCTCTTCCTCACTCTCAAGTCCAAGCAGCAGCAGAAACACTTTCGGATCTCCTTTTACAGCATGATTTTTCCAAAGATTCTATTTCCTTTTAAATCTTGTTAATTGAAGCCAAAGCATTTTTCCCAAGCGCTTTCATTGGCTTGTTCAACTGGCTCATGTAATAAAAAAGGATCTGCTAAGTAGGCGTGTTTTTGGAGCCATTCTTATCTTTAAAGCACTCAGCAGAATCTGGCCCACGACTTTCTGGCACATACACCAGAAATTCACCTTTGAGCTCAAATACCCCATTAGAAGTCTTCCTCTGCTGACCCCGGAAGTTTCACTATGTAGCAGAGATTTTTACCCTTTCTTTGTCCAGGTTTCCCCACAGCTTTAAAAACAAACTTGAGTGACCTGGTCTTTGTTAATAAAGTTAACCATTTTTGTACCACCATCCAGAACTGTTTTTCATTTAATCTCCTAGACTTTTTGACACCATCTCACCTCCCCGTGAAGAAAGCAGTGTGTTGTGATGATGTCAGGACTGTCTTATTTTACACAAGGGGCAAAGCCTTTCACAGAACCAACCGCTTATAGGGCACCATCAGTACAAATGCCAATATCCTCCGAGATAACCTTTCGTTTCTAGATACTAAACAAAACATGAAATACATCTTGGCCTTTGCTTGTTTCAGGTAACACTTTGCAGTAGAAATTTTTTCTTGAATTTTACCATTATTTACACGTTAATAAATGTTGCAGCATGACATTCATTAGTGAAATCTGTCGACTCACCAACCTGGATATAGAAGAGGTTGTTTTCAGTTTATTAGATAAAAAGCTTTTTAACATCATGTGACAAGTCATAGATAACATCAACATATCCTGCTACGGAAATTTTTCAGTGTCTTGTATTGTATCTGTCCAAGTATTTTACTCACTATAATTTTACATCCTGGAATTAGGAGCTTTTCATCACCTCTGTAATTTTTCCTTTTTAGGCAGTAAGTTTGCTACTCCATCACTTGCTTCCTGAGCTTTTCCACTGACCTTTTTTGTAAACAAAAGTTTTTCTCTGTTTGCTTTGAGATTCCAGTAGCCATTAGAAATATTCAGCACTTTTCTGGGTCAAATGGTTGTGATTTATCGTTAAGTGGCTTTTCCATTTTGCTGGAGCCATTGCTGCATTTGTAAGTTGTTTGCCTCAAATGAAGTACATGCACTAGGACAACTTGGATTACTAGCATGTGTAAAAATCCATTGAGGGGGACTTCCCTGGTGATCCAGCAGTTAAGACTCTGCGCTCCCAATGCAGGGGGCCCAGGTTTGATTCCTGATCGGGGAACTAAAATCCCCCATACAGCAACTAAGCCCGCACACTTCAACCACTGAGCCCATGTCCTCTAGAGCCTGTGTGCTGCAACCAGAGAAGCCCGAGTGCTGCAACAAAGACCCGGTGCAGCAAAAAACAAAACAATCAATTGAGGGGTAGTTTTCATTGTAAAGAGGATATTTTTATAGACCACTTTTTGCAATGGTGCAGTGGAATGACTCAGAAGATTATAATTCTTCATCACTAATCTTATCAGAATTGTCCATAGGACGTGGCCTAGAATTCTCCTCTTCTGTCTCACACGTTATCTTCAAAAATTGCCCCACTGGACTTGTTTGTGAAATGCAAATGCTAGTAAAATATAAAACAGAAGGGCCTAATAACTTAATGAGAGAATTGCAAGAAACAAAAAATCCACAGTACAATTCACTTCTAGCCTACGTAATCCAAGTTTGTAACATTTACAGTAGCAAAGCTCTTGGGGGGCATCTGTGTGGTATGAAAATTTCCTTCTGATTTTTTGTCAGCCCTGTAGAGCTCCTTCACTCCTGCCAGGTGGTCAGAGTTGTGTCAGGGAAAGTTGGAGTGGTAAATCCAGAGGGAGGTGGTGACGTCATCAGCTACCCCCTCCCTTCCATGCAATATACAGTGCTTACCAATTATCAGTGTCCTTCCCTATCTCGAATCAAAAACTGAGGATGGGCTCAACCAAATGACCACAGTTCTACCCTCACTGCCACAGGGAGCTTCGAAAGTATTCTAATTAAATTGCTAACGGAGCTGCTCTGTCATTGGCCATCACTGGCAAATTTCAGCATCACCCAATTTGCAAAGTTCAAAACTTGTTTATTATTATTTGTCAATCTTTTTAAAAAATGTATTTTATTTATTTATTTTTGGCTGTGTTGGGTCTTTGCTGCTGCGTGCAGGCTTTCTCTACTTGCGGCGAGCGGGGGCTACTCTTCATTGTGGTGCGCGGGCTTCTCACTGCAGTGTCTTCTCTTGTTGTGGAGCACAGGCTCTAGGCGCACGGGCTTCAGTAGTTGTGGCACGTGGGCTCAGTAGTTGTGGCCCGTGGGTTCTAGAGCACAGGCTCAGTAGCTGTGGCACACGGTCTTAGTTGCTCCATGGCATGTGGGATCTTCCCAGACCAGGGCTCGAACCCGTGTCCCCTGCATTGGCAGGTGGATTCTCAACCACTGCACCACCAGGGAAGTCCTATTTTTCAATCTTAATCTCTCTTGGAAACTTGATTGAGAAACTCAGACTGAGAGGTTTACATTATAAGTATGCCCAATTTTGCCAGCTTAATAAACAATGACACCCTATTTTGAAATGTCTCCAAAGACCCAGATAATTATGAATTTCAGTTACCTGGGGAGGTCCCTTCCCTGCTGTGTCCGGGAAGAACTAGGCATGTTTCTCAGGTCTCATGACCAGTCTGGGCTGCTTACCGGTGTAGCTAAGAGCTCTCCCATTAAGTGCAAGGATCCAGGAGGCTCTGCTGGGATGTTGCTTCCCTGGAATGGGCCCCAGTTGGGCTGCTATTTCTGCTCCCACTAACACCCCTGCCACCTCTTTGTTTAAATTCTTTGTTCTGCCTTTTGAAGTTGCAACTGCCTCCGCTGCTCCCCTCCTCCCTCTTCACTTCAGACACTTTAATCAATCCTCTCAGAAACTTCCAAGTGACAAAATAAAATTTAAAATATCTGTTCCCCAGAAGGCATAAAGGAACAGACCGATAAATCTGTATAAAAATTTTTAACTTCTGTTTGGCAAAAGACAAAGACAGACTGTGAAAACGTAATTGCAGAACATATGATAAAATGGCTAATTGCCTTATTTTGCAAAATAACTCTCATGCAAATGAATGAGAGAAAGTAAAACAACTCAAAAGAAAATACGCAAGTTATAAGAACGGACAGTTCACAGGAAAAGTATAAATGGTCTATAAAATTATGGAAACATACTCATCTCACTCACATTTTAAAAACATGGAGATCAAAACATCAACAAGATACAATCTTTCAACTCTTAGATTGGTAAAAAAGAGAAGCTTCATAACCCAGAGCTGGCAAAAGGATGGGGAAATAGGTACTTTCAGATGTTTCTGATGGGATTTTATTTTTTTTTAAAGATTCTTTTGTTGTGGACCATTTTTAAAGTCTTTATTGAATTTGTTACAATATTGCTTCTGTTTTATGTTTTGGTTTTTTGGCCACAAGGCATGTGGGATCGTAGCTCCCCAACCGGGGATCGAACTGGCATCCCCTGCACTGGAAGGCAATGTCTTGACCACTGGACCGCCAGGGAAGTCCCTGATGGGATTTTATTTTGTTGCAACCTTTGGGAAAGCAATTTAGCCTATCTATCAAATATTTAAGTGTGTGTATATTTTGACTGTATTGATTGAGAAATTTCAGTACTTGGGGTTTACATCGTGAATATGCTTGCTAAAATTTCCCCTCAATTTATGTGCAAGAATGTTTGCAAGACATTGTTTAATAACAATTTAAAAAGCAAATTTGTTTAATAGCAAACAACTTTAAAAAAAAGCAAACTAATATCTATTGGTAGGACATTTAAGTTGGAGTATATCAATATAATACAGCTGTTAATAAAGGAGATAGATCTGTAAGTGCTTATGTTGTTGGGTTTTTTTTTTGTTTTTTGGCTGCTTTGGGATTTTTGGCTACACGCGGGCTTTCTCTAGTTGCCGCAAGCGGGGGCTACTCTTCCACGCAGTGCGTAAGCTTCTCATTGTGGTGGCTTCTCTTGTTGTAGAGCACGGGCTCTAGGCACGCAGGCTTCAGTAGTTGCAGCATGCGGGCACAGTACTTGTGGCTCGCATGGGCTTAGTTGCTCCGCAGCATGTGGGATCTTCCCAGACCAGGGATGGAACCTGCGTCTCCTGAATGGGCAGACAGATTCTTAACCACTGCGCCACCAGGGAAGTCCCTGTAAGTGCTTAAAGGGAAAGGTGCCCAAAGTATATTCTGAAGCAAAGAGAACAAGGTAGAGAACAATGTGATAGAAATAAAAATTACCCGTCCATACAAACATGTCCTAGTAAATGCATTCAGCATTTTTCTAAAAAAATGTGCAACACACACACATACACATTAGCAGCAGATTCCATGGAGAGAAAAACTATGGAGGAAGAAAGATTTTATTTTTCATTGCAAACCTTCCTGTTCTCTTTGAGGTTTTCCTTTTTTTTTTGAGGGAACTTTGGACTTAGAGGGTTGAATTCAGTACAGTCTTTGGTTCATGGAACTCATTGGTTGGGGCAGGACCCATAACCCCAATCCCCAGTTTCATTTGCCTCTTTCCCCTTACAGAAAACCATCCAGTTAAATGTATATGCGTTCAGTTGTATGTGTTCTTTTAAGATGTGTATTGTCTGTTGGGTATAGTGTATTAATTTATATAAGTGCTATATACTCTAGATCTCATTATTTTCTTCCTGTTTTCTCTCGGCATGATGCATATTGCTCTAGTACGTGTAATTGTTGCTTCTGACTGCTACACGGTACTCCTTATTTTCCAGTTTATTTCTTGGATAGACTCTGGATAACCTCCAGATCCTTACCACCACAAACAGGGGAATAAACCTTATTGGAGATGTCTTCATGTGAATTTGAGTGGGAATTTTTTGGAGAAATATATCCAGAAGTGGGGCTTGCTGGTCACGAAATACAATGATGTATAACTAAGAACTGTCTGATTGCTCTCCAGGGTGGCTGCACCTGTCCACACGCCCACCAACAGCATAAGAGGTCCTGCTATCCCCACATCCCTGCCAACACTTGGTATTCTCAGCTTTATTATTTTCACCAGCTTAATAAAGTAATATCTTATTATTTTAAAACTTTGTGTTACTCTGATAGCTAATGAGTTTGAGCTTCTCTTCACATGTTTGCCAGCCTTTTTGATTTCCCCTTCTACAAACTGTCTTTTCATTTCCTTTGCCCATTTATCTTTTGGGGTTCCTGTTTTTTAATCTTTTTTTTTGGTCGGTACACGGACCTCTCACTGTTGTGGCCTCTCCCGTTGCGGAGCACAGGCTCCGAACACGCAGGCTCAGTGGCCATGGCTCACGGGCCCAGCCGCTCCGCGGCATGTGGGATCTTCCCGGACCGGGGCACGAACCCGTGTCCCCTGCATCGGCAGGCAGACTCTCAACCACTGCGCCACCAGGGAAGCCCAATTATTATTATTTTTAATGATATGTTCTTTTTTTTTTTTGGCCGCACTTTGCTGCTTGCAGGATCTCAGTTCCCTGACCAGGGATTGAACCCAAGCTACAGCAGCGAAAGCCCAGAATCCTAACCACTAGGCCACCAGGGAACTCCCTAGTGTCAGCCTTTTAAATTCCCCCAGAAGTCTCTTCAACTAGCAGAGGAGAGGCTTGCAATAAAGGGGGGAGGTGCAATAACAATGACTGTTTGCCTCTTTGTCTGCACTTCTGTGATCAGAAGTAGCAATCAGCAGTCAGAGCACTGATCCCTGATATTTGGAGGATAAGGTCCTTTTTGCTCACACTGGCTCCTGGAAGCTGTATGTGAGCTCCTCCAGGAACAAATACACAGCTGTCAACCTACCAGGTGGCTAAGAGTGGGGGATGGGTAATTGCTACTGTGCTAGGAACTGAAATTAACTGCAATTTACTACCCAAGCCTTCCCCTGGCAGATTCTGCTGGTGCAGTTGTTGTCTAGGTGGGGATATAGATTCCTGGCCATCTTCCCAGATTCCTCTCTGTGTATACAGTTTTATAGGCTGCAGATACCTCCAGGAACCTTCTGTGAATCCAAGAACAAATACGGAAAATAGAGATTCGGAAAAGATGTGAAGACTTCCCTGGTGGTGCAGTGGTTAAGAATCTGCCTGCCAATGCAGGGGACACGCGTTCGATCCCTGGTCCGGGAAGATCCCACATGCCGCGGAGCAACTAAGCCCGGGTGCCACCAACTACCAAGCCTGCACTCCAAAGCCCGAGAGCCACAACTACTGAGCCCGCGTGCCATAACTACTGAAGCCTGTGCACCTAGAGCCCGTGCTCCGCAGCAAGAGAAGCCACCACAATGAGAAACCTGCAACGAAGAGTAGCCCCCGCTCTCCGCAACTAGAGAAAGCCCGCACAGCAACAAAGACCCAACGCAGCCAAATAATAAATAAATTTATAAAAGAAAATAAAGCAAGATGAAGAAATATAATACTTTCAACCATTTTTAAAAAAAAGAAAAGAAAAGATGAAGACAGTATTGTCAATCTTCAGGGTTTCTAGCATCTCATTCTCTGTTCCTGCTCTGTATCACCTCTCTAGGGTTACCTCCTCCTTAGCTTTTTTTTTTTTTTTTTTTGTCGGTACACGGACCTCTCACTGTTGTGGCCTCTCCCGTTGTGGAGCACAGGCTCCGGACGCGCAGGCTCAGCGGCCATGGCTCACGGGCCCAGCCGCTCCGCGGCATGTGGGATCTTCCCGGACCGGGGCACGAACCCGTGTCCCCTGCATCGGCAGGCGGACTCTCAACCACTGCGCCACCAGGGAAGCCCTTGTAACCATTTTTAAGTGTACACTTCTTTGGCGTTAAGTACATTCATGTCATTGTGTAAGCATCACCACCATCCAACTTTTTCATCTTCCCCCACTGAAACTCTGTGCCCATTGGTAGCAAGTCCCCACTCTGCCCTCTTCCCTCCACATCTTCCTTCTCTTAAAAAAGCACTTTGTAAAGTGTCAGAATCTTGTACTATGATAAAACATTTACCACAGTTAAATAGACGTGATTTCCCAGAATCGATGGGCAACAACTTTGCTGGCATTCAGTCAACACACAGAAGTGCCAGGTGTCCTGTCTCCCAGCTCCATCTCTCCCTCCCCATCATTAACACCCTCCCTAAGGTGCTGCTGAAACCGCAGAATGCATTTTGGGACTTAGTAGAGCATAGGTTCTTCTGTTTCAGCACAGAAGGAATTCAGCAAGAGGCAGGGTGACAGGTAAGGAAAGAGTTTATTAGTATAGGACGCTTGTGAGCGATACAAGCGGGCAGGCAAGGGATTGCACACCGAGGACTTAATGGGTTACATTTTCATAATCAAAGGAAAAGTGGGGAGGGGAAGAAGGCCACCTTCCTCCTCATTCTTGAGTAGGTGTCAAGCTTCTATTGTCATCTCCTCCTCCACGTCGGGTGGGGGAGTTTTCTTGTCCCTACATGGTCAAACTGGGGCTGTCATGGTGCTATTTAGAAGGGTGGTAATATATGCTAAGATATGGTAAATCATCTCAGGTTTCAGAATAAAGTCACCTTTTCCCCTATATTTTTGTTTTTAGTGCATGCAGAGGAGCATGTCCTGGGAATCATTAACTTACTGACATCACTGGGCAGGATGTGGGTCTCATTCCACCATTGTTTTATTGTTTTGGGCATGTCTCATGCTTCTGTTGCATGGTTTTGTTGTTAAGCAAGCCTGCTTTCCTGTTTCTTTTTTAATATTTATTTATTTGGCTGCGCCAGGTCTTCATTGCAGCATGCTGGATCTAGTTCCCTGACCAAGGATGGAAGCCAGGCCCCCTTCATTGGGAGCGTGGAGTCTTAACAGCTGGACCACCAGGGAAGTCCCTACAAGCCTGCTTTCTTGAGTGATCGTTAACTTACAGGGGTCTCCCATACTTTTCTCTCTACTTACAATCCCCTAGTGGGATTAACTATTTAATCACCTACTTTGTCCCTTTACTCTGTCCCTATCACTCCACAAAGGGTTCACAGTTAAAAGGGGAGAGTGATTCCACTGTCTTTCTAGGGTGGCAGTTGAAATCCCTGCTTAAGGGGCCTCCTTGTTACTGCCTTGCCTACCTGTTGTCTGCTGAAGGCAGCCTGATGTGGTGGAAAGAAAAATGCCTAGTGAGTCAGGAGGCCTGATTTATTCACTTGTCCCGCCACTAATTAGATGTCTCCTTTGAGCTAAATCACCTACTTCTCAGGGCTGTACTTTGCTAAATTATTAAGTAGAGAGTAGGCAGAGTGTTTGATGAGCTTTAAAATTCGGTGGCCTGCTTTTTGCTGAGTGGGCCTCTTTCCTTTCAATCTCGGAGAGATACCCCTTTGTTTTCTTAAACAAATACCCCTCTCTTTCTCCATAGTTAGCTTCATTATTCACTCACTCCCCGCAAACCATGTCGATCTTGAAATATTAAAAATACAACACTCACCTCTCCAGAAACTATAAAACATTTTTTCTTGGTTTTTCTAGCTGAGGTTAAACCTCTACTTATTTTTTTTCTAACTCAGTGGCTAGAAGTATGAAGAATATTTTCAAAGGCCAGCAAGTTTTGTTTCGTCAAAGGTGAAGGTTCAAATTCATCTTTGCGGAGCAGGGGCCTTGCTTTTTTGACACTGAAAATATTTCAAAGGCCCTTTGGTTATGCCAAGCCAAACCAAAATACTACTCTAGGGTGGAGAGACAGGAAAGAAACAAACTACTATGCAAACAGTGCAACTGTTTGTTTTCATTGTGGGTAGATTTGGCATTTCTGTAAATCATTATACGTGGTGGAAAGCTAGCCTTAAACTTAGATTTTCTTTGTTTCACTGGAAATGTGTTCCCAGGTACAGAAATCGCCCATCTTTGGCCCGTCTCTGGCCCCTGCAACTTTGCTGCAGGTTGGGGTGGGGGGGGCAAAGGAGAGCACTGGTTAATCTCCTGTGGATGGTCATAACATAGACAATCTAGAAGCAGATGCAACTAGTTACCTGTTATACATTTTCTTTTCTGCAGCATGAATTGGTCCTGTTATTATATAAGGCTAAAGCAAAGTTTCGTGAAATGTTATGCCTGAGAAATACAGGAATGTATCTGTGTCCAGACTTGAAAGAAAGTGGTTTGAGGGGAAAATGATCTGCGTGGAGAAGCTAGTGATGAGATGGAAAGACTGTCCTGTGCTGGAAATGAGCAGCAGTCCCGACCCAGGCAAGGGGGCAGGGGAGGCAGAGACAATTCGGATGGATTTGTGGGATCTTTAAGCATTCCTTGGGGATAGTCAGAAACATCAGGGAATCTTGGTAAAAGATGGGGTTTTCTATGAGTAAGCAGGATGGGGATTCAGGGAGACTATCCTAAGGGAAGTGTGCTCCCTGGGTTACGTTAAAAAATAATCGCTTGATTACCCAACAGTGGTACATACACTGGTAGGTTACACCCAAATTTGGCAGGAGAGGTAGTTTTGGGTTAGGGCACAGCAGATGTCAAGTCAATATAACTGCTAAAGGGAGAAATGAGAAAGGTTTCCTCACCTCCCCCCTACTCTGACCTCCAAAATGCGAAGGGTGCACTAGGAAAATGCTATGTACTCAGAAAACAAAGGTTTAAACTCTCTCCTGGTTTTGCTACGAACCAATGTATAATCTTGACTATGTTCTATGATCTCCTACTCATCAATTTCTTCATCTGCAAAATGAAGTGAAAGGTCATAACTAATATCCTTGTCTAGTCCCATTCCCACAGTCTACGATACTGACTGTAAGGGGAAAAAAAACCCCAAGGCGGCCTTTGCCTCTTGGGTGGAACAAGCATGGCCCCCAGGGGGACTCCAGGGCAGAGATTTCAAACTCTAACATTTTATGGAGTTCATGTAAATAATAAAATGGGTGGAAATTTAGAGTTTTATGTGGATTGACGTGATTTCTACAATGTTGACAATTAATTCAAATTTTAAAACAATACTTTGGGTCTACAAAACACATCTGGCTGACACACTGCCAGTTTGGGGGTCTGTGTGCAAGGAGGGAAAAGGGAGGGAGAGAAAAGAAGTGCTGGTGTATTAGGGCCGTGAAAGCGCGGAGTCCTAACCCCTGGACCGCCAGGGAGCTCCCAAGAATTCTTATCTAATATAATGTGTCTTCTCATGACTCCTCTAGAGTAAGCCTCCACGATATTATCAGGCTCATACACCCAAATGCCCCTATTCCTGCTCTCGGAGCTCTCCTGAGAACTCCTCAAAGGGCTTTGAGTAAAGAGACCTTTGAAGCCGTGCATTCAATCGTCATTGCAATTCCATCACTCATATAATTAAATACTTATTTTCAGCACATTCTTCCCTCCGGCTGACGGAGGTGAGGTCTCTTTAAACAAGCTACAGAGTCCTTCTGGATCTCACAGAGTGACCTGTGTTGTTATTTGGCTAACCTGGGCTTGTCATTTTCTTTCTACAAGGCTTCTAAAGCAATTAATAAAAGCTGGCAAACTCTCAGTCCTTATAATCATAACTGCTCTCATATCGTTCAAGTGCCTTAGCAACCTCGTAACCCAACACTTGACCTTTACCCTGCGCTCATCCCCATCTTAGGAATCTTGTGACCGCTATGGCACACCAGGGGTCATGCCCATTCCACGCTGTCCGGCAGTGGAGCCCTCACTTCCATTTGAGCAGAGAGTGATTCAGATCCAGGATCCTACTCTAGGGCCTGCTCTCTACCATTTCTGTTACCAACGCTCCTAGCCTCCCCCTCCCCAATCCCCCCCAAAAATTAAAAGCAAAGCCCAACACAAGGCTTGCATATAGGCAATTTTGGGGGAATACTCTCAGGAGAAGGAGGGAGGAAGTGGGGAAAGTAAAACAGAGAAGAAGGGAAAGCCAGTGCAAAAGTGTGTTTTCCAGTTGGTCACCACTGTAGGAGGCTGGGGCTGAAGCCACTGGGATCTTCTGAGAAGCCACATAGAATGCACCTTGGATTCTCCACTCAGAAGGTTGGGAGGGGGTGCTTCCCTGGTGGCGCAGTGGTTAAGAATCCGCGTGCCAATGCAGGGGATACAGGTTCTATCCCTGGTCCGGAAAGATTCCCACATGCCGCGGAGCAACTAAGCCCGTGCGCCACAACTACTTAGCCTGTGCTCTAGAGCCTGGGAGCCACAACTACTGAAGCCCACGCGCCTAGAGCCTGTGCTCCGCAACAAGAGAAACCACCGCAATGAGAAGCCTCCGCACCACAACGAAGAGTAGCCCCCACTCGCCGCAACTACAGAAAGCCCGCGCGCGGCAACGAAGGCCCAACGCAGCCAAAAATAAATAAATAAAAAATTTTTTAAAAATTAAAAAAAAAGAGTTTGGTAGGGGGATCAGTTGTTCACCAGCACCTTCCTGCATTGGTCAAGGGTTGTCCCAGGGCTTGTTAATTCCTTTGCAGTTTCAGACCACCCATGAGTCCCATGCCCCAGCATTAGAGACACACTGGGAAGAGAGCAAGAGAAACACAGAGCGCTGAGGAAGGTGGTGTCAGTTTACACCCACATGAAGCTTATAGCTGCAGCAATGGAAAGAATAAAAGGGGAGCCCAGAGAATGTATCCAATTCACTGTCCTTTGTGGTTATCTTCTTTAGACTGTTTCTGTGCACTAAAAAAATCGAATGCATACTATTTAAAAATATCTAGCTGGGACTTCCCTGGTGGCGCAGTGGTTCAGTGGTTGAGAGTCCGCCTGCTGATGCGGGGGACACGGGTTCGTGCCCCGGTCCGGGAAGATCCCACGTGCCGCGGAGCGGCTGGGCCTGTGAGCCATGGCCGCTGAGCCTACGCGTCCGGAGCCTGTGCTCCGCAACGGGAGAGGCCACAGCAGTGAGAGACCCGTGTACCGCAAAAAAAAAAAAAAAAAAAAAAAAAAATCTAGCTGTATTAAAAAGCAACAAAGACCCAACGCAGCCAAAAATAGTAAGTAAATAAAATAAATTTATTTTTTAAAAAAATAATCAATTCTTAAATATTTGTCTCCTGTTTCTTAAAACTGATTTCAAGTACTTGAGAAATACCTCAGCGAGTTTAGACATTGGCCAAGACTCAAGTCATCACAACTAAACTCCCCAACTGCACAAACTCTCTCCTTTGGATGATGACCAGTTTAAAAAAAATATGGTGACGTCAAAGGGAAGTAAGACTATGTTGCTCTTTCTCCCGTATTCTATGACCACAAGGATTCTAGAAAAGCAGCCTGACTTTATTAGACCTGGAGGCTCCCCAGGAGCTGGTAACAGAGCAGGAAGTATAGGAGAGTTCACACGCTAAGGGTGTGAGTGACAGGAAATGGGAAGGAGCTGACAGGTAAAGTTGCTGTCCTTTCTGTCCCAGCCAGACTGTTGTGAGGCACTGTGATTCTGCCCAGCCTCTCCCAGACATCGGGCATGACCGAGCAGCTGGAGTGTTTCTGCTGAGGCTGTGGACAGCTCTGTAATATGCCACGTTGTATATGTTTGCCCTCCTTCCCCCATTCACTGCCCTCTGTCCTTCACTTTTGCAGCCTGGACCCTCAGTAAAGTGTTAGCTTACAAGCTTTGCCTTGAATTCTGATTTCTAAGGACCCCACAGAGACACAGCTCTCTAACTGGTGTTGGAGTGGGGTTGGACCTTTAACATAATGACGAAGTACAGTTGCAGCTTTCAAGTTCTGTCCTGTGAGTTTCAGCTCCCCAGAAGAGGCGGGTACCAGATGGTCAGTGCATCTGCACCCCAAAAGCCAGGCCAGCTCCAGTGAAAGCTCAGCCCAGCCAGGGTCAGCCTAGCTCAGGCCTCGGAGTTTTGCCTTCCTTCAATGGAGACAAGGGCCAGCAAGGGTCTTCTCTGTTGGGTATATTCATGGGAGAAGATCCAGGCCAGCATCACAGGTATAGCCTTTTAGCCAAATTCAAAGGGAAGTAGGGGACCAAGAGAACTAACCACGTTTTGTCTCTGACGTGGGGAAAGCACAAGGCAGGGGAGGGGAAGGAGTGAGTTTCTTTCTTTCTTCTAAACCAGAATGCCAACTCTAGTTGACCACAGCACCCTCGTGTCACGTGGAATCTTCTTTCTGCATCACTGCAGTTAGCCAAGGGATTAGCGTTTGTTAGCTCATGGATTTGGTTATGGCAGTACCAAAAGGAATTTTAAGGGTCTGGGGCCAGGACCCCAGGCATAAATGGTCTTTTCTTCCTTTTGACTCAGTCTGACCCTGACTGTCTTCTCCTCAGATCTGATTTGGAAACAGCTTCAGGTAAAATAATTTAAACAAGTTTAGCCTTTCCCATCAGTTCAATTCAGTTCAACAAATATTTATCTAGTGACTCCTCTTTGAGGACCAAGTTATCACGCTCAGTATCGTAGGCCTGGAACATGCACCGTGCATTTGTAAACAGTTACAGTTGATAGGGCAGAAGAACAGGAGGGAAGAATGTGGTGGAGAGGAGACAGATCTGCAAGGGTTCCCTTAGGGCATGAAAGGCCTGGAGGCCTTTCAACAACAGTGAATCTGGAAGGGCTGGGGAGCTTGCCCAGTGGTAATTTTGTTGTGTATTCTCAACAGGAGAAACACAGAGAATCCTGGCTCCGGGGCATTTTGGCTTCCTCTACCTGGCTCTCCTGCAGACAGCTTAAACTCAGTGTGTCTGACTGAATTCCCCTTCCTCCTCTATTTATTTTTTTTTAAATTTTATTGAAGTACAGTTGATTTACAATGTAGTGTTAATTTCTTCTGTACAGTAAAGTCACTGTTATACATATATATATATTTTTTCGTATTCTTTTCCATTATGGTTTTTCACAGGATATTAAATACACTTCCCTGTGCTATGCTGTAGGACCTTGTTGTTTATCCATTCTATATATAATAGTTTGCATCTGTTAATCCCAAACTCCCCCTCCTTCCCTCCCCTACCACCTCTCCTTCTCGGCAACCACAAGTCTGTTCTCTATATCTGTGAGTCTGTTTTTGTTTTGTAGATATGTTGATTTGTATCGTATTTCAGATTCCACATGTAAGTGATATCATATGGTATTTGTCTTTCACTTTCTGACTTACTTCACTTAGTATGATAATCTCTAGGTCCATCCATGTTGCTGCAAATGGCATTATTTCATTCTTTTTGATGGTTGAGTAATATTCCACTGTGTGTGTATACACATATGTATATATCATCTTTTTACATACACATCTATATATGTATATATATATGTGTATATATATATGTATATATATATGTGTGTGTATATATATATATATATCTATCTTCTTTATCCATTCATCTGTCGATGGACATTTAAGCTGTTTCCATGTCTTGGCTATCATAAATAGTGTTGCTATGAACATAGGGGTGCATGTATCTTTTCGAATTATAGTTTTGTCTGGTATATACCCAGGAGTGAGATTGCTGGATCATATGGTAGCTCTATTTGTAGTTTTTTGAGGAACCTCCATACTGTTTTCCATAGTGGCTGCACCAATTTACGTTCTCACCCAGTGTCAGAGGGTCCCTCTCCTCACCTTCCTCCTCTAAATCTCCTTTGCCTCCTGTACTTATGATACCATCATCTCCCCAGTTAGACATCTGAGAGTGTAACAAAATGAGCCCCCTGCTACTGTGTATGCTATGTCTTATATGGTGAATGGTCATTTTTTTTGCACAATGCACATTTTTTTGCCCTGTTCTGAGGGGCCGTAGGTTCACACCATACCCTTCTGGTGTCACTGAAAGCACATGGCCATGGGTGTTCATGTCAATTTTCAGGGAGGCTCTGGACCCTACAAAGGGATGCCCCAGGGAAGACCTAGGGGAGGAGGAAACGCCTTTCTCTTTCTGGACCTTGCTGTCTTGGACTTGGGCTTTGAAGAGTCTTGTTATGCTTGAGGGCACTGCCAGGTTGAGGAAAGATAGCCTGTGTTGCATGGGGCTTACGTTATGTGTCAGATCCATATCTGAGACTTCCAGGCAGTTTGACATTTGAGAAGGAAAGAGAAGCTGGGTGAATTATTAAGCCACCACGTCTGTCTGCGCTTAATTTGCTCTAGGGATTCTGCCCAGAGTGTCCCTGAGGTTCTGTACTAATGTACGAGGAATCATGGGCTTTGATGGCATCTTGTGTGCCTTCTACCCTCGATATAGGTGTTTGGCTTCATTTGCTTGTACCAGATTATCTTTGTCAATTCAATATCATCCACACCGCTTTCTCCATTCTCTGCATTGCAGGGAAGTCTGGAGCTCCATTTCCCAGGATCACCTTCCTGTATTGGGTTACAGTCTGCCAATTAAAGTTGCTCACAGGACATGAGGAAGGCAGAAGAGTCAGTGTGTCTGTTGGCAGTTGTGAACAAACGCTTGGACATATGATAGACATATGATTTGCTGCAGCTTCCGGCCCCCTCCTGAGAATCCCCTGCTTTGATGTTACAGACACAGCTGGGATTGTTGTCAACAGTTTCCCTAGGATCCGCCCCTGCTTGATTTCATGAACCAGCTAGTTTCCATACTGTTTCTCCAACCCTTCAAAGCATTGTGTAAGCTTCTAACTAACTCCTTTCTCCTTGAAATACAGAAGTGCTTCTCCTTTAGCAAGAGAGCCCTGACTGATAGAACATTGCTGTAGCACCTGCCTCGTGATGGGGGTCACAGTGGTGATTGGAGGCAACTTTCACTCCTATTAATTATTAACGTGTAAGTATATTAGTATTAGTGTACGTATATTAGTATTAGATTTATTAGTATAATAGACCAGGAAGATGCTGGGTAATTCCTTCGGCACTGTGACCAGAGGTCCTTGCTGTATGTGTTGTACTGCAGCAATCGCTCCTGATGGAGCAGGACAAACACCGTCAGTTCTTATTGCCTCTTATCTCGAGGCCTTTCATTTGCTGGAACTCTGTGAGATGGAGCACCTTCACTTAAGATGGGCTGGTTGGCCTATCGATGAATGAACGACATTCCTGTTTGGGGAGAATGAGTGGAAGGTGATAGGTTTATACAATAAAAGTGCATAGTGAGTTAAGGAGTATGGAGTAATCATTGCAGACCCTGAACTGGGTATCTGGGTTCCTATCCCTACTCTGATCCTTCTGGTTCCAAATTCCCACCAGCTGTCTTGGTGTCTGACCCATGATAGGACAGAGTAGTGTTTATGATAACTATAAAGTCTGTAGAGAAAGAATATTTATTTAAAAGTGGCCTCCAACGTGCCCACCTGGAAACAAGCGTCTCTGGGGATTCAAGATGGGTCGCATCTTGGGGGTTAGTCCCTTCTCTAGAACAAGGGTTTTCCACAGGGGGTCACGTTCATGCTTCCTAAAGAGCCCCTTCATCTTCTAAGGACCAGGTAAGAGCAGTGCACCAGTGTATAATCCTGTTAGTCCTTGATGTTTTCTATGCGACACAACAACCCACCTGCATTTAAATCGCTATATGTTTCTTGGAGAATTTATAATTTTTCCTCCTGTCAATCAAGTACATCCGCCATCAAAAAACCTTGACGCTGGAAGAAATCTTGGAGCTCCATCTTTTTAACCTCTAAATTTTAAAGATCCTGAGCTCAGGGGGTGAAGTGCTTTGCCCACAGTTCCTATAATTTAGGAGCAAAGGGGGGACCTCAATCCAGCTTCCCAACTCTCAGTTCAAGTATTTTTCCCCCCAGCCTAGCCCATAGCTGTGCTAAAGGAAAAATTTCCGGAACAAAATTAAACAGGCAAAGAAGACTTTGTTCAAGGTTATTGCAACAGGGGCTGGGGTCCTCAACTCAGGCTGAGCTCACCTCTAGGGAGACAAAGGGCAGGAGAGTTTTTAAGAGCTGGGGTGGGGAAGTTCCAGGCCATCTGTGTTTGTTAACTGGCCTTACCCAAAGGAAAACTAAACTTTATTGCATCTTCATGACAGGAGGTAGTTTTACAATTTGGAGCAAGGTGCCCACCTAAATTAGGCTCCTATCCTCCCACAGAAACTGGGAGATAGGGATGCTGTCTCCCTTGATGTTTATATTTCAAAGGGATGTCTCCCTGGTCCTTAAGAAAGACATTCCTGGGTTGTAAAACTGGCAAGATGCTTTTTAAAAAGATTTACAACTCAAAGGGGCAGAAAGAATTCACAGTGACAGGTTTTGAAAAGGAAACACTAAGAAAAGGGAGGTAAGGGCTTGGAGTCAGGAAGAAGCCTGCCTAAAGTCCAATCAAGCTGAGGGGAATGTTGAGGCTCTCTTGGTCAGATACCGCAATATTTACTGCTTACACTAACTCCGAGGCTGTCCCTCTTCTATGTCTTTCAACTCAGCTACACATTGGCATATTTTGCCAACTTCCCAATGGCTCACCTTCAGCCATCATGGGAGAGCAACAGTGGCATGGCATGGACCATCCATGTCCCTGCCAGTGGCACCTCCCATGTGAATCTCCCTCCCTATTTCCCTCCCCCTCTCACTTCCTTCACTCCTTTTTCCTTTCCAAAAATTACAGTCACAGAAATTACATCAATAGTAGACAGAAGAAACATGTCCACCTATTATCTAATAAAGAAAATGCATATACCTGAGGCAGGAGATAGATGGGCCGCAGGGTAAGCAGCAGGAGTTCATTCCCTGTGGACAGAAACTCCAAAATATCAATAACAGGACAATCGAGAGAGGAGGCTGAGCCTTGCCCAGATAAGAGATAAAAGACCACATATTCCTCATCCTCAAAGCTAAGGAGACCTTCCCGACTACACATGCGTAGAAAGGCTCCTTGGAGGTCATAAAGGGAGGGGGCACCACCCCACAGTAAGTGATGTCAACTTACCCATAGGTCTCTTCACTAGAATCCCTCTTGGCTAAGAGATGTGCATGCACACAGAGGAGGACCCTGTAATATACGAAATATGGACTTAGAACCAGGCAAAGCGGGACTTTCGTGGTGGCGCAGTGGTTAAGAATCTGCCTGCCAATGCAGGGGACACAGGTTCGAGCCCTGGTCCTCTGCTGCGGGAAGATCCCACATGCCGCGGAGCAACTAAGCCCGTGCGCCACAACTACTGAACCTGCGCTATAGAGCCTGCAAGCCACAACTACTGAACCCACGTGCCACAACTACTGAAGCCCGTGCGCCTAGAACTCGTGCTCCGCAAAAAGAGAAGCCACTGCAATGAGAAGCCCGCGCACTGAAAGGAAGAGTAGCCCCCGCTCACCGCAACTAGAGAAAGCCTGCGTGCAGCAACGAAGACCCAACACAGCCAAAAATAAATACATAAATAAATAAATAAAAATGTAAAGAAACTAGAAAAAATAAAAATCCATATGAGATAAAAGAACCAGGCAAAGCAAGATGATCGGTCAAAGGAAACCTGGAAGAAATACCCCGTAAAACTGATTCAAACTACCACGAGGGCATGACTTTCTCTCTGAGCGCCCCCGTGTGTCTATCCACATGTACTGTATGTACTCTTTTTCCTCCTAATAAACACTTTACCTACTTCACTACTTTCCATCTCTATGTGGAAATTCATTTCTACACAGCTGACGGGCCAGGGCCTTGTCACTGGCCACTGGTCCCTTGTGGTCTAGTGACTAAGATTCAGCGCTCTCACTGCTGCTGCCCGACCTCAGTCTCTGGCTGGGGAACCTAAATCCTGCTTCAAGCCGCTGCAGCTCAAGGCCACCTGAGATCATACTTTACCAAGAAACATCAGTTTAAGTACTAAAGCCTTAAAATGAATGGAGAATAGATCATAATCCTGTTTGCTCTTACTGAAAAGGCTGATGACCTTCTAAGTTTTCAGGAAATAATTGCTGTCACCCCAGATTCAAGGAGCAGGAATAAATGTAAGTCCGTCACCAGCGTCGGTAACTCTACATGTATGATTGAGCACACACTCAAGTCTAAGGGCAGGTGAGCAAAGACCTTCAAGGAAATATTTACTGTCTCTATTGTGAATGATCAGAAGACAAAATTTTATGTTAGGATGTCCATTAGGTGGGGAGATCAATATGTGGGGGGAACCATGCTTTCAAATTCACTGAAATTAGAGTCATTGCAACCAGTGCTGTGCTGTATCATGATCATTAAAATTTTCGTAATAAAAAAATTCTCAGTACTTAAAAAAAATATTAGTCACAATCATCACTGTTTCCAGCCCCTTAAGTAACATACTTTGAGTCAGTTGTGTAAGCAGGAGTCAAGCCTGTCCCGGTGAGGAGAATATTTTTTGGCCCCAGAAAATTCGCCTCCCTACCCAGGGGGATCCTACGCTGAGGTGGAACTGTGGTACCACCATGGTGGCCTACTCTGCTCTTGAAAGCCTTTCCAGCCTCCCACCTGCCCCACCAGAGACAGCGAGTCTTGGTATGCATGCTTGGTTGTTCCCTATCCTCTCAGGGGATATCTGTTCACGGTATTACATTCGTATTACAAAACTGGCTTAAATCCCTGTGCAAATGTCTTATTTATTTTTGTTCATTATTCCATTCAAGAGGTTAGTTTTTTTTCCCCTGAAATTTCCAAAGATTCTTTCACTGAGGCTTAGCACGTAATAGACGCTAAATAAATATTGAATGAATGAATGAATGGATGCATGAATGGCATTATTTGTAAAACTTCCAGTTACCTCACATTTCTAGGCCTATATAGCTAAGAATCTGTTGGCTAGTCATTAAACAAGCATTTGTTTAAGGGGTAAGTATTTACACGTTACTTACAAGTGTAAGTAGAAGAAGGAAAGAAGGCACATTGCATCAAGTTTCTTTTAAATGTTTTCACAACAGCAGTGTTTCTCTTCCTCCTCCACCTCCCTTACCTCAACCTACAGGAAACAAAGAACATTTTCCATCACAACCCACTACACACGTGCACACACACGAAAATTTCACAAATCTCACCCACGCTATAATTTCAGTGTACTCTGATATTTTCTATTTCATTTCTTAAAAAATAAATATGAATTGAGACCCACTATATAAGTTTTATGACCCATTACTAATTGAGACCTACAATTTGAAAAACATTGCTCTTAAAACTACTTTAAAAATAATAGTGGAAAAACTGCTGAATATATTTTTATGAAAGCCATTCCTGGGAATATCTAAAATTTTGAAAGTGCTAAATTCTAAAAGAGTAGTATGATGTTGGAGTCAGTGAAGATAAAGGGAGATTGGATCCATAACCCTTAGGGTTACAGGGTTCCAGACTTGAGGGTTTAAATTTGGGAAGGGGAAGAAAAATGGGAGTAAAATATAAATGGCACAGATAGGAAATAGATTGAAATACTAATAACTTCATTTGACAAATTCTGCTAAAAGCAGTTGGCTACATTCCTGAGTCAGGGGACCTAGAAATGTCTAATTCCCATATGGTATCACCAGCACACTGTGAAACAATATGTTCTTTTAAAATTAATTCCATTCATTTATTTTTAATGACAAAGTAATACATAAATACATTCTTGTCATTAAAATTATATAGAAAAAAAGTTCCTCTTGACACTGTTTCTCCTCTCTGATCCCAGCGAATTTTCAAGAACTATTTTCAATTTGAATATACTTCCAGATCTTTCTAATGCATTTATGTTGGGCTGGAAATACAAATGTACATGGACATACAGGAATATATAAAAAACTTAACTGGTTTATAATGAATGCTTTGTTCTGTAACTTTTTTTTATATAACAATATGTCCTAGAGACTTTTCTACATTAGTGCATATAGAAACAGCTTATTCTTTTAAATGTAATTATTGGCATGTTTGGGTTTAGGTATACCTTTTTTTTTTTTTTTTTTTAGGTATACCATTTTATAAATTTGTTTTTGCTTGTTCCCTCTGTGTTTCACTCCTGTTTCCCCTTTATTGCTGTAATGTTGTGGTATAATAAGAAATATATAGTCGGTCATCTTCCCCAGTTCCTGGCACGGAGTCCCTAAAACTCTTGGAACCTCCATTGTGATAAGTCTGTTTATATGCTAATGAGATGACTCTGGGAGGCTGGGGGTGGTTGCCAGAGGAACAGCCACCTGATTAAAGGGTTGGAACTTTTAGCCCCACACCCGACCTCCAAGGAAAGGAGAGGGGTTGGAGATTGACTTAATCGCCAATGTCCAATGATTCAATCAGTCATGCGTACATCATGTAATTTCTATAAAAACTCTAAACTAAGGGGTTCAGAGAGCTTCTGGGTCAGTGAATGCATGGAGGTACTGAAAGGATAGCGTGTCCCAAGAGGGCACAGAAGCGTCACACTCCTTCCCACACGCCTTGCCCTGTGCATCTCTTCCATTTGGCTGTTCCTGAGTTGTATCTTTTATGATAAACTGGTCATAGTAAGTAAAGGGTTTCCCTGAGTCCTCTGAGCTGTTATAGAAAATTATTGAAACTGAAGAGGGGGGTGTAGGAAGCCCTGATTTATAGCTGGTTGGTCAGAAGTATGGGAGGCCCAGACTTGCCATGGGCATCCGAAATGGGAGGCAGTTTCTGGGATGAAGTCTTTAGCCTGTGGGTCTGCACTTACTTGGGATAGTTAGTGTCAGAATTGAATTAAATTGTAGGATACGCAGTTGGATCCATAGACAGCTGGAAAACTACTCAGTGTTGAAAAACTGCACATTTTACGTCAGAGTGTTCTGTGTGTAGAAGAAACTGGTTTTCTTACATTTGCCTTCTTTTGAGTTATTTGAATATCTTTTAAATATTCCATTTTAATTTATCTATTGGGATTTCATTATATATCTGTTACAGTTTTTTTTTTTTTGCGGTACACAGGCCTCTCACTGTCGTGGCCTCTCCCGTTGCGGAGCACAGGCTCCAGACGTGCAGGCTCAGCGGCCATGGCTCACGGGCCCAGCCACTCCGCGGCATGTGGGATCTTCCCGGACCGGGTCACGAACCCATGTCCCCTGCATCGGCAGGCGGACTCTCAACCACTGCGCCACCAGGGAAGCCCCATCATTTAATCTTAATTACCTCCTTAAAGACCCTATCTCCAAATACAGTCACATTTGGAGGTACTGAGGGTTAGGGCTTCAACATAGGAATGGCGGGGGTGACAGTTCAGCCCATAAAAAATATTAACCTGTATGTTCTTTTCTTCTCTCTTTGATTATCCCATTTGGCCATGAGACAAGATGTTGCCAATTCCCTCAGTGTATTAATTATCTATTGCTGTGTAACAAATTACCCCAAAATTTAGAGACTTAAAACAACAAATATTTATTAGCTCACAGTTTCTGTGGGTCAGTTTATCTGGGTAGTTCTGGCTCACAGGCTCCTGTGTTGTTGCAATCAAGATGTCAGATGGGGCCGAAAGGGATTGGAGCATCTGCTTCCAAGATGGCTTGCTCACATGGCTGTTGGCAGGCATCCTCACTACATGGGCTTCACATAGGCTGCCTGAGTGACATCACAGTATGGCAGCTGGCCTACCCCAGAGTGAATGGTCCAAAGGAGAGTGAGCAGGAGTACCTTTTACGACCTTTTACGACCTACTTTCCCAAGTTATACAGTGTCACTTCCACAGTATTCTATTCATTAGGAGCAAGTTACTAGGTTCAGTCCACACTCAAAGGGAGAGGAATTTGGCTTCCATCACTTGAAGGGAGGTGCACCAATGAAATTTTGAACATATTTTAATACCACCACACCTAGTAAGGAAGTAGAAGGTTGGGAAATTTCACAGTTTTAGCATCTAAGTTCGAGAAATATAGTCCAAGTCTCAGACCAAAAGGGACTTTTAAAAAAAAAAAAAGTAAGCCAATAGAACAGACTAGAAAATTTCTATGAGCTGGTGTAAGAGAAGAATTTGGGGCAGAGATGCAGAGTGGGAATGGTGTAAATCTCCTGTCCCTGCCTAGTCTAGAGTGGGGATAACTAACAACCTGACAAATTCTCCATAACGTTTAGGGCCCGAGAATAAAGAGAACCCAGGCCGTACTTCTGATAAGAATAGATACTACACCTGATCTTAGCCAAAAGGCCGAGAAGCAGTTGCCCAGGCCATACTTCAGAGCAGCAGGCATCAGGAAGAAATTACCTGTGCTATCAGGCCATGGAATCACACAGACAAAAGGTGTTTTGCATGTGGGGCAACAGAAGGTCAGAGACAGTCTTATGCTTTCCAGGCCCTGGGCCAGTGCGGGGACAGGTGAGGAAGGCCTGGGGTGTGTCATATTTAGAAATTAACTGAGAGGAGAGCCACAGGCCTTCAAGGATGTCCTGATTTGGACGAGGAAGTAAATAGAATTCATGATGGCTCCTGCTGACTGAAGAGTAGGAACGTTTAAATTTTTAACTGTTTTCCAAAAATATTGTATAAAAGTGTAGCCCATAACTGCTATATCTGCCAGCATTTGTAACAGCAATCTTTCACATTTTGGTCATTCTGATTAGTGAAAGATGATATATAAATTATTAATTTTATTTTCCATAGTTACTAGGAGTTTGAGGATCTTTTATAATTCTTTTTACTGTTTGAGTGTCCTCTCCTGTGAATTGTCTGCTCCTCATTTGGCAACATTTCCATATTGTCTTTTCCTTACATTTGTAGGAGTTATTTGTCTCTTTGGACACTACTCCTTTATCTGCTACATATGTTGCAAGTCTGCTGTCATAGTCTGCCACTTGTCTTCTAAATGTGTTTATAGTGTCTTTTGCCAAACAGAAGTTTTCAATTTTAATATAATCAAATGTATTAATCTTTTCCTTTATGGTTTGTGCTTTTTGTGTCTGCTTTAGGAAGTCCACCCATTGCCAAATCACAGAGATATACTTCTGTATATTTTTCTACTAGTTTAAATGTTTTAATTGATCTAAAATTTGGTTTTTCCACTTATAAGATTGTGATCTAATTCTATTTTATTCCAAAAGATGAGCCAGTTTTCCAAGACTTTTTTTCTGAATAGTTTATCTTTTCCTTGGTGAGTTTTAATGCCTTCTCTAGTATTCACCCACATGTGCATGGTTCTGTGTCTGGGTTCTCTTTTCTATCCCACTGATTTATTTTTCTTCTCCTGTAATGATACTACACTATTTTATTTATTTTTAAAATTTTTATTGTTATTTATTTTTGGCTGTGTTGGGTCTTCGTTGCTGCGAGCAGGTTTTCTCTAGTTGCGGTGAGCGGGGGCTACACTTTGCAGTGTGCAGGTTTCTCATTGTGGTGGCTTCTCTTATTGCAGAGCACGGGCTCTAGGCACATGGGCTTCAGTAGTTGTGGGACATGGGCTCAGTAGTTGTGGCTTGCAGGCTCTAGAGCACAGGCTCAGTAGTTGTGGCGCACGGGCTTAGTTGCTCCACGGCATGTGGGATCTCCCCGGACCAGGGCTCGAACCTGTGTTCCCTGCATTGGCAGGCGGATTCTTAACCACTGCGCCACCAGGGAAGTCCTATTTTATTTTTTCAATTGAAGTACAGTTGATTTATAATGTTTCAGGTGTACAGTAAAGTGATTCAGTTACATATATATATCTGTTCTTTTTCTTATTCTTTTTCATTACAGGTTATCACAAGGTATTGAATATAGATCCCTGTGCTATACAGTAGATCCTTGTTGGTTATTTCATATGTAGTAGTGTGCATCTGTTAATCCCAAACTTCTAATTTATCCCTCCTCCTTCCCCCTCCCCTACACTGTTTTAAACTCTAGAGTCTTCAATATGTCTTGTCTAACGGGGCAAGAGACCTCCCTCACACACACATACCTGTGTTCTTCTCTTTCAAAACTGTCTAAACTATTAGTGCACCTTTACTTTCCCACTGGCATTTTAGAACAGTCAAGTTGCCTAAAAATCCTGCCGGGATTTCAATTGAGATTGCATTGAAGTTATAGATTAATTTGAGAGATAACTGACATCTTTATAATGTTAAGGTTTCTCATCCAGAAACCTAAACATCTGTTTATATTCACCTTTTGTTCTATATCTTTCAATCAAGTTTAAATTTTTTCCTGTAAAGATTTTTTGTGCTTTTTATTTAGGTCTATTTCTAAATATTTTCTGTGTATTGATTGATGTTGTCTACGTGATGTCAGTTTCCAAAATATGTGTTAGGATCTTCTCCTATGTTTTTAGATTTGTCTTTATCTCCCTGTAATTCTATTTTTATTTTGTATATGTAACAGGCTGTTAAAATTGACATCTTGTCCAAGGCACCAAAATACTCTAGATGAGAAATTCCAAAGCCAGGTGATCATATACAAATATTCAAAGACAATGTTTAAAAACTTGTTCTATGACTTTTAAACCTCTCACCCAGTTTTAGGACACAAAAAAGGAATCAGTACGGAGGGGAACATACTCCATTTCCGAAGAGATCTGTGAAGAGATTTCTTTGGAAAGAGATGATCCTTTGCTATTAATACCCACCCCACTCCAAACTTTGGGAAGAGGAAGGAGGTGCTTTACCTCAATTTTCTTTAATTTAAACAGCGTCTACTTTCCCCTAAAACCCTAAATTTCCAAACCTGCCATCCAATCCCCTCCTCAAAGGGCTTTATTTTAAATTTGCAAGTAGTATACACAGTAGACATCACAGGACCACAGCTCAACTCCCAAAGCCTCACGTGGGATCGGGAAAGGGGTGAAGGTAAAGGTGACGTCCTTTTTAGCGTCACGATCTCCTCACTACCGCATCAAAATAGTTGAATGCATAGAACATCAGGCTCTTCCTGTAAAAATGTGATGGAGAAGTGGCTGGAAAATGTGTCACTGACTCGATTTAGGTCAGAATGGGCTTCTGCTCGGATCACCTCAACACTAACTCACTGTATTCAACCAGGAAGGCTAGAAGTTAGAATGTTTATGACCCTGTCAGGCAGAAATTTTAAAATGTAGAGTGTTTGGACTTCCATGGTGGTGCAGTGGTTAAGAATCTGCCTGCCAATGCAGGGGACATGGGTTCAATCCCTGGTCCAGGAAGATCCCAGATGTCGCAGAGCAACTAAGCCAGTGCACCACAGCTACTGAGCCTGCATTCTAGAGCCTGTGAGCCACAACTACTGAGCCTGCGTGCCATAACTACTGAAGCCAACGCACCTAGAGCCCGTGCTTTGCAACAAGAGAAGCCACCGCAATGAGAAGCCTGCGCACAGTGCAACGAAGAGTAGCCCCCACTGGCCGCAACTAGAGAAAGCCCGCGCACAGCAACGAAGACCCAATGCAGCCAAAAATAAATAAATAAATATTTTAAAAAAAGAAAAGACAATACAAGGCTTAAAAAAAATAGAGAGAGTGTTTGAGTTCCTTGCACCTTTAACAAACAAGGTCTCTCACACAGTTAGATTTGGAATTCATGATGACTAAATCATCGGGGAGAAGGGCTATTGCCTGCAGGAGAGCTCTAGGGAGACCTGTGAGAAATAAGAGACTACAGACAAAGAGCCTGAGCTCTTTCTTTCCCCAAACAGCCTTTCCCCTGGGACTCCCCATCAGGCTGAGAAGCCTGGGACAGGTTTCATGTTTCTGCGTGTTAGAGGCAAGAAGTGTGAACACTTATTCTAGAAATGCATTAGCGCCTGTAGCCAAAGTATCAGAGCTAGTGGAATGTTTCCTGTCTTCACCGAGGCTCTGGATGAGTGAAGGGAGATGCAGGAAAGAAAAAGGAGGAAAAGAAACAGACAAGCTGCTAATGAGTAAGAAGATTTCTATAGAACACTTCACTTAGTTAAAGTGCAGTCATTTGACTCTTGTTTATTTGTTTAGAAAATGATGACCCATCCAAGAATCCATTAGAGATGATCAGATTGGTTCAAATTCCCTTGTGTTTCGTTGAGTGTGGACAAGCTAGGGAAACTGAAGCACCATTGGGTGGGAAGAGGCATAGAAAGAATGAGTGAAAGCACGAGTTCACAGAAGTGATGCGTACATCTTAGAAAAGCACTCAAGATAAATGTCTGGCTTGAAGGTGAGTAGTTTCTCACTTTGATTCATAGGTTGCCACATTTTCAGAAGCATTTTTGTGTCACATACCTACAGGAGCTTACAAAAAGATTCATGGAAGCTTAAGGAAAAAAAAGAAAGGGAGTCTTTCTTGTTTCAGTACTATGTTTTTGCTGGAATGAATTTTTGCTACTGTGAACTCTGAAGAAAGCTAGTTAGAAAGAAGCCAATTATATTAGAAATTTTTCATTGAGAGTCATGAGCCCGAATGTCAGGGGGACTTTGCTCCTCGGGATCCCCAGGGACAAGAGAGACAGAAAAAAGAAAGCAAAACCAGGACATTTGCTTATTGATAAAGTACCTTTTGAAAATGTATGCACATTTCTTCAAAGTTATTCATTGCACACCGTGTTCAACCTGTCCTGTAACAGTTATGAGAGTGTTAACACCAACATCTGGTCCAGCTCTTGGGTCCTATTCCAATGAGCTTGTCTCCAGTTGTCCAGAAATTGCAGCCTCTTTCAGGGCATGATTCTGTGCGTCCAGAGGTCAGGTTTACTCAGAGAGCTAAGAACAATGGGTGAGAAACCAAGAAATGCATATGTTAAGGTTTTCCAGAGAAATAGAACCTCTATCTCTCTATCTATCTCTCTATCTCTTTATCTATCTACCTATCTATCTATCTATGTATAAAGAGAGGGAGAGGGAGAGAGATTTTAAGGGATTGGCTCAAGTGATTGTGGAGTTGTGGTAAGTCTAAAATCTGCTGTGCTGCAGATCCAGGGAAGAACTGATGTTGTAGCTCAAGTTTAAAGACAGTCTGAAGGCAGAATTCCCTGTTCCTTGGAGTCCCTTAGGCTATTTTCTCTTAAGGCCTTCAACTGATGGATGAGACCCATCTACATTATGAAGGATAACCTGCTTGACTCAGAGTCTACTGATTTAAATGTTAATTTCACGTAAAAAAATACCTTCCCAGCAACATCCAGACTGGTGCTTGACCAAATATCTGAGTACTGTGGCCTAGCCAAGTTGACACACAAAATTAGCCATCACAGCTTACTAGTTGTGTTACTTAAGTTTTTTTGTTCCGGTACGCGGGCCTCTCACTGCTGTGGCCTCTCCCGTTGCGGAGCACAGGACACGCAGGCTCAGCGGCCATGGCTCACGGGCCCAGCTGCTCCACAGCATGTGGGATCTTCCCGGACTGGGGCACGAACCCGTGTCCCCTGCATCGGCAGGCGGACTCTCAACCACTGCGCCACCAGGGAAGCCCTACTTAAGTTCTTTTGATTGCAAAGGACACTCACCCAATCTGGAAATTACCTTAGAACAAAGGCAGTTCTCAGGGATGGTGAATCTTTTGCTCACCCTCATAGCTGGAATGTCCTCTCCCTCATAGCGGGGAGTGTCTATTTGGTAGCAAGAGAGGAATGGAGCAGAGATGCAGAGAGAAGCAGGTACAGATCCTCTTAGGGAGCAGTTTTCAACTGGAGGAGCAGGTCAGGAATGCCAGTGGAGCTTTACGAAGATGACGATGCTCAGGCCCCTCCCTAGACTTCCTGAATCATAGCCACACCCTATTTCTTGAGGATGCACACCCCCTAGAGGCAGGCTATATTTGGACAGAAGCAGCATCTGATTCGGGGACTGAGAGAGGTACATTTGTATTGTAACTTGAATTCAGGAACATTCACTGCAAATGTTGGACTCTAAGGATGAAGAAAGGGAGGAAAGAAAGTGGGTGAAGGGCGCTATCAAGTATTAATAATTCCAAAGAAAGAGAGAAATACATTGATAAGAAGAAAACTAACATAAGAATTGAAGATGATGGTAGAAATTTAATAAATTATGCATAGGAGTCATAGGACTCAATGACTAGGGAATAGCCAGTTTTAGTTTTTGCTGGAACCAGGACCTCTAGACTTGTAGATATTAAAGTCACAGGGATAAGAAGCACAAATTAGCCAAGTGAGTTGCTGGGAATGATGTTAAAATGGACCCCTCCGACTTTGATCCTGGACACATGTGTTCTGTCTGTGGGGACACAGCATCGTTGGTTTAATGACCATTGGTTTAAGATGTACACTGCATCCTGAAAGACAGCATCTTATCTCCATGCTGGTGCCTTAGCATCCCTTCAAAAAACAGTTACCATGCTCTTTTATATGAGCAGCTTCTGGGTGACATGGCATATGGTAGAACCCATAGATTCTGCCGTCATGTGCCCCTTGTCACACCCTCTTTGGCATAAAGTGGGTTTTTTGGCCTAGGGTAACATTATGTGGAATGTCACGGTGGTAAATCAGACACCCTGTGAGTCCTTGATTGATGGTGTTGGTGCAGAAACAGTAGGAAAAGCACACCTCTTACCCAGAACACATGTCAGTCACCATCAGGATGCATTTTTTTTTCTTTTTTTAAAAAACTGAAATATAGTTGATTTACAATGTTGTGTTCCTTTCTGCTGTTCAGCAAAGTGATTCAGTTATACATACATATATATATATATATATATATACATTCTTTTTTTTTTTTAGGATGAATTTCTGAATGAAGGACCATAAAACAAGTCTCAAAAATATTGAAATCATATCGAGCATGTTCTCTGTCCTCAGTTCAGTTGTGCTAGAACTCTAACTAACAACCGCCAAAAACTAGAAAGTCTACATATGTTTGGAAATTAAGGCATACATTTCCACATAACTCATGTTAAAGAATAAATCATAATGGTCATTTAAAACTATTTGGAATTGAATAATCATTAAATATTCCATATCCAAACCTGTGTAATAAAGCTTCTTAAAGGGAAATTGTAAGTCCTGAATGAATTATACAAAAAAGAAGAACAGCTGAAAAATAAATGAACTAAGCATCCATTTTTAGAAATTATAAAAAGAACAGCAAAATAAACTCAAAGAAAGTAGATTAAAGACAAGAATGAATCAAGAGATGACCGTAACGGGAGGAACAAAAAAGCCAAAATTTGGTTCTCTAATAATACTGATAAATGACTGATAGAAGAGAGAGGATGCAAATAGCTAACATTAGGAATGTAAAGAAGCATCTCTATTGATCCTGCAGACAATAAAAAATAATAGAAGAATATTGTAAGTAATTCTGTGCCCATGGCATTAAAATTTAGATGAAATGAAAAAAATCCCTAGAAAAATACAACGCACCAAATTTTATATCAGAAGAAATAGAAAAATATGGATAACAATTAAAAAAATTAATCCCACAGAGAAAACTCCAGGCCTGTGAATTTTACCAAACATTTATGAAAAAATAATGCCAATCTTACACAGATGCTCCCCCAAAATGAAGACAGAACACTTTCCAACCCACTTCATAAGGCCAGCATAAACTTTCATTTCAAAATCTGACAAAAATATTATAAAAGTAAATTTCAGTCTTATCTCTCACGAACATAGATGTAAATATCTTAAGTGAAATATCAGGAAACCAAATCGAGCAATATATTAAAAAAATACACTACAAGTAAATTGGATTTAACATTAAGAAATCAATCGGTATAATTCACGATAAAGCATAATAAAGGACAAACACCATCTTATCTCAATAGATGCAGAAAAAGGACAAAAACTGTATCTCAGTATATACAGATAAATGATACCTTGTAATCAAACACATTATATTTTTGCAGCAAAATATATAAGTATTCTCCTTGAGGAGGATAGACTATAAATAGATTCCCATCTGTTCATGTCAAGTTTTGCTGCCAAATGAAAAAAACAACTTTCTTTTTGGATTTCAGAGTAGTGGATAAGGGATTATAGGCTTATATCAAAATAATAAAGAAAGATAGCAGATTGAGAATTCATAGAAATACACACTTAAGAAAAATAAAACCATAATGCTAAGTTCTTGACTTACAACAAAAAAGAACATTCATTGATCAGCTTAGTATCTTGCTAGAGATAAAGCTACAAGAGACATTAGTTATAATCAGGGTTGTTTGGTGGTCCTGGAATCATAACGGCTAATGTTGTCAAAGGTGATAACCAGATACACCTTTTGTGACAATAAGGGCACCGTTGCCCTGCACACTGGCTGAGGGCACCTTCTCCCAGAGATATGCTGTCAGCGCACACACGTATTCTGATTCAGGAAGCATGCTAATCTCAATATTAGCTCAAGTGAGAGACCAGGAGCATAAAGAAAGCAATAGGAAGGATCCATTCTACTTTTGACATTTTAAAATGCAAATCGGGTCATGTCTCTTGTCTACTTAAGGCAAGGTCACGTGCAGTGGCTTCAGGGCCACCCTCCCACTCAGATACTGAACTCTGAGGCAGGGCGGAGCTTTCCTACCCCTTGAGTCTTTCAAAGTATTTGAAAAAAAAACTCAAAAAAATTCTGTTTCATATCTTAAAATATTTTATGAATCATTCTTAATTCAAAGCTACTGCATTAATTGCAATTTGGGGCGCTTCTTTTTAAGGAGACAAACAACATTGCCCTTTGGGTCTACACAGCTTGTCGCTTCTCTTAACTTTTCTTGTTCTTAAGAACCTGAGTTCCTCCCCATCCCCCATTATTTTTTCTCTTTTAGGTTGCTTTATTTGCTTTTAGGCCTTACTGATTCTGAAGTGGTGCACCTCAGGTTGGGACTTGAACCCATGTGCCAGGACTCGAACCCAGCCTAAACCCAGATTGGGACTTGAACCCATGCAGCGGGGACTTGAACCCGGCCAAAACCCACAGTCTTCCAACTGAGATCACACACCTGGTTTCAGGACGTAATGTAAAAGTTCAGGTTCTTGATGTCTCATCGCAGAAAGAATTCAGTGAGAGACAAAGTGATACGTAAGAAGTGGATTTATTTAGAGAGAAACACACTGCACAGACAGAGTGTGGGCCATCTCAGAGGGTGAGAAAGGCACCCGGGTATGGGGTTGTCAGTTCTTACAGAGGTGGGTAATTTCATAGGCTAATGAGTGGGAGGAGTATTCCAGCTCTTTGGGGAAGGGGCGGGGATTTCCAGGAATTGGGCCACCGCCCACTTTTTGATCCTTATGGTCGGCCTTGGAACTGTCATGGTGCCTGTGGGTGTGTCATTTAGCTTGCTGATGTGTTACAATGAGCATATACTGAGGCTCAAGGTCTAGTGGAAGTTGACTTGTCCGTCATCTTGGACCCATTTGGTTCTACTCAGTTTATGTCATGTCCTCGGGCTATGTCATTCTTACAAAGGTTATGCCCTGCCCCTTTCCTTACTGTTTCAATTCCAACATTTAATGAAAAATCAGTTACTTTTCTGATGACATTTGGAAGTTATTACACATTCTCTTCAATAAAAATAACTATATACCAAGGTATGTTATCTAATTACAACATTTAGTATTTTATCGTGCTTCTTTGAGCCCCCTTTTTATAAGGCTCTTGGCTGAGTTTAGACATTACGAAGAGTTTCTTCTGCCTTCCCACAGAAAATGAAAAATGTCACTTTTAAGTCACACCTTTCCACTCAGTCTTCAAGGGAAGATGCCACCCCACCATCCTCTGGCACTGCTAGTGAGAGACAGGAAATCCAGAGCTCAGCCTGAGGGCTTGTTCCTGTGAACACTACCCATATTTTCTTTCTTAGAAATGTGCCAGTTTATCTTTCCCTGTAGTTGAAAATGTTGAAGAAGCTGTGTCTCAGAATTTCTTACTTTTCCAGAGACACTGTTGGTGTGATTTTCAATCTGTGATCTTTTTTGCAATTCTGCAGTTTTTTTCCTTCTCTTTAAAAAAAAATGAATTCTACTCCTATTGTTCTTGTGTTATTCTTTTTGTAAACTTCTGCTAATTGAGAGTTGATCTTTTTGTTGGATTTCTATGTTGGCAACATCTTCTGAAATATTTCCATGTTTTTATTCATTCCTTTTTAAAAATTCTGAAATGGTTTAACAAATGGTGAGATATGATAGAATTGTAATGGATAAACAAGAGACTTTATTTTAAAGTTTATTTGTAGTATTTGGCTGCCAAACCAGCAATCAGATGGGATTGGGAACTGAACTATCCTGTCCTCTTTCTGTGAGACCCCTGGGCTAACAGTTATCTCTCCTTTGGTGAAGACAGGTGGGCACCTACTGCCTAGTGAAGACTGGGAAGGCAGCTCACACAAGTATGGAGTTTTCAGAAACTGCTCATGCATCTTGCCAAATATATCAGATAAAGATTTATTGATATTTTAAGGAATTGACTCACACGATCGTGAAGCTTGGCAAATGAAAATCTGATGGGGTAGGCCAGAAAGCTAGAGATCCAGGGAAGGGTTGCAGTTTTAAGTGCAAAGGTCATTTGTTGGCAGAATTCCTTCTTGCTTAGGGGAGGTCTTTGTTCTTTCAAGGTCTTCAATGGACTGGACAAGGCCCACCCATGTTACGGAGGGTAATTTGCTTTACTCAAAGTCCACCAATGTAACTGTTAATCTCATCCAAAAAACACCTTTGTAGAAACATCCTGAATAATGTTTGACTAAATATCTGGGCACTGTGGCCCAGCCAAGTTGACACTTAAAATTAACCATTACAAGCTGTCCCTTTGTCAACGTGGCATCTCTATGCTTCTCCTTAAAACATACTTAATCTTTAAATAAAGACAATGACAAGGTCATACTTCTACCGAACATGATATAACTCTTCTGCATCAACTGAAAATGCACAAATCCTTTCCCTAGAAGAGGATGCAAAGTCCTTGGGTGATGTTCACTCTTCTCCTTGATATCCTGTAACTTAAATACCATAATGTAAAGTTAACAACACTTAAATACCATGATGTGAAGTCACCTCTCCTCTTCTGTTTACTCCCCTTGGCCCATAGGAAGAAAATGAAATAAAATGATTTGTCTCTTTTCCTACCAACACTCATCAAGTACATCCTATAAAAGCATAAGTTTTCCTTCTTCCATTCCTGGCACAGCTTTGGGTATGGGGGAGAACGAAGAAGAAAGAAATAGAAAAAAATGTATGGAAGAGAGGGAAGAAAGTGGCAGAGTGGTTCCGAAACCATTTGACCCTTCAAAAAGAGAGAGTAAAATTGATGCCATCAAAAGAACAGACACTTTTCTCCCTCCTTCATTCTTCACCCCTCCTTCATTGCACCAACTCATTTCTTTCCTTTCTTCAGCCCAAATGTATGCAGGCATGAGTTCTCTCTTCACCATCAAGAGTATTCAGATTGTGGATATAATCAGGTGTCCAGTGAGCTCCTCTGTCATCACCCACCTTTGAGGGAAGAAAGGGATGGGAGTGGGAGACAGCATCTTTTCTTGTCTTCTAACTCTTTTTTAAAAAATAATTAATTAATTAATTTTGGGCTGCGTTGGGTCTTTGTTGCTGTGCGTGGGCTTTCTCTAGTTGCTGCGAGCGGGGGCTACTCTTTGTTGCGGTGCACGGGCTTCTCACTGCAGTGGCTTTTCTTGTTGTGGAGCACAGGCTCTAGGCACGTGGGCTTCAGTAGTTGCAGCATGCAGGCTCAGTAGTTGTGGTGCACGGGCTTAGTTGCTCCACGGCATATGGGATCTTCCCGGACCAGGGCTTGAACCCATGTCCCCTGCACTGGCAGGCGGATTCTTAACCACTACGCCACCAGGTAAGTCCCTCTAACTTTTTTTTTTTTTTTTGCGCTACGTGGGCGTCTCACTGCTGTGGCCTCTCCCGTTGCGGAGCACAGGCTCCGGACGCGCAGGTCCAGCGGCCATGGCTCACGGGCCCAACCGTTCTGCGGCATGTGGGATCTTACCGGACCAGGGCACGAACCCGCGTCCCCTGCATCGGCAGGCGGACTCTCAACCACTGCGCCGCCAGGGAAGCCCTTCCTCTAACTCTTAAAACACTCCCCTACCTGCCTTCTTCAGACACCTGTGGCTAGGAAAAGGCTATCGCTAGCTGTGGAGTGAGGCAAAGTCAGACAGGGAGAATGTTTTTACTTGCCTTCCTCTTTCAGGAAACACCTCTTTAGGTTCTCTTTTTTCCCTCCACATCCTGTTTGCTGATTCATGAAAGCATCAAAATGGATCTGAGTTTTCCATAGAAACCATATGGTGTTCTGCTCTCTCAGGATCAGGGATTAGGAGCTGGGATTCCACATCGTGGAGGTGGATATATTCTCTTTTTCGAGGAAGAGACACGGGGTTATGTGACAAGAGAGAGTCTGTGCTATAGACCCAATGCTTCTGTCCCCCTGACCCCCAAATTCATATGTTGAAACCCTACCTTCCAAGGTGATGGTACTAGAAGGTGGGGCCTTTGGCAGGTAATTAAGATTAGATGAGGTCATGGGGTTGGAGCCCTCATGAATGAATTAGTACCTTAGAAGACTCAAGAGAAATCTTACTTCTCTCTGCCCTTCTGCCACGTGAAGACACAGCAAGAAGTTGGCCATCTATGAACAAGGAAGCAGGCCCTAACCAGATATCAAATATTCTGGAGACTTGATGTTGGAATTCCCACCTCCAGAACTGTGAGAAATAAATTTCTGTTGTTTATAAGTCAGCCATTCTATGGTATTCTGTTATAGCAGCCCCAAAAGACTAACACAGCTTGCAAGCTCCATTAGGGTAGAGGCTATGACTCTTGCTCATCACTTATACTCAGGAACTAGCTCTGGCACAGAACAAGTGCTCAATTAATTACTGTTAGAGAACAAGCTCTAAGACCCATGAGAAGAAGAAGTTTTCTGGAAAGGAGCATAGAAGTGTGGGATCTGATGGCTGTAGTACCTGAGAATTTCTTTCAAGATAGATTAGACGGAGCTACATTTTCTGTGTGCTGTGATGTCTGACATATAGAAATTTAGAGGTATGTCTGTATTATGGGTCTCCAGATGTCTATAATGCTATCTATAAAAGTTATTTTGAGCTTTTATAAATTTTAAAATGTTATGCTTATAGTACTGTACTAATATATTTTGTATATAAAAAATTTTTAAACAAAAACATAAATTCTTAAAAGATGCAATAAAAATAAATATAAAAAAGAAGTTATCGTTTTCCCTGCGCTCTCATGGATGATTTTAAGTCTCCCCCGAGTTTAGTTAGTTCTTCCTATTTGAAAAGAAAGTTTGCAGAGCTTCGGGTGAGGTGGGGGAGAGACCAGCAGGAAATATACTGGAGGGCTATGGTTGATTCTAGAAAGGCTAACCCATCCAAGTAATCAAGAGCATCTCTGGCTCATCTCTACCACTAAAATGCACTTTTGTAATGACTGTAATAAAACATTTCAGCTAATTACATGGTTATTCTTATTTCTGCTAATAGTTTATAAGGGTCCAAGGAAGGGAAGTGCTTATTTTCTCTCATGTATCATCATCCTGTTCATCATATAATTTGTGGATAGTCAGAAAGCTTTTCCTGGCAGGATGCATTGGCTAACTTTTGCTGCATAACAAACCATCTCAAAATTTAGCAGCTTAAAACAGCAAGCATTTATCATTTATCTCACAATTCTGTGTGTTGTCTGGGTTGGCAGTTCTCGTCTAGACTGCCTTGGCTGGGACTGGGTAACCTAGGATGACTCACAACTGACCTGCCAGCTGACTATAGACACATGGGTGAGCTAGTTAAGATAAACCAAGCATGGCCCAGATTAGCAGAGTCACCTATCCACACTGCAGATTACTGGGAAATAACTAAATGATTGTTTTAAGTGACTGAGTTTTGGGATGGCTTGTTACACTGTAATAGCTAACTGATACAATTCTCGTGATGGTTCCTAGGTGTTCAAGCAAGTACTATCATCACTGGAGAAGTACAGGCATACCTCTTTTTACTGTGCATCACACTGTGTTTTTTTTACAAATTGAAGCCTGTGACAACCCTGCATCGAGCTAGTCTATTTGTACCATTTTTCCAACAATATTTGCTTACTTTATGTCTATGTCACATTTTGATAATTCTCACATTTCAAACTTTTTCATTATACTTGTTATGGTGATCTGTGATTAGTGATCTTTGAAGTTACTATGCAAAAAGATTATGGCTTGCTGAAGGCTCAGATGATGGTTAGCATTTTTTAGCAATAAAGTATTTTTTAATTAAGGTATGTCTATTGTATTTTTTTGACATAATGATATTGCACACATAATGGACTACAGTATAGTGTAAAGATAACTTTTACAAGTACTGGGAAACCAAAACATTCATGTGACTCTTGTGATATTCGCTTTAATGTGGTGGTCTGGAACTGAACTCACAACATCTCTGAGGTATGCCTGTAATCAATCACATTGTCTGCCTAAGGATGGAGTCATGTGCGGGCCTTCAGTCTGAAACTATTCTTCCTAGAATGACAAAAGCCTTGATTGGGTGATGTTCTTGGACTTTGCTCATAGATGTTTTGCTGTTCATAGGTATAATTTTTTTTCTAATTTTTCTTTTTTGTTGTCTCTTTTTTTAAAATATAAATTTATTTATTTATTTATGGCTGCGTTGGGTCTTCGTTGCTGCACACGGGCCTTTTCTCTTGTTGTGCGAGCAGGGGCTACTCTTTGTTGCAGTGTGTGGGCTTCTCATTGTGGAGCACAGGCTCTAGGTGCACGAGCTTCAGTAGTTGTGGCACGTGGGCTCAGTAGTTGTGGCTCGCGGGCTTAGTTGCTCCGCGGCATGTGGGATCTTCCCCGACCAGGGCTCAAACCTGTGTCCCCTGCATTGGCAGGCGGATTCTTAACCATTGTGCCACCAGGGAAGCCCCTCTGGTTATTTTTTAATGTGCCAAAGTTTAAGTAGTTATGATTTCAAATCTCTCTTTTATGTTGTCTGTCTTTGCATATTTTTTAGGAAGTTTTACAATACTGTGATTTGATAAACATTTACTTATTGATACTTTTTAATTTAAGTAGTTTCATGGCTTTTATTTCCATGTATTGTAGAGCTGTTTTTAGGCTCATATAATTTAGGTTTGTTATATCTACTGAATAAATGGGTCCCTTTATCATTGTGAAATGAATGATCCTTTTATCTCCTAAAATACTCTTTTTTTGAAGTCCACTTTGTTATTAACATTGCCACACCAGCTTTCTTATGCTTAGCATTTTGAAGATTCATCTTTTTTTGCGGTACGCAGGCCTTTCACTGCTGTGGCCTCTCTTGTTGCGGAGCACAGGCTCCGGACGCGCAGGATCAGCGGCCATGGCTCAAGGGCCCAGCCGCTCCGCGGCATGTGGGATCTTCCCGGACCGGGGCACGAACCCGTGTCCCCTGTGGGAGTCGGCAGGTGGACTCTCAACCACTGCGCCACCAGGGAAGCCATTGAAGATTCAACTTTTGCTATCCTTTTGCTTTCAATGTATCTGTGCCTTTGTATTTAAGTTGTGTCTTTTATAAATAACATATAATTGGGTCTTGCTTTTTTATCCCTCTGACCATCTCTGCTTCTATGGACTGGTTAATTTCTGAACATTTAATGTAATTATAGAAATGACTGGATTCGGGTCTACCATCTTACTATTTGATTTCTATTTGCCCTCTCTGTTCTTTCCTCTGTTCCTGCCATTTTGGGGTTAGTCAAGCATTTTTAAAACTATTTAATTTTATCTCTTCTATTAGCTGTTAAGCAAAACAAATTGTATTACATTTTTAGTGATTGCTATCGCAATTACAGTCTGCATTAATTTATTATAATCTAACTTGATTTATTATTACACCACTTTACATGTAACATAAGAATCTTTCAACTGTATAATTTTATCTAACTCATCCTCCCATCCTTTGTGTAATTGCCATCATGTATTTTACTGCTACATAAATTATAAATCCCATGTTACCTTGTAGGGTTTTTTTTTTTCTCTAAGCAGTCAACTATTTTATAGAGAATTGAAGAAAAGTAAGGAAAAATGTTTTTATATTTACCCATATATCTACAGTTTCCAGTGATCATAATTTTTTCTTATAGTTCTAAGTTTCCATCTGGTATCATTTGCCTTCCGCCAGAATTTTCCTTGGTGTTTCTTATAGCACAAGCTTTCTAGTGATGAATTCTCTCAGCTTTTCACTATCTGAATGTCGACGTTTCTCCTTCAATTTTGAAGGGTGTTTTTACTTAATGGAATGATAGGTTGATAGTTTTGTTATTGTTTTTCTCTCAGCACTCTGAAAAGTTTGTTCGATTGTTTTCTGGCCTCCATTATTTTATTATTTATTTACGGCTGCATTGAGTCTTCGTTGCTGCACACGGGCTTTCTCTAGTTGCGGTGAGCGGAGGCTACTCTTCCTTTTAGTGCACGGGCTTCTCATTGCGGTGGCTTCTCTTGTTGCGAAGCACAGGCTATATGCGCGGGCTTCAGTAGTTGTGGCACGTGGGCTCAGTATTTGTGGCTCACGGGCTCTAGAGCGCAGGCTCAGTAGTTCTGGCGCATGGGCTTAGTTGCTCCGCGGCACATGGGATCTTCCCGGATCAGGGCTCGAGCCCATGTCCCCTGCATTGTCAGGCGGATTCTTAACCACTGTGCCACCAGGGAAGTCCCCTGGCCTCCATTATTTTTTATGAGAAGTCAGCTCTAATTCTTACCAGTGTTTCTTGTACATAACGTGTCCTTTTTTTCTCTCATGGCTTTTAAAATTTTCTCTTGATCTTTGTTTTTCAGAAGTTTGATTATGATGTGCTTAGATGTAGTTTTCTTTGTAATTATCCTACTTGAGGTTCACCAGGATTTTTGGATCTGTGACTTGATGTTTTTAGTCAAATCTGGAAAAAAATTTGTCTGTTATTTCTTCAAATATATTTTCTGCCCCATTCTCTCTTCTCCTTCTGGGACCCCAGTTATGACTACTTAAGACTGTTCCCCAGGTCCTTGTTCCAATTTTTTTTTTCTCTGTACTTCAATTTGGATAATTTCTACTGGTCTATCTTCAAGGTTATCAGTCTGTTCCTTTGCATTGTTCAATCTGCTATTAATCTCATCCAACAGATTTTTAAAGTTTATGTATTGTATTTTTCTATTCTAAGAGTTCTATTTGGTTCTTTTTCAGGATTCTCAGTTTTCATCCATTATATCCACCCTTCCCTTAAATTCTTTGATAAATATTTATAGGTTTTAAAAATTCTTGTTTGCTAATTGAAACATCTAAGTGGTCTGTGGGTCTATGTCTAATGACCACTTTTTTTTTTTTTTTTTACTATTGGTCCCACATTCCTGCTTCTTCACATATCTGCTAACTTTTGACTATATATTTTCTACGTTTTGTAGGATACATTGTAAGAGACTATGGATTCTCTTATCTTCCTTTGAAGAACACTGGATTTGTCCTAGCACCTGTTAAATCATTGGAAGATTACCCCGATCTTATGGAGGCTTGGTTTTAAGCTATATTAGAATGGGGCTATTTCAGTTTTATCCTTTGTCCTAGAGTAAAGTCCTTCATCCTTGAGCATGATCCTTGTTCTTAAGACATGGCCCTTCTGGAGGTCAATAGAAAGCCCCTCTCCAGAGCACCAGACAACTCCTGAAATCTCTGCCACTAACCCCAGCTGTTGCTTTCCATTGAGCTTCTTAGATTCTTGCCCTGTTCAGGCACAGCCAAGGATTTGAGGGAAGTTTTTATTATTTATTTATTGATAAAGTCACTTTTATGAAGCCATAGTTTTAGGAATGAGGAAAGTTTTTATGCTATGACCCTCAATATAATTTTATTTTCCTCTGAAATGGCAGATTTATCTCAGCTTGCGTCTGGATTATGCAAATACTGCAAATTATTTTCAATGAGCTTTTGAGTACCGCAGGGAATTTAAGATAACTGTTACATCCATACTGCAAACAATTACAACCAACTACACTTGTCCTGGTATCATTGTTCAGGACCTTCCAGACTCATAGTCCAGTCCGTATTTCCTCCAGAGCCTAGGATCCTGTGGCACTACATCCTCAAGCCTTAGAGCTCTGGAGGAAAATGCAGCCACAGTGATGCTCTCTAAGCACCTGGAGAACATGATATGGTCAGTCCACCATTGCTCGATCCTGGATGATCAGTGAGAAGAGCTGGTGACTGATGAGCTCTGGGCACTGGCTCTCTGCTCTGGATGCAGGGCCTAGCACACATTCCACCCTTGGGGTCCTGCTGCTCCAGATACCTCAAGGCACTGGCTGGGGTCCATGGAGGGAAATGTTACTCAGCAGTACCACTTTTGTCCTCTAGTCTCCAGCCCCAGATAATGCTGTCGCAAACTTCAGAAAAAGGAATGGCCACTGAGATGGAAAGGGTCTCATCATGTCTCTTCTTGAGGCTGTGCCTTCTCCCAACTCCACAGAGACAGATGAAGCTACAAACCCTACTTACTGCTGACTCTTTGGTCTCAAGAGGACAGGACTCTAGGAACGAGGCTGCGTATAGAGCCCACTATGAAGTCAGCACTTCTGGTTCCTGACACTGCTCAGGTCAAAACAAGGAGGGCCTGTCAAACCTTCTGGATCAGCTAGGGTGGATCTGATGGCAGGTTATTTATTTATTTTTTTTGAAGATGTTGGGGGTAGGAGTTTATTAATTAATTAATTAATTTTTTTTTTTGCTGTGTTGCGTCTTTGTTTCTGTGCGAGGGCTTTCTCTAGTTGTGGCAAGCAGGGGTCACTCTTCATCGCGGTGCATGGGCCTCTCACTATGGCGGCCTCTCTTGTTGCGGAGCACAGGCTCCAGACGTGCAGGCTCAGTAGCTGTGGCTCACAGGCCTAGTTGCTCCGCGGCATGTGGGATCCTCCCAGACCAGGGCTCGAACCCGTGTCCCCTGCATTAGCAGGCAGATTCTCAACCACTGCACCACCAGGGAAGCCCCCTGATGGCAGTTTTGATATGACCGGGAGACTGGTTTGAGGAGGACTAGGTAGCTGGGGAGTTCAGTCTTGGAGCTGAGAGGTTTCCCTTTGGCATATGGATTGAAGGAAGGGCAGTGAGCACAGATTACCCACATTTTTTCTCAGAGCTCTAAAGGTGTAAGTCATTATAGAGACTGAGGGAGGGGATGAAAATCCACCTCCAAATTCTCCTCTTCTCCCCATTTGCTTGTTCCCAGACCTGAAAACTGTCCTTTCATGTACTCTGGACTGAGACATTGCTTCAGAGCTTCCATATCCTGAAGTGGTCCAGATAGGGCCTGCGGTTCACAGCGTGGAAGAAAAATATAAGAGCTTATTTAACAAAACAAAACCAAACAACTGACAAAAACACATAAAATTAGAAATATTAATTTTTCCTTTAAGAAAGGAAGTCAGTTTTTCTCAGTGAAATGCTTGCTGCCAGATTTGTTAGGTTAGAAACAACATTTACATGTTTTTTTCCTTGCACCCTATTTTCTCTAAGCTGCTATATTCACAGAGAAAATATCAATACAAACTCCTAGGACCCACTGGCTAGATATATATATATATTTTTGCTTCTAACATTTACTGTAATGATATCTATTGCTTCAGTTAGTTTTAAGGTTTGTGAAGAATGTTTATATAACAACATATGTTCTAAAACAATGGCTATTGTGAAAAATAATAAATATTCAAATTGTATGTAAATGATTCAGCAGTAAAGCTTACCAAGCTTTTTCTATAGATGCATTATCTAAAAAGCTATAAAAATCCAGGGCAAAGTCTTGCTGTTTCAGACGAATAATTTCACTCTTCCTACTGTAGCAGAGCTGTGTTGTTCTTTTTATTTTCTAATATAGTGATATCTGGCACTTTTTCCTTCCAAAATCTAGGTATAAGCTAGGTTGTGAATTACAACCTCACAGTGGAAAATGAAGCAGCCTGGTTAATGTCACCGACTCCACCATCACCACACTTCTGAGAGTTCTCTGCAGCCAGCCTACCCAACAGCCATAGCTCCTTGGGGAAGGTAAGCCCATCCCCTAAGAGTGAAGCATAATTGGTCCAAGTAAATCATGGTAATTGCATTAACTAGTGATTTGCTTAGAGGTAACCCTATGACCCAGTTCTGGCCAATGAGACATCAGGAAATATGCTGAGAGGCTCCTAGGAAAAAATTTTCTCCCTGATTAAGCTTAAAGTTGGAGACATCATGTAATTAACATTTATTGAACTTTGGAGACATTAAAATAATTAAGACATGATCTTTACTCTAGGTGTGCTCAATGCAGGAGAGAAATATAAACATATACAGTATGATTTAATGAATATCATATACAAAGTGCTCAGGTAGAATACAGAAAAAAAAAAAAAAAGCTGTCCAGGATGAGGGTCAGGGCCTCCCAGAAGAGGTGATTATTGTAGGTGTTTGGACCAGGTTATCTAAGAAATCTTTGCCTAGCCCAAGATCACAGAGATTTTTCTCTTATATTTTTTTCTAGAATGATATAGTTTTAGATCTTACACTTAGGTCTAGGATCCTTTTTGAGTTAATGTTTGTATATGATGTGAAGTAGGGGTCAATGTTATTATTATCATCATCATCATTATTATTTCATATATGGCTATCCGATTGTTCCAACACCATTGCTGAAACGGCTATTTGTCCTCTTCATTTCCTTTACATCATAGTCAAAAATCAGTTGTCTATATATATGTAGGTCTCTTTCTTGACTCCCTAGTTGTCTATCTTTATACCAACTGTATTAATACCATTGTATTAATTACTGTAACTTTATATAGGTCTTGAAATCAGTGTTAGTCCTCTGACTTTGTTCTTTTTTTTTTTTTTTTTTTTTGCGGTACGTGGGCCTCTCACTGTTGTGGCCTCTCCTGCCGAGGAGCACAGGCTCCGGACGTGCAGGCCCAGCGGCCATGGCTCACGGGCCCAGCCGCTCCACGGCATGTGGGATCCTCCCGGACCGGGGCACGAACCTGCGTCCCCTGCATCGGCAGGCGGACTCTCAACCACTGTGCTACCAGGGAAGCCCTCTGACTTTGTTCTTTTACAAAGTTGTTTTGGCTTTCTAGGTCATTTGTATTTCCATATAGATTTTAGAATCAGTCTGTCAACTTCCATGAAAAAAGCTGTTGAAATTTTTATTGGATTGCATTGACTCTATAGGTCAGTTTGGGGAGAAATGACATTTTGCTCTTCCAGCGCATGAACAGATTCAGAGAACGAATGTAAGGACACCAAGCGTGGAAAGTGGTGGTGGGGCGGGGGTGATGAATTGGGAGATTGGAATTGGCATATATACACTAATATGTATAAAATGGATAACTAATAAGAACCTGCTGTATAAAAAAAAAATAAAATAAAATTAAAAAGTCTTCCATGTCTCTACGTAATTTTGTGGACGTATGGAATACATCTATTTAATATATTATGCTAATTCTAACATCTCTGTCAACTGTGTCAGTTGGGATGGATTGATTTTTTTTCTTTATTATGATTGGATTTTCCTGCTTCTTTGCATGCCTTGTAATTTCTGATTGGAAGCTATACATTATGCATTTTATCTTCTTAGATGCTGGATATTTTTGTATTCCTATTAATCTTCTTGAATTTTGTTCTGGGATACAGTTAAATTACTTAGGAGCAGTTTGATCCTTTTGGATCTTGCTTTGAATGTTCGTTAAATGGGATCAGAGCAGTGCTCAGTCTAAGAATGATTATTCTTCATTACTGAGGCGAGCGAGACCCCTCAGAGCACTCTGCCCAATGCCCCATGAATTATAAGGTTTTCAATCTGCTGATGGGAACAGGCGCTATTCCTGGCCTTGTGAGAGCAGCCGGGCAACTTTCCAGTGGTTCTTTCTCTGGCCTTGGTTAGTTTTCTCACATGCATGTGCTGATCAGTACTCTTCTGAATACTCAAGAGGCACCTTCTGTAGATCTGTGAAGTGCTCCTCTGCAGCTCTCTCCTCTCTGTCTTTTGTTCTGCAAATTCTAGCTGCTTAGTTCTTCCCAAGCTCTCAGTTCCATCTCCACAACTCAGAGACCACAGTCATCACAGTTTGAAATTTTATTTATTTTTTTTTTTGCGGTACGCGGGCCTCTCACTGTTGTGGTCTCTCCCGTTGCGGAGCACAGGCTCCGGACGCGCAGGCTCAGCAGCCATGGCTCAAGGGCCCAGCCGCTCCGCGGCATGTGGGATCTTCCCGGACCGGGGCATGAACCCGTGTCCCCTGCATCGGCAGGCGGACTCTCAACCACTGCGCCACCAGCGAAGCCCCACAGTTTGTAATTAATAAATGAGTGTGATTATCTGATTAATGTCTGAGCCTTACTTTACAATCACTGTCTCCTTGAGAACAGGGTCTTGGTCTGTTTTGCTCATCATTGTATTTCCAGTGCCTCACACAGTTTCTGGCTTATAGTAGGTCCTCAATAAATACTCAGTGAATAAAAGAATGAACATTAAACCCAATCATAACACATGGAAATACTAAGTTCCTAAAGGCTTCGTGGACATTAATTACAGTCTGAAAGTTGATGTCCCCCCATGTTAGGAGGTGGGGTTTTTTGTGTTTTTTTTTGGCGGTACGCGGGCCTCTCACCGCCGTGGCCCCTCCCGCCGCGGAGCACAGGCTCCGGACGCGCAGGCCCAGCGGCCACGGCCCACGGGCCCAGCCGCTCCACGGCACGTGGGATCCTTGCGGACCGGGGCACGAACCCACGCCCCCCGCATCGGCAGGCAGACTCCCAACCACTGCGCCACCAGGGAAGCCCCGGGAAGCCCCGAGGTGGGGTCTTTGGTAGGTGCTTAAGTCACGAGGGCAGAGCCCTCATGAATGGGATTAGTGTCTTTATAAATGAGACACCAGAGAGATCTCTCACCCCTTTCACCATGTGAGGACACAGCAAGAAGGCGCTGGCTATGAACCAGGAAGAGGGCTCTCACCAGAAGGTGACCATGCTGGCACCTTGATCTTAGACTTCCATTTTCCAGAAATGTAAGAAATAAATTTATGTATATAAACCTCCCAGTCTCTGGTATTTTGTTATAGAGCCTGAACAGACAAAGGTAATACATAATCTTTTTTTCAATTATCTCTTTTTTTTCTCTTTTAGATTTACTGAAGTTAAAATGAATGGCTCAGAACTACGTTTATTAACATGGATAAACCTCACATAATGCTGAATGAAGATAGCAAGTTGCCCAAGAATATGTTCAATGCGATACCATATGTAAAGTTTAAAAATATGGAAAACATACTGTATATAGTTAAGGGATACATATATCTAATAAGTGTATGAAAACATGCATAGGAATAAACTACACCAAGTTTAAGATAATGGTTCCTTCTTTAGAGGAGGAGAGGGGAGTGATAACCTGGGAAGGGGGTATAGAAGGAACAACTTTTGATCCTTGAAACTCCAAGTGTGTTCTGTCAGACCAGCAACATCATCATCATTTGGTGACTTGTTAGAAATGTAGAACCTCGGCCATCACTCCAGACCCACTGAATCAGGATCTGCATCTTGACAAGATCCCCAGGTGGCTCACATGCATAGTAAAATATGATAAGCACTGTTTCTGGTGGAACTATAGGATTATTGTTAACTGTCTCAAGCGTGAAACTGATGAGTATGGCTCTGTCAAAATGCTTTAATTCTTAGGAGATGCATGTTGAAGTATTCAGGGGCAAAATGACATTGCTGTCTGCAACTTACATTCGAAAGGTTCAGAAAATAAAAGTAGTTGAGATGAAGTAAATGTGGCAAGATGCTAACGACTGGTAAATTGAGTTGAGGGGTGTACAAATGTTCATTGCACTATTTTCATCTTTTATGTAGATTATACATGTTCACTATTTCAAATGTAGAATATGTTTAATGGAATTGCTTTGAATTTAAAAATCTGCTTGGGGGAAAATTAACATCTTGACAATATCGAATTTTCTCATCTGTGAACATGGTATGTCACTCCACATGTTCAGGTTTTCTTCTCTGCTCTTCAGCAATGTTGAACAGTTTTTTTTCATATAGATTTTATTCATTTATTGTCAATTTACACTTACTCCTAGATATTTGACAGCTTTATTGTCACAACTGTGAATGGATTCTTCTCAGTTATATTTCTGTCTGTTGCCAGTTATATAGAAAGCTATTAATTTCAGAATATTTATTTTCTAATTTGTTACTATACTACACTCTTATTTTTCTAATAATTTCCCAGCTCATTTTCTTTTTTTAAAACAAGTTAACCTCTTTTTAAAATTTTTATTTATTTTATTTATTTTTGGCTGCATTGGGTCTCTTAGCTGCGGCATGAGGGATCGTCGTTGAGGCATGCGGGATCTTTGGTTGTGGCGCGCAGGCTCTTTGTTGAGGCACACAGGCTTCTCTCTAGTTGTGGTGCGCAGGCTCCAGGGAGCATGAGCTCTGTAGTTGTGGTGTGTGGGTTCCAGAGAGCATGGGCTCTGTAGTTTGAGGCACGCAGGCTCTCTAGTTGAGGCGTGCAAGCTCAGCAGTTGTGGTGCATGAGCTTAGTTGCCCCACGGCATGTTGGATCTTAGTTCCCTGACCAGGGATTGAACCCGTGTCCCTTGCATTGTAAGGTGGATTCTTTACCACTGGACCATCAGGAAAGTCTCCTCCCAGTTCATTTTCTTGAACGTTTTATGAAGACAATGATAACATCTGAAAATAGTGAAAAGTTTGTCTCTTCTAATATTTTTAGAATTTTTTTAGTTGGCCTATTAAATTGATTTCCTGCATGAATTAAATAGCAGTGATGGTGAGTATCATTGTCTTCTTCCTGACTTTAATGGAATGGCTGCTAGTGTTTCACTGTTAATGTAATGTTGCTTTTAGTTTCTCTTATATTCTTTTTATTGTAATACACTAATAACTTTTATTGAATTAGAAATGCCTGTTAAATTATATTAAGTCCCTTTTTGGCATCTTCGGAAATGATTTCATTGTTTTTTCTCTTATAATTTATGAATATAATAAATTGTTTATAATAAACTATATTTTCATTTTAGAAATGAAACTCCTTGGTCATTATTCTTTTAACATAATGCTGAATCTACTCTTACTAACATTTTATTTTTTCCATCTATATTCACAACTAAAACTGGTCTATGATATTCACTTCATTTGCTTTCTTTGTCATGTTTTAGGATCAAAGTCTTAACATAAACCATGATATTCCTCACTGCAGGTTGCTCAGTACACACTGGTGAATTGAACTGAGTCTGGCTGCTGTGGTGTTTCACACCTAGCTCCCTGTTCATTACTTACACACAGAAGCCCAAGAACAAACATCATTAATATTCCTTTGCCATGGGTAAGACAAGCCAGGAAAAATACCATCAGATCATGAGCATCAGCTTAAGACCATAGGCTTTTAAAAACTCCCCGTAGAAATACGTACTGGACGGGAAATATCCAATTGAGTTTTGAAAATCAGCTTAGTAATATTCCATTGCTAAAAATAAAGACAAACTGAATATAACCCTTCTAGTAAAATGGATAAAAGACTGTTACATAACCAAACCTTTAAGGAAGGTAGAAAAATTTAGTACATGGGTAGGAAAGACCATGACTAGCTCTCAGAATACTTAATACACATTCACAAAGCACAAGTGGTATTTTGACTGTCTTGTTCATTTTTCATACCAAGTCTGACCCAGTGCCTCCCACCAGAGAAACTCTCAATAAGCATTTTTTGAAGGCACCAAGGAGAGACGATTCTTTGTTGTCCAGCTATCACGTGGGGGTCATGAGTGCCCACGAGCCAAGCTACAGTGCACTGGAGATCCCCACAGTTCTACGCTGATGCACTGAGCTTAGAGTATGATGCCTAGTCAACCTCTTTCAGCCACTGTACACATGTCTGTACCTCGAGGTACAGGGGAGGCGGGAGGGTGGGGGAACCCCCGGTCTCTGCCTCCTCAGCCATCATGGCTGCCATGCTGTGTGCTGGGGTGGCTGCGGAGGCAGGTGCACCGGGAAGGCTGGCCGACTCCTGCTGAGAAGCAGGACCACGTGATAACTTATCGTGTACTGTATGTGCCGGGGGACAGGAGCTGGGGCACACACCAGCAGCTGTTTTCCTGCGTGAAACCTATATCTTAGGAACCTAAGTACGTGAGTATAAACCATAGTGTTTAGCAGGAATGGACACACGAGTGGCATTCTAGAGGTATTTTGAAGTCAGTCCAGCCTCTGGGGTCCCTCAGGAGTCCCTTCTCTGTGTCACGCTCCCTCCACAGCTGCTGGGCATTTGCTGTTGGGAAATCTGGCATGAAAACAGAACTGGAAAGTCTTTGGGGTGACTTTGGAAAAACCACAGGTTGAGAGAGTTGTATCAGAGTTTCAGAGTCTCCAGGTGAGGTGTTATGAGCATCTGTGATGCACTTGCGACCCAGCAGACTACCTGCTTTTGGAACAGCATTTTGTGAAAAGCCAGATGACACGGAGCAGGTGTGTCTCCCAGCCCTTTGATACAGTGAAGCATCCAATCCGTTATCGTCTGCTCCTCCACCTGCTAAATGTAACTTGAAAATGTCTATTTTTCTTTATCCCCACTGCCACTACCCTGGTGCAAGTCACTGTTTATCTACAGCCTAGATTTCTGCAGAAGCTTCCTCACCAGTGACGCGGCCATCGTAGCAGAGCTCCAGGATGAACTTTAACGTTGAAGCCTATATAGGCAGCCCCGCGCCCAGCACACCTCTATTCCCACAACAGGTTACAATAAGAAGATGCCCTTAAAGTCCTGCTATGCTGCCTGCCCGCTGCTCTCCCTCCTTCTGTCTCCTTCCTCGGATCTATTTTCTCTTTGTGATTTACTATTAGTTTTGGAATGTTTCAAGCAAATAGAAAAATATAAAGGGTAATATAATACGCACTCGCGCATCCATGACCCAACGTTCTCATATTTTAACATTTCAAAAAATTTCTGGAGTTAGACAATCTAAATGAATGTTTATTATGAAATACAGTTGACACAATGCAGGGTTTAGGGGCACAGTTGAAAAATCCGTGTATAACTTTTGACTCCCCCAAAAGTTAACTACTAATAGCCTACTGTTGACAAGAAGCCTTACCGATACTATGGTCAATCAACACACATTTTGTATTATATGTATTATATACTGTATTCTTATAATAAAGTAAACTAGAGAAAAGAAAATGTTATTAAGAAAATCATAAGGAAAAGAAAATACACTTACATTACATATACGTATTTACTGAAAATAATCTGCATATGAGTGGACCCATGTAGTTCAAAGGCCTGCTGTTCAAGGGTCAACTGTATATTGCGCATAGGGAAGAATATATATGATGTAAATGAACATATTATGCACCACTCAGCTTAAGAAGTAGAATATTACCAAATGCCTTTAAGCCTCCCATATGCCCCTTCCAAACCAGAAGCTATGTCATGCCTCCCAGAAGTAACCACTATCATGAATTTTGAAATAACAGTTTCCTTGCATTTCTTTATATTTTAACATATAGGTATAGCTCCTTAATGTTTTTTCTTAGTTTTGCCTGGTTTTGACGTTTATATAAATGAAACCAATCTGAATGCATTCTTCTGTGAATTGCTTTTCTTTTTTTTTTTTTTTTTGCCTAGCAGTCTCTTTTGGGAGTCATATCCATTGTTACGGGAAGCTGTTGTTCATCGGCTTTCACTGCTTTCCAATCTACACTTTGCATGCAGCCAGAGCAGTCTTTTAAGGATAAAAATCCAGTTATCTGTCACCTCACTGCATGAAACCCTTCAGAGGCTCTCCAGTGCTCTTGGAACAGAGTCACAGATCCCTGGTGTGGCCTACAAGCCCCCATGTGACCTGACCCCACCACCCACGTGCATCTCATCTCACTCCCTGGGCTGAAGTCCATTTCAAGAATCTCAGCAGGTTGCTCTCTCCCTTTTGGTCTTTGCACATACCTGGATTCTTTCACTCTTCACTGGCTAGTCCTGCCCAAATTTCAGGTCTCTGATTAAACCTCCCTTCTTCAAATGGATCTTCACTCACCACTCAGTGTAAATTAGATGCCTCTGGTCTTACCTCCTTCCTGCCCTGTTTCTTCAAGCACTTACCACAGTTTTGTTATTATATATTTATTTGTGCATTTTTTTTTTTTTTACATACTGAGTGCTTGTTTCCCTTAAGTTTTATTGAGGACAGGATCACATACATTTTGCTCAGAATGGCATATCTAGTCTTAGCAGAGCCCTGGCAGGTAGTAGGTTCAAATAATTACCATTCAATGAGAACTGGAGCCAAGAAAAGTTGATGCAGTCATGACAAAAAAAAAATTGTTCAGCTCATGTATTCTGGGGCAATTCTCTGCTGGATAAAAATTGTTAAAAATGAAGGTGTCAAAGCATTTTCAATAAAGCATGTTAGGTGCGGTATGATCAGAGGCAGATGTTAAGCTTTTGTATTTGTCCTATATGCTGACCCAAAGAAAGTGACTGAGAGGCAACTTTTTTTTTTTTTTTTTTTTTTTTTTTGCGGTACGCGGGCCTCTCCCTGTTGTGGCCTCTCCCGTTGCGGAGCACAGGCTCCGGACGCGCAGGCTCAGCGGCCATGGCTCACGGGCCCAGCCGCTCCGCAGCATGTGGGATCTTCCCGGACCGGGGCACGAACCCGTGTACCCTGCATCGGCAGGCGGACTCTCAACCACTGCGCCACCAGGGAAGTCCAAGAGAGGTCACTTAATGTAGCATGTGCTATGCTGCATTTTAAACATAAAATATATAACAATAACGAAAAAGTATTGAGCGCTTACTTGTGTGGGCACCAATTTAAGTGCTTTGCATGAATTCATTGATTTAATTCTCATAAGAACCCTAAGAAAGAGGTGTTTCCATTATCCACATTTTTACATTATCAGGAAACTGAGGCACTGGGAGATGAACTCACGTGCCAGAGTTTATACAACTAGTAAGTGGCAAATCCTGGCAATGGTCCCAGGCATTGTTATTCCAGTTTTCTTCACTATTATGCTATATATATCACCTTTTAATAATTTTGTTCAAGAAATATTTGTGGCAAGAATAAACGATGAGGTTTATATCAAAGTTCAAGCAAACTGCTATAGGCCTAAGGAATGACAGAGTTGGATTCCATAGATGGCTGTCTGCTGTAGCGTTTCAGATGGTCCCTGGGAGGCAGATGGGACTCAGAGGAATGGATGTGGGAGAATGATGCTGTCCATGACCCAAGACACGTCTGCAGAGTGTGAGACACATTAGGGAAGGGGATGTGATCTGGTGTCAATGGACAACAGGTGGTGTGAAATGGATGGAAGTTTGTAAAGAAAGACCCCTGCCAGAATGCGGAGGGTCTTGAATGATACTTTCGGAGTTCCTAAGTTTTTAAGCAGGGCTTGGGCTTAGGCAAATGCAGTGTCGTACTGAATATATAATAGAATCCTGTCCCGGCAACAAGTGGAGCTCAGATGTTGCAGGTGAGGAAGACTGAATGACGCTTCTCCCCTGTCTATATGTAGCCATTTATTTCCATAAGGGCTGAAGGGCCCCTGAGATTCAGATATACAGAAAAATGTCTGATGGCTGGGGGGACCTCAAAGGAGAAAAGTTGCAGGAATAGACATCAAGAAACATAGAAGAGAGTTCACTGTACTGGACAAAGTTAGGCAAAAAGAACTAGGATCAGTATTGATGCCTCAGATCAGAAGGCATTGCTAGGTCTGGGCTCACTGGGACCTGATCACCTCCCCAGGGTGTATGTGCCATAGGAGAGAGGCGCTGTGGACACTATGAAATAGATTCATTCTAATACTTCATCAGAGCCTGAGTGTGACTTGTGGTGTAGCCTGGCCTTTGGTGTTACTAGTTTCTCCAGCCTTGTGCATCGTGAATTCTGGGCTCAACCAAACATAAGTGGGGCAGGGGTGATGGGAAGTTCTAATCCTGGAAAGCAAGGATGGGTTAAATTCTGGAAAGCAAGGATGGCTTAAATTCCTGGACACTTATATGCATCCCATGGGAACTCCTTGGAGAGAGAGCTTGTACAGGAGACTAGAATTCCTATAGTCATAAAAGTGGTAGATCTGGGGCTTCCCTGGTGGCGCAGTGGTTGAGAGTCCGCCTGCCGATGCAGGGGACATGGGTTCGTGCCCCGGTCTGGGAAGATCCCACATGCCGTGGAGCGGCTAGGCCTGTGAGCCATGGCCGCTGAGCCTGCGTGTCCGGAGCCTGTGCTCCGCAACGGGAGAGGCCACAAGAGTGAGAGGTCCGCGTACCGCAAAAAAAAAAAAAAAAAGTGGTAGATCTGAACCCACAAAACTTGGGAAATAATAATAATGGGACTAAATCTATTGTCCCTGGATGCTGAAACCTGAGACACTTGGGATACATAACACTTCAGCTCAGATTTCTCTACTAAGCTCTGCTCTGGACATCTCTACTTGGACGTCCCACATTACCAAAACCGCAACATACCAACAACTGAACTCATTGTCTTTCATCTACACCCTTCTCCTCCACTGGCTTCCTTATCTTAGTAAATTGGCGCCATTTTCTCTCAGTTACTCAAGCCAAAAACTTTTGCATCATATTTTATTCCTGTATCTACTTCAACGTCTATATGCAATCCACAAAATCTTGCCTAGTTTACCACTAAATAGCTCACTCACCATTTTTCTCTCATATCTCACATACCATTCTTAGCCCCCATACAAGCCAGCAGCATCTCCACCTGGGTGACTGCCACGCCAGCCTCCCAGTTGGTCTTCTTACCTTGAAATCTGCCTACCCAAATACCCTCCCAACTGGTTCTCCAGCACAATTGTTCTAAAATTCAAATCTGAGCATGAACCTCCCTGAACCCTTTAAAACACTTCAGTGGTAGCTTACTGCCCTCACCATAAAGTTCAGGTGTGTATCACCAGTGCCTTGGACCATGGCCGGCATCTAGCACACACCCTGTAATTATGTGTGCATGGAAACTGGAATGAGCTTGCATGTCTCCTTTTAACTTGCTGTGAGCACGAAGGAGGCTGACTTCCTTAGACTGCAATAGCAGCAGAAACTTATATGTGTTACACGTTGGTCATCTGTATTTTTACTTTGCCTGTTTATTTTCTCCTGTGCAGAAGTGTTTAATTTTATTATAATCACATCTATAGATTTTTGTAGTTTGGGGGGTTCAAGTCATACTTAGAAATTCCTTGCCCATTTTGAGATTATAAAAACATTTTCCTATATTTTGACCCAGCAATTCAATCATTTCATTTTTCTCATTTAAATATTTAATCCTTTTGGACATATTTGTATATATGATGTCAGGCAAGGGTCTAACTTCATTGATTTCCCATTCAGTAGTCAGTTTCCCCAAACAAAGAATCCATTCTTTCCTCACTGATTTAAAATGCCACCTTAATCATTTATTAGATCCCCATATACACTTGAATCTGTTTCTTGACTCTCTGCTCTGGTAGTTCTACTTTTCAGTTCCTACACCAATATGAGACTATTTTATTATTTATGATTTTTGACACAGGGAGTTTTGAATATTTTAAAACAAACTTTTACCATGTGATTTCTTCCATTTAAAAATGTAGTCCCTCTATCTTACTTATTGAAATTTATGTGTGAAATAACTCGACTTCACATATGCATTTACTATACAAGGACAGATGAATTTAGGCAATATTTTTAACATTCACATGCCTCCCAGCTTATGTGATTTCTTCAGAATTTCCTTTCAAGGGAACTGTTAGAAAAGTCATCTTTTCGTGCATACCAATCGAGGTATTTTTCAATTTTACTATAGGATAATATACTTTTCTGAAAGTAATTTCATTATTATTGATGAGGACAGTCAACAATGTTTGTATGGTGTTAACTATTGTTTATATACTAAATGCCCATATCTCCTTTGAATTTATTCGTTTATTTTTAAATCACCTGTGTACAGCTTTGGCAAAGTAAAGTTAGAGAAAAATGTTTGAGATCCTCAATTCAGAAGCATTAGAGTTTATTATAACTCTTTATTGGAGAATGATTTGATTAATGCATCTGTAACCGAAGCTGTTATTCCTCTCTTCCCCATTTAAACACAAAACACAACAGACTAAAAATAATCCCAAACGACAGGTCATATCTCCGTCATTATCTTAATAGCCTTGTGTTTTAAACACTTCTTAAAGAAAAATGAAATCAAAATTTGCATTTTATATATTTCTGAGCATACCATTAGAAAGTTCATATAATTCTTTATTAATCAAAACCAGAGTGTGGGAGTGAAATAAAACCATTTGAATAGCATAGTTCTTGCATAAGCGAAGCGTAACAAATGCAAAAATCCTTAGCTAAAGGATTTAAAGCAAACATTCCTCAATTATTTTGTGTCAGAATTTATAGGACTAACATATGATTCAGCAGTCTCTCAGAACTCATCCTACAGTAACTCAAAAGATACAAGGATGTTCACTGTAGCATTGTTGCAATGGCAAAATATAGAAGCAACCTGGAAATTTAACAATGTGAGAAAGGTTTAGTAACTTATAGTATCCATATAACTAAATACCTATGTAAATGAGTTGCAAAACAATATATTTGGTTTTCTCCTCCACCCTTTTTCTGGCAAAATTACTCCAATGCACCATAAAACACTCTGTGTTTACAGAACAATTTCAGCATTTGTCTATAGCACAATATTTGCCATTTCTTCCCAGGCATTGTTGTTTATTCTGTTCTGAAACACTAGTGAAATGATCTGCTTCTGAAATTTCCTCTCACAATAATTTAACAATATCTGTTTGTTGTCACGTTTTGCTTTCCGCCAAAATCATCATCTGTTAATGCATCAGATTCTCCTTTTTCCAAGTTTTTCTCCTTAGTCTACTAACATTACAGTAATAAAATTAAGGTCATGCATGTTGGTTAAGTTTCTAAATACATTCTCCTTAATGAGGCTCTGTCCCCATCTTTTTACAAACAATGCCAAGAGGTGATTTGACTTTTCTCAGTTCATCCATGATTCAGGACAAAGAGAGTCCATAACCTCATCATTTTTTGCTCTTCAAAATTCTGTAGTTTTATCAGTTTTCTTCGCTAGTCAGAATCCTTCCCTCTTTTTTTTTCTTTATTGAAGTATAGCTAATTTACGATGTTGTGTTAGTTTCAAGTGTACATCAAGTGATTCAGTTATACATACATATATATGTGTATATATGTATGTATATTCTTTTTCAGATCCTTTTCCATTATAGGTTACTACAAGACATTGAATATAGTTCCCTGTGCTATAAAATAGGTCCTTGTTGCTTACCTATTTTATATACAGTAGTGTGTATATGTTAATCACAAACCCCTAATTTATCTCCCCCGCCCCCCTCTATCCCATTTGGTGACCATAAATTTGATTTCTATGTCCGTGAGTCTATTTCTGTTTTGTAAATAAGTTCATTTGTATCATTTCCTCTTGACTGATGACTTCTGTTTGTTCAGGATGGAGAGATAAATAACTACTAGTATAGAAATGGAAAAAATTGTGTGCATTGCGGCTTTCCACAGCAATTCTACTCCCTGATTTTCAGATTCTGGAAATCCAGGGGTCTGGCCTGCACACACAGGAAAATGTCATGGATATTTTCTTCACTGGTCCATTTGGCCAAAGGCAAATCCTCACCGAGCCTTTCTCACGCCAGAACCAAGATAACACTCCTTGATGAAAACAACCATCCCAGCAACTTCTGAATGATGGACCTGATTTTAGACAGACTCACTAAGACTGGAATTTAAGTTACTTGAGAAAATAAAGCTTGCAGCCGTCCAGCGCACACAAAGTGTCTGGGACAACTCACTGGCTGCTGTATTGTGTTATAATTGCAAAGCAAGCTCACTGTCTGCCAGGATTTATTTAAAATATCCTTTCTTCTTCTTCGCATTTATAGACACGATTCTAATTTCCTATCAGAATCTGGCTTCCTTCCTTTTGTGAGGGAGTCTTTGGGTCTCTGGTAACAAGTGCCTTGTTCACTGGAGCCCCGGGTTACTGTCCAGCTAAGGGAATGACACCATCCCTGAAAAAATTTTTCACATGGGAGGCATAGTTTCCAGTAGTTTTTAGATGGTTTATGCCACAGCCTTGTAGAAATGGAGGAACATCCAATAAACACAGAAAACTCTTCCTCCTGAGGATCTACTTTTTTTTTTTCATCAAATACTGACATTTCTCATTTCTTCATGATTTTGTTTTCTTCTGGCTTGAATTTCTTACTGATATGATTATTTTTGCAGATACTGGTGCCTTTCAAATATTTCATTCACCCAAACCTCTCTTCTACGTTTTAAATCCAAATAGCTAATTTTCTTACGAAAAGTTTACTTCAAAATCAACCTGACTAAAACCAAATTTGATATTTTTTGGTAAATTTACTTTCTCTTATTTCAATCAATGACAATGACATCCACCAATGCCCAAACCAGGGACCACAATGTCAATATAGATAGCTCCACCTCTCTCACCCTCCATGTCACAGTAGGTCCAAGAATTGTCAATCTTACCAATCTCTTTTATCCACCCTTTCTTCCTCTTCCTCATCTTCACTGCCTTTTAACACTTCTCTTTTTGTCTCATCTCACTTCTGTCATTTGACCCTCCATGTTGGTGCCAGAACAGTCCTTTTAAAACACACATATTGGGCTTTCCTGGTGGCGCAGTGGTTGAGAGTCCGCCTGCCGATGCGGGGAACGCGGGTTCGTGCCCCGGTCCGCGAAGATCCTACATGCCGCGGAGCACATGGGCCCGTGGGCCATGGCTGCTGAGCCTGCGCGTTCGGAGCCTGTGCCCCGCAACGGGAGAGGCCACAACAGTGAGAGGCCCGCGTACCGCGCAAAAAAAAGAAAAAAAACAACACACATATTACTGAACTTTTACGCTACTTAAAACCTCGCTGCATCTATTGAGGCCGTGCTGTGTGTCGGGCTCAGTGCTAATTTGCTGATGATAAAATGATAAACACGACCTTGTCTCTGTCTTCAATTATCTCATAATCTGATGAAGACAAAGACAAGCAGTTGGAATTCACTGTGATGTAAGCAATGATCTCTAGGTTCCTCCTTACCTAATGTAAAAGTGCCAAGTGTCAGAGAGGAAGAGCCCCCTGATTCTGCCTTGGGAATCAGAGAAATTCACAGAGAAGGTCAGGGGAGGAGGAATTTGAAGCGCTTCACAGGAGATCACCTCAAATACCCCCATGAAGCTGGGGCACACACAGGAAGTGTGGGCGCCTTGCGGTGAGGCAGGTGGGCTTGAGGAGGGTGTGGTGTTCTGCTGCAGACCTTGTGGGAAAGGGGAGAAAATTTTACCAAGACACTTGAAAAACTTACCAAGACACACTTAACAAAGAGGCTGAGTTGGGGTTCTGGGCTGACAGAGTTAGAAACACAGAGGGAAGTGTCAGAGGCGCGAGGTCGGGATGAGCCCTTAGGGTTTCTGGGCTGAGCAGGAAAGTGCCTGGTCTAATATTGGGGAGGTCCCTGGAGACAGAGAAGGGAGACAAGGCCCAGGTTCTAGGGAGTCACAGTATGAAAGTCTTGGCATCATCGGAGCTGGGAGAGACCATGAAAGCCTTGTTTCGTCTTCCTGCATCATACAAATGAGGGATGAAAGTACAGGAGAGCTTAAGTAAACAGTTCCAGATGCTCGGCAGGCAATAGAGCCCTAGCTCTGCCGTGTGACCTTGGGCAAGGTCGTCAACTTATCTATAAAACAGAATCAATAACGGCACCTATTTCATGGGGTCACTGTGAGGATTTGATTAGTACAGTGTATAAGATGCCTGCCATGTTGGCTGGCCTGTGGTGGGTTTCCGTGACAATGTGTTATTATTTCTACTGCTAATGAGATCTCACAGCTCACTCAAGGCAGAGCCAGGACTAGAGCCAAGTGCTGGCTTTGTATTCTGTTCCTCCGTCCTCCAGGCTCCTTCCTGGGGAGAAGAGGAGAGGATTGTTCTGGCAGCAAGAACCTACAGTAAAGTCACCAGTGGACAGTGACCCAAGCCTGGAGAGAGGAGGGTGGGAAATCCTTGGAGTGAGGGATTATAAGGACCTTCTCTACTTTCTATCCTCTTTAACTTCTGGAGTGATAGGTATGGTGTGTTGGGGGGGGGGGGGGATTTAGGTATGCACGGCTCTAAAGGACTATAGAAGGCACCAATAGAACCCACCAGCTGGGGTGATTATAATTGTCCTAGAACCTTGGCTTTTAGGCAGAAAGGAGAAGTGGAGTTTGGGGCTGCTTTCTACATATCTTGACCCAGGTCAAGAGGGAAGGAAGGATTTGCCTGGTGGTCCAGTGGCTAAGACTCCATGCTCCCAATGCAGGGGGCATGGGTTCGATCCCTGGTCAGGGAACTCAGATCCCACATGCTGAACAGTGCAGCTTAAAAAATAAATAAAAATAAAGTACACAGGAGGATGTATGTAGGTTAAATACAAATACTACGCCATTAAAAAACAAAAAAGAGGGCAGGAAAACAGACAGGGATCACAAGCCAGAAGCTCTGCTCCTAAATCGAGTTTAGGACACTACAAGGGACAGGAGGGAAGTTACTGATTCGTATAAATTGGAAGGCCAGCAGATGTACATGGTAAAAAATTCAAAACATACAAACAATGAACGGTGAAAACTAAATCACCTTCCCACCTACTCCTTAGTTTCCCCTCTCAGTGACAGACTCTGTTATCAAATTCTTTATTTATCTTTCCAACAATATTCTGTGCACTTGCTAACAGACGCTCATACACACGGGCTGTTTATTGCACCAAATTTTGCATGCTAGTGTCTTGCTTTTCCCACTTAAAAATACATCTTGGGAGATGATGCTGTATCTGTAACTGGAAGCTGCCTCTTGCTTTTCAAAGCCTAAATAGTATTCTATTGAGTGGATGCACTGTAATGCATCCTTTATCAATAGGCGCTCATATTATTTCCAAACTCTTGCTTTTACAAGTAGAGCTACAATGAATATCTTTGTATATACATCTCTCTAAACATGTACATATGAGGTAAATGCATAGAAGTAGAATTGCTGTGTAGGAGGAAATGTGCGGTTTGTAAAATTTATTTATTCTTTTATTTATTTGGATCATAGTTGATTTACAATATAGTGTTAGTTTCAGGTATACAGGAAACTGATTCAGATATAGATAGAGATAGATAGATAGATAGGATTATTTTCCATTACAGGTTATTACAAGATATTGAAAATAGTTGCCTGTGCTATATAGTAAACCCTTGCTTATTTATTTTATGTAGAGTAGTTTGTATCTGTTAATCCCATACTTCTTATTTATCCCTCTCTCCCTTCCCTTCCCTTTCCCCTTTGGTAACCATAAGTGATATCATATAATATATATATATATATTTTTTTTGACTGTGTTGGGTCTTCGTTTCTGTGTGAGGGCTTTCTCTAGTTGTGGCAAGCGGGGGCCACTCTTCATCACGATGTGCGGGCCTCTCACTATCGAGGCCTCTCTTGTTGCGGAGCACAGGCACCAGACGCGCAGGCTCAGTAGTTGTGGCTCACGGGCCTAGTTGCTCCGCGATATGTGGAATCCTCCCAGACCAGGGCTCGAACCTGTGTGCCCTGCATTAGCAGGCAGATTCTCAACCACTGTGCCACCAGGGAAGCCCTAATATTTGTCTTTGTCTGGCTTACTTAGTATGATATTCTGTAGGTCCATCCATGATGCTGCAAATGACAATATTTCATTCTTTTTTATGGCTGAGTAATAGTTCACTGTGTGTATATATATATATATATATATATACACACACACACACACGCACACATACCACGTCTTAAACCAATTGCCTGTTGATGGACACTTAGGTAGCTTCCATGTCTTGGCTATTGTAAATACTGCTGCTATGAACATTGGGGTGCATGTATCTTTTCAAATGAGAGTTTTTGTCTTTTCCAGATATATGCCCAGCAGTGGGATTGCTAGATCATATGGTAGCTCTATGTTTAGTTTTTTAAGGAATCTCCATACTGTTTTCCATAGGGGCTGCATCAATTTACATTTCCCCCAACAGAGTAGGAGGGTTCCCTAGGAAACGTACGTTTTTAATTTTGATGGAATAATAGGATATTAGATGTGACATTTCCTGTTGTCTTAGATTTTCAGCAAAGGCCCCAAAGACCAAACTAAGTCACGAACTACCTATTCAGGAGCTGTGAGGAGATGGTAATACCTGTTTTCTTTCCACCTTTAGCCTCATCTCTGCCTCAGGGTCATATAAGAGAAGGCCAGGAATTCATCGAGAGGCAGAACACATGTTAGAAGAGACGGTTTCTTTAGAGAGTGAGAAACTGGAGAGTTGTCAGAGCAGTGTGCTGTTTCTCCTTTCCCGAGTTTGTTTCCCTCTTAGTTTAAGGCAAGTCGCTGGGGAGGGTTCATAAGAGCAACTCAGAGACCTTGTCACGAATCCCGTGGAATTTGGGGGATGTAGGGTTTAGTACCTGAGTCACTGCTGGGGAAAGCTTCTGAAAGCCACAGTCTGTGGCAAAGCTGCCTCCGTGGGCAAGGCGAGAAGAGGCTGCCATGGGAACAGCGGCACCCTCCCCGACGCTGGGGAAAGGTGTGTGTTTCCTGTGACCTGCTGTGGGCCCTGTGGAAGGGAGCTGGAATTGAAAAGGACCCCACCAAGAACAGGCTGGAGGCGCCGGGGTGGGGATGGAGGCAGGGTGCCAAGGTCTGAGTGTGAGAGCCACAACTGTCAGCAGGAGAGTGTCGGTGGGGTCAGGAATGCTCAGGTTAAGGTCTCCAATGAACCCCAGAATCATCCCATAAGAGACAAGCATTTGGGCACTGGTCACACACAGAGGGTACCAAAGCCAGATTACAACTGTCCCAGTCATCAAAGACCTTTTCCACCCTCTGCGTGTCTCCTCTCCCAGCGTCAACCCTAGGGGAACTGGAGCTCACAGGGTCAGGGAGAAATGGAGGGAAAAGAACAAGGTGAAAGAATGAAAAGCCAACCAGGACCCCCTTTCCGGGCTTCAGGTTTCTGAGCCTGAGTCAGGACTGATCCAGGGATTGTGGAAAAGGTTTAAATTGCAGGAGGTTACAGCTTTGATGTGAAACTGGTCTAAACTTGTCAATACCTGGAAAATGAGACTATTCACTAACTGAAAGCGACTACATATTTAAAGTATAAGAAGTAGAAAAATATTTTTAGACATCTTTGAATTTCTTGTTCTTCCCATTTATTAGTATTGTTTTTAAAAGCCAATTAGAAGCAAAGTTTATTTCTTTAGATTTCTTTTAGCTTTTTATTTTGAAATTATTTTAAATTTTCAGAAAAATTGCAAAACTAGTACTCACAAAGTTTACATACATGCCTTCCACCTAGCTTTCCCTGTTGTCTTCTTGCATAATCATGGTATGATGACCAAGACCAAGAAATTGACACTGAGGCAATGCTATTAACTAAACGCCACAGTTTATTCAAATTTCACTAGTTTTTCCTGGCCCAGGATCCCATACTGCATTTAATTGATCTGTCTGTTTAGTGTCCTCCAATTTGTAATAATTCCTCAGTCTTTCTTGGTCTTTCATGACCTTGATAATTTTGAAGAGCTCTGTTCAGTGATTTTGTAGAATGCCTGTCAGGTTTGCCGGATGTTTTCTCACGATTAGATTGAGGTTGTGCGTTTTAGCTAGTATCCCACAGAGGTGATGTTGTGCCCTCCCCAGTGCATCCTAGCAGGGGGTACATGATGTCAATATGTCTTGTTACTGGTGATGTTGACCTGGATCACGTGGCTAAGGTGATGCCTGCCTGATTTCTCCACAGTTGTGGAGACTATTTCTCCCTTTGTAATTCATAAATATCTTGTGCAGAGACATTTTGAGACCATCAAATTTCCTGTTTCTCTTCAAACTTTTGCTCACTAATTTTAGCATCAATAAATGGATTTGCCTTCTCTAGGGTCTAATTCCCTTTCTGCCTGTATCAGTGAAGCACAGTAATAACTCCACAGTCTACTTTCCAAAGGCTGGGTTATTTTGCCTAAACTAATCATAAGCACTTCAGCAGGAAGTCTGGTGGAAATTTGCCTCCAACTCCTGCCCTCCTGCGGGCTCCTGCCATTGTGAGGCCTATATGTCTTCTTATTAATCCTAATCATCTGATAGACAACTACTGACCACACACACACACACACACACACACACACACACACACACACCCCTCCCAGGGACAGGCATTAATTCTCAGAGACTTTAGAGCCTAAATTAATATTCATAGGCAGAAACAATTTCCTCGAGGCAGCATCAGCTCCTCAGCCTCCCCAGGTGAGACCTGGCCTTTTGATATACAGAGCCCTGGACAGTCCCCTTTGCTCACACACCTTCTTTCAGCACTTGCTCCAGGGCTTGACAAATGAAGGGTTTCAGGGCATGTACCTTTCCACATTAGAGCTTTTCTTTATTTGAGGTGCAGGGTCAAATTCTTTCACAGAATCCCTATTCTCTGGTAATCTCTGTAAATGGAAGGGGGTGGCTCCTTTGAGGATATATTATTCTCTTGTACAAAAAAAAAAGCTATAAATGAGTGAGATTGTTTTTCCAGTTACCTTAATATTAATCCAAATGAGAAAATTACTACCTGTATAATGATGCCTAAGAAAGATCTATTTCCAGCCTTAATATTCACATTCACCATTACACTAAATGAACCAGAGTTCGTGGAAATGCTCAAAAGTTCACCAAAGGCCTAGTGAACATTATCCAATGATGTTTTAATAATTTATATCAAGATTAACCCTCTCTGGTCAGTGTTACCCAGTTGTAGGTTTTATGTATGTCTGCCTCTTGATCCCACAATAGTATTAAGTTAGCATACAAGTTTGCAGAAATATTAATAGCCAAGAATATACATCTTCTGTCCATAGAATCACAAAAAAGGTCTATGATAGATCAGTGAGAGTGAAAAATAGTCTTTTATTGGGCTTGGTTCAGCTCTCTGTAAGACGAAAGAAAATATAGCAATGGAAAATATCTTATATTCCTACTGTTTATTGTTTCATCGTACCATTTATTGAATATTGGTGTTTTTATTATTGAAACTTTATACTATGCTTAATCAATTTTGTTTCCGACTCTATTATCTGATATTAATTTTTATTAATTTTAATTTCTTTTTTCTGTTTTAATTTGTTTTTACTGTTTTTAAATGACCTATCTTGGACCAACTTTCTAACTTTAACGTTTTGGAGTATTAATCTTGCTTATTGATTTAGGCAGAAACTGGCTTTTAACGGTAGGTTTAGATGATTTATATTAAATCTGGTATTTGGTACATTTGGTTTTCATTCTTTCAATGTTTAGGATCTGTCTCTTTGCTTATATGAACTATATTACCCCCTTTATCTTTGAAAAAGTTTTGGAAGACAAAAAAAGCCCTATTTTAAAGACATACATGAATATCGTAAACCATTCTGTAAGCATTCTAATGATCTCTTTCCCAAATCAAAAGCCTGTTCCACTCCCCTTCATGGAAGAAAAAGGCTACTATTCTTTTTGTCTGTGCTTCTTGTTCCCTACGCTAATTTCCCATTCATAATTAAATATGATATTTCTCACTGTTTTCTCTTTCATGTTTCTTTTATGCTTTCTGTGTCTTACTTTTCTTCAAATAATTAAGCTGGTGTCATAAATAACCCTTCCAGAGTTATCCTTACTTCTTTAACAATAGTTGCTATCAATAATTATCACGGGTTCATTTTTTAGCCATTAGCCATTCAAAATTTCTACCACTAATTTTAGCCTTGCATAGTGTACATTGTGGCTTTGAGCACTTTTCAAACGAGGCCCCTGGCTGCCACATTTCTTTTGAAATTGGGCCGATCTGAGAATGTCTCTCTGTTGCCTCCCTATACAAGTGGCTTGATGTGGCCCATTATTCTAGAGTTGCAGCTTATCCCTTCCATAGAAGATGTCATCACCATGTCATTAGGCATTTCTCCTTGCAGTGGAAAAAGCCAAAGCTAGTCTGATATTTCGCTCTTTGAAAATGACCTACTTTTTCTACTTGGAAACTTGCAGAATTCTCTTTTTTTCCCTTATAGTTTTAATTTTTTATGAAACTATGTCATGGTGTTGCTTTTGTTATTGATTTTGCCTGGAGCTTTGGACGTACTTGCTGTAATTTTTTTTCAAATATAATGTTTTCTCTGAGTATTGATTTTATCCTTTTGTTTGTTTTTTTTTTCACCTTTGGAAACCCCTTTTATTTGGAAATCAGATCTCCAAATTTAACAACTTCTCTTGAATTATTTCCTTACTTTTTTCACTCCTTCTCAATTCTGAATATTGTAATTATGGATAAGGAGGGGGTGAACAGTTGCTGTTTTTTTTTAATGTAAAGAAACCACGAACAATGACAATTGTCAAAAAAGGAGGCCTGGTTTTAATGAAGAACAGTTGACACCTGTTTGGCTGAATCAGGGATGACATGGCAGCTGGACCATTTTGTCCATTTTCAAACAGAGCCAAGGATTTATGGGTTCCTCCTTTGGTGAAGGTGGTAGCAACTGCAGCTAAACACAGAGCAGGTGGAATCTGTCACAGATCTCACTTCTCTGCAGACTGAGGAATTTTTTCATATAATCTGCAGAATAAGTCAGAAGCAATTAAAAGACAACAGCGGTAAGTTCTTGATATGAGGAGCCCCCGCCCCCGCCAAAGAGGGCTCCGGAAGTTCAGCTCAGAGTGTGAAGTCAAGTGTACAAAGAACACCGCAAACGGCGTGAGTTACAACATGGCTCACAACAGCAGCTGGGGAAAAGGAGAGGGAGATTCTTCTGGTTGTTTGAGGACCAGGGATCCCCTGGGGCAGGTATTGTGACTTAAGATATCCATCCACAGGCAGCAGGATCTCTACCTGTCTGGGGTTTAGCGTGAGCCCTGACCTAGATCCTGGACCAGTGATTGTTTGGAGTCTAGGCCTGGGAACCAACAGAGGCCCTGGCTGACAGGTTGTGCCAGCCTGAAAGGAAGGAGGGTGGTGGGAGGGCTGGACCCATGTTCATGTGGACTGACAGGGATAGAGATGTGGGAAGTAAAAGGGAGTGGTCAAGGCTGGGCCGAGGAGGATGAGTTAGGACTGAGATCACTAATGCTGTACTTGCCTCGGTGGCAACTGATATAGAAACAAGGGTTGGGGGGCTTCCCTGGCAGCGCAGTGGTTGAGAGTCCGCCTGCCGATACAGGGGACACGGGTTCGTGCCCCGGTCCGGGAAGATCCCACGTGCCGCGGAGCGGCTGGGCCCGTGATCCATGGCCGCTGAGCCTGCGCGTCCGGAGCCTGTGCTCCGCAACGGGAGAGGCCACAACAGGGAGAGGCCCGTGTACCGCAAAAAAAAAAAAAAAAAAAAAAAAAGAAAAGAAAAAGAAACAAGGGTTGGGCTAAGACTGTAGATGGCATGTCAGTGGCCCTGACCATTAGGAGCTGAGTAATAGAAGTCTTTGGGAGCACAGAGGCCATTTTTATGAATCTGGAGGGACCTATTTTCCTTATTTTATCTCTCTACCAGAGTTGTTTGACAAATGCCTTTAGTAATTACAGGTCTTTTCTATGTCTAGGCTTCAGATCTGGCCCTTCCTCTATGATCAGACAGGAGGTTATGAAACCAGGTACTATATTTGTTGTAGTGATCTTCTTGAGGACGTTGGCAATGACATATCTCTTTCCATTTGTTAGAGTTATCTGATAAATTCTTTCAAAGAAAAGTATGACTTCAGAGGGGGTACCAGCCCCTAATGGTCCTATTTACCTTGCATTTACGGATGCTCCTAACACATACGTTTGTTCATTCTTTGCAAATCCCAAATCCACTAAGCTCCCCTTTCTTATCGAAGATCCTCTCATTTGAAGCCCAGAAAAAGTAGAAACAATTTGAGCCCAATTAATTATATAGCATTGGATTTCCAGTTCCCACGACTTTCCACTGGACATGATGTTAGATGGTATTGCTGCATTTCCACCCCTTCAAAGCATTTTGAACATAAATAACTACAGTTATTTCCATCGAGGAAAACAGCTTGCTAAATTCATCTCCATGTACTTAGAATTCTAAGTTCCTCACTTGCCAGTAAGTTATTAAAATTCACTCATTTTTAAATAGACTTCCACCTTCCTAAGAGGCTTCTATATATCCTGTCATTACTTTTCTGCTGCTTTCCACAACGGGTAGATAACTGATTTGATGGGAGAAATTAATTTGACATTTTATCCTTAATCAGAATATTAAATATCCTCCTAACCATAGTCTTAGTCATTTGTGTCTTGTCATCATACAACGATTGCACTTTCTTCTCTAGATCCATAGTTAAAGTTTGAAATTGAAGGTACACGAGAGATGAGGACTTCATTTTAGAAACTCATTTGCTATATCGATCTAGGAAAGATGGGCTTGCTCCCTCCTGTCCAGAGACTCAGAGACCCTTGGGTGTCACCAAGGGAACTGCGCTAGAGACAGGAAAAGTGCAGGATGATTTTATTTTAAAAAACAAACAAAAGCAAAACCTCTACTTTTCTGGGATATCGCTGGCATTTATGGAAACACGCCCCCACTTCTGAAGAATTCTGCTGTGGGACTTGAAGATAATCTTCGAAGGTGACCATGTCATATAAGTCTGAGTTTCGAGCACGCAACAGCTAAAATTATCTGAAGGAACAAAGGTCTTCTGGGGAGTCGGAGAGGGTGAGGGAAACTGGAAGGTGGGGCAGGGCTGGGTCAGGAGCAGACCAAGCCCACAAGCCTCAGTTTGCTCCTGTTTTCAGTTATCAGCCACCATTATCTATCTTCACCAGCGGTGAATGGAAGAGGCAGTGCAGCAGAGGTGCGCCCGGGGCGAACCGAGTGCCGCCCCAAAGTGCAAGTCAGAATTCAGTGAGTGTCCTGGGGGATAGTCTGAGACTAGACTGCTCTTTAATAGAAGTTGTCCCCCTTTCCGCATCTGCCCCCATGGCCCCTTGTCAAGCTCAAAACTTGTCCTCAGGTTCTGATTGACTTGAAAGTGGTTTTGCAAATACATCTCTGTTTCTTTCTGTGGACAGGAGCTTAGAATTACTTAGCCCAGTCTCTCATTTGATAGATTAAAAGAATTAAGCACAAAGAAGTTCAATGACTTGCCCAAGGTCACTTCTTGTTGAGTTTAGAACCACCATCTTTGTATTATGAAAACCATCTCCAACATTTCCTAGATTATACACGTATTTTTTAAACTTGTGTTGAACTTGGACACAGAATGTCTTATGGCTGCCTGGCACCTTTTGAAGACAGTTTTAATATTTGAAGAATTTTGACTAACGATTCCCCATCCATAGTCTCTCTAGCCAAAAAGGACTCTTCCCACCTCCTCTGCAGTAAGACACAGGCACTGGTGCCACCAATCAGAGGGCCTCACCTAAGACTGATTCGGAAGGAAATGAAATAAGTTCCTCATTCTGCTGCAACTGTGGCTTCAGAGCCAGCTGGCTTTCGGAGGCTGTGGTGGTCTCAAGGTTGGGTTCCTGACAGAGGCACAGCACTGATGTGGCATCGGTGGCAACTGCAGTGATGTCAAGTCCCTGGCATTCAGGTCAGAGCAACCTGGAACATTTGGGTTCCGTGGTGACAACAGTCAAGCCAGTGTTGTGTTTTGGTGTGGGCAACGCATCTGGAGCTTTAGCCTCTAGCCTGGTTCTCCAGCCTTCCAAGGTTCTAGGAGCTCCCTAATAACCTTTTAATAAAGTCATCTTTTGCTTAAGCTGACTCCATGGGTCCCAGTATTTGTAAGTGTTATTGGCAAGGTGAACGAGCAGGATGAAATCAGAAAAACACCTTTCTTGTTCCCTCACCCCATTCCCTATTCCAATGCCCTGCCCTGCCTCTGGATGAAATTCCTCTTAGATGATAAAAGCCCTCTGTTCCCCTTCGGTCACAAGAATAGTCTCATGTTAGTGATTATTGGTCCAGTCCAATATGGTAATAACAATTCTGGACTCTCTTCTCAGTGAAAGCTTCTTCCCTCTCCAGCTTGGGTGTTGGCTTTATCCTGGAAGCATTTATCAGAGGAGGGAGCGTGGTCCTCTTCTCTCTCTTTCCCCCTCCAGGGCTTCTCCTTTGCCTCTTACAAGGCTGCCTCTACTCCTCCAGAATTAAAATGAGCAGGAGGGAGGAGAGACAGAGGTGGGAGAGCACTCACAGGGCCAGCGCAGATGCACCTGGTCTCGGCTTCCTCTGGCCACGACACATGTTTAAAGAGATCGTGTATTCAAAAGGTCTAGTACAGCATACGACAGATGCTTAATAAATATTTATATTTATTTTCATTAGGTGTACATTTGATGTTTCCACTCTATTAGACAGTAAAAAGAAGAGGGACTATGCCTAGTCTTTGTAGTATTGTCACCTATTTTATCGTGATGTATCCTGTTAAGCTCCATCATTACTGGGATACTGATAAAGTCATCAAGGTTTAAGCCTCTTAAAAGACCACACTCTGGGGGTTTCCTTGGTGGCGGAGTGGTTGAGAGTCCGCCTGCCGATGCAGGGGATGCTGGTTCGTGCCCCAGTCCGGGAGGATCCCACATGCCGCGGAGCGGCTGGGCCCATGAGCCATGGCCGCTGAGCCTGTGCGTCCGGAGCCTGTGCTCCGCAAAGGGAGAGGCCACGGCAGTGAGAGGCCCGCGTATGGCAAAAAAAAAAAAAAGATTACACTCTGGTTATTTGTGCACATGTGGTGATCCTACTGCAAGCACAAGCTTTCTAAGCCGGGGGCATATTGTGGGAGATAGATGGCTTTCCACCAAAGACCCTGATTCCCCTTCAGTAGAGCTATGACTAGAAGGTTGCTTCCCAGCCAGCTCCAACATTTCCTAGACTCCCTTGTGTTTAGATGGGGCCATGTGACTGAGTTCTGGCTAATGGAATGTGGATAGAAGTGTTGTTTGACATTTCCAGGCCTGGCCCATAAAACCTTTGCACGCTCTCTCTGCCCTCTTGGCTTCCCAGATGTTGGTGTTAGGGTTAGCTTGGAAATCCTGTGTTGACGATGGCAGAGCCTCCATCAGCCTCAATTCTGTGGAGCAGAACTCTCTGCTTCCAACTGGACTTTACATAAAAAAGAAATAAACTTCTACTATGTTAAGTCAAGGGTCAGCAACGTTTTCTATAAAGGGCCAGACAGTAAATATTTAGGCTTTGAAAGCTGTATGGTCTCTATTGCAACTACTCAACTCTGCCATCTTGGTGTGAAAGCAGCCATAGGTGACACATAAATGAATGACACAACTATATTCCAATAAAACTTCTTTTTTTTTTTTTACAAAAACAGATAGCAATCTGGTAACTGTGGGTGGTAGTTTCTGACCCCTTTATTAAGCCACTACAATTTTGGATTTTATCTGTTAGAGCAGAATACTACATTAATCAATTCACTTTCTTATGCAATCTTGTGTCAGCACTACTCAGGGTGATGCAGGGCACAGAGTAGATACTCAGTGATGAGTGAATGGAGAGACTCGAAGCACAGAGTCCGGAGTTTCAACAACTGTCTGGGACAGAAGATCATGCCTCAGGCCTGAACATGGCCAGGAACTTAGTCTGAGTTCCTTGCATAAAGCTGGGAGACACAAAATGTTGGATAAGAAAGCTCCCTCTACTGTCCCTCCGTTGTCTTCAAGACTGTGTCCAGTTCTCCCACCTTGGCATTGAGGGATTTCTGACTCTGGCTTCTGCTCTTATCTCCATCTTCTTTTCCCACTGCTCCTTCTTCTTTGTGTCTGAGCCCCAGGAATACCAAACCAAGTTCCCTAAATGTTTGGCAATTTTACACATGCCGTTTCCCCTGTCAGGAATGTCATTCTTCTTGTTTCCCTAGCTTAACTCCTCCATCTCCTCTTATCCCGCCTAGACTGGGAGGTGATAGTCGTTGATGTGCTTATCGTCCATATGGCCACAAACCCAGCTCATCCTTCAGTTACAGCACTTATCATGTTCCGACGTGTCGATATACCTGTCTACGTACCTGGTTGGGTGCATCCTGAGGTCAGGGACCACTTTGTTTTCCATACCCCCAAACCCTATGGCATACTTGCCACTTACTTGGTTCTCAGTAGAATCTGGTGAAAGAGTCAGTGAATTAATATGAATCCCAGCCTTAACGAGTACAGCAATAACTACATATGTTGAAGAGTTGTTTTACTCTTGGCATTTACAGATATTTGATTCAAAAACACTACCAACTAAAAATGATATATCACGGATAACATAATAACTTACATTGGATTTACATTTCCAGTAGCTGGTAAAGAATGTCCATTCCTTTTGCCTCTGCAACAAAACCACCCTTGGTTGCACCTGAGCCCAGAGCAACTGAGGTGCTCAAGATTGCCCAGCACAGAACAAAAAGGCTAAAGTCTTATTAAACAGTTTGGGCTCTGCTGATGGCGCATGGATCCTCTAAAAAAATACACAACTCTGTGACCCAGATTTTCCAGAAAAGTCCCACTTTCAAGTGTTTGTTCCATTTTTCCCACAAATAAGCATACATTTTTCAAGCCATATGTCTCTATTTTGTTTAAGAAAACATGACTGCTGTTAAATAGCCAACTCCAGCCCTGAAAGGTACATTAAGTTCATAATAAACAGCCTTATATTTAACCCAGCATCTCACCTAAAGACATTTTTTGAATTTACGCCTATTGAAAAAATTTAGAAATGTCACAGTACCTAAATTTTTTAAAAGTCTCCATCTGACTATATATAAAACTTGGCTACAATTTTTAACATTGTGCTAGTAAAGCTGAGTGAAATGTATTCCTTAAATTTGGAGCTTTTGAACCGGCTTTGCCTTTTGGCCAATTTGGCATCCATTGGGCTAGTCTTTTGCCTCTGACTCAAAATCATAATGGAAACTTTGACCTCACGTCTAGCAAGAAGGATAGGAGCAGGCCTTAAAACTGAGGTATCCCCACCCCAAATGCAACCACAGTGTTTCCAGTGCTTACCTGGTGGGAGCCCTAGGGCAGCCTGACTTGTCACCAGGGGAAAGGAAGACCTGGAATATTCGGGGTGGGGGGGGAAGAGATGGTGACTTTTGTTTGTTTGACTGACTGCTGCTTGCGCCCAGGAAGAGCCAAAAGCAGAAGAGAAGGAAGCAAAAATAGCCTCTGATAAGGACCCAGATCCAGAGGGGAAACCACTCAGGAACAGAATTGAGGTTTGGAGACGGTCCTACCCACCCCTCTTCCTTTCACACACACCCTCGCTTCCTCTTCCCAGGGCCATCCAGCCTGTGAACCCCCTCCCTGCTTGTCTGGGCACTCCTGGTCCAGCACTTGTCATCCTCAATGCCAGACACATGCTTGGCAGGGTAGGTGAAAGATGGGCAGGTGGAGTAGCCTTGGAGCTCAACTCAGGAGGCCTTCACCACTCACCTCCATAATCCCTTTTACGAGGAGCAGGTGGGTCCTAAGGAGAACGGGTCCTTACCTGAACAGATTGCAGGATGGATGAAGGGACAGATATTTAGTTGAACTACAGGAAGTTGCCAGTTATCTAGACAGATAAATAGATAATTTAGGTATAATAGATGGTGGATAACAATATGTACACCTAGGTAGATATAAAAGCAGATAGTGATAGAGATGGCAAGTTAGGAATATACAGATCAATTTAACTGTACATCAGTTATTTGAGGCACATATGTGCTTCTTTCTAGAAGGAAAGGATGGTCTGAGGGATATCAAGGACAAAAGAACAAGATGTGCAGACATCTATGGGAGCAGTGTCAGCCCTGGTAACAGCCAAACCATGCCACAAACCCTATTCCTAACCTGCTCCCACCTCGACAATTACAGTAAAATCCCCAGCAGAACAGAACTGTCAGAAATTGAACTCTACGAAATGGTACACACCACTTAGGTACAAATGAGATATTTTGTTTTAAGATAATCCATAAGTACATCTTAGGGTTTTGTAAAATAGCTCATAAACTATGATTTATACACTGACTGGAGCTAATCTGCCCCCATGGACTCACAGTTATTATTTATCACTTTCTCCCAAACTGAAATATAAGTATTCCGGACCATTAGTTATTGATCACAGTCCTCTCTTACACCAAAGGGGACAGATGGAATCACAGTCAGGGTCACCTTCATACTGTTAATGCTAAGTTAGAGAACAAGGCTTTCCATTACCTCATCTTTAAATGGAAGGTAACTGGCAGAGTAGAGCTGACCTGATGTGCCCAGCAAGTTTCAGGTCAAATGTCTTCAACCCAGAACAGAGACATGGCAAGCCTTGCTCACTAGAGACTAGAAAGGTCACTTGAGCCCACCTAAGTGTAGGTGGCCCAAGGGGAAGAGACAGGGGACACTGCCTTGCCTTTGTAAGCCCCCATCGGTAATGTGGACCAATCAGTTTATCTACTCCTCAGCCTATAGGGAAAAGTGAATAAGGCAGCAGAGCGAAGGGTGTGTGTTTCCCCACCGACACTTTTGAAAGGGCTGAGTTCTACAAAGTGTCCTCTTTTATGAGCAGAAGCAACAATGTGTAGAGAAAGGTCCTTCCTGCAAAAGTCTGTGAAGCCAATGGAGCTCCTTGGGAGCTGCTGGGGAGATAGTGATTTGTAACTCTTGTTATGACCCTTCTTCTACATATACACATATAGATAGCTTGGAAATACCAATCCATATTTTGGAGGCCCTACTGAAGGGATTCCAATATTGTAAATTCCCTTGCTCCCCCAATGGGTGTGAGGTTTTCCACTTCTCAGGTCCAGGCATGGCTCCTTACCATGGTGGCCAAATGCTTCCTGGCTGGGGCTGTGGGATACTGATTGCCCCTTCATGAGCCTTGGGATACCCACCAGGGGAGAGCTGGGGAAACTACTTTGCCCGGTTGGAGCCCCAGATGGACGACTAAGGCCCCAAAATGTCAGGCCAAGAGAGCCTCCCCGGTTCTGTGGGTAGCACACTTTAAACTCTCTTGAGAAATGTCATGAGTGTGTCCCGGAAGCCTGTTTGGAAGGTGACACTTATAGACACTAACTTGTTTCCAGAATCAGAAAGGAGATCCATGGCAGAAATCTCCCCCCACCCCCCAATCCCCAGATATCTAAGGAAAATTTCCTTGACGCAGGACTCAAATGACAGAATAGGTGATCGGGCAGGCCGTGAAACCCATAGGCGGGATCCTGTAGACTTAGTGCAAAAATGAAGAATTTCTGAGACAGAAAAGAAAAAAAAACAAAAAATAAAATAGCAACAGACTTAGAGGCTTACTTCTGTGACTGTGGAAGAACCCTTGAAGACCCTGCTGAGTATCTGAGTATGTGGAGAGCAGCAGCGATCTGCATGTTAAATTCCTAAACACCCCAAAAGGCAGGAAAAGAAAACTTCAGCACGCACACTGATGATGAGAAAACCCCCGCAGAGGGCACAGGAGCAAGGAACTATTACAGCAAGGAGTGAAATAATATAATGGCTCCAGGATAATCAGAGATATGAGTTTTGTTTGTTGGATGATTTTGTTTTGTCTTTAAACCTCTGAGAGGTTGAAGCTGCAGATAAGAGAGAAGAAATTTCAAGGAATGAGGTGCCTAGAGGGTTGGGAGTGAATGAGATCCCAAGTGGGTAAGGAAGGAGTTCCCTGGAGAGAGAAGACACACGCACCTCCTTCACTGATGTGTGGGCTTTCGGGGAGGAATAGAAGCAATGCAATTAAGTTTTAGACCAGAGTGGGGAAAGGTGATGAGTACCATCTTGTTGAAACCATGCAACTCAGATTGGGACTTGAACCCACGGTCTTTTAATTGATATCACATTCCTGGTTTCAGGACTTTTTTTTTTTTAAACATCTTTATTGGAGTATAATTACTTTACAATGTTGTGTTAGTTTCTGCTGTATAACAAAGTGAATCAGTTATACGCATACGTATATCCCCTTATCCCCTCCCTCTTGCGCCTCTCAGGACTTAATAAAGCTCAGGTTCTTGATATCTCGTTGCAAAAAGAAGTCAGTGAGAGACAAAGTGATAGGTAAGAAGCAGATTTATTTAGAGAGAAACACACTCCACAGACAAGAGTGAGGGCCATCTCAGAAGGTGAGAGGCCCCAAATATGGCATGGTTAGTTTTTATGGGCTGCATAATTTCATAGGCTAGTGAGTGGGAGGATTATTCCAACTATTTTGGGGAAGGGGCAGAGATTTCCAGGAATTGGGCCACTCCCCACTTTTTTTAAAAATTAATTTATTAATTTATTTATTTTTGGCTGCGTTGGGTCTTCGTTGCTGCAGGCAGGCTTTCTCTAGTTGTGGCAAGTGGGGGCTACTCTTCTTTGCAGTGTGCGGGCTTCTCATTGCGGTGGTTTCTCTTGTTGTGGAGCAGGGGCTCTAGACGCGCGGTAGTTGTGGCTCGCAGGCTTAGTTGCTCCATGGCATGTGGGATCTTCCCAGACCAGGGATCAAACCCATGTCCCCTGCACTGGCAGGCGGATTCTTAACCACTGTGCCACCAGGGAAGTCCCCCACTTTTTGGTCTTTGATGGTCAGCCTTGGAACTGTCATGGTGCTGGTGGGTGTGTCATTTAGCACATGCTAATGTAGTACGATGAGCATATAATGGGGCTCAAGGTCCACTGGAAGTCAAATCTTCCACCATCTTGGACCTAGCTGGTTCTAACTAGTTTTTGTCATGACCTAGAGCTACGTCATTCTCTTAAAGGTTGTGCCCTGCCCCCTTCCCTCCTGTTTCATTACTGCTATTGTTCTCTCTGTGAAGTGCACAGCAAGGTCCTTGCTCAGAGTGAATAAAAGTGAAGCTGTAAGGAAAGAGTGGTGGCAGTTTTCAAAAGCCATTGGGGAAAACTGGGGGCCTGGGCCAGCCATGGAGGCGTGTGAGGGAAGGTTCACGGCTCGGTGTTGATGAAGGTGGTGGAGCTGGTGGTGTGAATTCTGAGGAGGATGTGGGTGAGGACTGGAGTGTAACAGCCACTTGACTGGAAGGGCACCCCCTGTGTGGGGTGAAGCTGGGGGTCTGTCTGAGCCACCTCCCCTTGAGGGACCCAGATTTCTCCAGCTTCCTTTGCTCCCTGATAGGAACGTGTTTATGAGAGAGGCCATAACCTTGCGGTGGTGACAAGGCTCAGAGTGGCACATGTTGAGGGGAGCTGGAACCACCGAGACCCCTGGGACCCAGAAGCTAGAGGGTCAGGAAACAGAGGGAGTCTCACAGAAAAATAGAGGGGGGCAGGGGTGGGGGCTATTAATCCAACCCGTTATTTAATAGCTGAGAAAAATGAAGACCAGAGAAGGTAAGACAATGGCAGAGGAGGGACTCTTAGCAGATCATCCATTCCTCATCCAGGTTGTTTCCATGGCTCCCAGGCAGGGAGGTGGGGAGGGAGACATCTAAGAGGAGGTGAATCTCCTCTTGGAGCCACTAACCATGTGAGGGATAGGCTCTTGGGTATGCTCCTGGGAGACTGGGCAAGACATTTAATTACCACCTCCCTAACTCCCCAGGCAAAGACTTTTTTCCGGCATCTCAGGATGAAACAGGAGGGAAGGGGGCAGGGCACAACTTTTGAAAGAATGATATAGCCCGAGAACGTGACATAAACTGATTAGAACCAAATGGGTCCAAGATAGTGGACAAGTGGCAGACTTCCACTAGCTCTTGAGCCTCAGTATACGGTCACTGTGACACACCAGCAAGCTAAATGACACACCCACAGGCGCCATGACAGTTCCAAGACCGACCCTAAGGATCAAAAAGTGGGCGGTGGCCCAATTCCTGGAAATCCCCGCCCCTTCCCCAAAGAGCTGGAATACTCCTCCCACTCATTAGCCTATGAAATTACCCACCCCTATAAGAACTGACAACCCCATACCCCGGTGCCTTTCTCGCCTTCTGAGATGGCCCACACTCTGCCTGTGGAGTGTGTTTCTGTCTAAATAAATCCACTTCTTACCTATCACTTTGCCTCTCACTGAATTCCTTCTGTGCTGAGACACAAAGAACCTGAGCCTCAGTAAGTCTAGATACCAGGTGAGTAATTCTAATTAAAAGACCGTGGGTTCGAGTCCCAAGCAGGGATTTGGCCAGGTTTGAGTCCCGGCACGTGGGCTCAGGTCCCAATCAGGGTTACACGGTTTCAGTTGAGGGCTGGTGACATGCGAGGAGGAAGGATCTCCTGAGGAAGGGGGTAGTGGTGAGGAGATGGACCACTGATGCAGGGATAGCATTTGCAGGCAAAGCAGCTGCTCATACTTGCCATCTTCACAAGGAAGCTGGGGTTAAGAGTTTCAAAACAAGTTCATTGCCAGTAAAAAAAAAAAGAAAAAAAAATCAAGACTTCAGCTCAGCAACTGCTCAGCAGCAACTCTGTCTCCCCACCTCCATACCCTACACTAGATTTGTCTTAGATTTCACCTACAACACCTCCTAGAGGCCTGGCCTTCATTCTCCTAGCCAATCACCATCTGGTTCCCAGGGCGAAATGCAATATCCAAACCCAGAGCAACAGCCTCCGGTCCCGGTGGTGGATATCAGAGCCTCAAGGAAAGGCCGGCCACCACAACGTTCTCCCCAGTGATGTAGCTGGCGTCTGGAAAGCACAGGAAAGACAGAGTCCCCACAGTCCTCTGGCTGCCCTGCCCTGCATGGAAGGGGGACAGAACTGCAGTCTCGATGCCTGTGCTAATGAACTCTGACCTCTGTCTCCCTGCTGACCTGGCTGGAGGGCCCAGCATACCTCCATCCCTGTTTCCCACCTCCCAGGCTCCTCCTGTCCTCCAGCTCCCGGCTCCCAGGCTGTGCAACCCCAGACTCGTTGAGAGGAATTTCTGATAAGCCAGGATGCAATCAGAGTCCTGTCTCCTCTGGGGACCCCACCTGCCTCTGTGATCCACAGAGATTTTTAAAAGAGTTTTGCACAGCCAGATTATATTCAACCTGAAAAAATTCGGAGAGTCAGTGCTCGATAGGATTGTGAAAGGCAAAAGCCTGGCTACTCTTGGCACATGTGTGCCTTTTGGCGAAGATGACCCTGCTTAGGGCCCGGGGCTGGGGATTCCACTGGATCTTCTCACAGAAGCCAGAGCCCTGATTCTGCTACAGAGAAGTGAGAGGCTGCTGTTCTCAGAGCCCCGAGCGGCTTGCCCAGCCAGGGAAAGCACAGGGTGGTTGGCATGGGAACTGCTGGCAGCTGCTGAATCCTCGCCACTCGGCTGAAGTCAGTCTTGACAAGTCCTGGAGACACACCCTGCACTTGGATGCCCTTATGGGGCCAGCTCCACAGCCAAGGACTTGGTAAGTCCCAGTGGGGCAGTTTGCTGGTGGTACTGGTCCAGCATCTAAGAAGGAAAAAGAAACAGTAAAAGTACACTGCCAGTGAGGGGAGGAGCTCTTGCTGGACCTCCAGGGCTGTGGAGGATAAACCTGCTCTCCCTTAGACCAAACTCAGACACACCTCCCACTCCACCCCTGAAAATTACCAAGGAACAAAATTGAAGCAGGAGCAGGATGAAGCCCGGGCTTAAAGAAAGGTCAGGAAGGCAGAGGCTATGTTGGTCTGTGCTCGACCCAGAGAGAAAAGCTTAGGTGCGAGGTCAGGGAATGGGACTGAAGAGACCCAAGGCCAGACCCCTGCTGTACCATGACTTGGTCGACCTTGGGCAAGTCACTTAAGATCTCTAGGTCTCAATTTCCTCATCTGCTATGTGGTTTATAAGCGTTGCCTGTCGATAGTCACAGGAATGCCATGTCTCTACTGCCCCCTGGTGTGAGTTTTTAAAAGAACTCTCCTTTGAGCCCATACAGCCCCTCTGGTGCCAGACTTGGTGAATGCATGTTCAAGACACCCCTTTCCTTCAGGAGAATAGAGTACCTCTCCAGGGTGCGTGGCTTGGCGAGCAGAGCATAGACTGGATTTCAGCTCTCACTTGTCCCTGTCCCTGGACCTGGTGCCTTTGCACAGTGAACAACCTGTACAACCGTCCACGGCAGCCCTGGGGGTGTGGGGTTTGAATGAGATAAAGGCAATGAGTGTGATTTTAAGTGTGGACCAGAGAGATGTTCAGTGTTTGTGCACTTGGATATTTTTATCACACAGGATCAATATTCACTTCCCCGACACCCTGGCATCCATTCCACTGCCCCCTTCCAAGGCTCCCCACTCACTGTGTGGAGGTACATAGACAGCAGCAGTGGCAATGAGCACCGCAGAGCCTCCCCTGTGAGGAAACAGACAGGTGTGATGAGGTAAAAGGTAAGCACAAATGTGAAGCAGATGCTGCCAGAAAATGGGCTTCTGACGAGGAGACAGAGCTGAGCTATAATGGGAGAAGAAGGGAAATTGGGGATGGGGCCAGGGTCTCTGGGGAGAAGTAAAATCTTTTGGGCCTGAGAGGGTGCTGACACAGCCTCCCCTGCTGGGAAAGCCCAGGACTCCCTGGAACCAGTCACAGGGGCAGGGCCAATCAGTAGCTGGGTCTCTGGAGAACAGAGCTGGGAGCCTGGAGGCAGCCGTCAGGGTGAGGTCGGTGTAGCCCAGGGGACAGCCACTCCCATAGGAGAGAAATGCGTTTAGAGTCACCTGAGTTTCAAATCTAGAACTGTTTCTGATTCAGACAAGAAGAGGTGAAAAGCAAAGGGGGGAAAACTTGGCTACCAGAGGCATGCAGGGGAGGGACTGAAGGGGCTTCCTCTGGCCTCTTTGGAGGGGTTTGGCTCTCTGGGTTACACTACCAGGCCCTGGGCCTGGCATCTGGCCTGCCATTCTCAGGGGACACAGCCTGTCAGGGGTGATTGGGGCTCTTCTGTGGGTTTGGAATTTGCCGACCACATTCCTTCCAGACAGTCCCTTTTGCTGTGTTGGCCACATCCCCGGGGACAAGGTAGCCTGCAGACGTGGTTCAGGAGGCGACGGGGACAGACCCTGGCAGCCAGAGCACACTCCTTCTACCTCCTCTCCTTGGGATATTCCACTGAGGGCTCCTTCCCCAAGTGTCCCCTTGGTGTAGAGGACAGCAAGGCCGAGTCCCCCCAACTCCACGGGCCCTCCCTGCCCTCCCCCCTTTTCTCCACGAGGGGCAGCAGCCGGCTCAGCAGCACAGCCGGGACCTCACGTTCACGACCAGGATCTGCAATCAGAACAGGGTGGGGAAGCAGCCACCTCCGCTCCCTGGAGTCCCATGGGGAGGAGCTGGGGGTGTGGGTGCTCTTCTCCCAGAGTGCGGAGGAGGGGTCTGAGGGACCTGCTCGCCCACCAGGAGCACTTGGCTCACGAGCCCTTCACTGTCATTCACGCCAGACTCTCCTCATGGCACGTCACCCTCCAGAGAACCAGGTCAGTGAAAACAGTTATCAGGAAAGGACATTGGGAAAGCTGGGGTGTTAGTGCCTGCTTTAATGAGGAGAGGTGAGAATTTGCACAAGGTAAACAACGGTGCTGTTTTTAGGGGCAGATGCGGAAATCTGACTTTCCTAGAAGAGCCTGAGGCTGGGCAAGGGAGGAAGGGAGAGGAACTTGGCTGGGAGAGCCAGGGAATGTGAGAACCAAAGAGAGAAAGTGGGGCAGGGTCTGCAAGGAGAGGAAGGAAGGGGTGGTCAGCGGAGGAAGACTCGACAAGGAGGAAAGAGGGAACGGCTCTGCCTGATCGCAGGACCCACCTCTGCGCACATTGCGGGAGGGGTCAGGATGGTGCCCTCAGAACAGCAGGGGCAGGGAGTCTGCAGAGGCAGCAGGAGTCCCTGCTGTGCTTAGTGTGTTCCGTCTGGGATGCCGGGCAAGGGTCCCTTTTCTCAGCCGTGTCTGAGGACAGGTGAGGTGTCCCTGGGACAGCCAGACTGGAGGGATCAGAATGGGTGCCAGTGAGTCGAGACTACAACAACCTCAGGTTTCTGAGCCAGGAGAGAGGATCTGGCCCTGAGCGGGTGTGTCCCGTCACACCTTGCGCTTGGAGGAAGGCTGAAGTAGAGAAGGTCTGCAGCATCATTGGCCACTGGGGCAGATTGACCCAGGTGTGCTCTACCCATTGGGACCGGGGGCTGCAGTTCCAAGGAACAGGGGGCAGCTGGGAACACGTGCAGGTGTGTGAGTAGACTTGGGAGACGGAGAGAACCTCACAGCTCCATGCTCCCCGGGCCTCACCTTGTCCCCCACCAGCTTACCGGCCCCCAGGGTGCTCCCCACCAGGGGGTTGACTGCAGCACTCACACCAGGAATTTGATGCCCCCAGGACTCTAGGGCCTGGGGGGAGACAGAGGCAGCACAGAGGGTGAGGAAGAGACGAAACTGTGGATCAGAAACCTCCTCCCTTTAAGTCCCATGTACCTGGTGTCTCTTCTCTGGAAAACATAGCTGGCTGATTCCCACTGTCCTTTAAGGCTCTTCAAAAACAACCTTTTCCCTGTGAGCCCCCAAGAAGAGTACCCACTCCCACAGTGACCACGATGGGGTCCCCAGCCTGGCATCTCCCCTGCTCCGGTCCACAGACCAGCCCCTGTCATGGGCATTGTCCCAGCATCACCAGGCTTCGGGCATCTGTACCCTGCAGGAACCTGCCAGGGGCAGAGCCACAGTCCTGCTTAAGAATGTGGGTTTGGGGGCTTCCCTGGGGGCGCAGTGGTTGAGAGTCCGCCTGCCAATGCAGGGGACACGGGTTCGTGCTCCGGTCTGGGAAGATCCCTCATGTCGCAGAGCGGCTGGGCCTGTGAGCCATGGCCGCTGAGCCTGCGCGTCCGGAGCCTGTGCTCCACAATGGGAGAGGCCACAACAGTGAGAGGCCCGTGTACCGGAAAAAAAAAAAAAAAAGAATGTGGGTTTTGGAGTGAGGCAGAGCTCGGTTCAGAATCATCCCTGACACTTAAGGTCTGTTTCCCACCGTAAAGCTGTTATAACAACATTGAGCGCCTCACACACTAATGTGATGGGGTGTTGGTATATGTCTGGCACTGGGAAATATCCAAAATTGTCTTAAGGAGTGTTTTGACTTCCCTAGGCTGGGTCTGTGTGTTCTCATCTCTGCACCTGTATCACCCCCATCCCTGACCCCTCAGCATGGACAACAGCCACTCCCACTTCTCAGCCTTCCCCACGTGGCACACAGTGCCCGTCATGTTCAACTGCTCCCCCTGCAGCACCGCCACCACCCAGTCCACGTTCTGCTGCTTCCAGATGCTGACCACCACGTGGGTCCCATCCTGGGCCAGACGCCAAGGTATGGTGAAGCTGATCCCGCAGCAGAGATGGCTGTGATGGCTTCAGCCCCTTCCCTACCTCCACCTGGGAGCCTGATCATGAGACATAAAATGTATTCCCCAGTGTCCCAGATTCCAAATCTGCCTGAGAAAAAAAGAAACTAACTTTTGCTGAGCACCTACTATGTGCTGAGCTTTCACAGTGTCCTAGCATCCATTCTATCATAAAGGCATTATTATCCAAGTATAATATTTTACAGAAGTGGTTAAGTCAAGTCACAAACTGCCCAGGGAAACAAATCTGGAGCCCGGATTCAAATCCACGTCTGAGTCCAAAGCACCTGCTCTTTCCAGCTTCTCACTCTGCCTCCTGGGAAATGGGAGTGTTTAATGACAGAAGCTCACTCTTGGAAACATGATAGTTTCCAGAGCTGGGTAACAGGATAGTGGATTGGGCAGGGATGTGGGAGAAGGAAATTGACAGCAGATCCACTCTGTAATGGGGCTGCTACATCCCTTGGATGCATCCCAGTTGGGTACTCCAGTTACTCAGCTACATGTGGACTCGGTGACCACAGCCATTTTGGCAGCCAGTGCACAGCTCCTGTCTGCCCTACTGCCATGAATTCTCATTGAGAGAGGGAGTGGCCCAATATGTATGCCATCTGTATGCTCTGGACTCCCAAATTTATGTCTCTAGCTCAGACCTCTCTCTCGAACCCCAGACTAGCGTATTTAAATGTCTACATTTTTACAAAATTATTTTATTGAAGTATAGCTGATTTACAATGTTGTGTTCGTTTCTGGTGTACAGCGAGGTGATTCAGTTATATATATATAGTTTTTCCTAATCTTTTTCGTTATAGTTTATTACAGGATAGTGAATATACTTCCCTGTGCTATACAGTTGAACCTTGTTGTTTATCCATTCTGGGTAATAGCTTGCATCTGCTAATCCCAAACTCCCAATCCATTCCTCCCCCACACACCCTCCTTGGCAGCCACAAGTCTGTTCTCTATGTCTATGAGTCTGTTTCTGTTTCGCAGATAGGCTGATTTGTGCCATATTTTAGATTCCACATGTAAGTGATATCATATAGTAACTGTCTTTCTCTTTCTGACTTACTTCACTCAGTGTGATAATCTCTAGTTGCATCCATTTTGCTGTAAACGGCATTATTTCATTCTATTTTATGGCTGAGTAGTATCCCATTGTATATATGTACCACATCTTCTTTATCCATTCATCTGTCAATGGACCTTTAGGTTGCTTCCATGTCCTGGCTATTGTGAATAGTGCTGCCGTGAACATTAGGGTGCATGTGTCTTTTCGAATTAGAGTTTTCTCCACATATATATGCCCAGGAGTGGGATTGCTGGATTATATGGCAACCTTATTTTTAGTCTTTTGAGGAACCTCCATACTGTTCTCCATAGTGGCTGCACCAACTTACATTCCCACCAACAATGTAGGAGGGTTCCATTTTCTCCACGCCCTCTCCAGCATTTATGGTTTGTGGACTAAATGCCTACTTGACATCTCCACTGAGATACCTAGTAGATACCTCAAACTTAATACACCTGTGACAATTTTAAAACATGTCCACAAACTCTGTGATATGCTTTCCTTCAGAAGTGGAGACTAATTCCACTGCCCTTCAACGTGGGCTGGTTTTAGTGCAGTGAAGGTGATGGTGTGTAACTCCGGGGACTAGGTCACAAAAAGGCACTGTGGCTTCCATCTTGGTTGCTCTCTCTTTCTCTCTTTCTTGGATCCCTTGCTCTGGGAGAGGCCAGCTACCAAGTTGTGAGAACACTCAGGCAGCTACAGAGAGGTCCATGTAGCCAGGAACTAAGCCTCCTACCAACAGCCATGTGAGTGCACCATCTTGGAAGTGGATATTCCAGCCTCAGTTAAGCCCTCAAGCCCCTATTGACATCCTGACTGGAACCTTAGGAGAAACCCTGAACCAGAACCACAGCTAAACCACTCCTGACCCACAGAAACTGGGCTAATAAATGGTTGTCTTAAGTCACTAAATATTGGGGTATTTTGTTATGTAGCAATAGATAACTAATAAATATCAAAACTAAACTTCTCCTATTTTCCCCAAACCTGCTCTAGCTTCCGCCTTCCCTCTCTCAGATGATGGTAACTCCATCCTTCCAATTGCCCACACTTAAGAGTTTGGAGTCATCCTTGATTTCCCTGTGTCATACTTCACATCCGATCTCTCAGAAAATCCTGTTGGTTCTAACTCACTATGTATCAAAAGCTAACACTGTCACCACTTGCACTGCTACTACCTGGTGGGTGCCACTGTCATCTCTCTCCCTGTTTCCATCCTTGCCTGCCTAAAGTCTAACCTCAACACAGGAGTCTGAGTGAGCCTTTAAACATGTCAGCTGGAACAGGTGTCTCCTCTACTTAAAAACTTGCAGTGACTCCCCATGTCATTCAGAGTGAAAGCCCATCCTAGTCCGTTCCGGTTGCTGTAACAAAAATACAATAGGCTAGTAGCCTATTATAAACAACAGAATTGTAGAATTTAATTTCTAACCTTCTGGAGGCTGGGAAGTCCAAGATCAAGGTGCCGGCAAATTTGTTGTTTGGTAAAGGCCCACTTTCTGGTTCATAGACAGCTTCTTCTCACTATAGCCTCACTCAGTGGAAAGGGTAAGAGAGTTTTCTCAGGCCTCTTTTATAAGGGCACTAATCCCATTATTCATGAAGGCTCCACCCTCAGAACCTAAGCACTTCCCAAAGACCCCACCTCCAAATATCATCAACATGAGGTTTAGGATTTCAATATTTGAATTTTGCAAGGGACATAAACATTCAGACCATAGCAAAACCCCAATCCTTGCCATGACCTAGAAGGCTCTAAATGATCTGTGCTCCCCCTTGCATCTCCGACCTTACTACTATTCTCCTCCCAGCCACAGTGGCCTCCTTGGGTTCTTCAAACATGCTGAGCACGCTCCTGCCTTAAGGTTTCTGCACTGGCTGCTCCTCTGCTGAAATGCTTTTCCCTTAGATAGCCACACATCTGTCGCCTTCCCCTTCTTCAAGGCTTTGCTTGAATGTCACTTCTCAATGAAGCCAAATTTGGCCACTCTCTACTCCCCTCTCCTTCCATCACTCTGGATCCCTCTTAACTTTTTCTTTTCCACCATACTTATCACCTTCCAACATACTATGTCATTTACTTTTTTATAATGTCTCTTGTTTATTATCCACACGCCCTGCCTGGACTATAAGCTCCAGAGAGCACTAATCTCTATCTGCTTTGTTCACTGATGTACCTCAAGAGCCCAGAACAGTGACTGACTCACAGTAAGCACTCAATATATATTTGTTGGGACTTCCCTGGTGGCGCAGTGGTTAAGAATCTGCCTACCAATGCAGGGGACACGGATTGGAGCCCTGGTCTGGGAAGATCCCTTGTGCCGCGGATCAACTAAGCCCGAGAGCCACAACTACTGAAGCTTATGCGCCTAGAGCCTGTGCTCCGCGACAAGAGAAGCCACTGCGATAAGAAGCCTACACACTGCAACGAAGAGTAGCCCCTGCTCACCGGAACTAGAGAAAGCCCGTGTGCAGCAATGAAGACCCAACGCAGCCAAAATAAATAAATTTATTTTAAAAAAAAGAAGGGACATTTTAAAAGATTAAGGCAGAAATTATTAAATTTAACAAATCAACAATAAATTTGAAATGAAATTTACAAAAACATCAAAAGTAATTTTCTTCTGATGGAGTTTTGATGGGTGATGGAGCTTCAGGTGTTTTCTTTCCCTTGACTTTCTACTTTACTTCTCTTACTAGATTTTCTAGGAATAGTATTGCTTTTATAATACAAAGACTTTCTTTAAAAAAAAAAAAGTCCTGTAGGGCTTCCCTGGTGGTGCAGTGGTTGAGGGTCCGCCTGCCGATGCAGGGGACGCGGGTTCGTGCCCCGGTCCAGGAGGATCCCACGTGCCGCGGAGCGGCTGGGACTGTGAGCCATGGCCGCTGGGCCTGCGCATCCGGAGCCTGTGCTCTGCGGCGGGAGAGGCCACAGCGGTGAGAGGCCCGCGTACCGCAAAAAAAAAAAAAAAAAAAAAAAAGTCCTGTAACACTTACCACAGAGGATTTTGAAAGACTATCTTCAAATGGCAACACATTTAAAGCTCCAGCAGTAAAATCTGCTTTTTAAATTTGATGACCTTGGCTAAGTTGCACACTTAAACTGTATGAAAACTGGCCTGTTCTTAGATTTCCTGAACGATTACCGTGGTCCTAATCAGCTGTCAGCAAACGTCAGCCACACTTCCTAGACATAGGGATCAGTAGGAAAACTCTAGAAGGAGTTCCCTGAGGGATAAGATCAGGCTTCCTCTCCCCCACAGCAGAATCCTAAGGAGCCTCGGCCCCGCCTGACCTTGTGTTCTGAGGAGAGGAAAGCCCAGAGCCTCCGAAAGTGGAGAGTGGCCGGCCCAGTAGTGCCTCTTTGATCAGTGGCTATTGGCTTCTGCAGCCTGGACTGGAGATTTGGAGTTTTATCCTCAGGGATTAAAAAGAAAGAAGGAGGTTTGTAAATCAACTATACTTCAATTTAAAAAGAAGAAAGGAAGAAAGAGAAAGAAAGGAAGGAAGGAAGGAAGGAAAGAAAAGGAAGAAAGAAAGGAAGGAAGGAAGGGGGAAAGTCAGTGTTCCCTTGGATAAGGACCTAGTACCCAAAGGGTAACCAGGGAGGGCCAGAAATGAGTCTTTAGAAGAGCACAGGCATACACACACACACACATACACACACACACACACACACACGCCCTTACTGCAGTCTGGGCTGGACTATGAACAGCCCCTCACTGGCCACACTCTGGTCACTCACGGTGGTGACCAAGGCACATCCCTCACCTCTAGGTTCCCACAACACAATCCTGGCATCTGGTATACCCTGGATAGAGGGTAAGCTAGGCAGAGATAAATTCCTGTCTATAGCCCCAGCCCTGGGGGAAATATTCCCACCCACCTTTCCTAGGAGATAAGTTGCCTTTCTGGAGAGCACAGAACCTTCCCTGAGATGTGGATCCTAATGACCCTTCTTTGATTTGTGGATGGGGAGCTTCGTAAAGCAACTGCTCCTCTCTGTAGATTCCCAGATACTGTCTCCCATGGGCATAGACATTTAAGGCTTAGCTTCAACCCCCATTCCTTCGTCTCTCACACCCCCTTCAGAATATTCCGATGAGCTCAGCCTCCCCTCCCTATTCTACCTCCTAGTCTTCTTTCAGAGTCATTAGAGCATCAGAACAGACTTTCTGTTTGCACAAATCACACACATGGACATAGCCCAGACCCAAAAAAAGGCCAGCCCTCCGAATCTGTCTACAACTGGCTCCATCACGCTCAGACGCCTTATCTTTGGAGGTAGTAGGAAGGGAGGTCGAAGTAGGGGTCACTACCATACGATAGTGGGAAAGCCCCAGGAGGGAATGAGTGCAAAATTAGGGGAGGAGAATGGGTCACCCATGGAGAGATTTCAGGAGGTATGTGCATCCCACATCAAGAGTGTCATTTGATGTTCAAGCCACCAACACAACCATGATTCTCCATATTACTCAGTGCACTTTGTAACGGCTGTAATTATGTTTCAGTTGGTAACATACTTATCTGTATTTCTGACATTGCACCATTCAAATCCTTTACTGTGGTGACTGCTTATTCCGAGTGGTGTCTGCCACGCCCAGAACATTGTTCTGCAATTCTAGCTGATTGACAGACTAAAAGAACGAACCACATCCTCTGCAGAAGCACCAATGTCCTTACTTATGCGATGAACTTTGCCAACACCTTCTCCTTGAATATCTAGTTTTTACAGCTTTGCAGTTGATCCTAGTTTTCTGTGATGGTTTGTTTCATTTTATAACTGAAAGTCTAAGTAGATATTAAAGCAACAAACTTCCGGGCTACAAAGTATTCTACCCCATAGCACTGGAAGTATTTTGAAACCCATGCTTTTCTGTTTCGTGTTTACCCTTAATATTATATCCTGAGCAGTCTTCATGGCACTAGTCTTTTAAAATATGATTTTCAGAAGATTGTCTATGCCACCTAATAGATGATCTACAATTAATTAACAATTTCCTGTTGTTGAATTATTTATGTTGTTTTCAGTTTTTCCTTATTATGTATAATGCTGTGTTTATCCTTGTTGATAAAGCTTTGCTCCCCTACCTGACGAAATCTTTAGGCTGAAGGCAGATAAGTAGAATTGCTAGGAAACAGATATGAATATTTTAAAGTCTTAATGCAGCTGTTGAACTGCTTTTCAAAAGTCTGTACCATTTTACCCTCCAGACAACAGTGTATAAGGGCCCATTTCCTTCGCTAATGGTAACGCTTTTTAAGTATTGCTTATTTGGGTAATAATGTGTATAGAAATTCAAAGAAAGTGTGCAAACCCAGTGTGGCCATGTCTGGGTTATGTGGCCTGGCAAAAGTCATCAGGCTTTGTTGTATTTGAAACATAAAAGTTTATGACTGCTGTATCTTCTTCAGGAATTATAAAATTTTATCAGTGGAAACATCCTTGTTTAAATGCATTGTCTTCTAGCATCCGTTATCCCTGACAAGAAATCTGATGACAATCTAATGGTTATTCTTTTTCTATATTACCTACTTTGCTTTCTATGCAATGAGAAATGGATGAAAAGCTAGATATATTATAGCACATCCATTGAATAGATGATTATGCAGCTTTTCAAAAGAATGAATTATGTATGTATTATTTACCTGAATGGGTGGTCCTTATATATTATCAAATGAGAAAAGCAAGTTGTAGAGAAATATATATCATTTTTATAAAAACAAACATCAACTACAAAACTCTATACGTTTGTAATCATATTTTGTATACATTTTCTAGTCTAGAGAAAGGAGCAAAAAGGTAGAAACCAGGCTATTCCTTTTTTTTTTTTTTTTTCTATTTTTTGTCCGTGCTGTGAGGCATGCAGGATCTTAATTCCCCAACCAGGGACCAAACCCATGCCCCCTGCAGCGGAAGTGCAGCGTCGTAACCACTGGACCGCCAAGGAAGTCTAAGGCTGTTGGTTTAGATTCCTTTTTATTTAGGAGAGAGGGTGAAGATTATGGGGTACATTAATAACATAATTAACACTACTAATGTTATTTCATATCTGCTTAAATTTGAATTTTCTTTACTACTAGAGGTTAGGAATCTCTTCACATTTATTAATCATTTATTTGATTATATTCTTCTGTAAATTTTCTACTCATAATTTTCCTATTATTCTATTGGACTGTTTGGGGTTTGAGGGGAATCAATTTATAGAAGCTCTTTATATTTTATCAATAATATGTGTTGCACATACTTGCTGCAGTATATCATTTGTCTTTGACTTTGTTTATGGTGCCTTTTGCCATGCAAAAATGTTAAATGGTTATGTAGCCAAATATATTTATCTTTTTCATTTATCTTTCTCATATATAAGCTCTGAGTTTCATGCCATGTTTAAGAATGTCTCATCCATTTTAAGATTATTCCTAAATATTATTTTAAATTTTAATTTTGTCTACATTTAGATCTTTTTTAATTTAATTTTTATTGGAGTCTAGTTGCTTTACAATGTTGTGTTAGTTTCTGCTGTACAGCAAAGTGAATCAGCTGTACGTATACATATATCCCCTCTTTTTTGGATTTCCTTCCCATTTAGGTCACCACAGAGCATTGAGTAGAGTTCCTTGTACTATACAGTAGGTTCTCATTAGTTATCTATTTTATACATGGTAGTGTATATGAATGTCAATCCCAATCTCCCAATTCATCCCAACCCCCCCCCCACCCCCCGTTCCCCCTGGTATCCATACATTTGCTCTCTACGTCTGTGTCTCTATTTCGGCTTTGCAAATAAGATCATCTATACCATTTTTCTAGTTTCCACATATATGCATTAATATACAATATTTGTTTTTCTCTTTCTGACTTACTTCACTCTGTATGACAGTCTCTAGGTCTATCCACATCTCTGCAAATGACACAATTTCATTCCTTTGTATATACGTACCACATCTTCTTTAACCATTCCTCTGCTAATGGACATTTCAGTTGCTTCCATGTCCTGGGTATTATAAATAGTGCTGCAATGAACAAAGGGGTGCAAGTAGATCTTTAATTTTATGGGATATATCCCAATAGCCCTCAACACATGGGTCAGAGAACCACTGTGAAGATTCTGCAAGTTACTAATTATGTTTATTGCAATTACACATTTAGGATGGGGAAAATAACAACAGAGTGAGTCTGTGGACCAACTAGACCTACTGTGAGTCACACTTGAGCTCAGACTCTATTGGTCACTTGACCATCATAAGCCCCTACTTTAACTAGTAGGCACAGTGGTGTTTTGGGTCCCTAGGAATTAGCATCAATTCAGAGCTAGTGTCTTAGTAATCCCTGAAATGTCTGAGTATTGTCTTTCTCCAATGAATAGTAACCTAAAATATGATCACAAGTACTTTGGGGGAAGAAGATTTATGGTATGTATAAGTGGAAATGATAGTATGTACTTTTGGAAATGATGCAGAACTATTCTTCAAGGGGATCCAGCTCCCTTCTCAATCAAAGGACTCTGGATCTATAAATTGACTTAGATCTGGAAACTGAGTAAGAGATCATGACTCTCCACAGAGGTGACTCAAGTCAGGTTTTTTTTCCTACCAGACTAGAGTTTTTCCTTTATATAGATCAAACAATCCTCTAATGAGATGTCCATCTATTTTGTTCCTATAAACACTGTGATCAGTTAGCTCCTGCCAAAATCTCTGCGAGCCAAGTCATTCTGATTACTGGTATATCCCTGTTGCTCTTTACAATAGATACACTGACTTTATCTTTGGAGCCAGGAATAGGAGATGTAGGGAGCAACCACTACTCTAGGGCTGAAGCAGAGCCCCCAAGGAAGGAAGAAATCTGGAAAGTGGTCCCCTCCCCCAGGACTTTGATCCAGATATGGTTGGAGAGAGCATGGCTATGGCTCACTGGATGGTGAATTCAGCTGAGGTACCATGCCAGGAAGAATTACTGGAGAGTCACCTTCAGGGGTGCCAGGGGGAACCATCTCAGGAAGGTTCTGAGCCTCAGAACTCACTGCAAAGCCATCAGAGAGGTGCTGGTGGAAGCCATATGTGCAGAGGTGTGACACTGTTGGAACTTACTGGAAAACTGCATTTTGGAGCGTCAGGAGAAGCAGTGTGTGGGGAGGTGCTGGACCACAAGAGCCTGCTAGAGCAGGAGGAAATACCCCTTCCTCCGCTAGTGTCATTCCAGTGCCCTGTGATAAAGTCTAACAACATGGCAGCTGGCAAGGGGGCGATGTTTCAACACCACAAGCAGGGCAACAATGGGTGGGTTTGGAGCAGAAAGGCAATGGATTTATAACTGACACAGTCAGCTAATGACCTCCGTCTCCTTCTACTCACTTCACTTTTATGTGGATGGGTTTTGTGCTTCTATACTGTTATTTCAATAATGGTTCCAGAGTCAGTGGAGACAAACACATGTACTCAGCCTGCCATCTTGAACAGGAAGTGTTATTTAAAAAAAAAAAAAACATCTGTAAAGAAGCGCTGGGAAAATATGAAGCACTGATACCAACATGGTTTTTGAAAAGGGGTCACTTGAGTTGCAAGCCCATCACCATCATTAGCTGAACAGCCAAGTCGTTGAACTTACAACTTAGGTAGTTTAACTTCAAAAGCCATGCTTCTGCATAAAAGATCCCTATGTCTAAAACGAAAATAATGCTTTCCTGACTGTGGGACTGAACTGACTAAGTGATGTAATTGTGTGAAAGTGCCTAGCATGGTGACTGACAATGGAAGGGACTCGACAAACGCTAAGGGAGCGAATGGCAATCAATAAGTAATATTTTCCCTTCCCTTCCATCTTCCTGATAGATGTGACTAGAATGGCAAGCAGGTAGTTGACAGATGCCAAAAAATTATTTTTCTTTTCACCATTTTCTTAAAATTATTGAGCATTTAATAGGCAGTGACATGCCAAGCCCTGAGAATATACAGATAAATAACTCAAGGTTTCTTCCCTTAAGAAATTCACACCTGATGGACAAGACTGATAAGGAAATGCATATTTCAACATAGTGTAGTATGTGCTGTGATAGAGGCAATGTAAGGTGTGATTATAAGACCTCTGAAAGATTACAACCCAAACTGGGGTGGTCTGGAAGATTAACCCTAGGTTGCACCTGAAAGGATAAATAAGTTAGCAAGATAAAGAGTGATATATTTTCAAAGCACAGGGAGCATATATGCAAATGCAGAGGGTAGGAAAAGCATGGGACATTTGGGGAAGCCCAAATATTTAGTAAGGTGAAAACATAGATAGTTAAAGTGGTGAAAAGTTAAGGTGGAAAGGTCAGGCAAGCAAAGAGATTTGTAGCAGAAAAGTGACATACTCCCAGTTGCATTTAAAAGAAATCTTTTGCCACATTTGGAGAAAAGATTAAAGAGAAATGAGCCTGGAAGTGAGGAGAATATTAGAAAGTTGTAGCAGCAGTAAGCTAAGTGAGAAGGTATGAGGGTCTCCCCCAGGACCATTACCATCATGACTCTATTCCCCATGATGTCTAGGGATGGTTGCTCCTGGAGCTGTGCAATGCAAAGCCTACACAGTCCTGGACCAAACAAAAGCAAAGGCGGTATGATATGCAGAGACAGATTTGAGAAATATAATTGTGAAGTTTGTGAAATATAATTGACAGAATTTGCTGAGAGAGTAAAGAAGAGGAGGAGTCGGCAATAATATTCAGATTTCTAACAGAGGCAAACGCTTAAATGTGGTCCTAGTCACTGTGATAGGAACCTTAGGACAAGGGCATATTTGGGTAGATGAACAATGAGATTCGATTTGGGAGATGTTGTTTTGGAGGTGTCTGAAACACACCTGAGAAAAGATACCCTGGTAGGCCGTGGACTATATGAGTGTAGAGACCAAGAGGCTCTAGACTATAGATGAGGATCTTGAAGTGTGTAAGTAGAGATAGAAGCTCTGGAAGTGAATGGATTACCCCGGGAGAAGTTGTGTAATGAGACCATAAGAGGGTCAAGAATACAGCACTGAGGAGCAAGTCATCTTAGAGATAAACATTGGTCTGGAAAATAAGTTGAGGAGAAAAAAAAAGTTAGAAGAAGAAAAACAAAAAGAACCACATCTCTTAAAAGGCAGTGGAGGAGAATTTCAAGAAAAAAACATTATAAGCAGCATCAGATTCGAGAACCAGGATGGTAAAGGGTTCATCAGATTTAGAAACTAGACAGTCAAGAGTGAATAGCAAGAGCAGTTACGGAGGAGTCGGGGGACAGAAGCCAGGTTGCCTCATATGAAAGACTGAATGGTTAGTTCCTTTATGAGTCAGGATCATCTCTGTTTCAAGTGTCAGAAACCAAACTCAGACTCAGCATGGAAATGGAAAGTACAGAATAGAATTGGCTTCTATCATAGTTATTAATAGATCCAGGGACGCTCAGAAATTGCTTTTCAGAAGATGGTCAGAATCTCTATCTATCTCATATCTCCTTTTTCTTCCTTCTCTCACCATCTCTCAGCTCTGCTTAAATCTGTGTGTTGGCCTCTTCCTTCAGATAGACTTCTTCCAAGAAGCATGTAGCTAGCTACTGCATTTCAAATACTCTCAGAATTATAAAATCAGAAGAATGGGAAAAATCTTAGCTCCAGGGCAATCCAGCAAGAATTCTGATTGGTCCATCTTAAGTCATGTGCCCATCCCTGAATCAAACCCTGTGGCCAGGTGAATGGAGTATTCTTCTTGCATAGCCTATATTCAGGGGAAGGATGTTTCCCCGAAAGAAGAAATTCTGGATAGAGAAGAAATATATATCTACCATATTCCACACCTTAGCTGCTTAACATTCCGTTTGCCCATATGTACAGAATCAAAAATGTCCCCACTTGATACGATGCAGCCATCCCCTTTGCAAATGAAAATGCACCATTTCTTGAAGAGAAACAACTGAATGTCATGTCTAGTTATTGCATCCAGATCCTTGAAACAAGTGCATTCCTCTTACTCTCAAATCTTACTCTTTCCGTCTATGCAACCTTTGACTGATACATTTCAACACTCCTGACAGATTAAAAAATGATGGAGGAAAAATAGAAAAACATTTTAATTAATTAACAAAAAAGCTATCACCTGGAAAAGGAAGGGAAACAAACAACAGTCACCAATCCAAAGTATATATTTCTGGGCAGGGGTAGGATGGAGGAAGGAGTTTATTAGTCAGCCAGTATGACTGCCTGCCACCCCGCCCACTCAAAGAACTCTTTTGTCCATTGCCCTCCATGGCCATGACTGAGAGGGGAATAGAAGAGAGTCATCAAAAAGATCCCTGTTAGAACGTGAACTTCTATAGTAGCCCACTTTCTGCTGGCACAGTTTATGAGAGGTGGGGGTCTAGGGTCGCCTTTGAGACTGAGGAAACATACCCTCCTCTTTTGTCCAGGGTTGAGGTTTCATTGCTAGTCAACTCTCCCAACACTGTATAGACTTTAGAACTGTGTGTTCACAGAACTGGGCCCTACCCTTGCTGTTCTCTCTCTTAGCCATAAGCCTTGGAACTTTGCCCTTAGCCCCAGGCTTAAATGCAACTGTGAAATAATAAGTGAGGCAGAATAACCTGTACCTGTGACCAGGCTGCAGCCCACTTGCTGGCCTCATATAGAGAGAAGGATTACTGAGACAGTTCAAGGAAGGAGAGATGTGGGAAGGGACCAAGGAATCTGGTTTCCTTCATTTTTCTGGCCTCTCAGCTGTCCCAATTTTATCTCCCTGCTGATTTCCCATCTCCTTGACTTTTATGCTAATTTTAGAAGGGGCAGAGATTCTGGGTTTTGCAATTCTGTGAGAAGCACGGTTAACCCAGCCTCAGCAATCCTGTCCACAGGCGGAGGGGGTCTCTGTGTTGTCCCTTTTCTGCTTTCAGCCAGCTCAGCTCAAATCAAAGCTGTCTCTGTTTTGTAAGACCTTACTAAACAGAGACACAAGAAACAGCCAATATTTTCTACCATCCTGGTATTTTTCTACCAAGTTTCCTAAAGCTCCAGCTTCAATAGCCATTCAGTCTGAGACAGTTAAACTGCAGTGAGAAAGAGTTTAACCAGTTACGTCAGTATCACCTAACACAGAAAGGGCCTCTCACTCAGCCAATTTCACATTTTGGAGTCTCTCTACCCTTTTAAATCTTGATTTGACTCAAGGTTCTTCTTTCTGTCTTATTTTTAGAAACATGCAATAACTTGCAGTGTAATGAAATGTAGAATTTAATTGGGCTTTAAAATTTAAAACCTTTTTCAAGGCTACTAGACAATGATGAACTTTGTAGATAGATTGACTTATAATCGAGATCCTACATAGAATGTTGGATGATGATAAGGTCTAGGAAGAAAAATGAAGCCAGGGAGAGGAGTATGGGTAGAGGGGTGCACTTTTAAAAGGGTGTCACTAAGAAGGTGACATTTGAATAAAGACCTGGATGAGGTAAGTTTGCAAACCATGCAGGTATTGGGTGAAAGGTATTCCAAGGCGAGAGAACCGAAAGTACAATTGTCCTCGTGTTGGACAAAGCATGGGTGCCCAGGCAATAACAGTGAAGACAATACCGTTGAAGTGAAGTGAGCAAGGGGGGGCGACGGGCAGGATACACATAACAAACAATTTCCTTATTCAGGGTCATTCAGGTTATTTCCGATATTTTTATTTTATAAATAGTTTTGCACTCAACATTTCAGAAATTATTTCTTTAGAAGGGACTCCCATAAATGGAAATCCTGGATTAAATGGAGTCAGGTTCTTGATTCATAATGTCATGTTCACTTCCTAGAAAGGTGTAGAGTTTCCACTTTCACCAAAAATGTATGAAGGTACTCATCTTATCTCTCATTACCATTAAGTGCTTTCCTTTTCAAATATTTGTCAACTTGGTGGGCAAAAATAGTAACCCATTATTGTTTTATTTACAGTTACTTGATTACTAATTAAACTGAAATTTTTATATGTTTATTGGCTGGTTAGATTTCCTTGTTATGCACTGTTTTTCATAAATGTTGCTCATTTACCTACTTAGGCATTAGTATTTTCCTTATCCATTTGCACAGTCCCTTTGTTAAACTTACTGTCTAGTTCAGGCTGCCACAGCAAGTACCATAGACTGGGTGGCTTAAAAACAACAGACATTTATTTCTCACAGTTCTGGAGGCTGCAAGACTGACATCAGGGTGCCAGCATTGTCAGGTTCTGGTGAGAACACTCTGGGGTTGTAGACTGCTGACTTCTCACGGTATCCTCACAGGGTGGGAAGAAAGCAAACTAGCTCACTGGCCTCTTCTCATAGGGCACTAATCCCATCATGGGGGCTCCACCCTCATGACCTAATTACCTCCCAGAAGCCCTCCTCCAAATAGCATCCCATTGGGGATTAGATTTCAACATATGAATTTTGGGGGGACACAAACCTTTAGTCCATAACACTTATTAAATCTTGTTGTCATTTCTACTGGATCTCCCAAAATAATATGCAGGAATAGCTCAGGGTCATGAATACAGTGCTTGTTATCACTGCTCCATCACCGCAGTGGGAGTCTCCAGCAAGGTACTGCTATATGTAAGATTCAGGCTCATAGAACTCTACACTTTGTCTCTCTCTTTCGAGGCCAGCAAAGCATCCTATCTCCTTCCTCCAACCGCCCTTGCTGTCACTCAGCTCCTTCCTACTACAGGTTCCACCCTGTTTGCTGTTCAACTCATTAGTTCATATTTTACAGCAGTCTTCCTCATTATAACATGATTTTTTTTTTTCCACAGAAAGGGTCATGTGTCTATGGTGATGCAAGAGAAAGTCTGTGCAGGGACGTTGCAACTTTCACTTATTTTAAGAGCTGGTTAAAGCTGATTGAGGTAAAGAGTCAGTGGAGACCCTTAAAGGGCCCAGCAGAGGCCAAAACTTTGCAGCAAAGTTAAAAGTAGGAAAGCATAAAGAACTCATTTCTTGTCATTGCAATTACCTCTCCTAGGCATGAAACTTTTCACATGCATCTAACAGTAACTTTCCATATTCAATGATGTTTTTCATGTATTGCCTTACATATTTGGTCTGAGGCAAATTTTTAGACAACAACTTTTTATTCATTTTATTTTTAAATAAATTTATTTTTGGCTGCATTGGGTCTTTGTTGCTGCGCGTGGGCTTTCTCTAGTTACGGTGAGCGGGGGCTACTCTTCGTTGCAGTGAGTAGGCTTCTCATTGCGGTGGCTTCTCTTTGTTGCGGAACAAGGGCTCTAGGCACGCGGGCTTCAGTAGTTGTGACACGCAGCCTCAGTAGTTGTGGCTTGCGGGCTCTAGAGCGCTGGCTCAGTAGTTGTGGCACATGGGCTTAGTTGTGGGAACCTTCCCGGACCAGGGCTCGAACCCATGTCCCCTGCACTGGCAGGCGGATTCTTAACCACTGCACCACCAGGGAAGTCCCACACAACATTTTAAAACCACTTTGTTAAGGAAAAGGTAAGTATTGTATGGCAGCTACAGAATGATAAAGGATTACTGGGAAAGCTTTCTTTTTATAAATGAGAGAGAGTTTAAACATTTTTCATGTGAAAGGTAAACAAATAGTAGGAAAGGAGAAATTCAGCAGCATAATTAATAAAAATGGTTCTACTGCAAAGTCTAATAGCCTCTCCCTTTTGTTTACCCTCCACATGCAATAAATCAGTCTTAAAGTATAATTTTCCAAAAAATGATATCATGACTCTCATACAAATATAAAATGAATAGGTGTCAAAATCTTATTCAACTCATTAATTAACGAAAGCACCAATAAGATGTTACAACCAGTTCAAAGGACATTTGAGAAGCTAGGTATTTATAGGAAATGTTAGAATAAGATTTGGGGGTTAGACAAAAAACTGATTAATGTCCAACAAGACAATAAACCATAATCTTTGGGATTATCAGTTCTAATAGACAGAAATTATCTGCATCTCCAACAGATGAAAATGTACACATTAACCTTTGCTCTCAACATTTCATAAATTATTTCTGAGATACATTGTTGCCCTGCTTGTGGTGTTGCCAACTTTTTGGGGAAGCAGCCGCATAGCACAGGGAGATCAGCTTGGTTCTTTGTGACCACCTAGAGGGGTGGGATAGGGAGGGTGGGAGGGAGACGCAAGAGGGAAGGGATATAGGGATATATGTATATGTATAGCTGATTCACTTTGTTATAAAGCAGAAACTAACATACCATTGTAAAGCAATTATAATCCAATAAAGACGTTAAAAAAGAGAGAGATAAGAAGGCAGAAAAAAAAGGCATTTGTAAGTAGTTTGTAATAGTATGGAAATGCTTCAGTTAAAATGCTAACTGAAAAATCATGACACAAACTTATATACGGAAAGGCTGAAATTATACTAACATAAATGTCTACATATAAAAATGCTTGAAAGTAAATAAGCTTGGAATAAAAGTGACAGATTAAATATGTACTTATCAAATTTCCCACAAGCAGTATACATTGCTTCTATATTTAAAAATCTACTATTTTTAAATGCCTAGTTATTCCTTGGAGAAATGGCTGATTCTAGGGCTGGAGCAGGGAAAATACAATATGAGCCTGGAGCATATTGTATGGCCAGAAAGGAAACAATCGCTAAAAAACAAAAACAAGAAAGAAAGGAGGGAAGGAAGGAAGGGAGGGAGGGAGGGAGGAAGGGAAAAAGAAAAAAGAAAAGAATAGAGATGGAGGGATGTCAAATGGACAGAGGACCCCAAACTGGAACAAGTGAGTAAGAAAATAAATAAGGTAGCACTGAATTTTAATCTAGAGTAGAAAATTAATATACATGTATCCATACTGATACCAAAAAATGACTGAATAAATAACTAAGCGACAGGGGTGCCGATCCCCTGTGCAGTCGAAAATCCATGTATAACTTTTGACTCCCCCAGAACTTAACTACTACTAGCCAACCGTTGACCAGAAGCCTTACTGATAACATATACAGTCAATTAACATATTTTGTATGTTATATGTTATGCACTGTATTCTTACAATAAAGTAGAGAAAAGAAAATGTTTTAAAGAAAGTCATAAGGAAGAGAAAATACATTTACAGCACATATATGTACTTATTGAAAAAATCTGTGCATACGTAGAGCTGTGCGGTTCAAACCCGTGCTGTTCAAGGGTCAACGGTAATATACGTAGATGCTTTCTTTTCCCAGAGGTGGAGACTTGATACCTCCTCCCCCACGTGAAAGGTGGGCTGGACTTGGAGTCTTGCTCCCGGAGAATTGAGTGTAGAAAGGGAACAATAGTAACTTGAGAGTGGAGAAACCTGGCAGACACTTCCCTATCCAAGTAACCAAGGTCAACACCACCATAAATGCCATGCCGCTGTCTTGTACTCCCTGATAGGATGAGATAGGAAGTACACTTCACCTCTGTGTTATCTTCCCCAAACCTATCATCCCAGTCTAATCATGAGAAAATATCAGACAAACCCAAATTTAGGTACATTCTACATGGTCTTGACCAACAGTCTTTAAAACTGTTAAGGTCATGGAAAACAAGACTGAGAAAATGTCACGGACAGGAGGAGATTCAGGACATACCAGGATTAAATACAGTGTGGGAACCTGGATTGGAACCTGGAATAGAACCTAGAACAGTGAAAGGACATTAGTGGAAAACTCAGTGAGATGCTGGGAATTCCCTGGGTGGTCCCATGATTAGGACTCTGTGCTTTCACTGCTGGAGCCCAGGTTCAGGGAACTGATATCCCACAAGCCGTGCAACCAAAAAAACAGAAAAAAAGAAACTTGGTGAGATACGAATAAAGCAGATAGTTCAGTTGTAATATTGTACCAGTGTTAATTTCTTAGTTTTGATAAATGTGCCATTGTTTTCTATAAGATGTTAACATTAAGAGAGACTGGGTGAAGAGTATATAGGAGCTCTATCTTTGCAACTTTTTAGTAAATCTAAAATAAATCCAAAATAAAAAGCTAATTTTTATACGTACCTTAGCGGATTTCAAGAGACTGTTTCTTAAACTTTGAACGTAGAATTTGACAATGATTATTACAATTGTGAATAGGTAAATCTGTTACTAAAATTTCACAACTTTAAATTAGCTATACATTTAGAGATTTTAAGGTAACATATGAGAACTGAGTTGTTCTTAAATTTTCTGAAAGAATATGTTCCACTTTCATTGTGGAAACCTCTAGACACACTTCCAAGGCAGCAGGATTCACAGGAGGGATCAGATGGAACCCCCTCATCACTCCTGGCCTAGCCCTGCCGGAGCCCTCCTGAGTCTCTAAGGGTGGGGCCGTTTAGGCTGGTGGTGCCTCTGGCAGTGGCTGATGCTTTTGACCACAGCAAGGAATGGGGATTTGACCTGATATCTCTGGGTACAAAAGAAATAAGGAGGTAAACACTTCTCTGATAAGAACTTGACTCCCGGCCTTAAGACTCTCCCTCTCTATACTCTGGCCCTCCCGGTGGTGACCAGTGCAGGTCACTGACCACTGCCTCCCTGCCCCCCAAAGCCAACCTTAAGCCTTGCCGAGCAGGAATTTTGCCCAGAAGAGTTATGTGTCCCCTAGAGGACTCTGGCCTCTCCAGTGTCTACAGCCCTCTGTCCCCAGGGAATCCCCTGAAGGAAATAAACATTCTTACCTGGGACTGATGGACTCAGATGATTTTGTCTGTTCCTCGAACAGAAGCCTGGGCTGCAGCAGGCACGGAGCTCTGCTGATCATCCTCAGTGTTCTGCTGTATAAGAGCGTCATCCTATTTCCTCTTGTCTCTTAGGACTCTGCCCTTAAGCTCACCTGGTCCCTGCCCACCACACTCCCAAGCCCTTTGTTGAGTCATGAAAACATCTAAGCAAAATGTGATAGCCTTAGAGTCACATGTAATATCCCTGAGTGACCCCTTATAAGGCAACATCCTACCTCCAAATTTGTCCCAGCTAGGCTTCTGGTAGCACAAAGTCCTGGAGGAAGACCTTTCTCCAGGGGTTCACATTCCCAGGAGAGTGCAGGCAGAGGGGCATGGGGTGATGACTGCAGTAAGAGGAAGAGGAGTGGACCATACAGGGGCCGTGCATATGTTTGCACTCACGCAGGCACATTGCCTGACACGTAGGAGGCCATCAGTATCTATTTGTCAAATACTTATATATTACATATGTGTGTGTGTATATATATATATATATATATATATATATATATATATATATGGCACAGAAAAAGGAGAGACATGTATCCAAATGTCCCTTAATGGCTCAGAGAGAGCCTGGAGGAAAGCAGTCACATATTGAAGAACTGGAGAGCTATGGCCATGGAGAAATATTTCAGTAGGTTTTTGTCAAATTCAACCCATTCTAGACCAAGCCACCAGCACCACCTCCTCTTGATGCACATTTGTCATGATGAATTATATGTTTCTATGAGTTGCATGTTCAGATCTCTGACATCTGTTTGGAAATTCTGCTCATTCTCTGCAGGTGTCCTGACACGGAGAGCACTGTTATGCAATTTTTAGTGCTCCAGAAATGCTTGTAATTTGACAGACTGACACTGAACAGTGGGCTTACATGAGCTTTAAAAATGTGTTTATCTGATCTCAGATAGTGCTGTCATCCTACATAAGCCATGAAATTTTCCTATTGCGAAATATTTCAAACGAATGGAAAAGAACAGCATAATATATAGCCAACACCCACGTTTCACAAATATTAACATTTTGCCCTATTTGCTTCACCTTTTTTTCAAAACTAAAACATTCCAAATTGAATAGAAAGCCGTTTTGTGCTTCTCCAAGATCCCGCTCCCCTCTCTCCACCCTCCCCAGAGGTGGCTGCTGTCCTAAAGTTGTGTGCATCTTTCAGGCCCATTTTTTTACATTTTTACTCTGTATATATGTTCATAAATAATATATCTTGTTTTGCTTTTTTTTTTTTTTTCTTTTGCTGTACGCGGGCCTCTCACTGTTGTGGTCTCTCCCATTGCGGAGCACAGGCTCCGGACGCGCAGGCTCAGCGGCCATGGCTCACGGGTCTAGCCGCTCTGCGGCATGTGGGATCTTCCCGGACCGGGGCACGAACCCGTGTCCCCTGCGTCAGCGAGCGGACTCCCAACCACTGCACCACCAGGGAAGCCCTGATTTGCTTATTTTTAAGTTTTACCAAAAGTGGTATTTCCACACTGTACATATCATGCTGCAATTTACCGATTTTCATCAGCTTTGTGTTTTGGGAATTGAATCACAGCACATGTCTCTAGTTCATTCACTTTCACTGCATAGAATGAGCATTCTCATTGTTTGAATAGACACTGTTTACTTACCTGTTTTCCTGTTGATAGACATTTGGGTTGTTTTGATTTTTATCTATTTCATATAATGCTGCCATCTCCTTGCCCCACACATGTGTGAGCTTTTCTGTAGAGTTTATATTGGAAGAGGGAAGCTGGGTCAAAGGGCACATCCATCTTGATCTTTAGTATATACTACTAAATTTGTTCTCCGAAGCCGTTGTACCGATGTGCACTCGTATGAGAGCTCCTGTTCCTCCACATCGTTCTTAATGCCTGTGCTCTCAGACACTTCCATGTTTGTCATTCTGATAGATGTGAAATAGCATCTTGTTTTCCTAATTACCAATGCAGTTGGTCCTTTTTACATGTTTGATGGCCATGCAGGGTTCCTCTTCTGTAAATTGCCTGTTCGTTCTCTGTCCACTAGTTATTGGATTGTATGTCTGGTTTTTATTGATTTTAAGGGTTATTTGAATATTCTGAATGCTAATCCTTTTTGATAGACTACTCTCTTTCCCCCTACTTTTTGTAATCATCTGATGTCCAGGTTATCACTCTTTATTCCTTGTTCATCCTAAAATTTTAGCACCTTGTTCATTGTCTCTCTTTCCAGCACGAGCACTGCCTTAATTATTAGGGACTTCAATATTCACAAGGATGATCTTCTTAGTTCCTGATCCCCTCCCCCAAGCCACACACTCCACAGTCATGCCACAGACCTTGCCATTAGCATTGCCTTCATTATCTTGATGACAAGCATCCCACTCCTTCAGTGTTTATCCTTCAACACACTCTCTCCAACAGCCCGACTTCAATAATTCTGCAACCCTAATGGAACCTGCTATCCATTGACCTGCCAATATTTTACATCCCCTACCCCTTCATGTCCCCACCTCATACCTTATCTGGCTTAGAATCCACATTCCATCATTATAGTCACTTCTTTGTATGTGTAGTTGTTCCTTTGCTCCTCTCTTCCTCCCTTGAACTTTTCTGGAAAAAAAAAAAAGAACCAACATTGAATAAACATTACATAATATTTAATAATAAAAATTACATAATTTAAAAGGGATTAAATTATCAAGAAGATGTAACTATCCTAAATGTGTATGTATCTAAAAACAGAGCTTCAAAATAGATAAAGCAAAAACTGATAGAATTAGGAGAAATAGGAAAATCTGCATTTATAGTTCAAGACTTCAACACTCCTCTCTCAGTAACAGATAGAGCAAGTAAATGGAAAATCAGAGAGGATGTGGAAGACATGAACAACGCTATCAACCAGCTTGACCTAACTAACATGTATAAAACACCCTACACAAGAGTAGAATATATGTTTTTTTTCCCCAGGCGCACATGGAACACTCATCCCGATAGATCACATTCTGGACCATAAAACAAATCCCAAGAAATTTAACAGGATTGAAATCATACAAGTATGTTCTCTGGCCTCAAGAAGATTAAACTAGAAGTAAATAACAAGGATACCTGGAAAATTCTTAAATGTCTGGACATTAAAAAATGTACTGCTAAGTATTCAACATCAAAAAAGAAATCATCAGAAAAATTAGAAAATATTTTAATAGAATGAAAATGAAAGCAGAATATATCAAACTTTGGTGGATGCAAACTAGTATCATAGTTCTCTCACGTGTGTTCTCTCTCCCCTGCAAAACAGTTTGTATATAAAAAAAGAACGATCCACTTCTAGTTGGCTAAATACGTCTATAAAACCATCTTGTCATAGTGCTTTTATTGAGAGGAAGCAGGGAGACTGAATTTGACTAGTGATTCTTTTTCTCTAATTTTTTTTTTCAAGTTCTCTTGATAGCAAACAATCTGTTCTGCCACTGATAAGATTGCTCTTACATTTGCACTTAAGGTGGTGCTAACAAGGGGAAGAGGACCCTCACTGGAATGCAGACCACTGCGTGGGCACAGCAATACCCAGCAAGCCTCTATGGGATGACGAGAGGGTCAGGGGATTCCTGCCTTCTCTCGACAACTCGGCCCTGTAAGTGATCCCTTTCCTAATGAAGTCTACTCCTTAACCCATTCTAGATGACGTGGAATTCATCCACAACCTTGACACACAACAGGTGGGCACCAGCGATGGACACATCTCACTAAATACTATTTGTACCTTCTCTCCTTTCCTTCCTCTGGTTTTCCCAGAGGTTTGTCATTAGTCATCTTTAAAGAAACAGCGCTTAGTTTCGCCCATCATCCCTACAATTTCTTCTTTCTAAGGAGATGGGAGGATGCTGGTCGTGGTTTGGTTTGGTGTTGTAGTTGCTTGGTTTGTTGGTTAGTTGGTTTTCAGTCTCCCTCCCACTCCATTCCACCCGCCTCTCAGTTCCCCTCACCAGTGGCAACTAATGTGCTTATATGAGGAACTACATACATTTATCAATCACACATATAGTTTTAACTCCTTTTCATAAAAGAACAACATACTGTGCACACTGTCCCACCCATTATATATTTCACTTACTAATATATTTTGGAGATCATGATGAATCACTACAAAATGAGATTCCTCATTCTTTTTAATAGTTACAAATAGTATTTGTATTTTATGGATGTTTGCTATAACGGACCCAATATTTTGCTTTTATAACTACTGCAATTAATAGCATTTTTCATACATAATTTTGCTGTATCTATAGAAGAAATTAGGAGAAATAAAACTGGCAGGTCAAAAGGTATACGCTTTTGTTATTTTATTAGATATTGCCAAATTGTCCACCATAGACGTTATACCAGTTTGCACTGCTGCTTGCAATGTGTGAGACAATCTGTTTCATCACACCCTAAACACAGGCTAACCCAGTGTTTAATCAATTTATTGGATCGTTACCAACCTGATAATTTTTAAATGGTATTTCAGTTTAAAACTGCATTTCTGGAAATTCCCTGGCAATCTAGTGGTTAGGACTCTGCGCTTTCACTGCCGAGGGCATGGGTTCAATCCCTGGTCAGGGAACTAAGATCCTGCAAGCCGTGTGGTGTGGCCAAAATAATAATAATAATAAAAATTTTTTTAAAACTGTATTTCTTTCTATACTAGTGAAATTGAACATTTTCTGTGAATGTCCATTCATTTTCCTTAACTATTTTTTCTAAGAGTTCTTGTCTCTTTCTTATTGATTTGTAGAGGTTCTTTATGCATTAGGAAAATTAGGCCTTAGTCTATAATATGAGTTGCAAATACTTTCCTCTAGTTTGTTATTTGTATTTTAACTTTTCTTGCAAATAAATAAAGCCCTCTTGGTGGACTCTTCCCTATAGAATTATGAATCATGTGCTATCCCTTTTTATTCTCATTAATTCTTTATTGTCTTAAATTTTATATGGTCTGATTTAATATTGCTACTCCGGCTTTCTCTTGGTTAGTAATCACCCAGTATATCTTTTTCCATCCTTATGTTTACAACCTCCACAATCACTCTTTCCACTCAGCCTCCTGTAATCAGCATATAACTGGATTGTATATTCCTTTTTAAATCTAACCTGCGAGTTGTTTAATAGATGAGTTTATCTACTTCTCATTTATTGTGATTAGCAATAAATTTACCATATTTTATTGTGTTTTCTGTTTATCAATTGTATGTTTACCTAGGGCTGCTCTAACAAATAACTACAAACTTCAAAAAACAGAAATTTATTTTCTCACAGTTCTGGAGGCCCAAAGTCTGAAATCAAGGTGTTGGCATGGCTGAGTTCCTTCCAGAAACTCTCGGGGAGATTCCATTCCTTGCCTCATCCAGCTTCTGGTGGCTACTGGCATCCCTAGAATTGTTGCTACATCACTCCCATCCTGCCTCTGGCTTCATATTACCATCAACTCCTCACCCTGTGTGCCTCTGGACAGTTATCACTGGGTTTAGGTCACACCCAGATAATTGCGGATGATCTCATCTAGGGATCCTTAATTTTTTTTTTTTTTTTTTTTTTTTTTTTTTTGCGGTACGCGGGCCTCTCACTGTTGTGGCCTCTCCCGTTGCAGAGCACAGGCTCCGGACGCGCAGGCTCAGCGGCCATGGCTCACGGGCCCAGCCGCTCCGCGGCATGTGGGATCTTCCTGGACCAGGGCGCGAACCCGTGTCCCCTGCATCGGCAGGCGGACTCTCAACCACTGCGCCACCAGGGAAGCCCTAGGGATCCTTAATTTAATTACATGTGCAGAGACCTTTTTTTTTGCAAATAAGGTTGCATTCACAAATTCCGGGAATTAGGACAGGGACATATGTTTGGGGGAGGGGCTATCATTCAAGTCCATCCTTATTCTTTCTTCTTTGCTTTTTAAAATTTTTGGCTCTTTTCTTAACTAATGTCAGGTTGATAAAGGTTTATCTTTTTACCTCTGATTGTTCAGAAGCTATGGCTATTTACATTAATTTTGGTAACTGTCCTTAAATTTTAACATATAGATAGCCATAAAATTTTCTAATAAAATCTAATTTCTAAAGTATTTCTGTCCTTTCACAAAGTAGACCCCAAAATTAGCGTACTTTCATTTCCCATTGAATAACCCCCAGCCCAATCCTCTTTGTTATTTTGTCTAGAACACTGATGTCCAAAAATTCCAAATATCCAATTAATAAACTCTGAGCATACAGCTGCAATGTATGTTTTTGTTTATTTAGAGTTTATATACATGTATCACTTAACATATTACATAAATTATAAAATATATACAAAAATATAAAAAAGAAGAAATAGGATATAAAGATTAAAATTCTAATATTTTTCCTGAACACCAAGAGATCATTTTGCTAACCCTCTGGGGTGCATGCACTCCATTTTGGATACCACCTGTTTAGAGACTTTATTTTACTTTCAAAATAACATATAAAGTATATTAACAAGTAATTTCCTGTCAATTAAAAATTACACTTACCAAAATATTTTACAAAATTCAATAATTACCGTTGCTTCTTTTTTTTAAAAGTAAATTTATTTATTTTTGTTTTTGGCTGCATTAGGTCTTCATTGCTGTGAGCGGGCTTTCTCTAGTTGCGGTGAGAAGGAGCTACTCTTCGTTGCAGTGTGTGGTCTTCTCACTACAGCGGCTTCTCTTGTTGCAGAGCATGGGCTCTAGGCACGGGGCTTCAGTAGTTGTGGCTCGTGGGCTCAGTAGTTGTGGCTCACTGGCTCCAGAGCGCAGGCTCAGCAGTTGTGGCGTCTGGTCTTAGTTGCTCCGCGGCATGTGGGATCTTCCTGGGCCAGGGCTCGAACACGTGTTCCCTGCATTGGCAGATGTATTCTTAACTTCTGCGCCACCAGGGAAGCCCTACCATTGCTTCTGTTTTCCTACACCTTCTCTCTCAGTTTGCCTTCATTTAGTAATGTCTTCTGGTTTTCCAGCAGACATATTTTGAGACTTTCAGACTTTTCTTTTTTTGTGTCTGCACCATAGAATCGTCTCTACTGTCTCTCTTTGACTTTTAATTCGCAAGTATTTATTCTTTTTTTCTAATTCTACTTTCAATGTAACAGTGTAATGAAGTGATTAAGCGCTATGGAATCAGATTGCTACTCTGTTTTTGAATCCTTGCTCTACCGATGACACCCTGTGAGAAGCTGGGCAAGTTATTTCACCTCGGTTTCCTCATTTGTGTATGATAAAAATAATATTCGCACTTCATGGGATTATCGAGCTGATTAGATGAAATTTAATGGCTTACTATGTTTAAAGCATCAAGATTTGTGCCTGGCCCTTATTAAGTACTTAATAGAGTTAGCTATTTATATTTCTAATTTTGCTGAATTGAAGTCAGAAGACATAGTTGGTTCTCTGTCTCTCTCTCTCTCTCTTTCTCTGTCGAGTGGAAAATTTTATTGACATTTTTCTGTGGCTTGATTTGTAAAGAATTCTGTGGGTATATTCTTGTGTATTTGGTTTGCAGAATAAAGAGCTGCAAGCAAAGCCAAGATCAGCTCTCCCTCTAAGGACTAGAAAAACCGGACAAAATATTTTTCATGCATTTTAAGGTATTAGAAAGCTATCAAAGTTACTGGGCTCAGATCCGGGGATCAATAGGAGAATAGGTAAATACAACTTGGAATATATCCATAAAATGGAAAAATTATGCAGTATTAAAATGAAGCAACTAGATCTGTATGTATCAACATGGATAAATTAAAAAACATTAAGTGAAAAGTACAAGATGCAAAGTATTATATGCAGTCTGATATTAATTATGTAAAACATCATACAGTTACTATATATTTTCTGTGAATACAAATATTTGAATTAAAAAAGGCTTAGGTCTGGAAGGAAAAATACTAAGTTCTTGAGTTTGGATAACTTGGGTGTGAGGGAGAGGGATGAGAGAGTGGGAATGTTGCCAAAGGGGATTTAGTGTGAACAGATAGGCAAAATGTGGTCTATACATACAATGGAATATTATTCAGCCTAAAAAGGAAGGAAATTCTGACATATGTGACAATATGGGTGAACCTTGAGGACATTATGCTAAGTGAAATAAGCCAATCACAAAATGACAAATACGGTAGATTCCACTTATATGAGGCTTTTAGAGGAGTCAAATTCCTAGAGGCAGGAAGTAGAAGGATGGTTGTCAGGGGCTGGGGGAGGGGAGAAATGGAGAGTTATTGTTTAACAGATATAGAGTTTCAGTTTTACAAGATGAAAAGAGCTATGAGGATGAACGATGGTAATGGCTGCACATTATGGATGTACTTAATACCAATGAACTGTACTCTCAAAAGGATTAAGATGGTAAATTTTATGTTATGTGCCTTGAGCAACAATTTTTAAAAATTTTTAAAGGACTTAGCAGTATCTATAATATTTTAAATTTTTTTAAACTAAACAATTTTTAAAAGACTGAAATGAAAATAGAATAAAACAGGTAATTATGTTACACTTAGCTAATCTATAAAGTGCTGTCAGAAGTATAAAGGAGGGCACGACAAAATGTACCCTAATGGGATTTGGATATACCATCAGGTTATGGGGGCCACAGGGAGGGGCCAGCGGAACCTGATGTCTGCTTATTAATGACAGCTACATCTGTGAGGACTTGTTATATGCCTTATTTTCTGTATATCCAAGGCTCTGGGTTCATTATCTCATTTAATTCTCACAGCAGCCTTTTGAGTTAGGTATTACTTTTGTTCCCACTTGACAGATGGAAAATCTAAAGATCAGTGAATATAAATAATTTGTCAAAGTGACAAAGCAAGTAAGCAGTGGAGCTATAATTTATATCCAGGTGTGTCCAACCCCAGCCTCCTAACCTCTCTGCTACAATTTTGGTTTTCTTGTAAACGGAAGTAAATGTCCATACACTTATCATGGCATTAAGATATAATCCAGGGGACTTCACTGGTGGTTCCATGGCTAAGGCTCCATGTTCCCAATGCAGGGGGCCCCGGTTTGATCCCTGGTCAGGGAACTAGATCCCACATGCCACAACCAAAAGTTTGCATGCCTCAACTAAAGATCCTGCATGTGGCAACAAAGATCACGCATGCCACAGCTAAGACCCGGTGCAGCCAAATAAATAAATATTTTTATATATAAAAAAGGGATATAATCCAAAGCAATAGCTATGGAAGAATATGTGAGATATTTGTTCATTAACATGACTGTGTCCTTAGACCCAGAAAGATAAAACTTGTAGATGCCTGCCCTCTGAGACTCAAACCAGTAAAAAGAAATCTTTAATGGATGAGAGTAGCTAGCTAAAGAATTCACTTTAGGGAACAGATCAAAGTCAGAAGAGACAAGTGCATGCACACTTCAATCAGGATGTCTAGAGTGAAGTCACGTGAAGGCTTAATTGATGGGAGCGATTTGGATTTTTAAATGTTTATATTCTTTGATGCAGTGATTCTACTTTTTGGAATCTATACTAGAGGCATAATACTAAATACTTAAAAGAGCTTAGTCCATAAATACATTCACCATAAAATGATTGATAATAGTGAAAATGAAAGTCAATCTAAATATCTAACACTAGTACAATGGTCAGGAAAATGAAATCCCCATATGATAGAAAGTATGAACCTCCCATACACACACACACACATATATGAAGAGTTTGTTATTGTTAAACAACTTGTGTTGTGTATATTGTTATACACGTGTAAAAGACAACATGCAAATTACATGAGGAATTCCGATCAGAGCCAGGGTGACCCTCCTGCTAACAAATACAGAGAGATACTGCATAACAGATAATAATATTAGAAATATGTAGTTGAGGAAGGAAATTAATAAAAAGCAATTTTATGATAAAATAATAGGAATTAATAAATAATAAGAAATTTTCAAGTCCCAGAAACAAATAGGGAAACCAAAGCCATCAGGTAAAGAAGGTGAAACTAGGGCCATCAGTGGAGTGTTGGACCTGGAAATAGACCCTTAGGGTCCAGGGTTGGGGCTTTAATATCCACATGGGGATGGAAATGAGGCTTCAGGTCCATGAAAATCAGGGACCTTATTTTGACCTAATTCCCTCTAAAACAGAGGCTAAAGCAAGGAGGAAAGCGTTCAAGCATTATTTGGTGTATTAGTCAAGGTTCTCCAGAGAAACAGAACTGATAAGATGCGGATTTACATAAAAAGTGATTTATTTTAAGGAATTGGCGATGGCAATGATGGGCTGACAAGTCCAAAATCTGCAGGGTGGGCCAGCAGGCTGGAAGCCCAGGGTGGGGTTGATGCTGCATTTCGCTCCAAAGGCTGTCTGCTGCAGAAACCTCTCCTGCTCAAGAGAGGTCAGCCCTTTGTTCTCTACAGACCTTCAGTTGATTGGATGAGGCCCATCCACATTATGGGGCAGAGTCTGCTTTCCTCAAAGTCCACTGATTTACATGTTTATTTCATTCCCAAAATATCCTCCCAAATATATAAATTTATCTCCTCACAGAATAATGTTTAATCACATGACTGGGCACCATGGTCCAGGCAGGTTGAAGCATAAAATTAACCATTACATTGGGGAAGTGCAAACAGAGAGCAGCAAGGCTGAGAAAAGGAGAAGCAAAGCAAGGAAATGTGAGGAGGTGTGAAACGGTGCGCTGTCCTTCTGGCTGACACTTTATGCTAAGCATCAAAGATCACAGAAGGTTACTCAGCAAGCCTGTCTGGCTGGCATATGGTTCTTCTCCCAACAGGCTGCAAAGAGACATGATAGCCATGGGAGGGAGGAGGAAGGGGAATTTATCTGCCAATCTCCCTCTCATCTCTTGCTTTCCATTAGTGAAATTTCAGTCCACAGGAAGTTAACTCCCCAATGCCCCCTGGGGTTGTCAGGTGGCTCTTTCTGCAGTGAGAGTCAGTGTGACGTTCCATCCAAGTCTGGATGTGGTGGGAGGAGCCAGAAACTCTGGGTTCGTGGATGTTCAGCCTGGCTGTCTGGTGGCAATCAAGGTGAAGGACTTACTGTTCCCAGAGAAAGTGATGGTCAGCCCCTGGTAGTGTCAGCAGAGGCCAGGAGGCTGTCGGTACCGAGGAAATCTGAGGGTGAACATAGATTTGAATAAAATATAATCCAGCCCTTGAACCACTCAGAGTCACTCATTCCCCTTGTATTGACTCCCATAGTACATTGTAGGGACTCCATTTCTTGTGAGTACAACATGCTCTCACTCCTTCCCCAAGCAGGAGGCATGGGGTCCAATCAGTAGTCACAGAGTCCCTTAAGGTGGTGGCCAGTTGCAATCCCCTGGAAGAATTCAGATACAAGAGTCAGAAACAAGAGTTTTTGCTGTTGCACCTGTTCCCAGGCCATAACTGATAATTATCATCTCTCTCCTCCACCACCCATTCTAAATATCCCTTATCTCCTGACCTCATTTAGGCTGGTCCAGATTGATTGCCAGGTAGTGTAACCCAGACCTTCAGGCTCCTTTTCTTCCTGCCCTTGGTGGGTTGTAGTTGCTGTGATTCCCATGATTATTCCCATGGTTATGTAGTTGCTGTAATTCCTGTGTTATTATAGGAGATAGGAGTACTAAGAGACACCCAAATCAACACCCTGAGTTCTGGAAATTCTCTTTGCTGCTCCCTTGCATGGAAGTAACCCTAGTTCCTCATGCCAATCAGGATTGATCACCCAACCAGCACAATAAGTCCTTCCTTTGCTTCCTAGTCCACTGTGGCCAGGTAGAAAAGTGGCCAGATGATATCTACCACTCCTGATTTGGGGGGCCCATTCTCAAAAAGGTCACATTCCTGTTAGGTGACCCTTTCTTTCCATACAGCTACCTCCTCTGGGTTCCAGTAGCTGCTCCCTGCCCTTGCCCCTTTATAACAGGCAGAATAATAGCACCCAAGGATGTCCATCTCCTAATTCCCAGAACCTGTGAGAATATTAGTTTATATGGCAAGGGGAGGATTAAGGTTGCAGATGGAACTAAGGTTGCTGATCATTTGCCTTTAAAATAAGGAGGTTATCCTGGATTATCCAGGTTGGCCCAGTGTCCTCAGAAGGATACTTAAAAAGTGGAGGAGAGGGCTTCCCTGGTGGCGCAGCGGTTGAGACTTCGCCTGCCGATGCAGGGGACGCGGGTTCGTGCCCCGGTCCAGGAAGATCCCACATGCCGCGGAGTGGCTGGGCCCGTGAGCCATGGCCGCTGAGCCTGCGCGTCCGGAGCCTGTGCTCTGCAACGGAAAACATGAAAAAAAAAAAAGTGGAGGAGAGAAGCAGAGAGTCAGAAGTGGGGAAATGACATCATTGGAAAGCCAGCCATTGCTGGCTTTGAAGATGGAAGGGGGCCGGGAGCCAAAGAACGTGGAAGAATCAAGGAAACCATTCTTCCTTGGAACTTCCCAGCCCTGTTCACACCTTGATTTTAGCCCAGTGAGAGCCACTTCACAATTCTGACCCCTTAAAAATGTGAGACAATACATTCGTGTTGTTTTAAGGCACTAGACTTGTGTTAACATTTTATAACACCAACAAATATATCCCTTAGCATCACTGCAGGCCCAAGGGCACTGCACCATCCTAGTTGGTTTCCTAACCTCCTTAAACCTTTGAGGGGTGTTTAATAAAAAAAAACTGTTTACAATTACCCCGTTTGAGTTATTACCCATTTCCTGCTGAGACTCTAAACTGATACTGAGCCCAAAGCATCATTGCCAGGATTCGAGTGTCCTCAGCCACAGGAAGGGAGAAGAAACTTGTCCAAAGAATTAAAGGGGCAGCTAATTAAAGTTCTCGCCGAGGTGTCCTAAAGGCACCCGTGAAAAGCCTAGCCCTCAGGTAGCCAGTGAACCTAATTTCACTCACCCCTCTCCTCCAAGTCTCCCACCTCTCTTCTTGCAATCTCGAGGAAAGAACCCTGGACTAAGAATCGGGAGTTCTGCTCTATAATCTGGCCTTTGCCATTGAGTGTCTTTGGGAAGAGCAGCTGATTTCTCTGCGCCATGACTATTTCATCTGTTAAAAGGTGAGCTTGGAGTCATAGTCCCTCAGCAAGCCATTCCATCTCTGACATTATTAATCTGTATAATTTCATATTACCCTGAACCTTCCATCCTCTCCCCTGTGGCCCACGGGACTTCAGGTTTCATTGCCGAGGTCCTCCCGGCAGCATTAGCTGGGCTGTGCTGCAATAACCAGCCTTCCATGGTTTGGAGAACAGGGTGTTGATTTCTCTCACATGTGTCCCTCCAGGGCAGTTCCAGGTCAGAAAGGCTGGGTTGAGAATGGGGGTGGGAGTTCTGTTCCATAAAGTCACTCGGGTACCCAGACTAATGGCAACTCTGCCATCTTCAACACGGAGGTTTCACCATTGTTGTGGTTGTTTCCATCTCAGTCAACCAGACAAGGGAAAAGGAGCAAGGAGGAGAATTTGTTGGAGTGTTTTACGGGCCAGGACTCAAGTAGCAGACGTCACTTCTGCTCCCATTCCTTCATTTAGAACTCAGTCACATGGCCACACCCAACTGCATGGCACATATATTGCTGGGAGCCTAAGAAAGAAAGAATCAGTGGATTTGGTGAACAACTGGGTGTCTCTGCCACAAAAGCTCACATGGAACTCTTTCATCTGTCAACTCAGGCCCCTCTGAAGAGCCCAGGAACCCTTACCCAGCTGGCTCCTACCTCCCTCTCTGATCTAATCTAATCTAATCTAATCTCCAGCCACCCACCCACACTCACTCCGTCCCTGTCTCATGGGCCTTCCTCGGATTCCTGAATCCCACCTAGTGCTTGCATTATCCCTTCATTCCACCTGGAATACTACTGTCACCAGGAGGGCTCTTCCTAGCCATTTACATCTTGGCTCCCACATCCCCTCCACAGAGACCCTTCCGTGACCATCATATGCAATGTTATCCCCATCTCCATAGACTTCTATGACATTGTCCTGTTGAGAAATATGGCTGAGACTGTCTGGAATTGAAGGACTACACCAAATATCAAGCAACATAATTAAAGATGAATGCTCACCTCTGCTGGAGACATCAGAGTGCAATCACAGGGCATCAGAGAGAAAGAACTTCAGAAGTATCACCTCAGCAAAAAGAAAATGAACCAGAAAGGAAGAATAGAATGCAAGAGGCGGTAGTGGGCCAAAAGCGCAATAAAACACATTGGCACATCTAATCTTTGACTGATGGTAAATCGTAACTATTGAGAGGTTAAAAGCATACAAGAATTTAAATACTAGACAACTATAAGGTAGAATTTAAGAGGAAAGATTGCAGAGGGAAATTAAGTCATGTTACATCTTTAGTGGAGGAGAAGGATCATCATTTTTATTAACTTTTGACTTTTATAGAAAAATATAGTTAGGTATGCACAGTTTTTAAAGTTTTACCTAGCTGCAAAAATGGATGTATAAATAGAAGTCACTACTTCTGATCAGTGAAAGAGACAAGAAAACTTCATTAATCCAACAAAAGGCAAGAATGGAGAGAAGAAAAAGAGAAACAGGGGAGAAAAGGCTGGTAAAGAAAAAACGTCTAAATACATCAGGTATGGCAAAAAAAATGCAATCAAACTAAACTCACCTATTTAAAAATGGGGTGTCTGAGATCAGCTTTTTTTTTTTTTTTTTTAAATCCAGCTCAATGCTGTTTAAAGAGACAAGCCTTAAATGAAGTGCCTCAGAAAGGTCGAAAACAGGAAGCTCATCTATCCTTTTGGCTTCAACCATGACCTCCAGGGGAATGACCCGCGTGGAAACCACACCATCACCAGAACCTGCAGCAACAGGTTAACAGGGATAAGCCCACTGTTAGTGGAGGGTAGGGCAGGAAAGGCCAATGACCCAAAAAGTGGGTGAGTCGGTTCAGATTGTGCTTTCTATTCTGACCAGAGAGTGTAGCAACATGAAAAGCTTTGCTGAGGATGGACAATTGATAATGATCTGTAAAGAAAATGACAAGCAGTAGTAAAAATCCGTCTCCAGCAGCATGGGAGACAATTTATCACAGCAGTTAGGATGTGAGCTTTGTCTCGTCTGGGTGTAACCCTCCACCCGAGTTTTAGGAATAACTTAGCAAGTTGTTTATCCTCTCCAAGCCTGTTTCTTCACCCATGGAATAAAGACAGTGATGCCACCTCTCTGAGTTTGGGGGAAGGCTGAATTAGGTGACAGTGCCTGGACATGGTAAGCCTTCGGCAAACAGCCTCTATTACCGCTATTACCGATTACCAAGACAAAGACTGGATATAGGGCTTCCCTGGTGGCGCAGTGGTTGAGAGCCCGCCTGCCGATGCAGGGGACACGGGTTCGTGCCCTGGTCCGAGAGCATCCCACATGCCGCGGAGCAGCTTAGGCCCGTGAGCAATGGCCGCTGAGCCTGCGCGTCCAGAGGCCGCAGCAGTGAGAGGCACGCGTACCGCAAAAAAAAAAAAAAAAAAGACCGGATATAACATAGTAGTGCCACTCCCAGGGTTAAATACCTCAGGGGTCACATCAGCCAGGACTTAGTTCTCAGCCCTGATGGTCCAGAATCTCATGTTTTTTCACCTCCAGCAAACCTAATTTACACAAGTGAAAATTACAAGAAACTATGTGCAAACCCAAACATTGTTTTAAGTATAAGTGCCAAGTAGACAGTGTCTCCCCAGATTCAAGAAGAAATTTCCCTTTCTCTCTCCCTTTCCTTCTCCTAGGGAATCAGGTCCATGGTGTGGCAGGACCACTAAATTCACAGATTGCTTAAAGGTCCTCTGTGGGGGGAAAGGTGTATCCTCTGTACACCTTGCTTTTGGTGTCTTTTCTTCCCCTCCATGGAAGCCACCCTGTGTCAAGACTCACTCCCCCTGTGACAGGGAGATGGATGCTCTAAGCACCGACCTGAGCACAACTCCACTGCTACCTTGTCCCCGTTTATCACCCTGAACCCTGTAGATAGAGCTTCTTATTTGTGTGCTCGGGGTTGGTGGGGAACAGTTAGAAGTATCTGCCTGAGCCTGATCCCTGCTAGGATTCAGTCATGTCTGGACATGCCAGGCCACCCAGGACCTTCTGTTTATAAGAGATTCGATGGTAAGGGCACGAAAGAGCACTGGACACTATGGGGGGAAATTAGGAACACAGAGCAGGGTCTGTCTGGAAGATTTATCCTCTGGCCCAGACTCACTGCAGAGAATGCCTGTGTTATTATCACTGTGACCTCTGGGAGACACAGACTCCACTCAGTACTGATACCCAGTGACCAAGTGACACACTCAAAACCTTGGAGGGATTCTCCTCCACAGAATACAACTCTGCACGCCGTGAGTCCACAAGACACAACTTACACTGACAGCTAAGACACATGCAGGATGACATGAATAGGTGTGGTGGGCAACCTCCAAGATGGTCCCAATGACCTTGCCTCTTGGTATCACACCCTTGTCCCCTTCCACATGTGCCATGGTTGAACTCTGTGACCAATAGCATATTGATAGGGACAGAGTAAAGGGACAAAAAGTAGGTGATTAAATAGTTAATCCCACTAAGGGATTGTAAGTAGAGAAAAAAAGCTGGGAGAACCCTGTAAGTTAACGATCACTCAAGAAAGCAGGTTTGCTTAACCACAAAACCAAGCAGTCTTGCGTATCAGCAAAACCATGCAACAGAAACATGAAGACATGCCCCAAAACAATAAAAGAATTGCGACTGAAAACCACATCCTGCCCAGTGAAGTCAGTAAGTTAGTGATTCCTAGGACATGCTCCTCTGCGCACAGTAAAACAAAAATATAACGAAAAGGTGACATTATACTGAAACCTGAGATGATTTACCATATTTTAATATATGTTACCACATTTTTGCTCATTTCCATTGCACTATGACAGTCCCAGTTTGACCATGTAGGAGCAAGAAAACTCCCCCACCCAATGTGGAGGAGGAGCTGATGATAGAAGTGTGACGTCTACTCAAGAATGAGGAAGAAGGGGACTTCCCTGGTGGCACAGTGAGTAAGAATCTGCCTGCCAATGGAGGGGACACAGGTTCAATACCTGGTCTGGGAAGATCCCACATGCCACAGAGAAACAAAGCCCGTGTGCCACAACTACTGAGCCCACGCTCTAGAGCCCATGCTCCACAACAAGAGAAGCCACCGCAATGAGAAGCCCGCACACCACGGTGAAGAGTAGCTCCCACTCTCCACAGCTAGAGAAAGCCCATGCGCAGCAACGAAGACCCAACGCAGGCAAAAATAAAAATAAATAAATAAAGCAATTGTACTCCAATAAAGATATTTTTAAAAAAGTTTTTTTAAAGAATGAGGAAGAAGGTGGTCTTTTCCCCCTCCCCACTTTTCCTTTGATCATAAAACTGTAACCCACTAAGTACTCAGAGCGGCGCAATGCTCACCTGTCTGCTTGTAAGCCTCACAAGCGTCCTATTCTAATAAAGCATTTCTTATCTATCACTTTGCCTCCCTCTGAATTCTTTCTGTGCTGAGACATAAAGAACTGGAGCTCCTTGGAGCCCCCAGAGACACATTTCTGCAGTTTCAATATGGCAGGAGCCATGGCATGCCACTTCCAAGGCTTGGCCATAAAAGACCAAGATCATGGCTTCTCCCTCGCTCCCTCAGATCACTCACTCAAGGGAAAGGCAGTTGTCTGTCTTGAGTAGCCCTATGGAGGAGGCTGCTTGGCGGGAAACTGAGGCTCAGCCACGTAAGTGAGCCCTCTGGAGGTGGACCCACCAGTCCCAGTTCAGCCTTCAGATGGCTGCAGACCTGGCCAACGTCTCTACTGCAACCTCATGGGAGATCCTGAGCCACCAACTAAGCCAGCCTTAGATTCCTGACCCTCAGAAACTGTATGAGATAATAAATGTTGGCTGGTTTAAGCCACTGTAACAATAGATAATAAAATAACATTCTTCTAACACAGTTATAAACAAATGGAATTTAATGTAGTAAATCCTACTATGTAAATATGGACAAAACTTTAAATGTATGTAATGGAAAGTAAATGTTTAATAATGCTAAGATATATTCTACATCATGGTGGGGGGAAAGTGTATTGTCTAACAGATATATTGGGAGGATTTAAGAGATTTCTTTGGAGAAGGCTGATACTTTCTCATTCCCCAATCTCCAGGGAAAGGATAGAAAATTACCTTCCAATGTAAACCTATTGAGAGATGGCTTCCAGGGCCCACTGGAGAGCCTGGTGTGTGTTATCTGCAGTTGGAGGGGATCCGAGACTCCTGCCTAACTCAGGCCTTAGAAAGCTGAAGCTGCCTGTGGCCACAGGACAGGGGACCTTCATTGCCAGGGTTTGTTAGAGGGTTGAGGGTTTTCCATACAATAAATGTTTGCCACTCAGCAGAGGGGAAGCCAGGCTGGAGCCATTTTAAGATCTTCCCAAGAATACCACGTGGAGAGTGAAGAGGTTGCAATTGTTGGTGTATTGGTGACCACTGGATCCAGATGGGGTGGGATGCGGGCAGCAGCCAGAGGAACAGAAGCCAGAGGAGGTGGGAGAGTAGGAGGAGGGGAAGATGGGAAGGCGGAGGAGAAGTCTTACCTAAGAATGCAGTGTGAAGTGTCGATTATCATCTTGGTTGGACATTTAAGTTTTTTTATTATGAGGGTGTTTCAGTATGTAAGAAGATACATCACCTAGATTTAATGATTGTTAGTGTTTGTATAGTTGCTTCATCTTTTTTTCTAAGGTGTTTTGGGGTAGCTTGCAGACATCAGGGATTCCATATTTCTAGATACTTGAGACTGCTTCTGCAGAGAACAGGGGCGCTTTCTTGCAGCCGCAGCAATACTGTCACACCTAGTGGGGTTAATGGTGATTCTCTGGAGTCTCCTGGTGCCTGACACATATATAGTTTCCTTAACTGTCTCCGAAGTGTCTTACATATATATGTATGTGTGTGTGTGTGTATATATATATATATATACACATAGGAGAGCAGAATTCCATTCAGGAGTGGAGGAATTTTATCCCTGCTGAATAAATCTGAAAGAAATGACAGAAAACAAGGGGAAATGTGTATTTTCATAATTTCCTGAAAAAGAGAGAAGTTTGCATTTTGTGAAGGTACAGACACTGCCAGAAAGATGCTGTAATAACTTTATTCACATCTTTGTAACCCAGGTGTTCAGACACTGCACAGGAGTCACATACATTGCTGATATGTGTGTAAATTGGTACAAAGGCTATGCAGGGTGACGTGGCAGTATCTATCAAAAGCATATGCTCTTTGATCCAACAATCTCTTCTCTAGGATTTATTCTGTACATATCCATGCCATGTGAAATGACCAAGTAAAAGGATATGCCTTGCAGCATTGTCTGCAGAAGATTGGAAACAATTTTCAAGTCCATCAGTGAGGGATTTTTTATATATGTATATATATATATATATATATATATACACACATATATATACACATATATGTATAATTTACATATACCTATATTTACAACATCTATATATATTTTGGCTTCACCATGCAGCTTGCGGGATCCTAGTTCCCCAACCAGGGATTGAACCCAGGCCCCAGCAGTGAAAACACCAAGTCCTAACCACTGGACCACCAGGGACTTCCCATATACCATATATACTTATATTTACATGGTATATATTATTATATATTATATATGGTATATATAATTGTATATAGTATATATATATGGTATAGTGTTCCAGAGCAGGAATACTGTAGAATGCTCTAGGCAACCAGAAAGAATGAAGCTAGATGTACAGATAGACTCTTAAGTGCAGGTGGAGGGGCTGATTGCACGTGCTGGTGTCATACCACAGCTTGTCCTCCTTACCCATCCTCCCCTTCTGGCCTCACTCTCTTCCTGAGAGTACAGACTCTCTTGTTCTCCGGCTCAGGTTGGGTTCAGCCTTTGGGACGCAGGGAGGGAAGAGAGCATGGAATGGGTATTTAGCCCCTGCCTCTTCCCTGGGATACCCCAGCTGGCTGTGTTGCTCATATTGGGTCACTGCGCCATCTCACTCAACTGTTGCTGGCCCTGGCTGGTTACTGCCTTCTCCCTGGGCTTCTCCTATGTCCTGCCCACACTTTCGTAAGCAGTCCATTCATTAAAGTCAACTCAAATGACTCGTTATTTGTGCCACCTGTTTTCTGTCAGGGTTCTGACTGATACAGTTTTAGGCACTTATGTAAAAAAAAAAAAAATGCACGTTGGTGGGGGGCACGGGGGGACATGCGCTTATATATGCTTAGAACATCTCCGGAAACCTGCACAGAAACTGCTAACAGTGGTGCCTCTAGGAAGTGGTGGCTTGGGGAGCAGAAGAAAGGGATATTCACTTTTACTGTATAATTTTTGTTCCTTTTGAATTTTGTACTATATGCATGTATTACTTACAAAATAAGTTTTGTGAATATTTTAACTGAATGTGACGTGTAACATTGTTTGTTTTTTGTTTTGTTTTGTTTTGTTTTTTTGCGGTATGCGGGCCTCTCATGTTGTGGCCTCTCCCGTTGTGGAGCACAGGCTCCAGACGCGCAGCCTCTGCGGCCATGGCTCACGGGTCCGGCCACTCCATGGCATGTGGGATCTTCCCGGACCGGGGCACGAACCCGTGTCCCCTGTATCGGCAGGCGGACTCCCAACCACTGCGCCACCAGGGACGCCCATGACATGTAACATTGTAAGTATAAGGTGTACAGCGCGTTACTTTCATACATTTCTATGTGGTAATATGATTGCCGATGTAGCACTATGTATCACATTATACAATTATATTACGATATTATTGTCTGTATTCATTATACTGTGCATCAGCTCTCTACAGCTTATTTTCTACTTGTTTCAAGTTTGTACCCTTAAACACCATCACTCTCATCAGCACCCCCATCCCCGGTCACCATCACTTTACTCTCTGTTTTTTACAGGTTTCACTTTTCTAGATTTCACATATAAGTGATGCCATCAGTACTTGTCTCTGCCTGACTTATCTCACTTAGCATAATGTATTCAAGGCCCATCCATGTTGTCACATACGGGAGGATATCTTTCTTGTGGCTGAATATCAAAAATAAATTTTGGGGCTTCCCTGGTGGCGCAGTGGTTGAGAGTCTGCCTGCCGAGGCAGGGGACACGGGTTCGTGCCCCGGTCTGGGAAGATCCCACATGCTGCGGAGCGGCTGGGCCCTTGAGCCATGGCCACTGAGCCTGCGCATCCGGAGGCTGTGCTCCGCAACGGGAGAGGCCACAGCAGTGAGAGGCCCGCGTACCGCAAAATAAATAAATTTTAATTTTTCTTTTACAAAATAATTTAAAAAATAAAGACTGCAGAGGGACAAGGTGACAGAAGGCATCACATGCAGCTGTCCCTGCAGTGCGCAGAGCCCTCCTTCTGCAGGAGCAGCTGCCTCTCCTGGCAGATACTCCAAGCTGCCAACTGAAGAAGGAAGGAAGGAAAGGGGGGAAGGGAGGGAGGAGGGAGGGAGGAAGGGAGGGAGGGGGGAAGGATGGAGGGAGGGAGAGGGGAAGGAGGGAGGGAGGGAGGGGGAAGGAGGGAGGGAGGGAGGGGGAAGGAGGGAGGGAGGGAGGGGGAAGGAGGGAGGGAGGAAGGGGGATGGAAGGAGGGAGGGAGGAGGAAGGAAGGAGGGAGGGAGGGAGGAGGGAAGGCAAGCATAATTAGCAGGCTTCTTACACTATACACTACAGACAAGGGGTACAATGTTTTGAAAAAAATTGGTACATTTACTCAGAGCATTTTCTGATTGGTGCTCATTGGCAGGCGAGGGGCTCAAGCTAAGGGCAGGAATCTCACAGCCCCCATCAGTGCATGTTGGCCACACCTTGTGCATCCCCTGTGGAGCTCAGAGTCACAGTGACCAGGATAGAGTCTGCTCGGGATGCTCACTCAGGCCCACTCTTTAATCCCTCTCTGACATCCTTACCACCCCACCTACAGAGCCCTAACCAGCCTTGGCCCGTTAGAGTCATAGCGACAGAGCAGGGAGTCTGGCTGGGGGGCCCGGTCCACCTGCTCCAGGCTTGTCTCCTCCTCCCGCTTCTCCACCGCTGCGGCCCTTTACTCAGCAAGTCTCTATTTTTATCGCGCTCATTATACTGCAGGGCTCTTCATTTTCATCTCATTATTGTTGGCAGGGTCATCCAGAGGCTTCGTTACCCGGGAGACAGGGAGGGAGGCTGCACACTCAGCTCTTCCCCAGGCGTGGCTAAATCATCATCTGACAATCAGGGTGGGCTCTCTCTTTTCTGACTGTAGGGTGACCGCCAGAGCCCATCAGCTGTTGCAGCTCTTCCTCCTTCCAGAGCATCTGGTTCAATCACAGTTCCCTGCATTGATCCTTCCCTGCTTATCCAGAAAGGGAGAAACGTGTCTATATTTTATAGGCAGATATATAATTGATAGAGAAAACAGAACATCCATACAAGTCCTCGGTGTGAATATTTCAGAGAAGGAAAGTGTCTAGAGGTAACAGACTGCAGTATTAGGAGCATGTGGAATAGAAACACGCCTGCCCTAAAGAGCACGTGTTGCTGCTACTTCCAAGGGCTGTGGCTAGACGAGACGTCTCCAAAGCACATTTGCAGAAAGGCCCCCGGTGCTCTTGCCCCAGACTCCACTGCAGCAACTGGAAACAGATAATAATCTCCAGGAGGTGGCCACGAGGCAAAGGAGGGGCCAAGGCACTGCTGTTGAGAGGAACTGGTGCTTCACCTCTGTCCCCAGCACTGTTTCCATCTGAGGGTCCTGCCCCCACCCTCTCCCTCACACTCTGCTCTCCTATGGCAGGGACAGAGGGCCCCAAGCCCTCACACCTGTGCCTCTCCTCGTGTGCTGTCTCTGCTGGAACTGCTCCTTCCCATCCTATAAAACTCCCACGGCAAATGTCGCTTCTTTAGTGAACCCTTGCTGGACCCCTACCCTATACCCCTCGGGCAGAGTTAAACATGCTTTCCTCTGAGATCCTTTGTTCCAGGATTGTTATGGTTGGTTGTTTGCTGCCTGATTGTCCCACTGCTTTTTTTTTTTTTTTTTTTTTGCGGTACGCGGACCTCTCACTGTTGTGGCCTCTCCCGTTGCAGAGTACAGGCTCCGGACGCACAGGCTTAGTGGCCATGGCTCACGGGCCCAGCCACTCCGTGGCATGTGGGATCTTCCCGGACCGGGGCACGAACCCATGTCCCCTGCATCGGCAGTCGGACTCCCAACCACTGCGCCACCAGGGAAGCCCTGTCCACTGCTTTTATATCACCAGACTTTGCTGGGTGCTTGACGCACAGAGCACAGCTTAGTTGAGTAGTACTGCACCCAGCGTGGTAATTAGAGACAATTATGTAAAGCGCCTAACAACGAATGGTCCGCTTTGTGCCAGGCACTGTGCTGAGAACTTCGCAGGCTCTCTCCCCCTTAATCCTCAGCACAGCCCAAGAGGTGGGTGCTCTGACTCCCCATTCTACAGAGAAAGAGAGTAGATGAAGGTAAGTACCACACTCAAGGCCATGCAGGTAGAAATGGATAGAAATTCAACTTCAGTCCAAGTCTGTCTGATTCCATAACATTTGCTCATCTCTTAAATTTTTAAATAAAGAAATAATACCCACAGGTGGTGAGGAATAAGAAGAATCCAAACTCCATTAAAAGATAAAAAGTAAGCCATCCTCCTACCTAGATCAACAATCCCACTCCCAGAACCAACCACTCTTGTCAACTTCCTTTTTCCTTCTAAAAATAATCTCTGCACACACCCTTTTATAGCTCTCCTCTCATTGCACACGCAGTAGCACACTCTATACACTGTGCCACACCTTGCGTTTTTCCCTTTTAACTTTTATCTTGGAGTTTTTATCTTGGAGTAGTGACAAACCTATGCCCATGTTTGGTTTTTTTTTTTTTTTTTTAATTTTAAAGATACATTTCCCTGGAGGTCCAGTGGTTAAGACTTCACCTTCCGATGCAAGAGGTGCAGGTGTGATCCCTGGTCGGGGGAGCTAAGATCCCACATGCCTCGCGGCCAAAAAACCAAAACATAAAACAGAAGCAATATTGTAACAAATTCAATAAAGACGTAAAAAAAACAAGATACAGAGTAGTCCATAAGTGGATGTATTATAATTTATTTAATCATCCCCTGTTAATCATGGCCTATTGTTGGGCACTTAGGTGGTTTCCTGCCTTTTACTATTATACATGGGGCTATAAAATGTGTTCTTGTCCATAAGCCGCAACACAAGTTATATTACTTTACATTTAAATCCTCGGTCCTTCTGGAAAATTTGGCATAACAAATGGGGTAGGGGTCCAGTACAGATGTTGGCCACTGTACTCTACTATGGCCAATTATCTTACCTGGGACATAGTAGGTGCTTGTAAATGGTTATCAGTGACAACGATGACAAAGGTAATTACAGCAGCATCCACTGGAGCGTATCATCAGGCTCTGTTTATTGAACATATGAGCATACAGTTAATCCACATTAAGCATTAAGGATGGCTACCCGGAAGCCGTCTGAACGTTGGAGTGACTGAGTTCTAAAAGTCACTTACCCGTCAGAATGAATGAGTTTGCAAACTTCCTAAGAGCAGGTTTTGACATGGGGAGAGGAGGAAGACATCACATGGATACAGTGATAGGATGCACCAAAGAGTGATGACCCAGGGTGGAGGAGCTTCTGAAGACAGACTCTGGGTGATTCATGTAAGGCATGCCTTGTGGACTGGTTCAGAAGAACCACTGCTAAGGGTTAAAGGCTAATTGGACAGCTGAGGGCTGGAGGAAATGGAGGCATGTACTTGCACTAGGTGAGGTGTTGGGCAAAGAGGTAAGGCCACCAGCTGTCAAATCAGAGCACTGAACACAGAACTCATCCTTAGGTTACATGAGAACATAAAGGGCTTATGATGGGCAGTTGGAGTCTTGTGATCTGTGCTTGTAGGATAGAAGATGGAGGATGCGGGACTTCCCTGGTGGTGCAGTGGTTAAGAATCCGCCTGCCAATGCAGGGGACACGGGTTTGAGCCCTGGTCCGGGAAGATCCCACATGCCACAAAGCAACTAAGCCCATGCGCCACAACTACTGAGCCTGCGCTCTAGAGCCCGCGAGCCACAACTACTGAGCCCACATGCCACAACTACTGAAGCCCGTGCGTCTAGAGCCCGTGCTCCACAACAAGAGAAGCCACTGCAATGAGAAGCCCGCTCACTGCAAAGAAGAGTAGCCCCCACTCGCCGCAACTAGAGAAAGCCTGCACGCAGCAACGAAGACCCAATGCAGCCAAATAAATAAAATAAAATATATATTAAAAAAAAAAGATGGAGGATGCCACAAGAAAGAATTGTAATCCCCGTCACCTGTAAGGATTGTCTTCGTGAGATGCTCTCTTATCTAGGTGGGTTGAAGTGCAAACCACACCAGCAGGGGATCCCTGGGAGATGAAGATGAATAGCTCTGGGCTGGGATTACCAATCTCCACATAATAAGTGTACACGGTGGAAGAGCAGGGCAGAGGCTGCTCCCCAGACCTGGAGTTGATGGAAATAAGCAAACCCCCTGCTGGGCAGGCATAGGAGCATCTGCAGAGAATAACTGAACAATAAGTCGTGTTCCCAAGCTCTGTATGAGGACTTGGTAATAAAACATCATAATAACAGCTAAAACCTACCATAAACCAGGCCCAGCTGTTAATTCATTTAATTCTATTTTACACATGAGAAAACTGAGTCACACAGAGTTTGACCCTCCAGAACTGGAGTCATGTCTTGCATCTATTATAAAAATTTGGTTATGAGTTTAGTCCTGAGGGTTGCTCTCACAGACCACCTTCTGTCTCCTAAGATGTGGCCTTCACCAGGATAGCCACCAGCAGGATGAGCGGACCTTAGGTCATGTCTGTGACTTTCCTAAGACACTCCAGGAACAGAGAGATCTCAGTACCACTCTGCTCCTCTCTAGCCCTTCAGGGTGAGGCCTGCAGTAGAGACACAGGCTGATTCTTTGAATAACCCAACCACGGAATAGTGAGGTAAGAGCACTGGCCTGGGAGTGAGGAAGCCCAGGGCCAGGGGATGGATAGACTAGAGAGAGCACCTGGGAGGAAGGAAGGAGGTGGGCAAGGCTCCTGACCCAGCACTGCAAAGTAACCAGCTATGGGCTGAACACAGAGGTCACGGGACCCACCTGTGTCTGGCAGACTCCAGCAGGAGTTGGGCAAATGCTGGGGACAAGCAGAGAGCGTGCACAGGCCTCTGGCCTCATACTGCCAACACCTTGCCATCGGCAAAGTCAGGATACCCCAACATGGGAATTAGGAAGCTTCACTTCAAGTTGGCAGCAAGGTGTTTGTCTCCACAGTCCTGGGAGGGGTGGGGTGATTTCTACAGAAGAGCACTTATTTAGTCGTGGGTCATTTCCTAGGAATGTGCTGCTTCCTCCTCTCCGTCCCCTCACCCCACCCAGGGCTGGACAGATCTGCCCTGCTCTGGCTTTGTCACGGCTCCAGGCACATATCAGCTGGCCTGGCTGGGGGTAAGCAAAATACAGAGTCAGAAAAAGAATGAAGCTGAAAAGAATGGGGCTTCGGCAGCCCCAAACCTCAACACCGCCAGTCCTAGACCCACCTGTCACACCCGTCCCTCGCTCACTGCTCACAGAGAGAAGGCAGCGAACAGTCAAGCTGTCCCCTTTCATCAGCCACACTCGTGACAATCATACTGTCCCCAGGCCTCCATCCTTGCTGTGGTCTGTGAGGTGCTTTGGAGCTGTCCTTCCAACCCCCACAGGTTGTCATGGTGCCTGCTGTTCAGACTCTTCATTGGACAGAGCCGCAGACTGTCTCCATGGCAATAAAAAGAATCTGTGGAGAAAGGATGCTGGCCTTGGAAATTTACTCACAGGAACACTCCTGGGAAATAAGCTCCTCTAAGGGGGTCAGGAGACATTCCCCTCCTGAAGACGCAGTTCCTCAGCCATTTCACTGGCCTGGGGAGCCCGGCTCTCTAACGGCGGTGCGCCAGCCACAGAGAATTCCAACTCCAGATTCCTGGCTGCACCAGCAAAAACTGCAAGTCAGGATAGCGTGGTTGAGAGACAGAACACCTGCCCTTCTCGTGCTCCACAGCCAGCATCCCTGCCCACCCCACTCCTCCTGGGACCTCTCCGTGCCACCCTCTCTCCCCCTCTGACAGGACCCTCGGCCTCCCTACTAAGGTGTGAGCTGATACAGCTGAAAACAATGTCTCCCCTCCTCCCACATACCTGTGTGTTATTACAGAGCCTTTGATAACGAAAGAGATCTCTACTGGTCCACTCCAGTCTTTGGGAAACATTTCAGTTCTTAAACCCCAACAAGTGAAGGCAAGAGGGGCACTGAGTCTCCCTGAAATGTTTGCCATGGAGTTAGCTGGTGCACTTTAGGAGTACGGGGAAGAAAGGAGTGAGAGGAGGATTCTGAGACGACTCAATCTGATATGGGCTGTTGGGGTCTGTTGTGAAGTTGGGTGATAGGGATGATGGTTTCTTTTGCTTGGCATCTCATACTCCTTCCTGGTGCCTGTTAGAAGGAACTCTCCCAATGTGAGCCAACTATGCTCTCCATAAGCTGTTTGGCCGAGGGGACCATTTGCTTTAGATGATAAAATCTAACCCAGAACACTCAAGACCCAAAATGCCCAGTGCTCTGGTCAAGATTACTGTTGAGATATCCAGTGGTTAAACCCCAAGGCTCCACATCTCAGTCCCACACCTGAGGTGTATCAGGTCACGAAGGCCCCAGTCTCACCACCAGTGTCTTTTGTCAATTGTCTCCAGAAGCTGGGTCAAAATGGGACAAAAGGGTGCCCTGTCTTCCTCCCCTCCCAGGTCCTCACATTCTAAACTGTCCTGATTTTTACTCAGGGAAAAGCAAAGGGAGTTGTTAATATGTAAATTTCACCATATTAAGTGTTGCATTTAAATGATTCTTTTTTTAATTTCTTTTTGCGGTACGCGGGCCTCTCACTGTTGTGGCCTCTTCCCCTGCGGAGCACAGGCTCCAGATGCGCAGGCTCAGCGCCATGGCTCACGGGCCCAGCCGCTCTGCGGCATGTGGGATCTTCCTGGACCGGGGCACGAATCCGTGTCCCCTGCATCGGCAGGCAGACTCTCAACCACTGCGCCACCAGGGAAGCCCTAAATGATTCCATTTTTTGACAAGTAGAGCATTCGCTTGTTGAAAGACCCCAGCCCAGCTCTATTAGTGTGTAATGAGTTTATTCTGAGTTTCCTCTCAGATCTGCCTTCTCATTTCAATCCTCTGCTTTCTTCTGGGAACCCCACGGGACAGCCACGTGGACTGCTCAAACTATTAACCATAGATCCGAGATCTGACGGCTTGAAAGCCTCCAGTGAAAATTTCTGAAGGCTATCACTTGGGGGAAGTGGACTAATTGTTATTTGCGGAAGAGGAGAGATTGTGTTTCTTCCTGGGGCCTCACTGGAGCAATAGTTGAGTGTTTTGTCCTTGAAACATATCTGAGACCCTGGACGGTTACTTCCTGGAAACCTGTGGTGGACACTTTAGGTGCCCTGACTCACCCCTCCCGCCTTCAGCCTGATTTTTGACGTGGACGGGTGGATTGTACCTGTGAGCCTTGCTACACTGCAGAAAGCATCTTTTTCTTTGACTGGAAGTATGGGGGTGTTGATAAACCCAGGGGCCGCTCTCGATGGATGGGAGATGAAGCACTCTATTAAACGCTCTGCTACCAGCCTTAGGGTGGACACTTCCCATCTGAGAGGCATTCCATATTCTCCTTGGGCTGTTGGAAGTTGGGGAACAGAGTCTGTGGCAAGCAGTGCCACCCTCCCTGCACACCCCTGTACGGGCTTTTTTTTTTTGGTCTTAGCTGCAGCAGGTGGGCTCCTTAGTTGCAGCACATGGGTTCCTTAGTTGCAGCATGTGGGCTCCTTAGTTGTGGCATGTGAACTCTTAGTTGTGGCATGCATGTGGGATCTAGTTCCCTGACCAGGGGTCGAACCCAGGCCCCCTGCATTGGGAGCATGGAGTCTTATCCACTGCGCCACCAGGGAAGTCTTTGAATGGGCTTTCCTCGCTTCCCTGATCACTCATCACTCCCTCCCTCACTCCTGCTTCCTCCCATCTCCTGTCCAAAAGCCCTTGTCTCAGCTTTCAAGAGAAACCAAACTAAGACAGACCTGCAGAGAGAAGTGGGCTGACAGAGCCTGGCCATCACTTTGTCATGGAGGGTGGTTGAGAGACAGACGGGGATTCAAATCTCAGCCTTGCCTTTTACAAGCTGCACGTATGTAGACAAATTAACCTCTCTGGAGCAGGTTGCAATTGGAAAACATCAAAGATTTATGATAAAATGATCAGCAAAGGGAGACATTTTACCCACTGGGATTCGCAGGGACCCATCCTGCAGAGGGGACAGCATCTTTTGGCCTTCAATGGCTAAGGCAACGGTAACTCTAAACTTGAGTCCAGGCACCCAGGGCATACACAACAGCCCAGCCCAGCATGGCTCCTTCAGTCCCTCTACCGCCTCCACACGGTGTCCCATCCCCACGTGTAAGGAAGCCCCAGGGCACGCTGTGGCCTGTAGCCTCAGCTCTGAACCTTTCCCCTGATCACTTCTGTCCTCCATTCCCATCCTATTCTCAATCTTTCATTTATTCTGTTAATCAACTAATGTTTGCCCCGCTGCTTACTTGGCCAAAAGGACCATTTGCTTTAGATGAAAGGATTCTTCAACTTCTTGGTAAAATCTGACCGAGGATCTTCGCTGGTGAACTCAGCATTGACCAAGCATAGCCTCAGGCATTCAGCTATTTTTGCCCTCGCCTCACCCCACAGAACCCAGCCTCCATGAAAACTCATGTGTTTGACTCTTCAGCCCAGAGACACCGCCTCAGGCCAGCCAGGGACCACCCCTTCTGCTCCAGTGCAGCACCAGGAGCCTCTGCCCGGACACTGCCCCTCCAGCTGCCCTCCTGCCCGTGAGCCCAGCCCCACAAGAGGGACCCGGGCAGAGGCAGCCAGGGATGTCAGCACAGGGGTGAGGGCTGCATTGTGGTGGGACAAGGGACCCACCACCACAGTGGTCTGGGATAAAAACAAGAGAAAAACAGCCAGGGTCTGGCTCTGGTGCCACTTTTTATTCCCAGGTGGCCCAACATCCAAACAAGACTGGGTCACAAGACAGAGAACCCTCAGGCTGGAATGCCGTCACCCCCGTTTATCATAATCCTCACCTGTGGCCATCCCAGGATGCCCTAGAATTCCCCCTTGCCCTAATAGTTCTTTCCAGATCTTTCTTAAGAGACCAGAGATGAAGAGGTTAACTTGAAATGTATAAATACAGACAAAATGTTCCCAGGTAGAGTTGGATATGCCAAGCGCCCAGCGCCAGAGCCTGACCCATCCTGAGGAACCCCCTCCCATTCCTGTGGGAGCTACAAGCGAATTAGCCCCTGTGCCCCGCACCCCGGGGCCTTCCAGCACACAAATACCCGCAAAACAGCAGGAACTCTCTCATGTGCCAAACTCGGTGTTTTGTTTTTCACTTATTAGCCCAGGTGAAAGCACCCCAGTACCTCCCCAAGCGCTGTCAGGAACCAAAGAAATACTGAGGTTATTTATTCCAAGGAAGCACTTGTGTCTGATTATCCACAGTCCACAGCCTCTGGCTGGAAACTTGGCCTGAGGAGGACTCTGGGGGAATGGGATGGGGAGATCCAAAAAGTCCAGTCCGTGTCCTCACCCAACCCGGGCAGCTGCCTTCCTTGGAACCCCTGTCCTCTTGTGAGGCTGTGAGGTGAGGGCAGTGTGAGTGGTGGACACGAGGGCCTGCCCTTCTCTTTGTCCCACTCCTCATTCTCCCTATGCCCTCCCCCCTCCCCCTTCCCCTCCCCCTCCCCTTCCCCCCTCCCCTCCCCCCCATTCGGGACACACCCTCACCCCACAGGGCTCTGGACTACTTGAGCCCAGGGTGGGCTTTTCCAGACGCTTCTCAACAGAAGACGGGGCAAGGGCCATAAATCGAGTGCAACCCCCACCCTGCACCCTTACCCTTTCTCCTGTACTCTCCCCCAGCCCTTCCCGTCCCTGAGGTCTCCCCACCATAGACACACACACACACAGGCACTGCACACACACAAATCCCCTCTCTGAGCGTTGCCTTATTGGAAGCAAAGTTCTCTTCTCTCCAGGCCTCAAATCCCTGCCTCCTGCTCAGGGTACAGAAATAGGGCTTTTTTTTTCTTGGTGACACCCCTCCCCACTCTTACCCAGGAAGTCAGCACCTTCTGTAACTCATTGCAGGAGGGTGAGGGGTCAGCAGCCCTGACCCTGCTGTCAGCCTGCTGTTCCCCGCCCCCTCTCTGCGGCCTCTCTCTCCTTGGGGGCCCCTGTGGTCCCTCTGCACCACCCTCAGTGTCTCCCTGCAGGCCTCTGGGGCACTGGCCTGGCCTGCCTAGCAACTTCCCTCACCGTCTTTGCACTCAGCCCCTGTGGAGTGTGGGAGAAGGTCTTGGGGCTGGAGCTGGAGATCCAATGGCAAGGTTCTGCCCATGGCCTTGGCTATTAAAAGGTTGTGGGACACCCCAGCAAGTCACCTCTCTGGGCCTGGCTTTCCCACTGAAGCAGTCTGTCCTGCCCTGTCTGTCTGCATCTCCTCAGCACACCTCACTGCCCACTCCCCATGGCCCCAACTCTTGCAGGCCCATAAAACCTGCTCTGCACTGACTGAAACCTTCGGCCCCAGAGTCTTATGCTCTTGGTTCACTGGTAAATTCTGATTCCCCACTTCACAGCCCTCAGTCAGGCTGCTCCAGGTGGCACCCTGCCCTGAACGTGTGGCCTGGACCAGTCCCAACCCCAGGGAAACCTCATTGAATTTCCTAAGTCATAGAAGTGGTAAACGTGTCTTGATAGTCATAACAAGTCCCTTTCAACTACACCTGAGTTTGTTAATAGGTAACTTTTGGAAAATACCTAAGGATGGGAGCTGGTTGCTAGGGGAACCAACTCTGTGATTAGAGGGTTGGAACTTTCAGCCCCATCCCCCTGACCTCTGGGGAGGGGAGAGGGATTGAAAGTTGAATAAATAGACAATGGTAACTAACACAACATTGTAAAGCAACTATACACCAATAAAAATTAATTTTTAAAAATTACCAGTGGTCGGGCTTCCCTGGTGGTGCAGTGGTTGAGAGTCCACCTGCTGATGCAGGGGACACGGGTTCGTGCCCCGGTCCGGGAAGATCCCACATGCCGCGGAGCGGCTAGGCCCGTGAGCCATGGCCGCTGAGCCTGCGCGTCCGGAGCCTGTGCTCCGCAACGGGAGATGCCACAACAGTGAGCGGCCCGCGTACCGCAAAAAAAAAAAAAAATTACCAGTGGTCAATGATTTAATCAATCATGCCTATGCACTGAAGCCTTCATAAAAACCCAAAGGGCAGGGTTCAGAGAGCTTCTGGGCTGGTGAACACATGGAGACTGGGGGAGAGCAGTGCCTGGAGAAGGCATGGAAGTACTGCGTCCTTTCTGCATACCTTGCCCTGTGCATCTCTGCGGAGCTCTGTGAGTCTGAGGAGGGTGCAGAGAGTCTGCAGAGTCCTTGGGGATGGGATGGAGGAGAGGTGGAGGGGTGATAGATTCGAAATTTCCCAGCCAGCTGGAGAGAATGGGGTCTGCCTGAAGGAAGTGCTCAAAATGGCCCATGGATAAGATGAGCGAGAAGAAATTCTCCTCACCGGGCACCTGCTGAAAATCGCATTTGGGTGAAAACAGAGAAACTCATTTTTGTGAGCATTTCCCCTCTGAGATGGTGGCAGATGTGACGGGGGGAAGATTTCTGTCCAGCTGTGCAGAAGCGCTTGTAGAATAGCAAGCCCTTGGAAAATAGGGGAGCAGCAGAGAAGGCTGTCATCTAGTGCACCCAGCTTCAGGAGTGAAGATTTCAAACAGTTCCAAGAAGAGTCATGATCCCATGAACTGAGACGCTAAAAGGGAAAATGACTCAGGAGAGTTAGGAGACTGTCAGCAATGAAATCCCAGCTACAGATTCACAAATGAGGCTTAGGAGACATTAAGGAAGCTGAAGAGCCTGGGGAGGCCACAGGGAGCTAGGATTTCAGGCCATTTCTGAGGGTGGAGGGAAGGGCATCCGGCCAAGGGCAGATACACAGGAGGGACCAGCCCAAGAAGGATGTCAGCAGAACCCAGAGAGCTGGGGAGGCAGAAGGACAGCTTTGGCCTGTGCTTGGGGCAGCGGGGGATGCTAACAATGACAGGAAGAACATGACCCCATCACAGTCCATGTGGTCTGTCAGAGGGGCTAAGGGAAAAAACACAGGAGTGAACAGAACTGAAGTCGTAGGAGAATAACAAAGCCAGAGATGAACCTCAAGGCATTTTACGAGGTCTGTCCCAGATCCTGGTGGACCAGGTGGCAGGATGGTTAAGTGGACTGCAGTGGGTTGGAACATCCAAGCCCATGGAAAGCTGGTGGGAGGGTCCAGATTTGACAGGTGCAGCAGATTCATCTGAGGGACAGTGAGAAGCCCTCGTCTAGGAAAGGTGGAGAATCTCAGTGGCAGGTACGGTCACCAAAGAGGAGCACGACCACCAATGTACGTCCCCACCAAAGGATGTGAAAAACATAAACTGTTGGCAGAGAGCAGACACCTTACTATGCTTGACTCTTACCACAAGCAGAAACTTAATCACACAGCTCTACCCCCAGAGCTTGGAACAGGGCTTGGCACATAGCAAGTCCTCGATAAATATTTGCCGAATGAATACATGCGAACGGGACGGGAAGAGAAAAGAGAGCAGAAAGAGTGTAGGAACCAGCTTTAAAAGCACACAGGCCAGAAAGGAGCATCACAGCACATTCCAGGGGGCACGTGGTCAGCGCCTGCTTTTACAGTAACGTCAGGAGGGGAGAGGAGGGTCTTGGTGAGGGAGCACTTCAGACCCCTCAGCCAACTCCCAGGGGCAGCCTCTCACCTTGTCCCCCACCTGCTCACTGGCGCCCAGGGTGCTCCCCACCGGGGGGGCTGACCGCTGAGCTGCACACCAGGGAGTCGACGTCCCCACAGTGCTCCAGGACCTGGGGGGATGGGGGGACATGAAGGGCTGGGTGAGCCTGGAGATGGCCTGAGGAGGCCTCGTCCTCCCTGAGCAACCCTGTGCATGGGACATTGAGGCAAAGCTTGTTAATTAGGGGCTTCCCTGGTGGCTCAGTGGTTAAGAATCCATCTACCAATGCAGGGGACACGGGTTTGAGCCCTGGTGCAGGAAGATCCCACATGCCACGGAGCAACTAAGCCCATGCACCACAACTACTGAGCCTGCATCCTACTAGAGCCCACATGCGACAACTACTGAACCCGCGCACCACAATTACTGAAGCCCGCATGCCTAGAGCCCATGCTCTGCAACAAGAAGCCTGCGCAGCGCAACAAAGAGTGGCCCCCGCTCGCTGCAGCTAGAGCAAGCCCGCATGCCGCGATGAAGACCCAACACAGCCAAAAATAAATAGATAAAATAAATAAATTTATTTAAAAAGCTGGCTAATTATATACCCTCTCCAGCAGGAATGGTCACAAGGCTCCTGTGAGAACCAAACTCTCAGTGAAGGTAAGTGCCCTGGACAGGCCCAGGGGTAGGCTCTCCGGGGCTGAGGGCCTCAGGGGAGGAAACCCCTCTGGGGACTGGGGATGGAGAAATCCCTTTAGATCCCTCCTCAACCACAGATCTCCCAGGACGGGTAGGAGTGAGGTCCTCCCATGAACAGGCCCCTTTCCAGAGAGCCGGCGTGAGCAGTGAGGTCCGCCCGGTTAGACTGCGAGCAGCTGTGGCCTCAGACCGCCTTCCAGGACCTCCAAGCCCCCCTCCTGGCCCCTACCCCTCCCAGGGATGAGCAGGCAGGGTGTTCTGCACACTCTCCTCCCTGTGTCCTTCCACCCCCGGGGCCCCTTACTGTGGCCACCAGCTGCTCCTGGTCTCTGCCTTCCCCTGGGGCACATGGTGCCCACAGTGCTCAGCCCCTCCTCCTGCAGCGCTGCCACCGCCAGGTCCACGTTCTGCTGCTTCTGGCTGCTGACCACCACATGGGGCCCATCCTGGGCCAGACGCTGAGCCATGGCGAAGCTGATCCTGCGGTGGAGATGAACGGAACAAAGCCTCAGCTCCTCGCTACTATTCTCCTTCCCCCCCCAGCCCTGGAAATCAACAAAGCTGTGTCCTGCTCTATAGCCCTGAGGTCCTTTTGAGCAAGTAAGTGTCCCTGTGAGGGGTCAAGACCCACAGGGCAATAGGATACTCAACCATCAGTGGACCCTGTGACCCCGGCTACCTGATTGGCCAGAATGCCATTTTGTTCTATCCCACTGCTGCTCAGCAGCACAGAGAGCCCAGCACAGGGACAGAACAGGCCCCGGGGGACCCAGGCCCTGCATGGCGGCCAGTGACTGGTCTACTTCCCGCTGAACTCGGCCCTGGGGGAAAGAATCAACTTCATTTACCACTGATGCCATCAGCAAAAATGATGATGATCTACCCCCAGCTCCTCCGGACAGACAAGGCCAGTGGCAGAGAGTGGGAAAGAGTCGGGCCAGTCAGGGTGAATTTCAAACAGGTGAGCCTCAGGTCAGGGAAACTTTCCTGAAAATTCTCTATTTATAAAAGGGGCAAATTAGAATGTGAGATCCAGAATTAAGTAGACATGATTATTTTCCCATTCATTCCATAAGCAAGCAACCGTGGCCCCCAACCTCCACCCATGGAGCTTCCCAGTAGAGTGAGAATGCCAGATACCAAACTAATAATGACACCAATGATCAATTTTAATGAGCTGCTTATAGTTGAAAAAGTAGAAATCAACGAAAGTCTCAGTCAAACCTGGAGGGAGTATAAGCACAGCCACTTTGGAAAATGGTTTGGCACTGCCCAGGGAAGTTGAACAAACAGCCCTCTGACTCTGCACTTTCACAACCCAGGAGTGCTGTCACACGTGCACCACGAGCCTGCACACGAGCGTTCACAGCAACATGCTTTGAAATAGCCTCAAACTGGAACCAAGCCCAAATGTCCATTAATGGTAGAATAGATAGACAAATTGGGTTGCACTTATATAATGGAATACTATGCAGCAATGAAAATTAGTGAACTGAAGCTACACTGAACAACATAAATGAATCTAAAAAATGATATCATTGAGGGAAAGGAGCCAGACAAAAAAATAATCCTTTATTATGTGATTCCACATACACGAGTTTCAAAAGCAGGCAAAACCCCTCTATGTTGTCTAAGAATGCAAACAGGTGATAAAACTGCAGAGAAAAGCAAGGCAGTAATTACCACAAAAGTCAGGAGAGTGGATATTCCTAGGGTAAAAGAGGGGGGACGACTGGAGAGTGGCAAACCGAGGGGTTCCTGGGGTGCTGTCTGTGTTCCATTGTATGATTCCATGGTGTCCACTAAGATATGTGTGTCTTGGGGCAGGGATAAATTAGGAATTGGGGATTAACAGACATACACTACTATATATAACATAGGTCAACAGCAAGGACCTACTGTATAGCATAGGGAGCTATATTCAATATATTGTAATAACCTGTAATGGGGACTCCCCTGGTGGTCCAGTGGTTAAGACTCTGCACTTCCACTGCAGGGGTCATGGGTTCGATCCCTGGTTGGGGAATCCCTCATGTGGATCCCGCATTGTTCTGCATGCCTCACAGCGTAGCCCCAAAAAAGAAAAACCTGTAATGGAAAAGAATCTGAAAAAGAATACATATACATCTATATGTGCATACACATATAGATATATATATATCACTGAATCACTTTGCTGTACACCTGAAACATTGCAAATCAGCTATACTTCAATAAAAAAGGTTTTAATTGGGGGCTTCCCTGGTGGCGCAGTGGTTGAGAGTCCGCCTGCCGATGCAGGGGACACGGGTTCGTGCCCTGGTCCGGGAAGATCCCACATGCCGCGGAGCGGCTGGGCCCGTGAGCCGTGGCCGCTGAGCCTGCACATCCGGAGCCTGTGCTTCACAACGGGAGAGGCCACAACAGTGAGAGGCCCGCGTACTGCAAAAAAAAAAAAAAAAGTTTTAATTAAAAAATAAATTCAAATTTTCAAAAAGAATATACCTCCACAAGAGAAATAAAAGATACGTGTGTCTTGCGTATGTACACGTATATACATACATATATACTTTTTATGTATTTGTTATATTTCACAATCAAAATGTTTAAAAAGTAAAGATTATCTGCTCACGGTAGATTTTTAAATTCAAGCGGTTCAAAACTAGTTCAAAAACTAAGTCTCCCAGTTCTCTTCTTGGAGGCAAACTTCCCAGTGTCTCAAACACTTTCTCAGAGATGTTCTGTGCAAAGGGCTTTGTATGAAACAACAAGCTTTCGTGTATAAATGCTCAATCCACAAAGGTTTTCCTGGGAGCATCCTGCCAGATGGTGGAGGAAGCAGAGGCTCAGTGGGCTCCTTGAGGGCAGTGCCACTTGCTCCCTCTCTGGGGCCCCAGAGCCTTGCCGGGCCTGAGTCCAGGGGTGCTCGTCAGTCCAATACATTACAGGGGTGCACAGCTCATTCTGCTCAGGCTGGGAGAATCATCACTAGGGAGGCTGCAGATAAACAGGACCTGGAAGGTGAAGGGAGGTCTGATGGGGGAAGCAGCGGGATAGGTGGCCTGTGCTCTGGTCCAGGGCACAGACTGAGAGGAGAAGCAGAGGGGTGTGAGTGTCCATGGTGTTTGGGAGAGAGCAGGGCCACCTCTGTGCCTGGGGAACAGAGAATGGAGGACTCCTGGCTGCAAAACCTGACTGGTTCCGAATGCCTGCATGATGACTCCTCCAGGCTGTGCTGAAGTGAAGCTCTCTGAAGGGCAGCTGTGAGGAACCCAGGCAGCCAAAGGAGCCTCAAGCCAGGCTGCTGTGTGGAGACCCACGCACCCAGCTCACCCTTGGGAAGGGAAGAGGCGTGCCACCCTAGCTATGCACAGGATGAAGAGTGGCATGGGAGACTCAGAGAGGAAGACATTTCCCTGTGAACTGCAAATACATCAGGGATGCTTGCCTAGGGGACCCTCTTTCCGCCCAACCCCAAATTTCCCAGCTCCAGGTCAGTGTGAGCCCAGAGGCTCCTGCCTCCCCTGTGGTGAGATTCCCGTTCGCCTGCTGGAGAGCCCTGCCCCTTCTTGAATCTAGCAATCTGATTAGCTTCCTGCCAAGGGAGGTGGGGAAGGCATGGTTGGAGCAAAGCACTGTTGAGGATACTCAAGGACTTGGGGTGTACTTTTTGGGCAAGGCAGTGTCAGGGAGCTGAAGAGAGGCAGGCTCTGGCCGCTCTGGGCCCAGGGGCCAACGGACATGCCCTTTCAGGAGGCTCTGGTGTGAGCTGACTCTGTCCACAGATCTTCATCAGTTCCACACCTGCTCTGGCCACTCCATCACAAAGGGACTCTGGTTACTAAGCAACCCCTGCCGTACCTACTGCATCTCCCCTCGTTCCTTAGCAACCTTTGCATAACTCAGTTCCCTGGAGTTAGGTGTTGGTATCTATACATGATAAGAGAATGGGTGCTGCTCAGGAATTGTGGAGAAATTTCAGATGAAATATCAGTCTGTATCAGTGTCATAGTGCCAAAATGAAGGTGACCAACTGCTCTGCTTTGGGAGGGACAGCCTTTGTTTTCAGTTTATGTCTCTTCTGGTACCCTATTTCCAAAACCACCCTTTGCAGGTCCTACGTCTCCTTGCTTTTTTATCCCAGCTGCTTTCACTCTGTTTGCTCTCTCTCTCTCATGCTCTCTCTCTTCTCTGCAAGGTCATATTTACAGGCTTTTATTCAGAGGGATGAGGGATTTCAACTCCTGATGGTTTTACCTTTCTTAAACAGGACACCAGATTCTAAACACTATTCTGACCCCCAGGGGACTCCTCTCCCCCTAGCTGTGAGCACAGATTAACCCCATCAAGTGTCGGGGGAATCAGTCTCTTTGGCTGGGAGGGCAGCAGGAAAAAGAAGACTTGCATTTTGTCGGGACAGGACATCCCCTGCTGGAAGGCTGGAGTTACAGCACCTCTGAGAAGCTGTTCCCATCTCTCAGCAAGCCGGCGTCCTACAACACTTGCTGTAAGGTGGTTTGCCGGAAAGCTGCCCTACTTGTAAGGAAAAGCAGATCCAGGTTATTGCAGGTGAAGTGCGGAGAGACTGGTCAGGCCTCATCTATCTCTTTTTTTTTTTTTTTTTTTTTTTTTTTGCGGTACGCGGGCCTCTCACTGTTGTGGCCTCTCCCGTTGGGAAGCACAGGCTCCAGACGCGCAGGCTCAGCGGCCATGGTTCACGGGCCCAGCCGCTCCGCGGCATGTGGGATCTTCCCGGACCGGGCACGAACCCGTGTCCCCTGCATCGTCAGGCAGACTCTCAACCACTGCGCCACCAGGGAAGCCCTCATCTAGCTCTTTTGGTTCCCCTTCCTGTTCAAGTCCCCCTAGACCAGGGCCTGAGATTGAGTGGCTTCCAAAGGCCCAGGCTCTGGCACCCTCTCCCCTCATTCATCTTTACTTTGAAGCAGTCAACTGGGCCAGAGTTGAATGCAGGTCCTGGGAGCTTGGAGTGGCCTCTGAACCTGGCACTGCCCACTCTGATTCCCCTTTCCATGCTGGTCAATTCAGATGCCCAAATGTGGAAGACGGGAAGTCAAATGGACACACCTCAACCTAGTCCCAATGTTGAGGTAGGTGGCCTTCTCTTATCTCTTGGGTCCAAAGAGATAAGAGAATGGTAAAGGAAAGAAAACAAAGACTAGGGAGAGACGTACAGTCATTAGAAACATCGAAAATCAGGGAAGAGAGGGAATTCCCTGGCGGTCCAGTGGTTAGGACTCCGTGCTTTCACTGCTGAGGATCTGGATTCAATCCCTGGTCAAGGAACTAAGATCCTGCAAGCCACATGGGAGATGTCAACAGAAGCTGCGTGATCTTGGGTGTCTGTTCCCCTCTCTGGCTCCATTGGCACCTTGGTAAGAAAAGTTGAGCTAGGTGATCCTAAGGGCTCTGATAGTCCCACGAGCTTTTTTATGACAATCAGAGAAGAAATCAAGACTGAGCTGCAGGGACTTCCCTGGTGGTCCAGTGGTTAAGACTCCAAGCTCCCAATGCAGGGGGCCAGTTTCGATCCCTGGTTGGGGAACTAGATCCCGCATGCATGCCGCAACCAAGAGTCCATATGCTGCAACTAAGAAGCCCACATGTTGCAACTAAAGATCCTGCATGCTGCAACGAAGATCCCATGTGCCACAACTAAGACGCAGTGCAGCCTAAAAAAAAAAAAAAGACTGAGCTGCAGACAGAGCCCAGGAGAAAGCACCAGCACGAAAAGTAAACAGGAGTGAAGGTGGGCAGTTCCGGCATCACGAACACCAACCTGGGCACAGCATCCCTGCCTTTAGGCGGCGTCAGCTCAGCCTCACCTGGTTGTGCTCCTGGCTGTCCTGAGCACTGGTCAGGGGCCCCTCCGCCGTGGAGCCTGCAGCTGAGTGCGAGAATGTGAGTAGGCAGCAGGCTGGGTTTCAGGCACTGCTGTTTCTATCTGAAAAACTCAAGGATTCATGGACTTTACAGTCCTAGAATTAAGAAAGTTGGAGGTGAGAAAAGGCCTCCCCCACACAGCTGGTGAGGAAGCCTCAGGAGGGGGAAAGTGTAGGAAGTACTTGTCTGAGTGAAAGTCTGCAGAATACTGCACAGACCATTTACCAATGACCCAGTCCTGCCAGTCCAGCTGTCCCCAGACTCTCACACACAACAGAAGCAGACAGACCCGTGGGTCCAAGCAGGCTCCAGACCCCACACTGGGCAGGGGGTGGAGGCGAGTGAATGAAAGGACGGGCAGCCTATAGGCTCAGCTGGCTGGGGACGCAGAGCTGAGTACAAAGTCAGCACCAAAAAGAGACCATAGACCTCAGTCCTAAAGCCTTCGCTGTTATATCGGGCCCCTGGCACCATACAGGACTAATGGCTGCAGAGCTGCAGGTGCCCACTACCCAAGCTGTCACCTGGGTCCAAATATTTGATGAGCACCTGCTTCACGCTAAGCACTGTGTTAAGTACCAAGAATATCAAAACACTGAAGGCCTAATCCCTACCCTCAATAAACTTACAGTCTGTTAGAGGAATCAAATTCATGCAGTGCAGAGCACTACATGTCAAATGGAAGGAGGTTTGAGACTCAACCTCAAACCCAAGGAGAGCAGAGGATAAGCCACGTAGAGATGCCTGTGGGATTTTTCAGACGAGGTACCCAGGCAATTGGATAAATCGTTCTGGCACTCTGGAGAGCAAGTTAGTAATCAGAAGATCATAGGTAGAAGCAGCCTCATAAAACGGATGAGATATTCCAAGAAAGTGAATAATGTGGAAAGAGAGGACAGCCAAAACTGGAAATGTGGTTGCCAGCCTCTGAGATGGTCTCTGGGACCCCTGGGGGCTGGCGTTCACTACCTTGTATAGTTCCCTCCCACATCATGCCCGGCTTGGCAGAAGTCACGGTACGTCACTTCTGAGATTAGGATATATAAAACTGAACATTCCGTCTTGGGCCCTCGCTGTTTCTTTCTTTCCCTCTTGGATTAGTCCTGGCTGCCATGTCGTGAGCAGCCCTATATGGCAAGACCCACGTGGCAAGGAACTGAGGGCTGCCAAAAACCACATGGCTTGGAAGCAAACGTCTCAGCCCGAGTTTTGAGATGACCGCAGCCCCAGCTGGGAGCTTAACTACAGCCTCACCAGACACCTTGAGCCAGAACCCCCAGCTACACTTCTCTCATTCCTGAGTCTCAGAACTTGTGAGATAAATTTTCGAGCTGCTAAATGTTAGGGTAATTTGTTATGCAGTAACAGATAACCAGTACAGGAACCTTGGAAAAATTTACCTCATTGAAGCGATAGAGCAGAAAATCCTAAAATATAATATTTTTGCAAATAATATAGTCACAGTTAAAACAGTGTTGTATTGATACTTGAACAAACAAATCAAAGGAACAGAAGGGAAGGTTCAGAAAGAGATACAAACACACTTGAGAATTTAACATGTGATAAAGGTGGCATTTTGAATCAGTGAGAAAAAAGATACATGTAGCAATAAATGATGTTGAGACAACTGGGTAGCTCTCTGGGGAAAAAGAACTTAAATTAGACCTGTGCCTTTCACACCACACACCAAAATACATTTCAGATGTATCAAAGATTTAAATATAAAAAATGAGACCATAAATACAAAAAATTACAGGAACCTTTTTTGCTTCTGCATGGAAAAGAAAACTACCTAAGCCAAGCCAAAAGAAAAGTACAACTTAGGGCTTCCTTGGTGGCGCAGTGGTTAAGAATCCGCCTGCCAATGCAGGGACACGGGTTCAAGCCCTGGTCCGGAAGATTTCACGTGCCGCAGAGCAACTAAGCCCGTGCGCCACAACTACTGAGCCTGCTCTCTAGAGCCCCTGAGCCACAACTACTGAGCCCGCGTGCCTAGAGCCTGAGCTCTGCAACAAGAGTAGCGCCCGCTCACCGCAACTAGAGAAAGCCCGCACGCAGCAACGAAGACCCAACGCAGCCAAAGATTTTTTAAAAAATAAATAAATTAAAAAGAAAAGTACAATTGATATAAAGTTCTAGAATAGACAAAACTAATATATGGTGGTAGAAATCAGATCAATGGTTGTCTGAGTGTAGGGGCACAAGGGAACTTTCTAGGGTGATGGAAATGTTCTGTATCTCAATTGGGATGGTGGATACACAGATATAGACATTGGACAAAATCCTAGGGACTGTACATTTAAATTGTGTGCATTTTATTTTATCGACAGTATACTTCAATAGAGTTGATTTAAAAGAAAGAAAGAGGGAATTTCCTGGTGGCCCAGTGTCTAAGACTCCTTGTTACACTGCCAAAAGCATGGGTTCAATCCCTGGTCGGGGAAATAAGATCCCACAAGCCGTGCCGCATGGCAGAAAGAAACCGGGGTTGGGGGGGGTGCGGGGAGGGAAGAAAGAGAGAAAGAAAGAAGAAAAGAAAAGAAAGAAAGAACGAACTGAGGGCAAACACCAGTAGGTCTGAGTTTTTTAAAAAGCAAGATTTCTCCATGAGACTTGTTAGTCCTGGATCCTGACCTACACTCAATCCCTTTCCTCTCTAGTGGTGACCCTTCCCCAGCTTCTCCTGGGCATAGGTGATTCAAAGCTGATTTCCTACAGAATGGGAGACTCTCTTCATAGAGTTGAGGTCTATATGAAGCACAGCATCACTTTGCTTTGGTCTCTGTACCAGGTTGAAGCATCCTCCAACCTTTGTTTCTGGGATGGTGCTGTCGACTGAATGTCTGTGTGTCCCGCCCCCACAAAAAATTCATATGTTGAAACCTAATCCCCAATGTGATGGTATTTGGAGGTGGGACATTTGGGAGATGCTTAGGTCATGAGGGTGGAGACCTCATAAATGGGATTAGTACCCTTATAAGAGAGACTCTAGAGAGGTCCCTCACCCCTTCCTCCATGAGGACACAGTGAGAAGACAACAATCTATGGACAGGGAAGAAGGCCCTCACCAGACACTGTATCTGCCATCACTGTGATCTTGGACTTCCCAGCCTCCAGAACTATGAGAAATAAATGTTTGTTGTTTAAGTCATCTGGACTATGGTATTTTTGCTATAGCAGCCCAAGCAGACTAAGACAAGTTGGTCAGCTGGTTTAGTAGTTAGTTGATTTGTTGTTTGGAAGGTTGGTTGGTTCACAAATTGCAGAGATGATAAAAGCAAGAGAGATTTTTCTATGGGCAAAATCTGAAAGAGAAGGAAAAGAAGGGGGGAAAAAACCTTAAAAAGAAGAAAAGAGGGACTTCCCTGGTGGTGCAGTGGTTGAGAATCCACCTGCCAATGCAGGGGACACGGGTTCGAGCCCTGGGTCGGGAAGATCCCACATGCCTCGGAAAAACTAAACCCATGGGCCACGACTACTGAAGCTCACACACCCTAGAGCCCAAGCGCTGCAACTACTGAAGCGCGCGCGCTCTAAGGCCCGCATGTCGCAACTGCCGAGCCCGAGTACTGCAACTACTGAAGCCCGCGCACCTATAGCCCGTGCTCTGCAACAAGAGAAGCCACCTCAATGAGAAGTCTGCGCACCACAACAAAGAGTAGCCCCCACTCGCCACAACTAGAGAAAGCCCACGCACAGCAATGAAGATCCAACACAGCCCAAAATAATTTTTAAAAAAAGAAGAAGAAGAGAAAACCCAAAGAAAAGAAAGAAAAAACTTAAAGGTCTGTACATTTGAGGAGGATATTGACCACGGTGAAATTTCTTAAGACAAAAGTGAGAAAAAGAAGAATTGGGGAAAATGGCATATATACATTCCCCTGATGGGGAAGAAAAGAGATTATGGGGAAGAAAGTTCTGGAGTGACCTTTTACCACCTCAAGAAAACCCCCTCAGTAGCCAAGGCCTTTGGTAGCCATGGGGTAATGTAGACACAGGGACCTGCTGGAGCCCAGAAGCCCAGGACATAGTACCAGTCTCATGGTGACTACAGAAGAGTTATGCAACCTAATGCCAAAGGCTACATCTTGTGAAAGTTTATATGTATTTAAAAGCAAAAATTCCCATTGCAACATTTTATAACCTCCCTCCAATTCATTCCCTGCTCATCCCTTTCACCACAACATCTCACAACCTTGACAAGCTGCAAGGCATTTATCAGGAGAAGAGTGAGTTTGCCAACATTTCTTTGCCCCAATATCCTCCTCTCAGAGCTTCTTATCTTATCTTCCAGTGAGCTTTGGCTCACAAAGATGTCCAAAGAGCACCAGCAAGCTGCCAATGGATCTGGGTTCTACTCCACAACTTGGTACCTAAGGGTCATCCCCCATATCCCCTTTATGAGATTGACAAGCAGCAAATTTTTAAAAACAGATGCCCAGTTAAATTTGAATTTCAGGTAAACAACAAACAATTTTTTAGTATAAGTATGTCCCAAATATTGCATGGGACATAATTATACTAAAAACGTATTCCTGGTTTATTTGAAATTCAAACTTACCTGGGTGTCCTGTATTTTACCTAGCAACCATACCCTTTCACCCTAGCGATAGTGATTCTCCAGAGAACAATGACAGCTGTCAACTTATGAACTGATCTGAAAAAAATACCAAAATTGTGTAAATTTTACATATCACCCAGGAGAAAGATGAAGACAAATTATTATATAAAATTAACTATTACATAATATATATATATATAATGGGGTTTTTTTGGCTTGGCTGTGCTGCACAGCTTATGGGATCTTAGTTCCCTGACCAGGGATTGAACCCGGGCCCCGGCAGTGAAAGCGCCGAGTCCTAAACACTGGACGGCCAGGGAATTCCCTATGAAATATATTTAAAGGACACCAGCAATACATGGCTACAGTCTCCTTGTAACCATTTAAAAAAAGCCAAATAAAGCAAAAGTTGTCCATAAGTAAGCCACCAAATTTCTGTATGCTTCCCAAAAATAACCACAGTTAACAGCGTGTTCTTCTAGAACTTTTCTATGCATTTGCATACATATATGTAAGTACAGAATATGTAGAGTTGTTTTGTGTGTTGGTATGTATCATGTTGTAAATGCTATTCTGTTGTTCTTGTTACATGACAGTACATATAGATCTACCTCATAGCTTTTAAAAGCTGCATAATATTCCACAGAACAAACATTACCCTAGTTTAGCAGATCTCAGAGTGTGGTCTGGGAACCACTTGGGAGATCCTTTCAGGGGGCCTATAAGGTCAAAATTATTTTCATAATAGTAAGACATCATTTGTCTTTTGCACCCTCACTCTCTCACAAATGTACAGTGGAGTTTTCCAGAGGCTCGATGACATGTGATGATGTCATTGCTCTGACAGCTAGTGAAATATGTACGTGTACTTCTAATATTTTCCAAAATGTTCTAAAGAAGTAGAATTAGAGTATAAATGTGTACATTTTCAAGAGGTGAACTCAGTTTGTTCTTGAACTTTTACTGTGCTATTCCTCACTAACTTCAATTGTACCTGCTATAATTTCTGTACTATTATCCAATATTGTTATTTTGAAATTCTGAATTTTTCCTTGGACCCCTGGGGAAACACGAGAAATAAGTATGCTTCATCTTGTTTTGCAATAATATTTTTTAATGTTTCTCAAAAAAACTTCCTAAAATTTGTAATTTTATGGGACTTCCCTGGCAACCCAGTGGTTAAGACTCCGAGCTTCCACTGCAGGGAGCATGGGTTTAATCCCTGGTCGGGGAACAAAGATCCCACATGCTGTATGGTGCAGCCAAAGAACTTTTTTTTAATTTTTAAAAAAATAATAAAATACATGTAAAAGAATGAAATTAGAACACTCCGTAACACCATACACAAAAATAAACTCAAAATGGATTCAAGACCTAAATGTAAGACCAGACACTATAAAATTCTTAGGGGAAAACATAGGAAGAACACTCTTTGACATAAATCACAGCAAGATCTTTTTTGACCCACCTCCTAGAGTAATGGAAATAAAAACAAAATAAACAAATGGGACCTAATGAAACTTAAAAGCTTTTGCACAGCAAAGGAAACTATAAACAAAACGAAAAGACAACCCTCAGAATGGGAGAAAATATTTGCAAATGAATCAATGGACAAAGGATTAATCTCCAAAATATATAAACAGCTCATGTAGCTCAATATTAATAAAACAAACAACCCAATCCAAAAATGGGCAGAAGACCTGAATAAACATTTCTCCAAAGAAGACATACAGATGGCCAAGAGGCACATGAAAATCTGCTCAATATCACTAATTATTAGAGAAATACAAATCAAAACTACAATAAGGTATCACCTCACACCAGTTAGAATGGGCATCATCAGAAAATCTACAAACAAGAAATGCTGGAGAGGGTGTGGAGAAAAGGGAACCCTCTTGCACTGTTGGTAGGAATGAAAATTGATACAGCCACTATGGAGAAGAGTTTGGAGGTTCCTTAAAAGACTAAAAATAGAATTTACCATATGACCCAGCAATCCCACTACTGGGCATATACCCAGAGAAAACCATAATTCAAAAAGACACATGCACCCCAACATTCACTGCAGCACTATTTACAATAGCCAGGTCATAGAAGCAACCTAAATGCCCATCGACAGACGAATGAATAAAGAAGATGTGGTACATATATACAATGGAATAGTACTCAGCCATAAAAAGGGATGAAATTGAGTCATTTGTAGAGATGTGGTTGGACCTAGAGACTGTCATACAGAGTGAAGTAAGTCAGAAAGAGAAAAAAATATATCATATATTAACGCATATATGTGAAATCTAGAAAAATGGTACAGATGAACCGGTTTGCAAGGCAGAAGTAGAGACACAGATGTAGAGAACAAACGTATGGACACAAAGGGAGGAAAGCGGGAGTGGAGTGGTGGTGGTGGGATGAATTGGGAGATTGGGATTGACACATATACAATAATATGTATAAAATAGATAACTAATAAAATCCTGCTATATAAAAAAATAAAAAGTTTTTTAAAACTTTATCTAAAATAATAATAAAATAAAAATTTTATCTAAAATTGCTACTTTGAAATGTAATAAATGTAATAATGTTTTATTCTAACACACATCATCATTTCTTTATTTTTTTAATATTTATTTATTTATTTATTTGGTTGCGCCAGGTCTTAGGTGCAGCAGGCAGGCTCCTTAGTTGTGACATGCAAAAACTTAGTTGCGGCCTGCATGCGGGATCTAGTTCACTGACCAAGGATCAAACCTGGGCCCCCTGCGTTGGGAGCGCAGAATCTTAACCACTGCGCCACTAGGGAAGTCCCCATCATTTCTTTACAATATATTTCTTCTTATGTTCAAGAATTTATCATTGGCTTAAGAAAGACAGATTAGAAGACTTGCTTCTTCAACCCACCTCTACACCATCTATGCCTAAAAATACTGAAAAAGATGAAATTGACATGTCAGAGTTCTCTGACTAGTGGAAAGGAGGGATAGACTCCAAAGCAACTGTGCAAAACTAAGTAAGAATCAAAAATATGATGAAATCTGTATTTCCCTCAACTATATAGATATTAGTTGTTTATCTTATCATGTCTTACGCAACAGAACATTTTGAATAGTATTATAGCACTAGGTAAGTTGCAGCATCATTGTGAGACCAATCATTCAGAGTTTAGAGAAAAAGGAATTGCTTAGTTTAAATGTAGATATGCTGAGCTCTTCAAAAGCTAAAAATTGTTTCTTTCAGCTTTTCAAAGTAGAAATGAAAAAGTTACTGAAGCGTCGTACGGGATAACTTATCACACTGCATTCGCTGAAGAAGTGAACTCAATAGCTGAGAGATAATAAAGCCTCATACCTCGACATAGCTGAACACCTGCTAGATGAAAAGTCGTGAAAGAAATCTGAGCTTCCACTTAACAACAATACAGTCACTCGTCATATTAAAGATTTAGCAGCAAATATGAAGACTGAGTTAATCTCTTGCCTGAAGAATTGTACTTGTGCCTCATAAATGAATGAATCAACATACACAGGAGAAACGTGCTGTTTTCTCGTATTCATCTCATGTCAGCACCACCTGATCGTTAAAGATCTTCTTCTTTGTGAATACTTGGCAATGAACTAATGTGGTGGTGAAATTCTCAGTGCTGACTAACTTTTTTGAATGTCATGGCTTCTCCTGAAACAACGGTTTTGATATTTCCACCAATGGCACAAAAGCAATGGTGGGTTATTTGGTGCCACAGATAAAGCAGTGACACCAAACTGTCCAAGGAGTCATTAGATTCTTCATAGCACACACTCGCAGTTTAGGAAAAAATGTCAGTTTCACTTAAGATCATTTTATTAAAACTTGATCCTTTAAAGAAGATATGGTATATATATATATATACACACACACACACACACACACAATGGAATGTTACTTGGCCATTAAAAAGAATGAAATAATGCCATTTGCAGCAACATGGATGGACATAAAGATTATCATGCTAAGTGAAGTAAGTCAGACAGAGAAAGGCAATATCATATGATATCACTTATACGTGCAATCTAAAATATGATACAGTGCTCGTTTCGGTAGCACATATACTAAAATTGGAACAATACAGAGAAGATTAGCATGGCCCCTGTTCAAGGATGACATGCAAATTTGTGAAGCGCTCCATATAAAAAAATAATAAAATAAAATATGACACAAATGAACTTATTTACAAAACAGAAATAGACTCTCAAAGAAAACAAACTTATGGTTACCAAAGGGGAAGAGGAGTAAGGATAAATTTGGAATTTTGAATAAACAGATACACACTACTATCTATAAAATAGATAAACAACAAGGACCTACTGTAGAGCACAGGGAACTATATTCAGTATCTTGTAATAACCTATAATGGAAAAGAATCTGAAAAAGAATATATATCACTTTGCTGTACACCTGAACCATTGTAAATCAACTATACTTCAATTTTTTTAAAAAAGCTAGTTAGCACACCCAAAAAAATCTTGAATATAAAACACATTCACATTCTTTGTGAAGAAATGGGAAGTATACATAAAACACTGTATACTGTGAAGAAGTGGGAATTACACATAAAACATTGCTGCTGCATACTGAAGAACAATGTTTATCTCAATAAAAAGCACTTGTGCAATCATTTGAGATGTGAGCTGAACTACCTGCTTTCTTCATGTACCACTCTTTTTACTGTAGAGAATGACTGATAGGCAAACTATGATTCATATTTGGGTATTTGGCAGATATTTTCTCAAAAATGAACAAAGGAGGGCTTCCCTGGTGGCGCAGTGGTTGAGAGTCCGCCTGCCGATGCAGGGGACGCGGGTTCGTGCCCCGGTCCGGGAAGATCCCACATGCCGCGGAGCGGCTGGGCCCGTGAGCCATGGCCGCTGAGCCTGCGCGTCCGGAGCCTGTGCTCCGCAACGGGAGAGGCCACAACAGTGAGAGGCCCGCACACAGCAAAAAAAAAAAAAAAAAAGAACAAAGGAGACTGTCACTTCAAGGAAAATAACTGACAATATTTGCTGCCATTCATAAAATTTGAATTTTCCAGCAAAAATTAGAATTGTAGAAAATCTGCCTCTGCCATCCTGAGTTTGACAACTGCCTGACACTATAAGAGTTTTCCAATGAGATCAATATTGATATTAATAAATGTGATTTTTTTTAATATTGTGCAATAAAGTATATCAACATTTGGAGGGTATGCGAAGTTCAGTGACCCAAAATTTTCCAGGTGACCAATGCATGACGTTATAAAGTCACACATGGATGAACAATCCACTCAAAGTGCAAGACAGACCAGAGCAAGTTTAATAACAGCGTAGAAAAATTTGTTGATATGGTTTCAGATTCCACATCACAGCTAACCTTTAAGAAACTACCAGTTGTCAAGTGTTGGTGTAGCATCAAAGAAAAATATTCACAATTATCTGAGAAAGCTGATACACCTCTCTTTCCAACTGCATATCTGTGGGTCCAGATACCCTTCATCTACTTCCATCAAAACAGCATATTGTAACAGATTAAATGCAAAAGCAGGTATGAGACTCTAGCTGTCGTCTATTAAGCCAGATATTAAAGACATTTGTGAAAATGTACAACAATGCCACTCTTCTCACTAATTATTTATTTTAGAAAATATAACTATTTTTCATTTAACATGGTATTTTATGAAGAAATGTCTAGTGCAGCCACTATGGAAAACAGTGTAGAAGGTCCTCAAGAAATTTAAAATAGAACTACCATATCATCCAGTAATTCCACTTCGGGGTAAATGTCTAAGAAATAAAACCATTATCTTGAAGAGATATCTGTACTCTCATGTTCATTGCAGTATTAGTCACAATAGCCAAAGTATGGAAACAATCTAGGTATCCGTCAACAGATAGATGTATCAAGAAAATGTGATGTATATGTATTTATATATATACAGAATATTTCAGTCTTAAAAAGAAGAAAGAAAATCAACTATACTTCAATAAAAAGTTGTTTGTTTGAAAAAAAAAAAGAGAGAGAGAGAAAGAAATACTGTCATTTGTGACAGCATGGATGAAACTGGAAGGCATTATGCTTAGTGAAATAGCCAGACATGGAAAGACAAGTACTCCATGGTATCACTTACATGTGGAATCTAAAAGGAGAAGTCAAACTCATAGAACCAGAGAGTTAGAAAAGTATTTTCCAGAGGCTGGGGGATGGGGAATTAGGGAAAGTTTGGTGAAAGGGCACATTTTCAATTATAAGATGAAAAGTTCTGAGGCTCTAATATATGTATAACATGGTAACTATAGTTGATAACACTGTATTGTATAACTGAAATTTGCTAAGAGAGTAGAACTTAAATATTCTCACCAAAAAAAAGGTAATTATGTGAGATGATGGATGTGGTAATTAACTCAATGGGGGGAATCGTTTTACAATGTATACATATATCAAATCATCACACTGTACACTTTAAATATCTTACAATTCTTTTTGTCAATTATAACTCAATAAAGCTGAAAATGTTATTTATGTGAACATTTATTGTTTTTAATGAATAAGTTAAATTTTTAATTTCTCAGTTTTAATTTCTATTTTAGTAAATATTGACAGTTATAACTCACAATTACTGAGGACTCTTTGGAGTCCTCGGTAATTTTTAAGAACCTACAGGGCCCCTGAGACAGAAAAGTTTGAGAACCCTGCCTTCCCTGGTTTATCTAACTATTTGCCTATTGATGGGCACTTTCTGAATGTTCCCTTTTGTCCTGTAAGCAATGCTGTACTAAGCATCTTTGTACATATCTCTTTGTGCACAGTATAAGAAAATCTTTTTACTCAAGGGAAACATTCTAATACGGGGTAATTAGTGGTTATCACAGGTGGCTTAGATTCATGTATCAGGGGAAAGGGCAGGGTGACAGTGCCTGACATTGGATGCAGATAAATCAGGAAGCTTTGGGGGAAATACCCTGGCTGTCCAGTGGTTAGGACTCCGTGCTCTCAGTGCCGAGGGCCCAGGTTCAGGTTCAATCCCTGGTCAGGGAACTAAAATCCCATAAGCCACACGGTGCGGTGGCCAAAGAAAAAAAGGAAGTCCTGGGTTTGTCATCGTCAATAGAAAGCACAGTCAGAACGGCTGTGCCAGACCCACTGTGACAAGGTCTGCAGAATCAGACACGGTGACATTGGCACAGGTAAACAGAACACACTGTTGACAGGATGAGAACATTAAGAGTCTCAGCACATAGGTTTCCTCATCTGTCAAATGTAGGGGAGGTGATGATATGGCCAGCATTATTGCAGGGCTGAGTCAGGTAATGTCTGAAGCACCAGGCAGCGTGCTTGGAGCGTACCCAGAATTGATCAGACGGTAACTTCTTCTCCACCTCTTTTCCCTACATTACATGGCCAACCCCAATACTTCTGGCCACGCCATGCTGGAGCCTGGAGAAGGTTCCTTTCCAGACTCGCCCTGTGGTTTGCAGTGAATCGGGAAGATGCAGTCTCCTGCCTTACAAAAGATCAGAGAAGGGAACATGGTGCCATTGTCCCCAGACTCCGTGAGGCCCATGGGGTGGAGGCTTCCATTTTCTCTAAGATGTTAACCTCCCAGCCTGTACCTGCCTGAGACTTCCTGAAGCCACTCCCCATCAGCCTTCCTGCCCCCAGCCTCTCAGATCTAAGAAGTCCACCGGGCAACCTGCCGGACAGAGCAATACAATAGCCTTGCGACAGTCCGGAGCGGGTAGCCCGGGCAGAGAGCCAGGCCCTTGACAGGGCTCCCCTCAGATTCCCACCACCCTGTTCCTGCCCCAAGGAAAATTACTCGGAGGGCAGGCTCCCTACACGGCCACCACTTCCTGCCATCCCCCCACAGACAAAAAGCTCCATCCTCCTCCTCTCCGAGACTCTACCCTAACTATTATAGGGTAGATAATCCCTATCTACCCCAAGGCCTCCCCAGCTGAGTACAGGTCAGGTTCCTGGAAATTACAGGTCGTTAAGGAGAAGACTGTTAGCCTGTCCTCCAAGGCTGCATATCAAGGAGGTTCCAGAGCCTTTTTACCCCCATCCTCCTCTTTCCTGAGAATATATTCTCCCTGTCAATCCTAAATATTGACTCAACAAACTGTCACCGAGTCATATATTATTTTTCTAAGAATCAGTAAGGTGTTCATTTCACAAGGTAATATAAAGAATGTCCCCAGGACTCTACTCACCCCCTGTGCTCCCTCCTGCCCTCCCACTCTCAGCTGCTCCCTCCCAGGTTCCCAGCTCCGGGTGTGTCCATTAAGTCAGCCTGCCCCTAAACCTCACACGGTACACAAAAATTAATTCAAAATGGCACACAGATTTAAAGGTAAAACATGGGGACTTCCCTGGTTGTCCAGTGGTTAAGACTTTGCCTTCCAGTGCAGGGGGTGAGGGTTCGATCCCTGGTGGGAGAGCTAGGATCCCACACGTCTCTCGGCCAGAAAACCAAAACATAAAACAGAAACAATATTGTAAAAAATTCAATAAAGACCTTTTAAAAAGTGGTCCACGTCAAAAAAGAAAATCTTTAAAAAAATAAATAAAGGTAAAACATAAAACTATAACACTTTTAAAACATAGAACAATCTTCCTTAGTCTGTTAATATGGTAAATTACATGGATTGATATCTGAATATTGAATGAGCCTTGTATCCTTGGTTGACTATGATGTATAATGGTTTTTATGCATTGCTAAATTCTATTTGCTAATTTTTCATTAAGGCTTTTTGTACTTATTTTTTTATCTATATTCATGAGGGTTATTGAGCTATAGTTTTCTTTTTCTTTTCTTTTTTCTTCCTACGGTCTTTGTCTGATTTTAGTATCAAGGTAATAGTATCTTTATAAAATGAATTGGGAAGTTTTCCTTCCTCTTTCATATTCTGGGAGAGATTATGTAGAATTGGTCAAATCTATCTAGTATACTCCAAAAGGAACAGGGTTCTCTTTCTTTCTTTCTTTCTTTTTCTGTCACAATGGTTAATGATTATCTGGGGGAGGTGAACCACTCACCTAATATGAGGTTCAACTATGTCCTACTTGTTTTTATATTTCTGTAATGCTAGTATAGCTAGTATAGCTTTTACTATGTGCCAGAAACTATTCCAAGCATTTTGTAAATATTAATTCTTTTACTCCTCATACAACCATTTAAGGTAGGTATTATAATCATTCCTATTTCACAAATCAGAAAACTGAGACACAGATAAATACTTGCACAAGGTCACACAGCCAATAGAGGCATACCTCAGAGATACTGCAGGTTTGGTTCCAGACCACCACAATTAAGTGAATATCACAATAAAGTGAGTTACGTGAATTTTTTGGTGCATACAAAAGATACATTTACACTATACTGTTAAGTGTGCAATAGCGTTATGTCTTTAAAACAAGTACAGGGGGGCTTCCCTGGTGGCGCAGTGGTTGAGAGTCCGCCTGCCGATGCAGGGGACACGGGTTCGTGCCCCGGTCCGGGAGGATCCCGCATGGCACGGAGCGGCTGGGCCCGTGCGCCATGGCCACTGAGCCTGGTCGTCTGGAGCCTGTGTTCCGCAACGGGAGAGACCACAGCAGTGAGAGGCCCGCGTACCGCAAAAAAAAAATTAAAAATAAATAAATAAATAAAACAAGTACAGGGGTGGAGGAAAAAGGAACTGGATGAAGGCAGTCAAAATGCACAAACTTCCAGATATAAGATAAATAAGTACTAGGGATGTAATGTAGAACATGATAAATATAATTAACACTGCTGTATGTTATATTTGAAAGTTGTTAGAGAGTAACTCCTAAGAGTTCTCATCACAAGGAAATTTATTTTCTCTTTCTTTAATTTTGTAACTATATGAGATGATGGATGTTCACTAAACTTCCTGTGATCATTATTTCATGATATATGAAGTCAAATCATTATGCTGTACCCCTTAAACTTATACAGTGCTGTATGTCAAGTACATCTCAATAACACTGGAAGAAAAAAAAACTTTTTAAAAAGTATATACCTTAAAAAAAAAAAGTATATACCTTAATTTAAAAATACTTTATTGCTGGAACTTCCCTGGCGGTCCAATGGTTAAGAATCCACGCTTCCAATGCAGGGGGCATGGGTTCAATCCCCGGTCAGGGAACTAAGATCCCACATGCCCTGCAGCAGCACAACCTATATATATATATATATATATATATATATATATATATAGTTGCTAAAAATTGCTAACCATCATCTGAGCCTTCAACGAGTCATAACTTTTTGCTGGCGGAGGGTCTTGCCTCAGTGTTGATGGCTGCTGTCTGATCAGGGTGGTGGTGGCCGCTGAAGGCTGGGGTGACTGTGACAATTTCTTAAAATAAGATAACAATGAAGTTTGCCGCATCCATTGACTCTTTTACAGACCATTTCTCTGTAGCGTGCAATGCTGTTTGATACCCACAGCAGAACTGCTCTCAGAATTGGAGTCAATCCTCTCAGACCCTGCCGCTGCTTTGTCAACTAACTTTGTGTCGTATTCTAAGTCTTTTGTTGTCATTTCAACAATCGATTAAGTTCACTGTCTTAACTGGGCCCAGTTCATGTTGCCCCAGAACAATTACAATAGTAGCATCGAAGATCGCTGATCAGAGATCACTACAACAAAATAATGATTAAAAAGTTCAAAATATTGCAAGAATTACCAAAATGTGACACAGAGACACAAAGTGAGCCAATGTTGTTGGAAACGTGGTACCGATAGAACTGCTCAATGCCGGGTTGCCACAAATCCTCAGTTTGTAAAAAATGCAATACCTGTGAAGCACGATAAACGCGAAGTGCACTAAAACGAGGTAGGCCTGTAAACGGAAGAGTTGGGATTTAAACCCATTCTCTCCATCACAGGAATCTTCTGCCCCTGGAGACATTAGTATTATTTTCACACTCTAGATAACGAAACTGAAGATCACAGAGCTTAAGTGATTGGACATGACAAAAGTAGAATTCTTGATTCCCACCCACACCAAAACCTGGCTTTCCATATCTCCCCATCTCAGAAAGGAGTTCCAGCCAAATGCATGAGAGCTGCCTTTGAGTTTTCTCTGCACCTGAACTCCCACAGCCAATCCATCAGCCATGGGCTTCCCTGCTGGCGCAGTGGTTGAGAGTCTGCCTGCCGATGCAGGGGATGCGGGTTCGTGCCCCGGTCCGGGAAGATCCCACATGCCGCGGAGCGGCTGGGCCCGTGAGCCATGGCCGCTGAGCCTGCGCGTCCGGAGCACAGGCTCCGCAACGGGAGAGGCCACAAAAAAAAAAACCAAAAATAAACAATCCATCAGCCAGTCCTGTTGATTTCACGTCCAAAACAGTTCAAATCCTCTCTTCCTCTCCACCTCTACTGTCATCTCTGGTCTATACTATGAATGCAGTGCCCCTAACTGACCTCCTTCATTCTCTCCTAAACCCTCATAAGCCATTCTCCCTCCACCCTGCAACTAGAGTTTTTTAGTTTTTAATTTAAAAATTTTTTTATTTACTTACTTATTTATCTATTTGTTTATTTATGACCACACATGGCGTGGCTTGTGGGATCTTAGTTCCCCAACCAGGGATTGAAACTGGGCCCTCGGCAGTGAAAGCACAGAGTCCTAACCACTGGACCACCAGGGAATTCCCTAGAGTTATCTTCTCAAACATAAATCTCCACTGTTTAAAACTCTTCAGTGGCTTCCCATTGCACCTAGAATCCACTTAGAATCAAAACTTAAATCCTTTCCCTGACTCACAAAGCCGTGCAGCCCCCGGCTCCTGCGTATCTCTCAGAGCACCTCATCCGCATTGTCCCTCACCCCCGTGCTTCTTTCTGCCCCAAACCTGCCCTCACCGTCTTTGCATCTGCTATTCCTTGAAAGCTCTTCCCACAAACATTTTATGGTCGATAAACGTCACCTCCTCATAGAGACTTTCCCTAACCACCTGGTACAAGGGGACCCTCGGCAGCAGTCTCTCCCACCATTCTCTTTTATTTTCTTCATAGCACGTGTCACTGCCTCACATTTTTTTCTTGTTTATTAGTTTACTACCTCCGCTACTGGAGCGTAAGCTCCCTAAGCAAATAATAATAACACTTATGTAGCTCTTATTTTATACCAGGTACTGTTCAAAGCACTTTTACACAGGTAAATTCATTTAATCCTCACCACAATCCTAAAAAGTTGCACTATAAACATCTCCTTGTTTCAGAGTACTCAAGAACAGAGAGGCAGAGCAACTTGCCCACAGTCACACAGCTTGTAAAGGGTGAAGCTGGAAGGCAAGCCCAGGCAGTCTGGCTGTGGAATGTGTGCTCCTAACTCTCCTACTTTATGGCCCTCGTAAGAGTCCCATGTTCTGCTTGGAGAGCCGTCCAGAAACTTGTAAGAGTGTGACAGACAGGGCTGTTCAAGGGTAAAGCTCATAGAGACAAAGGCCCAGAAATCAAATCTGAACCAAGGCAAAGACAGAGGGCCTGGTGTGTCATCAGCCAAAATGAAAACTGTCAGACTCTCCTGAGTTGTTCAGGGCTCTCCTGGGAAGGGTTTGGGGCCACAAATCCTTTAACCATCCTTCCCGTCCGCAGCCTGAGGTCACCACTGTCACTAGTGTCTGAAGGCCAGAAATAGAAAAGAGACACTTGGCCTTCTAATGTGCTTAATCTAATGCCTGATTTATTAAAGATGAGACAGTGGCCTTTTGCAGTGGGAGCCTTACTAGGCACTGGAGCTGCCGGATGTGGCATCTGGGTCCCAATATTCACGTTGTCCCTGCGTGATGCTTTCTGCTATACTACAAGGTCACGCTACTCCCTCACTCCCACCCCAGGACTTTGCTCTGATCGGGGAGAGGTACCAGGATCACCACTAAATACTAGCAATAAAAGCCAACTTAGTCTGCTTTTCCTGTAGCTTATCAGCACAGGGACACAGTGGCGGGTAAGGTGAAGGGTAGCCCAGCTCCAAGGATGGGATTATGACCTTAGACATTTTCCCAGTGATGAATGTCCAGTCACTCTGAACATATTCAGGTCAGCCCCGGCCCTACCTTACACACAGCGCTCACTCAAGCAGGAGGGGACCTGCCAAGAGTCCAGTGAGCAGGAGGTCAGCACAAGAGAGGTCTGGCCACCAGGGACGCCGGGGAAGGGTCCTCGGTCCCTAGGTGGTCTGGAGCATGAAGTCACAAGGACAGACCTGGAAGCACAAAGGAACAACAGGATCACGGCAACACCAGCCACCGCGTGGCCTTGAAGCCAAGTTAGCCAATGAGCACCATCGCTCCTCCCATCTGCAGCGTAGGACCAGGATGGTTCCCAGAACTGAGAGCAGAGGAGAGGGTGGAGTCGTGCTGTTAGGCAGATATTCCCAACAGGGTGACGGAGCCACAAGGAAAAAGAGCTGGGAGGCTGGGACAGGTCTTTCCAGATGGGGAGAAAGCTATGGGTGTGATGAGGGAGATTAGAGAGAGGCTGACTGCCCTCCTCACCCAGTGCGTGCCCCCCCAAGGGCAGGGTTTCGGGGGAATCTTCATGGAAAAGTCTGCTATGAGGCAGTGTGTGCAGTGGCTAAAAAACTCAGGCTTTAGGGAATTCCCTGGCGGTCCAGTGGTTAGGACTTCGTGCTTTCACTGCCGGGGTCCAGATTCGATCCCTGGTCAGGGAACTAGGATCCCGCAAGCTGTGCGGTGCGACCTAAACAAAAAACAAACAAAAAAACCCCACAGTCTTTAGAAACCAAAGAAACTGCTCTAAAGCCATGACTCTACACTCAGGAGCTGTAAGGCCTAGGGCAGTGGTTCTCAAAGTGTGCTCCTTGGTCCAGTAGCATTAGCCTTACCGGGGAACTCAGGAGAAATGCAAATTCTTGGGTCCCACCGCAGCCTTCTGGATCACACTCCGGGGGTGAGGTCCCACACGCTATGTTTGATCAAGCACTCTGGCTGATTCTGCTGCGTACCAGAGTTTGAGAACCGCTAACCTAGGACAGAACTATCTGTTAGTTAGTACTGGTTAGTACTAACTGGTTAGTACCAACCGGTTAGTACTAACCGGTTAGTACTGGTTACTACTAACCGGTTAGTACTATCATCTCCCACCTGGTCTGAGAAACAAAAAGAATCCGGATCCTAATGTTGCCCTCTTCCTGGGTCACCTAGTCAGTGTCACTTTCAAGCAGCCAGTGCTAACAGGAAGATACCTAATGCACCTCTCTCTCAGGGGGGTGCTCACCGCGTATCGAGGGAGGGGAAGGGGCTGGGAGGTGCCCTGGTTCAGGCCCCAGCTCGAGAGCTACCAGCTGTGTGAAGCTGTCAGGTGTGAAGCTTCCCTTTGTACCTCCCACACCACGGAACCAGGGACACACTGGCTGCTCAGTCCTCACTGAAGGGTGAAATCGACCTCAACTTCTCCATGTCTCACATCATGATCAGCCTGCACCACCACCTCTTCCGGAGTTGCTGGAAAGCCATGACTCAAATTACAGATTGAATAGGTAAAGGTGCCTGTGCAGAGACACTGTTAGGCAAAGCGGAGGGGGGGAGGCTAAACTAATGGTGTGAATGCCCTTGCTCTCCCACCTAAGGCTACTACAAGGGCACATTCTACTCTCTATGGTTCCCAAGAACAGCCTGGTCCAGGAGGACCAGAGCGTAAACAGCAGGGACTGAGCCTGTGGTTGTCACGTCTGGAAGGAGGCATCGCACAAGGGCAAAGGGAGGAAAGGGTGGCGTACCTTTCTGCCAGCTCCAAGGGGCAGAAGGAGAAACCTCTTTACCTGAAAATGAATTTCACGGAGAGGCATATCTCCCTGCATTTATGCCTGCCACACGGTGTTTTGAATCGTCGTTCCCGTTTTATTTCGAAGATGTCACTTTTAAAATATATTTTCCATTTTTCTATTTTCATCAGAGAGAAAGAGTCAACTAGATGTTAATCTGTCTTTCACACATGCTAATTTCCCATTTAATGAGGAAATTCTGTGGGAAATAGCAGTTGCAGCTGCAAGAGGTGAAATTCCACCCTGGAGGATAAGATGAGGGGGCAACTGAGTGCGGAGTGAACATCAGATACTGAGGCGCCCGAAGCAGAAGGCCGTGTATTCACACCCGTGTGATAATTGTGGTTTAGCCACGAGGTCTCTACTGGCTGCCTCCTCCTCTGCTGCCAGAAAGGGATGTGGGTAATGATCATGATTTGCTGTATCCTCAGGTTACCTTTATGTACAAATATAAACCATTATTATGAGATAAACCAGGGTATTCGTGTGGGATTTAGGAATGCTCAGGGTTTTCTTCATATCTGATGTGCTGGATGACTCTAGCCTTGACTCTCAGCCTCTCCAAGCCCCCAGCTCCTCCCTCTGTGGTAGAGCCAGCCTGCACTGCTCTGGGGATCTTGGGGGTCCTAACCCCATCTCCCATCCACACATGTACAGGGGCTAGGACTTCGAGCAAGTTGTGATGAAATAAGACACAGAGCAGTGCCCTGGTGGAATGTCACCCGGCTGGTTTCTCTACCTCTTGGGCATCTTACCCTTGCCGCCACCCATGGCTCAGAGGTACAGGCTCCAAGACCAATGGCCTGGGTGATCCCAGGCCTTGCTTCCCCTGATCCTTTGCTCCCCGCACAGATCACTTAAAGCATACAATCATATGCCCCTCAGTGTGAGGCATGGTACCTAATGTGCACCCAAATCCAATTCAGTCCCAGTGACTGCCCGTCTCCCTTTGTCCTCCCCATCCCACCCCAGGGAAAATTCAGACTCTTTCTCTCAGCTCCATTGGATGATGTAGAAGGCTCAACCCCGTAGCATAACCCCCAGGACTACGTCTCTTTCCAATACCAGGCTGCTCCCTTCACAGCCACCATAGGAAACAAATGGGCTTAGGACGGATGAGGGGGGTACCAGAAGATGCTGGACTTTGCTGGGCATGGATGCCCCTTTCAGAATCTCATGAAAGCTATTATCCTCTCCCCAGAGGGGAAAAAATGGATATCCATGCTCCATTTGCTCATTTTCAGAGGGTTCACAGTCCCCAAGGCCCATCCTTGGGTCCCTCAGTTCATAGACCTTGGGTTAAAAATCCCTGCTCCGTAGAGAACCCAGTCCCACAGAGAGTGTGGAGAAAGAAGCAGAAACGAGTTCTCAAACACCCTTTCCCTTCTCAGCAAGCCAAAACCGGGAGCGATGAGAGGCAGGGGTGGTCACGCAGGGAAGAACATTCTGGAACCATGATCTGATAGGCAGAGGGGAGCTGTGTGTCCTGCCAGCAGTGGCCAAATAGAGGAAATGCAGTGTCTGGCCACGCAGGCCACTCTTACCCTCTCTCCCACCATGGGGATCTCTGGCCCCACCCTGACCCCTGGTGGCTGCCGGTGGGATGAGGTGGGAGAGCTTCCCAAGTTCCTCCCTGCCCTGCGGGGGAGAGGGGGCAGCTCAATTGGAAGATGAACCCTCAAGCCTACAGGCCCTGGCTGGGGTCCCCACGAGGTATCAGCATGTTTCTAAGGGTCCTTCAGGGAGTTCACTCCACTGCAGTGCCTTCTCAGTCTAAGCCTGGCAATCAAACAGATGTGCATGAAAAAAAGCACTTTTCACCTGTCAAGTTGGCAGAAGGGGTGTGTGTGTGTGTGTGTGTGTGAAATACAGGTCAGGGTGCAATATGCAATAATACCAGCACTCTCACTGGGGAGAGTACAAATTTGTACAACCTTTCTGGAAGCGATTCTAGCAAAATAAATCCAAAATCTTACAAAGTGTTTCTATCCTCTCACCCAGCAATTCTGGGTCTGTTAATACTGTTAGAATCCAACTTCAAGAAACCACAGACTGAAATAACATGATACCTAAGTTTTGAAATAAATGGCAGAAGAGAAAATAAGATTAGCCAAAAGTGATAACTGCTGAAGTTGAAGGATGGGCACATGGGAGTTTTTATTCTACTTTTGTCTATCTTGGTATATCTTTGAAATTTTCCATGATAAAGCATTTTTATTTTTATTTTTATTTTGGCTGGGCCGCACAGCTTATGGGATCTTAGTTCCCCCACCAGGGATTGAACTTGGGCCACCACAGTGAAAGTGCCAAGTCTTAACCACTGGACCCCCAGGGAACTGCCAGAAATTAACATCTTTTATACAAATCTTTGTATCTCTGATGCTTTCTTTTAAAAATGCTTTGGGAATCTCCTGGCAGTCCAGTGGCTGGGAACCTGCACTTCCACTGCCGAGGGCATGGGTTCAATCCCTGTTTAGGATCCCGCAAGCCCTGCTGCGCAGCCCAAAAACAAAGATGTTAATTTTTAATAGCAAAAACTGTGCAAATGGCATAAAAGTGCTATGCTAGAATGGTTAAACAAATTATGCTGCATCCAAACAGTGGAATATTATGCGGCCATTAAAAATTCAAGGGTGTTTTAATGACATGAAAAAATGCTTACAGTGTAATGCAAAGCAAATAAGTAGGATACAAAATTGTCTATGAATCATTTAGCTGATTATGTTAAATAAAAAATGCGTCAAAGAGAAGACGATATGAAAATACGCTCAAGTGTTTGTCAGGCGGTGAGACTATGCGTGATTTTTACCCTTGACATTGTGCTTTATTTTCCTATTTCTACAATCAGCATGTTTTACTTTTAGAAATAGGCCCCCAAATTGCATTTGTTAAAATAATACTGACTTGGGAGTCTGTTAGATGTTCAACTCCAAACACTGCCATATATTAGCTGTGCAACATTGAGCAAATTAACCTCTGGGTCCCAGATTCCTCACCTATAAGACTGGCATAATGCCACCTATTTTTCAAGCCCCATTTACTGGGCATTTACTATGTACAAGGCACTAGACCAGGTGCTTTTCCCTCTATATATAATCACACGTGCTATTCCTACATGATCATTTCAATCCTCACCATAAGCTGGGGGATAGGTTAGGGTGTTCCCATTTTAGAGATACACAAACTGCAGCTCAGAAAAGTTAGAGAATGTGCTCAGGTTTACCCAGCTAGCAGGCAGTAGAGTCAGGATTCAGACTGAGGTCTGTCCATCTTTGCAAGCCCAGCTCTTGGCCTCCAGCCTGGGCTGCTCACAGCTAGGTTTTGTTGTGAGGATTGAATGAAGGAATGCAGGTGGAGGACCACCCACAGTGCAGCTCCAAGACCAGAGCTGCTTCACTTCATGTTGCTTTCCTTTTCTATGACCCCCAGGCATTGGTAAATTGTGGCAGAACAAACCAGTGCATCCTCTGAAAGGAAAAAAAAAAAAAAAAAAAGCATCTTTACCCTAAAAGAAGGGATTATAGGACCTGTAGGGACAGACCAGAGAGTGGTTGGAAAACTGCCTCTCTCAGGGCAATATGGGGGGGCTAAGACTTGTGAGCCCCACAAGTGCCAGGGTAGTTTTGCCAGTGACTTCTTCAGGGTGTCATCAGACCTATACCTTGATTTGCAGCTTAGAATTCAGTACCGACTCACCCTACCAACAAGCATCGCTCCCCACCTTCCACTTACCCTGCCATCCTTCTTCCCTAAAGAACAGGGCACACATCTCCTCAGGTCCATAGCTTTGTTTTTCTTTTCTCGTTTCCTCACAGCCCCCCCTCCCCCCACCCCCACTCTGTCTTTTTGGAGAAAAGGGGAATCTTAGGGTCTGAATAGTACAAGGCACTGTGTGGAGAAGAAAGGCCTGAATATCTAGGGGTGAGTGATGCGATGCAGCTGGGCCTGCCCCAGTACTCCTTCTGGATTCCTCTTCAATGCTTCTTTCCCTAGGGAGCCAGCCGAAGTTAGGTTCCATCCCTATTCTCTATTTCTACCCCTGTCGTAACACAAACTACTCTAGAGTTGCTTGTTAGTTGTCTGTCTTCTCTACTAGACAGTGAGCTCCACGAGAGCAGGCACTGCAGTGTTCACCGCTAGATCTGTAGCCCAGGGCAATGTGCCTGGTACACAGTCAACTATATAAATGTTTGATGAATGGAGAAAGGAAGGAAGGAAGGGAAGGAGGAAGGAAGAACCTCTCCACCACCACCCTTGTCCCAAGTAGACCCACAGTTGCCCTGTTCCATGCTAGGACATGTTCCATGTGCTGGGACCACATCCTTAGAAGATGTGGTCCCAGCCCTAAAGGCTTAAAATTTACATGTTTCTCAAACCTCATATCCACCTTTAGAAAAACAAAGTGCAAGGGAAATTCCTGTTTATTCCAAACCTCATGCTCTTTATTTTACCACCATAATCAAAAATAGATCTCCTGAGTTTAAGAGAGGTTCCCAAGTACAAGGAATTCTGGGAAGAATTACAGGGTTCAAAAGGTCTGAAGTCTGTTCTAATCCTAGCTCTGCCACCTCTACTGTGTGACCTCGGGTGAGTGATCTCCCCTCCTGGGCCTCAGTTCTCTTCCAGTAAAATGATGGGGTGGACCAGACCTTGTATGAAAATAAACACACTTCAGAGAATTCCTTGGCAGTCCAGTGGTTAGGACTCGGCACTCTCACCGCTGGGGCCCTGGGTTCAATCCCTGGTCTGGGAACTGAGATCCTGCAAGCGGCCAAAAAAGAAAGAAATAAAGAGAGAGAGAAAAAGAAACAAAGAAATGAAGAGGGGGGGAGAGAGAGAGAGAGAGAGAGAGAGAGAGAGAGAGAGAGAGAGAGAAGAAGGAAAGGAAGGAAGAAAGAAAGAAAAGGACCTGAGTGCATTTGACTACCTACCCTGTTGTAATTGGATGGTGTCCTCCTTCCTAAATGCTTAGGGGCAGGGTAGATGCAGCATCTAAGTAAGCTGAGGGGAGGGAAGACAGTATGTGCCTACTTCTGTCTGTAAACGGGAAGGCCCAGGATGTGCTGCCCCTCGGGTGAATGGTCAGGCAGCGGTGGAAGGCTGAAGAGGGCCTTGCCACGATAAGGCCCTCCCCAGATGTGTCTTTGCCTCTAGGTTTGCAAAAGAGACGACTCCAAAGCCCCAGCATCTTGATGGCGCTGCCAAACATGACCCCCTGTTCCCCATTCAAACCCAATACACCCCCTCATGTCTGCCCACCTCCGTCAGAGGGAGAACCCAAGGAGAAAGAGCTGGTGGGGGGCAGAAGGTGGTGCAGCCTGGAAAAGCACTGTGGGTCCGGGCTTCCTGGAAGGGTCCCATTTCAAGCTTGCTCAGAAAGCACAAGTGGGGAGCCTCCTGGTCCCCTGCAGCAGTTTCTTAGGGAGGACAGTGGACTTGGTGGACACAGGCGTCCAGGCCCAAAGGCTTCCTGGCTTCAGTCCAAGCAGCTGGCAGGTTCATCCTTCTCCCCAGGGCCCCGGAAACACCACTTCCGGCCCTCCAGCCCCTGCTTGGGCTCTTCCTGGCTAGATGTCTCTGCCCAAGCCCGCCTTCCCTGTGCAGAGCTTTCTCCCTCCCTCACAACCCTTATTTTGCTCTCTCAGTCTCCATATCTATTTCTTCTCCCTCCTTCTCCTCCTCCCCTGCCTCTCTTCTCCTTGCCATCCCTCACCAGCCCCAGAATGGGTCTCCCTCCCTTTCTCCCTCTCCAACAGTATCTCCCCCTGCCTTAGCTCTCACCCCTGCACCTCTTTCTTTGTATTCCTCTCGCCCTCTCCCGGCCTCGCCAGCATCTCTCCTCCCCCCGCTGGCTTCGACCTCCCCCAGCCTCCCCATCTTCAGCTCAGTCTCCTCCCCCTGGCTCCTCTCCCCTCCCCTCAGCCTCACCCCACTCCCTGCCAGCATCCCAGGGTTTCTTTCCACCCTGGGGGTCTCTGTGCCTCTCATCCTCCTCTCTACTTGCCTCCTCCCTCATCGCAGGTTGAGCAGGCACCCATCCTTTTCTGCCCAGGCATCCCCGCCCCCCAACGCTATCACCGCCACTGTCTCTTCCTCCTCGTCTTCTCCTCTCCCCACCCTCTCCTTCTCCCTGCCCCTTTAAATCTGCCTGGCCCAGCCTCCCCCGTGATGCTGGGATGGAGCAAACATTGATTTGCGCTGGGATGGAATCAGAATTTTGATTTTTTTTTCCTCTCCCAACCATAAGAAGAAGAAAATAATAAAAACACCCCCTCTTGATAGCCCCCTCTCTCTTCCCATCCAGCTCCCAGCTCCTTTTCCTGACCTCCATCCAAGGCAGATTTTTTTTCCCTACACTATTCTCATCTCCCCCTACCCCTGCCACCACCTCGCGCGCCCCCCACTGCCTGCTCCTCCGGCTGGGGAGAGAGGGGACTCTCTCCTGCGGCTCCCCCACCTGGGCTCTCCGGGTTGGAGCAGTCTCTCCGGAAGGGGAGGGGGCTTGTCTTGCCTGGGCGAGGTGGGAGTGGAGGTGTCCTGCCATGGATGCTGTGCCTGGGAGGCAGCCTGAGCCCCAGTCCACATGGTGAGTAACCTGCCCCCTCCCTTCTGCCCGTCTGCCCATCCGCACCCTCGCCTTTCCCCTGCAGAGCCTCCCCCATTCTCTCCCCCACCAAATCCTCTGCCCACCTTGCTCCGATCTCCCCCCTATGTTTTCAACCCACCCACACCCCCGACCTTTGCCAGGGAAGCCAAAGAACCGGGGTAGAGGGGTCCTGACAGCAGCCAGGGAAGCGGGTGGCTTACGATTCTGCCCAGCCCCCTCCCAGGACCCCCCCCCCCGCAACTGTCATCCTCACTCGATGCTTTGGGGTTCCAGGTTGGAGAAGTGGCACTCCTGCTTGGGGTTAGGACCCCAAGCCCTGGGAGGGGCCCTCTACAAGAACGGAGGATGGGGGAGCCCCGTGCCTCCAAAGCTTAGGAGCTGCTGGAAGATGCTGCTGAAGGGTGGGGGGTTGGGGGGCGGTGCTGAGGCTCCGGAGCCACTGGGCCAGGGAGCGACGGGCAAAGAGGAGGGGCCTCGCTCGCCACTTCCCCCCTCTTTCTCCGCAGCCACTCAGGATGAGGGTCCGGCCCTGCCTGCCCGCGCTGGGCGCCCCCTGCCTGGCCCCGGTCTAACTGCCCCCGCCCCCAGGCCTCGCCCGGCTCCCAGGCCCCCAGCCGGCTTCTCCAGCCCCAGGATGCGCTGAGCCACCGGGGGGCTGAGGCCGCGCCAACTACATGCATGTCCCCCGGGGGCAAGTTCGACTTTGACGACGGGGGCTGCTACGTGGGGGGCTGGGAGGCGGGGCGGGCACATGGCTACGGCGTGTGCACGGGGCCCGGCGCCCAGGGCGAGTACAGCGGCTGCTGGGCGCAGGGCTTCGAGTCACTGGGCGTCTTCACGGGGCCCGGCGGACACAGCTACCAGGGCCACTGGCAGCAGGGCAAGCGCGAAGGGCTGGGCGTGGAGCGCAAGAGCCGCTGGACGTACCGCGGCGAGTGGCTGGGCGGGCTGAAGGGGCGCAGCGGTGTGTGGGAGAGCGTGTCCGGCCTGCGCTACGCCGGGCTCTGGAAGGACGGCTTCCAGGACGGCTACGGCACCGAGACCTACTCCGACGGAGGTGCGGGGCCCTGCCCACTACTGTCTGTCTGCTCGTCCGCGTGCGCCTCCCCGCTGGCCTGCCCCGCGTATGCCTTCCCCAGCCATACAACCCCCGGTGCCCCGCTGTTATCCTACACGCCTTCCCTATCAATATGCGCCCCTGCGCCCATCTTTCTGCCCTCTCCTCCCATCATCACACACGCCTTCCTTATTTGTCGGTCCCCTGCCTGATTTTCCCTCTCCCCAATCTGCCTGCCCTCACCCCTTCCCTGTCTGCCTGAGCCTCACACCCCGCATCTACCTAACCCTCACACACACCCTGTCTGCCTGTCCCACACACCTCCCCTCTCCACCTGCCTGTCCCTAACACCTCTGCTCTGCCTGTCCCCTCACATTTCCTCAGTCAGCCCCTGACAGTTCTCTTTGCTTGTCATATGCCATCGATACACCCCCGTCAACCTGTCCCTCACACCCTCTGGACTGTCTGTCCTTCACACACCCCAGCCTGTCTGTCCCTCCCCCTTTCCCCTGTCTACCTGCACGGCCCTAATCCACGGATCTCCCACTCCCTGCCTGTCTTCCCTCTGCTCTTCCACACCTTCCGACCCCACCTGGCCTGTCCCCGGCTCCTAGTGCCCTTCCCCGACCTCCACGCCAGTTGCTCCCACCCGACTCTTAGGCTTCCAGGGGCGCATGGGGCTGGGGGTGGCAAGGAGCGGCGGGTCCTGACTCTTTCTCTCCCTCCTACCCCGCCCCGCGCAGGCACCTACCAGGGCCAGTGGCAGGCTGGGAAGCGCCACGGCTACGGGGTGCGCCAGAGTGTGCCCTACCATCAGGCGGCGCTGCTGCGCTCGCCCCGCCGCACCTCCCTGGACTCGGGCCACAGCGATCCCCCGACGCCGCCCCCGCCCCTGCCCCTGACCGGCGACGAAGGAGGCAGCCCGGCCTCCGGCTCCCGGGGAGGCTTCGTGCTGGCCGGGCCTGGGGATGCTGACAGCGCGGCCTGCCGAAAGCGCACCCCCGCGGCCGGCGGGTTCTTCCGCCGCTCGCTGCTGCTCAGCGGGCTTCGGGCGGGCGGGCGCCGAAGCTCCTTGGGCAGCAAGAGGGGCTCCCTGCGCAGCGAGGTGAGCAGCGAGGTGGGCAGCACGGGACCCCCAGGCTCCGAGGCCAGCGGGCCCCCGGCCCCGGCGCCGCCCGCCCTCATCGAGGGCTCGGCCACTGAGGTGTATGCGGGCGAATGGCGCGCCGACCGGCGCAGCGGCTACGGCGTGAGCCAGCGCTCCAACGGGCTGCGCTACGAGGGCGAGTGGCTGGGCAACCGGCGGCACGGCTACGGGCGCACCACCCGCCCCGACGGCTCCCGCGAGGAGGGCAAGTACAAGCGCAACCGGCTGGTGCACGGGGGGCGCGTGCGCAGCCTTCTTCCTCTGGCCCTTCGGCGGGGCAAAGTCAAGGAGAAGGTGGACAGGGCCGTCGAGGGCGCCCGTCGAGCCGTGAGTGCTGCCCGCCAGCGCCAGGAGATCGCCGCTGCCAGGTGGGCACCCGGTGCAGAGGCCGTAGCGGGGTTAAGGGGAGAAGGTACCCTGGGGATAAGGAAGGGGGCGATGCCTAAAGGAGGACCAAGACACAAGGCCTAGGGCCCGGTGGGGAAGAGCAGGCCTAGGGCCAGGCATTTGTAGCCCTGGGTATTTGAGGTGTTTATATCTGAGGCTACAGGTGGACGTGGGTGTAACTGTGGGTGGCTGGGTATTTGAGGAAAGCCCTGTTAGACTGTAAGCGTGTCTCAGTGTCTTTTGTGGGGATGTGTGTCGTTGTGTGTGGGAGTAGCAATGAGCGCTGCCTTGTGCCGGCCCAGGAAACCTCTTGGAACTCAGACATGTCGCTAGTCTTCCTCTTCTTGTAGCTGATCCGGCCTCCAGGACTCTGCTGCTGGGAGCAGCAGCCCCCAGCAGAGAGACAGGGAGCGTACATTAGTAACCACATCCAAGCCAGCCCACAGTCTGCTATCATTTCAGCCTTAGGCCTTGGGAAGGTCTAGTTTGTACAGCTGATCTATCCACCTGAAAAGATAGTCCCTCTCAGCTTTGTCTCTTCTGCCTCCCTTAACCCAACGGATAAAGGTTGAAGGGGAGGAGACTTGCCTATAAATGAAATTTTCTTTCTGCAAATCAGATTACATTTCATGCATCAGGAACCTCATTATCTAAAGCAGTGCAGTCCAGTAGGAATATAATGTAAGCCTAGTACATAATTTTGAATCTTCTAGTAGCTGTATGAAAAAATTACAAAGAAACAAATGAAATTAATTTAAATAATATATTTTTATTTAACCCAATATATCCAAAATATTATCATTTCAACCTAAAATCAATATGAAATAATTAAGGAGAGATTTTACATCCCCCCCCCCCCATTTTTCTTAAGTCTTTGAAATCTAATATGTATTTTGCACTTAGAGTACATCATTCAATTTAGACTCGCCACATTTTAAGTGCTTAATAGCTGCATATGGCTTGTGACTAAAGAAAACCAAAAATCTATTTGTAAGGAGTTCATAAGCCCCTGATTTATACAATTTACACATAGGAATTTTTAGATATTGGTTTTTCTTTAAAAGGGAGGGCACAGTTGAAGGATCTTGTTTGAATTTGAGAGTGTTTCAGAGGATGAAAAGTCAAGATATGTCCAAATATGCTTCAGTGAGTTTGTAAAATGGGTGACAAGGGGTGTGTGTGTGTGTGTGTGTGTGTGTATGTGAGTGAGTAAACAGGTCATATCCAGAGTAGATGCCTGAACCAGAGAATGTCTATCTGTAGATATATCCGAGTGTCTGGATGGTTAGAGTCCAGGGCCTTAAGCCAGGCAAGGGGGAGGGCAGAGCACCAGGGAGCACTTCAGGCTAGATGGGGAGTGGGCATGTGCAGGAAAAACTGATCTCAGTAGCCAGAAAGATCAGGCAGTGGGAGGAGGCTGGTTGGTCTCCCCAGCAACAGGCCTGGCAAACCTGATTGGCTGCTGGTTGCCATGGAAACAGCAGGGCCCCAGCAGTAGGTGCCTCTGCCAGGTAGCCTGAGCCTGGCCTGATGCCTGAGCACTGACTGGGTCTACTGGCTAGGATTTGAGCAACCATACCCTCCAAAGTCAAAAATACAGGACCTTGTCAATGTTGCAGTTTCTTGGCTGCCAACAGAACTCAATGCAACCCAAAACTGTGATCCTCATCCCCTGCCTTAAGCTCTGAGACCAGCTCAGTTTCAGGACAGGGCTAGGCATATAGATCCTGAAAGCCCTAAGACAGAAGGGCAGGGTTATCTGAGATCCCTCCATGCAGGTTCTAAAGGTCTTGACCCACCAGGTTTGAGGGGAGGAGGCTGACCATATCTCCCAAGGTATATAGAGAGGAAGTAGACCTAAGATGACAGGGGACACCATGACCCTTCTCCCTACCCCCATACCCAGATTGGTTTCTTAGACCAGATACAACAGGCCCAGGGCCAGAGGGAGTCATGGGTCTTGATGCATTCAAGCCCCTGGCAAGTATAGCTGACTACCTCTACCTCTGATCCTTTACGCCCCACCTTCAGTCAAGATTACAGAACTAATTTAGTAATTACAAGGCATCGGGGTGGGATAGGGAGGGTTGGAGGGAGACGCAAGAGGGAGGCGATATGGGGATATGTATATGTATAGCTGATTCACTTTGTGATACAGCAGAAACTAACGCACCATTGTAAAGCAATTATACTCCAATAAAGATGTTAAATAATAATAGTAATTACAAGGCATCTATGATTAACAGCAGAAGGTAAAAGGGAAGGGAAAATTGAGGAAACATCTGACATCAGATGGAGAATTGAGAAAAACCAGAGGGGAAAGGATTGATAATGCTTCAAGGTTACCTGTAACTAAGGAGCAGAGCAGGGTTGAAGGGGGGTTGTGGAAGGGAGATGAAGAGCTCACCTCTTAGAAGGTGTAATCACAATGGTGAGAAAGCATGCATGTTAGCAGGGAGAGGGAATAGGTAGTAGCAGAAAGGGGAGACCCACCCTTACTCCAGTTCCAGAGCTCAGAAATGAGGAAATGGGGCGGGGGGCAGTGGCAGTGATCGGGGGCAGGGAGAACGATGTGATAACAGAAGTGGCTGAAGAAAACAAGATGTAAAATTCTCATAACAAGAGGTAGCAACACAGCAAAGAGGCATAGCTTGTGAGCACCAAGCAGGTGCAGCCGCAGAGAGATGTGCTAAGAGAGTGAGGCCTCATTTGTCACTGGGAGGGAGCAGGACAGGGATGGAATAACAGAGTTGAGGGCAGTGGGGAGGGCCTGGCCCTGCAGCTGGAGGAAGGGAAGTGTTACTACTGGATGGAATGGTGGAGGGAGTGAGAGAGGAGCAGGAAGGTGTGATGACAGCAAGCGTGGCCCAGATCTAGGGGAGGAAACCGAAGGCCGGCTGCCCTGCCGGGGAAGGGGAGCAGCTGGCAGAGTGTGAGCAAGGGTGAGGAGTCCAGAGGTGAGCTCAGATCTGGGGGGTGTGATGCAGTGGGGACCTGGGCCAAGGGACTGGAGTAGGTCTGTTAAGACAGTGTCCCTGGAACCCAACAGGGCAGCAGACGCCCTTCTAAAGGCAGTGGCAGCCAGCAGTGTCGCCGAGAAGGCTGTGGAGGCAGCTCGAATGGCCAAACTGATAGCCCAGGACCTGCAGCCCATGTTGGAGGCCCCAGGTGAGGCGTGGGCAGCCTGGGGCGGGGCCGGGGGAGGGGGTGGCTTCCTGGGGAGCTGGGGGGCCTGGGCATGGAGAAAGGGGAAGGGAATCCCTGCAGGGGACGGGGGCGGGAAAGGCCAGGGTATGAGGATCTACGGGGACAGGGGGTGGGGACCAGGCCCAGCTGTTTGAGGAGCGAAGTAGGAATTTATGAAATAGGGTCATAGGACTAGGGGGTTGGGGTCTGGCAATGAGAGGCTGTAAACCTGGGGGTACCAGAGTCCTGGGAGGTGCCCAGGCAGGGGGATACAGCTGTAGCTTCTGCAGCCCAAGGCCAGTTCGTCCCCTCTGATTCTTAGCTATCCCTGCCCCAGGCCGCAGACCCAGGCAGGACTCAGAAGGTTCTGACACAGAGCCCTTGGATGAGGACAGCCCTGGGGTGTACGAGAATGGACTGACCCCCTCAGAGGGCTCCCCTGAACTGCCCAGCAGCCCTGCCTCCTCCCGCCAACCCTGGCGACCCCCTGCCTGCCGGAGCCCACTGCCTTCTGGAGGGGACCGAGGTCCCTTCTCCAGCCCCAAAGCTTGGCCTGAGGAGTGGGGGGGCCCCGGTGAGCAGGCAGAAGAACTAGCTGGCTATGAGGCAGAGGATGAGGCTGGGCTGCAGGGACCAGAGCCCAGAGATGGCTCCCCACTCCTCGGAGGCTGCAGCGACAGTTCCGGAAGTCTTCGAGAGGAGGAAGGGGAGGATGAAGAGCCCTTGCTCCAGATGAGGACCCCAGGGCGCTCGGAGCCGGAGCCCACAGCCTTGCCAGTCCTGAGGGGCCTGTCCTCGAGGGGTCCTGAAGCCGGGTGCCTGATGGAAGAGGCTGAGGAGGCTGCTGCGTCCGAGAGGCCCGCCCAGCCGGTGAGAGACCCTCCCCTCCCCGACTCTGCCCTGTGCCCTCTGAGTCTCCCATCCTTCCTGGTCCCTCTTATCAAAGCCTGGCCTCTCATCCTTTCCAGACTTCTCTCTGATCCCCTGAGGGGCTTTGATTTGCACTTAGCTTCCTTTTTGCCTGCCCAGTCTTGGACTATATCCCACCTCAAAAAAATAGAGAATTTGCAAGCTGGAAGGAACCTTAGAGACCTTCACGTCCAACTCCCTCATTTGACACACGGGAGGACTGAGGCACTTACAGTAACTCACCAAGGTTACGAATAATTAACAGTACAGCCAGAACATCTTTGCCTGCTCTCCTTTCATATCATTTCCGGCTCCTGGTTTCCTACTCCACCTCCACCCCCACCTCCACACTTTCTCTCTTTGGTGCCCAGAAATAAAAAAGGAAAAGCTTGTTCCCTCCCTACCCTGACTCTCCCTCCCTCTCCTGGGAAGAAGAGAAATAGGGAAGAAGGCAGAAAACAGGGAGGGGTGGAGTTTCCCCAGTACCCTCCACTCTGATTGGACTCCAGGCCTTCTCCTGTCTCCTAGCAACCACATCCTCACCCCTTCATCCCCTCTCTGCTTCACTGCAGTAAAGGCTGCTGCTGCCAACGTCTGATACTAAGGCCAGGCACCTTCTGCCTGGGCCACGTGCTGCAGGGAGGGGAGTGGAAGGAGAAGGGAGGATGGGCTGACTTGAGGGAGCCAGAGGGAAGGTGGGGCCCTGCCTGGGAGCAGAGGAATGTTTTGCCATCCAAAGCAAAGGTTGGAGATTTCCCTGCTCTGGCCTCTGAGGAGAGGTGCCTGGGACCCTTCTGCTTTGCCACCTCAGCCAGGGCAGGAAGGTGGGACCCGTCGCTGGACCCGGTCCTCAGGCACTGAGACTGCATTTCCCCCCATCTCTCTAGGGAGCTGCCAACCCGTTGGTGGTGGGAGCCGTGGCCCTCCTGGACCTCAGCCTGGCATTCCTGTTCTCCCAGCTCCTCACCTGAGGCTCCTGCCTGGCCTAGTTCTGGCTTTGGTTTGCTGCCTCTTCACTCCTCTGACCTGCCTTTTTCTCTTTTCTTCCTCCTGGTTGTTTTTTCTCTTTTCTTTCTCTTCTCGCTTCCCTTTCTTTTCTGTCCCCCTCTGGTTTTCTCTCTTGTTTTTTCTTTCCCTCTCTCCTTTCAGATTCTCTCATCCCTCCTGGCTCTGTCTCCGTCCTCCTCACTCCCTTCCCCACCCACCCCTTCTCTCTCCCTTCTCTCCTCTCTCTAGATTGTTTACATATGAAGGGCTTTTCTCGCTCAGAGTCGCTCTCTTCTCTGAGACACACAATTCTAAGTCAGACCATTGCCCCACACCCTCCCTGCCTTTTCTTTAGACCTGAACTTGGATGAGGGTTGGGGTTTGGTGTCCTGAGGAGTCTCCCAGAAGCTGAGCAGAAAGGAAGGAGAAAATGGAGAAGGGGTATACTCTAGACGGGAGAAGACTGTATCCTGGGCGAGGCACTGGCCGTGCTGCTGTGACTCCCTGACCCAAGGGGCCTGGCGTCCCTCTGAGGCCTAGTGATAAAGCTGGAGGGGGTGCAGCCTCCATCTCTGACGTTGGAGGATCCTACCTCACCTCCAAGCACTGAGCTAGGTTCTTCCCGAGCTCCATCCTTCCCTGAAGGAGATGAGGGGAAGGAAAAGTAGGATGGCTCCCCAGCATCTTCTCCCTCTTTCTTTCCTCAACAGCCAGCCCCTCATCCAACCCCCTAGGGTGGCATGCCACGTCAAGAGCAACGTGTAAAGGAAAGAGAATGTCCAATGCGGCCAAGCCCACCCTCTCCCACCTTTCTCTCTCCCCCTAAAAGTTTGTTTGGTTGGTCTGGACTCACGTGTGGCCTTTGATTAAATTTCTAAGGGACCTGAAGGAGGCATTTCTACTGCAGAGGGTTAGAGGCACCTGAGCAAGGACCCCACTCCCCAACTCTGGCAGTAGTGGCTGGGAAGGCATTTCTGGAGAACAAACCAGACAAGCTAATAAGAAATCACAGGGCAGCAGAAGCTGTTTAGTAGTCCCTAAGTGGGTTATATCCCTTCCCCCATCATATCAGAATCTTGTGAAATGGGAAACCAACAGAAGGAGGGGATCAAAGGAAGCCAGTCTCTCACACACTTTCCAGGCACAGCAGAGGTGAGAGTCAAACCCGGGCGAGAGGTGGGTGGAGAGCCCTGTTTGAGGTTGTGGCTGATCCCTGGTACTAGCTTTTCCCCTGGGGGCAGGAAGCCCTAGGAAGAGGGTACTGTAGGGTCCCCAGAGGATCTTTCCTCCCTCCCCTGCATGAGGCAGAGGCAAGCTGCCTGCCAACCCCCTCCCTCAAGGAATGGCCTTGCCTGGGAATGCCCACCACACACAAACTCTTCTTTTTTTCTAGTCAAACTCTGTTTACTCCTTGGCCTGCCTCCCTCTTCCTCCCCTCTCAACCTTTACTTCTAATTTGTATTTCATGGAATTTGGGATTGAAGTTAAACTACAACAGTGCCACCAACACCAAGTCTTGCAGGAAAAAAAATATACAAAGAAATTTAACAAAAAAAAATATATTAATAAAAAATTTCAAAAAAAGGGGGGGGAAATTGTCCTCTCCTTTGGGTGTGATGGCTTCAAACCAAGCTCTCAGAGGCTCTCCGGGTAAAGGAGCCCTCTTGGGGACCCCCAGGCCTGTTATTACACTCTCGCCGGCCCTAAATAGTTAAGAGTTCCTTCCGCTCAACTCCAAACCAGGAAGGCCTGAGCTAGAGGATTCAAGACTGCTCTGCCGGTCGGCTCAGGAGGGGCGGGGTCCCGTGATGGGGGCGGGGAGAGGGAAGGACCAGACCAAGTCCCAACGCTCGACGGGGCTAGTACCAGGAAGCGCTGTGGGGAGAGGAGCGGAGTTGAGACTGAAGCCAGGTGAGGCTGGCGTTAGGGCTGGCGTCCTGGTGTGGGGAAGCTGAGGCCGCCTGAGAAGTGAACGGCGGTTCCGGAGGAAGAAATAGCGCTGGGCTCTAGAAGGAAGGGAATGGCTAACCTAGAGATGGGAAACCAGGTGTACACTGAGGGAAAAGAGGTGGGGCGGGGGGGGGGGGGTGGAAATAGGCGGGGTTCCGGCGCATGCTCGGTAGCAACGGGCGTGGAGTGGGGCGGGGACGCATGCGTAGTGGAGGTCTCCTCCCGCGGTGAGGAGGGGGCGGAATTTGGGGACCCGCGTGGGGAAAGGGCTCAGTTTTAAGGTAGCGGTGGGACCCAAGCCTTCAGGAACTTGGCACAGGGCAAGCCTGTGCAGAAAGGCCAGACGCTTCCAGCCAGAGGGTTAAAGCCCTCTCCGCTCCCGGGCTTTGCCCCCCAGGATGGTGGCGTCCTCGTCCTTGCTGAAGCTTCAGGATCTAATCCAGGAGATTCGTGAGGCCAAGACCCAGGCCCAGGAGCGGGAGGTGATCCAAAAGGAGTGCGCCCACATCCGGGCCTCCTTCCGCGATGGGGACCCTCTGCACAGGCACCGCCAGCTGGCCAAACTGCTCTACGTCCACCTGTTAGGCTACCCCGCCCACTTTGGACAGGTACCGGGCAGGGATGCCTCCCTTCTAAGTTTGATGAGAGAAGCTAGTGGAGCACCGTCTCGGACCCCCTCACCTATTTGTGTCCCGATTTCTTTATTCTACAAAGCTTCTGAGCCCTCACAGTATGCACCACAGACCTCCTTCCGCAGTATAACCCCAACTGGTCATCAGCTGGGCTGAACCCTTCATTCTCTGGCCAGCGCCATTCAGGGCACTTCCTCCTCTCTTCCCATCCTCCTGTTTCCTTGAAACTACCCACTAACTGAATCTCCTAGACCTCTCTTCTTGTTGACGGGAGGGTCATGGGATATGCTGCCCTCACAGATTAATCTGGTGTAAAGGAGGAAGATGGAAAAGGGACGTTAGTGCCTCTGGTTTCACCCCTGCCCCTTCCTGGTCTGCCCCCTTCCCTGTAGATGGAGTGCCTGAAACTGATCGCCTCCCCCAGGTTCACAGACAAGAGGTTGGGCTACCTGGGGGCCATGCTTCTACTGGATGAGAGGCAGGATGCCCACCTGCTCATTACCAACAGCATCAAGAAGTGAGAGAGTTCTGGGAAGCGCTTGGAATCAGGGAGATGGGAGAGTGGGGAACTGGGAAATCCCAGGGGGTTGCCTGCTGTAGGTACTGGGAAGGGCTGGGTTTTTCAGAGGCTTGACTGACCATCCTCCCAAAACTGTGCAGTGACCTGAGCCAAGGGATTCAGGCTGTACAAGGCCTGGCCCTGTGCACTCTGAGTGCCACGGGCTCTGCTGAGATGTGCCGGGACTTGGCCACTGAGGTGGAGAAACTGCTCCTGCAGCCTAGCGCCTATGTGCGCAAGAAGGTGAGATGGCAGGTTCTAGGCACTTGCGCCTCCAGAAACTGTCCCGTCTGCCACGTGGCAGAGGTGTGGAGGGCAGTCCATCCCAGAAGACCCCTGCCCCTTCTGAGACCCCTGACCTCTGCAGGCTGTTCTGACTGCAGTGCACATGATCCGGAAGGTCCCTGAGCTCTCCAACATCTTCCTCCCACCCTGTGCCCAACTGCTTCATGAGCACCACCACGGTAAGGCCGTGGGGCTCCTCGTCCCCTGCCTCAGCTCTGGCTGTGGACAGAAGGGAGACGTGGGATGGGAACAGCAGCTCCTGGGAGAAGGGTAGCACGTGCACACAAACACATGCACGCAGTAGACTCCCCTGTACTCCGGCCCACCACTCACTTCCCCCACCCTGACCCAGGCATCCTGCTGGGCACCATCACGCTGATCACGGAACTCTGCGAACGAAGCCCTGCGGCCCTCAAGCACTTCCGAAAGGTGGGCTGGTGAAGGGGCGGGCCCCGGGCCGGGAAGAAAAGGGCAGTAGGGTTGGAATGGGGCTGAAGATCGAGAGGATTAGGAAGGATGCTCAGACCAGGCACTGCCCTCTCTCCAGATGGTGCCCCAGCTGGTGCACATCCTCCGGACTCTGGTGACGACGGGATACTCCACAGAACACAGCATATCTGGAGTCAGCGACCCCTTCCTGCAGGTGGGCTGACCCTTCCCTGCTATATCCCTAGAACAAAGAGCTTAGTAAGCCCATGGCTAGTGGTCGCTTCCCAGAGAACACTTGGGCTCAGTCAGTGTCTTGGGCGGGAGGGTGGCAGGCACCAGGTTCTCCCAGGACCATTGTGGGGAGGGGGATGCCTGAAGGCCAGAAAATCCAGTTTGGTAACAATATGTTTAAAAAGCCTGTCCTCAAATCCCCTGGCCTCACACACCTCTGAACCCCTCCCAGGGCCCAAGGGACCAGTGGAGGTGGGGGGAGGGCCAGGGAGGTTCTCGGGAACCAGCCAAACCCCTCACAACGCTCTCCTCAGTGCTGGACTTTTCTCCTCAGCCCCACGACTCCTTCCCCTAAGAACCCCCCCCGCAACCTTTAACCCAATTTCAGGTCCAGATACTTCGTCTGCTTCGGATTCTGGGCCGGAACCACGAGGAGAGCAGTGAGACCATGAATGACTTGCTGGCCCAGGTGGGGGTGGGGTTGCCAGTTAAGTGTGTTGCTCTGTGATCCCACTGGCCCTGCGCATCCCTCACATGACCACTCACCATGCGGTGGCCATATGATAACGTCTCCATTTCCCTCTGGACCGGGATCTCCCTGAGGACAGGGACACAGTCTGTCTCAGTGCAGTAGCCCCTGGCACATAGCGGGAGCTCAGGGAACCTTGTTAGCTGTTTGAGGGGTGATATGATGGAGACCTTTCAGAGACCTGAGGAGAGGACGGAGCCCCTTAGAATGCATCTTCTCTCGCATCCACACAGGTAGCCACGAACACAGACACCAGCCGAAATGCGGGCAACGCGGTCCTGTTTGAGACGGTGCTCACCATCATGGACATTCGCTCTGCAGCAGGCCTGCGGGTACCCTTCCGTGTGCCCCTCCCCCCTGGGGCCCCTCCCACCCGCCCCAGCCAGGCAGAAAGGTCCTGTTCACTGGTTTCTCCTCCCCACCCTGGTCATCCTGTGCCACGCAGTCCCCACTCCTGAATGAGCAGGTTGCTCCTTCCCTGACTGTCCCCAACCTCTGCCTCCGTAGGTTCTAGCTGTCAACATTCTTGGCCGCTTCCTGCTCAACAGTGACAGGAACATTAGGTAATAGGCCCAGGTGTCTGGCTGGGCTGTGTCACTGAGCCCTGGGTCCTCTGCCCTCCTTCTTCCAGAGTCTCCGGATTCACCAGCCTCTTATTCCTATACCCAGGGCAGGACGGGGTGGGGGAGGGCTGACGGTCATGGCATGACAGGGCCTCTCCTGCTCTGGCCAGGTACGTAGCCCTGACGTCCTTGCTGAGGCTGGTGCAGTCTGATCACAGTGCTGTGCAGCGGCACCGCCCCACCGTGGTGGAATGTCTACGGGAACCTGATGTGTCCCTCAGCCGGTGAGCAGGACAGAGGAACGAGAGGGCGGGGCAGAGGGCCCAGCACCTGGTGGCCAAGACCCAGGCCAGCTCAGAGCAGCTGGAGAAAGGGGACTAAGGAGACAGGTGCCTGGGGAAGCGGGGGCCTGAGGCATGTCATAGGGTGACCTGGGTTACCTTGTATAAACACACCTCTCTCCTGCCAGGCGGGCCTTGGAACTGAGCCTGGCTCTGGTGAATAGCTCCAACGTGCAAGCCATGACACAGGAGCTGCAGGGTTTTCTGGAGTCCTGCCCCCCTGATCTACAGGCCGACTGTGCCTCAGGCATCCTGCTGGCAGCAGAGAGGTGAGGGGATGGGTGCCCAGGAGGCAGAGAGGGTGGAATCCAGGGACCGTCAGCACCAGGACTGAAGAGCCGTATGTCCCCTAGGTTTGCCCCAACCAAGCGGTGGCACATAGACACCACCCTACGTGTGCTGATGACGGTGAGGCGGGGGCTGGACTGAGAGCTGGGCGGGAGCATGCAGGGTTCACCACACTGACTCAGCCACGTTCACCCCTCCAGGCAGGCACCCATGTGCGCGATGACGCAGTGGCCAACCTGACCCAGCTGATTGGGGGCGCCCAGGAGCTCCATGCCTACTCTGTGCGCCGTCTCTACAGCGCCCTGGCTGAGGACATCTCCCAGGTACTGCTCCCACCACCAGGCCTGGGGCTGCCCAGCCCTTCCTGGGCCACCTGCTCCATATATCTGATTCCCAACTGTTTTTCCCTCAGGGTCACAGCTCTCTACTTAGCAGAGGAGACACTCAAAGACAGAGCCCTGTTTGTAGTTAGAACACCTGGACTTCTGTCCTGGCTCTGACACCTACTGTCTGTGCAACCACAGATGACTCATTTACCTTCGTGCTAGGTCCACTCCGCATTCTACCCTGCCTATCTCCCGGAGCTGCCTTGATCAAATGAGATAGATAAAAGCTCTTTCTGCATGTATTAGGTTTTTTTTTTTTTTTTAATGTGGGATCTTAGTTCCCAACCAGGGATCGAACCCGTGCCCCCTGCATTGGAAGCATGGCATCTTAACCACTGGACTGCCAGGGAAGTCCCCCATAGGTATTTTTTGGGCTGCGTTGGGTCTTTGTTGCTGCGCGTGGGCTTTCTCTCTAGTTGCAGCGAGCGGGGGCTACTCTTCGTTGCGGTGTGCGGCTTCTCATTGCAGTGGCTTCTCTTGTTGTGGAGCAGGGCTCTAGGGCACACAGGCTTCCGTAGTTGTGGCATGCGGGCTCAGTAGTTGTGGTTCATGGACTCTAGAGCACAGGCTCAGTAGTTGTGGCGCACGGGCTCAGTTGCTCCGCGGCATGTGGGATCTTCCCGGGCCAGGGCTCGAGCCCATGTCCCCTACATTGGCATGCAGATTCTTAACCGGTGTGCCCCGGTTTTATTATTACCTTGAATGCTGAGTGAATTCACAGATGCCAACCAGTATAGCCCCCTTTCCATATTACTTTAGTAGGCTAGGCAGAAACCACCCACCCCTTTCTCAAGGGAGGACCCCCCGTCACTTCTCCCCATCCTTGCTGCACCCCTTGTGGTTAGGCCATGTAGGTTTGTTTTTGTTTTTGCATTACTTTCTGAATTTTATTCTAGGATACTTTTTTTAATTGAAATATAGTTGATTTACAATATTGTGTTAGTTTTGGGTGTACAACAAAGTGATTCAGTTATACATACATATTTTAAGATTACTTTCCATTATAGGTTATTACAAGATATTGAATATAGTTCCCTGTGCTATACAGTAAATCCTGGCTTATTTATTTTACATATAGTAGTTTGTATCTGTTAACCCCATACTCCTTATTTATCCTTCCCACTCCCCCTTCCCCTTTGGTAACCATAAGTTTGTTTTCTATGTCTGTGAGTCTGTTTCTGTTTTGTATATAGATTCATTTTTATTACTTTTTAGATTCCACATACAAGTGATATCATACAATGTTTGTCTTTCTATGTCTGGCTTAATTTAGTACGATAATCTGTAGGTCCATCCTAGGCCATGTAGTTCTGAAACTTGGCCACCAGAGGGCAGAGGAAGCCCAGGAGCCAGGACAGAGCTGGGAGCGAATTAACAAAACTGCTCATAACTGCTCCCTGTGCTGAGGCCCCTCCCTTTCCCCACCCCTCCAAACTCCACCATCTCTGCACTGCCTAAAGGATGCCATGGGGTCTGGAAGTGAGGAGGGGACATAGACACAGGCCCATCATGTTTCTCATCCCATGCAGCAACCGCTGGTGCAGGTGGCAACCTGGTGCATCGGGGAATATGGGGACCTCCTGCTGGAAGGGAGCTGTGAGGAAACTGAGCCCCTGCAGGTAGGTCCTGCATTGAGGATACACTGAGGAGGGACATACCAGGGGAGGCAGGGCTGGCCCCAGGGTCACTCCCTGTGTCCCCCTGGAAGGTGGAGGAAGAGGAGGTGTTGGCACTGCTGGAAAGGGTGCTGCAGTCCCATATGTCCCTGCCGGCCACCCGAGGATATGCCCTCACAGCCCTCGTGAAGCTCAGCACCCGGCTCCGTGGGGACAACAAGTAAGAGTGGGTCCCAACCCCTCCCACAGAGCCTCTTCTTGGTGCCTCCATTGAGAGATGTCCCTTCACTGTGCCCCCCAGTTTCTGAGTTTCTGTCCAGGCCCACACCCCGATCCCCACTCCTCCGTCCTTAGCTTCTTCCTTTTTTTTTTCCTTTTTGCAATATGCGGGCCTTTCACTGTTGTGGCCTTTCCCGCTGCGGAGCACAGGCTCCGGACGCGCAGGCCCAGCGGCCATGGCCCACGGGCCCAGCTGCTCCGCGGCATGCGGGATCCTCCCGGACCGGGGCACGAACCCGCGTCCCCTGCATTGGCAGGCGTACTCTCAACCACTGCGCCACCAGGGAAGCCCAGCTTCTTCCTTTTGAGCCAAGAATCATGGGTATCTCCGTGGTCTGTGGGGCCTCTTCCTTTCTTGCCGCATCCTGAAGGTGAAGGGCATGGCAGACGAGCCTTCCCACTCACGCACCACCCTGCGGCCCAGCCGCATCCGCCAGGTTGTGTCCATCTACAGCAGCTGCCTGGACGTGGAGTTGCAGCAGCGGGCGGTGGAGTATAACACCCTCTTCCGGAAGTATGACCACATGAGGTGTGTGCGCCACTCTGCCGCAGTGTGGGACCCAACCCCTGGCCCGCTCCCCGCTGTCCCTTTCTGGGTGGAGGGGTCTCATCCTCACCTGTGTCCTTCCTCATCCAGTCAGAGCCTCCTACTCACAGTTCACTGAAGCTAAGTGGGCTTCCCACCATCCTTGTTCATCTGAAGGCCAGCAAGACTGTGCCACCTTAGGAAATCAGAGGGGCACTTCTGACCCACCATGTGCCCAGGACTCCCTGTGTTCTTACCCCTCCTCCCACGTGCCTCTTGCGCAAAGCCCAGGGTCTACCCAGAGGGATACACCTGCATTCCATCCTCCCAGGGCTGCCATCCTGGAAAAGATACCTCTTGTGGAGCGAGGTAGCTCTCAGGTTGATGAGGAAGCAAAGGAAAGCAAAGAAACAGCCCAGCTTTCGGAAGCAGCCCCTGTCCCCACAGAACCCGAGGTGAGGAGGCCGGGAGTCCCAGGGGGAAGAGCATGGTCCAGCTTCCATACCCAGCCCTGACACTTCTGCCCTCTCCCCTAGGCCTCAAAGCTCTTGGATCTGTTAGATCTCCTGGATGGCCCTTCTGGGGACGCCCAGCACCCTCCCCCTCTGGATCCCACCCCAGGAGGCGCTTTGATACACCTCCTCAACCTTCCCTGTGCTCCCCCACCCCCTGGTAAGCCTCAGCAAAGGGGAGATGTCTTAAAGAAGGGGCGGTGGAAACAGGCTGCTTCCCCTTCTAAGCCAAGGACAGGTTGATACCCTCTTCCCTGCTGTGTACCCCCATCACATCCCCATCTTAGTAAAAGGCTTCATTACATCATGCCAGTCTCCTCCTGGACACCCTCCAGTATCTTCCCTTTGTTCCAGACTTCTTACCCTGGCCTGCGGGCCCTGCTTCCTCCCTGCCCACCTCACATGCTTTCCCACTACCCGCTCCACTGGCCCCCTCTCAGCTCCTCAGGCCCTCTCACCTCAAGCCCTTGGCGTTCCTATTCTTTTCACATGGAATGTCCTTTCCCCAGCACATCAAAATGACTGGCTCATTCTCAACCTTCAGGCCTCAGCTAAACTGTCAGATGCCTTCCCCTACCTCTCCTATTTCAGTTAGTTCCCCCCAGTTATCCTGGCATAGTTTGCTTCCTTCAGAGCACCAATTACAGTCTGTGATTGTCTTTCTTGTTTATTGTTTCTCTCCCCCCGACTAGGCTGTTAGCTCCATCAGAGGCCGCATCTTCTCCACTCTGTCACTAGCATCTCGAGCAGGGCCCTGCACCCAATGGGTGCTCGTTTAATTTTTATTGAATGAGTGAACCGTTATCTTCAGCCCATACGCTGAGCCACTTCTTTCTCCCTGCTGTAGCTCCCATCCCACATCTCAGAGTGTTTGAGCGCGAAGGACTACAGCTGGATCTTTCTTTCGTTCGACCCCCTGGAACCCCTACTTTGCTGTTGATCACTGTCACTGCCACCAACACCTCAGGGGGTGATGTCACCCACTTCATCTGCCAGGCCGCTGTGCCCAAGGTTTGTAGAAGACTGGGATTCAGAGGTGGCCTCGGTACTCTAGGAGAAAAGGCCACTAAGTAGAGGAGGTGGGTGGGGGAGAGGATGAGATGAGAAGGGAGTGACTTGCAGAGACAGGCACGTGGGGAGTTATGGGAAGAGGGTTGAAAACTGTTGGGTGTGGAGGGGTTACCTGAGCCCAGCCAGCTCCCTGCGGTGTGCTCCATCCAACCTCCTGTGTTCAGAGTTTCCAGCTGCAGCTACAGGCTCCCAGTGGGGACACAGTTCCAGCTCAGGGTGGCCTTCCGATGACCCAGCTCCTCAGAATCCTCAATCCTAAGAAGGTGAGCTCCAGGAGCCCCTCGAGGCTAAGACCCAGTGAAGGGGGAGTCACTGGCGCTTACCCTGGTCTCTGCTCTCCTATTCCTAGGCCCCCTTGCGGCTGAAGCTGCGCCTCACCTACAACCACTTTGGCCAGTCGGTGCAGGAAATCTTTGAGGTGAACAACTTGCCTGTGGAGACGTGGCAGTAACTCGGCCTCCACTCACAGCCTGAAACCCTCCTGCGTCCCCAAGCCCAGGGGAGCCGCTATCTGAGGACAGCCAGCAGGTGGCACTCTGGTCCTGTACTTGCCACTGGGGTGGGGGGGCTGCCCCCAACCCTACAAATAGTGAAAGCCCAATAAAGCCTGAGGGGGGAAGCCATATTTGAGGTAGAAAACGTGTGTGAAGCACAGCCAGGGAAGAGCCTTCTTACACAGGAAGTAGGTATCTTGCCCTAAGCCTTTGGAACTGGTTTCAACAAAGAAAGGTTTTCTTTTTACCCCTTTCCAGGCTGGGGGGCAAATGTGCCCCTAAACTTCCACAGGAGGCACTCTACCCTCTGGGCCAGAGCAGGGCACAGGGGCAACATCAAACCAGAATTTCTAGATTTCTAACAGGGAGTCCCACCCATTTCCCCAGCCTTCTGCTATTCCCCATGCCCCAGGGCAGGGAAATCCCTGCTGCCTCCCCTCATCTCTAACTCAGCTGTAAGGCGGTTTAGGAGCCGCTGGCAGAATCAATGGCATCGACCAAGGGAGGGAGGGTGGCAAGGGATTTTCCTGTGCTTAACTACTGATCACGGCTAAGTGGAAATCCTATAAACACGAGCGGAAATCAATGGAGGCTGCTTAGCGGCCAGGGGAGAGGGGCGGCCCACAGATTGCATCTGACGGATGAGGGAGAGGGGGCAGCCAGGGAGGGCTCCAGGAAGGATAGCTGAGGGTAGGGGGAAGGAACAGGCGGAGCTGGAGAGAGAGGAGTCACCGTGGGAAGGGGAGCCAGAGAGGAAGAGGCACAGTGAGCCCAGGAATGAACCTCATTCGACCCGGAGCTTTCTTCCCCATCGGGCAAGTGACACCCTAGCCCAGTGTCACGTCTGGATCTTCCAGTCCCCTAAGGCTTCTCTGTGGAGCTGTACACTTCTAGCAGGCGCTGATAGTCCTGAGGCCGGAAGCGCTGTAGGTACACAATCAGCTTGGCAGGTGCCGTCTCCTGCGCCAGCACACCTACAGGCAAAAGGAGAATGAGCAGAGAACCAGACAGAGCCGAAAATGCTTTGACTCTCCCTGCCCACGCAGCTGGACCCCAAAGTTGTTTCCAAGGCAGCACTGGGATTCCGAACACCGTCCAACCAGCTTCTCTAACTTGCCAGCCCACTCCCTGATTAGCCTAGGGAAGCGGGGCCTAAGAGGGCCACTTGAGGCAGCAGTGGGCCTGGGAAGCCAAGCATGAGCCTCTCCTCCAGCAAGAAGTGGTGAAAGGCACCCAGGCACCATGAAGACAGAGGGTGCCTCAATAGCGACTCATTTCAATTACTGCGTCTGCCCCCCAATCAAGATTAAAGCCTATCCAGCCAGGCCAAAGCTCATTAGCTTGGTAATGAAGCACATGCAGAGATGCACACAGAGAGAGAAACCAAGGGATGTAGGAAGAAGAGACGCAGCTACAGCCATGGGCTGGGATTCACGGGGAATTCTAGCCTGTGTGCTGTGGAGTCACAATAAGCCAGTGTCTGAATGTTAGTGCCTGGCAGCATGCCGGGCAGATAGCAGGGAACTCGCTGTGGGTTTGCTGGGGAGGCAAGAGCAGCGTTCCAGGGCTGTAAGGCCCGACGGCATGCACGACACTATACTCCTGTGGATGAACTGTGTACAAGGGAGCTAAGCCTGGGAATGGAAAAACTAATCTGCTAACGTTTGCCCCACAGTCACATAGACACAACGTTCTCGCCTTTTACTCAAGCCAATAGGACAAATTAAATGAGGATTTAGTTGTAAAAGTGAGAGGACAGGAGTTGGGGGAAGGAAGGATGGATGGAAAGATGGAAGAGGAGAACTGACAAAGAGAACTGAAGGACACTTGCAGTGACTAGAGGTATGAGAACTACATGAGACAACGACTGGGATGGATTAGAGACACATGGAAGGATTCAATCCAGGTTAGACAACTACTGCAAAAGAAGAAACCGGATTTGATAGAGCCCTAAGCAAACCGGGTCCTCTAGAAAATTGCTGAAGTAATTCCCCAGAAATAGCCTCGAGACCCTCCCCACTAACTGGCCCAGCGGGTACACCCAGAAGAGGAGCAAGGGAAGCACAGAAGGGCCTGTCTCCCTCACCAAGCATGCTGCTGAGGCTGTTGATCTTCTCCAGGGCAGCTGGGACTTCGGCCTCCTCTTGCACCAGGGCCTCTACCTCACCCACAGCGTAGCCAAAGTCAGCTGTATCCAGGTCCACCCTGAGCGGCCGCTCCTCTTCATCAGCTCCGCGCGGCACCAGTTTCCAGGCACTACGCTTAGTCACAAAACTAGCTACTTCCTGCAGCCCCAGCGGGCCCAGCACAGCAGCCACGCCTCCAGCCCCCGGGACTTCAGCCCTCAGCACCTCACAGAGCTGGGCCACAACTGCAGGCTCAGCTGTGAGTTCCATGTACTTAGTGTGGGGTCCTGAAACACTTAATGCTCCGGGACATTTGAGCTCCCATCCACTGCCCTCTCGCTGTCGGAGCCAGTAGTCAGCCCGCATGAGGCTCAGCTCAGGGGTGTCATAGTAGCTGTCTCGGAAAGTGACTCGGCGCTCCAGGGTACCCCCCAATTCCTGCAGCCGCTCCTCTGTGCCAGGGCTGGGAACGAACTTTCGCTCCACTTCAATCAGGCCCTGGGCCATGCTACCTGCAATCAGTCAATCAACAAACATTGGCTGAGCTCCCAAAGACCCCTACCCCCGGAAGAAGTTAGGAAGCGCACACACTGTCACAGGGCTCTCTGTTGGGGGCCCTTCCTCCCTGCCTCTGTGATGGATGGCCCCTTCTTGTCTCTGATGTTCTAAGGTTCAGCAATAGGGATAAGTCTCCAGTTAGACCCCTTCCACTGCTGAAAATGCCCTCAATCCAAAGGGCTCTCTAGAAAGCAGGTGTAGCGGGTGTCCTTTCAACGCGCCCGCTAGACACCATGCTACCCCGGGAGGACGGCGGCTCACTGCCGGTGGCGACCCCGCCCGATCCCCCCACAGCAACGGCCAGCGGAGCCTCGGGTCTCACCTCAAAGCCCCAGGATCTCCCTCTCGCGGGACCTGGAGAAGGGGGAAGGGAGCCCACGCCACGCCCGCGAGGAATGCCGGGAGCAGTTCCTGGCCCCGGACCTCGGCCCGGTTCTCTGCACACCCGGGAGATCCCGGCACAAGCGGCCATATTAGGCCCGCTGTGGCGAAGCCGACGGCAGGCCGGGGCCCGAGAAGCCTGCTAGCTTATGGGAGGCCGCAACCTCCGCGGTGGGCCGAGAGAGAGGCCATCTCCCTGCGCTCTGCTTCTCTTCCCAGACCCCTGCCGCTCTCGGGGGTGGGAGCGGCCCGGCTCTCAGGCCGCCGGCTGAGTCGGCACCCTGCGGCCCGGGTGCATGATGGGAGTTGTAGTTCCAAAGGGAGACTTTGCTTTCTTGCCCCACCCGTCGCTATGGTGACAGGAAAGCTGCGATTAACGCCAGCGGGACTCGACCTAAAGTTGAGAGAGTCGGATGGAAAAGGAGCTGAGGCCCCAGTCCTGTCTCCAACCCCCTCACCCCGTTGGCCGATGGGCCTGGAATACAAGCCACTCACTCAGACGCTGTCCAGCAAATATTTTATTAACTAGTATGCTGTCCCACTGAATGCAGGCCAGTGGGAATGAGCTAGGGGAAAAAAAAAAAGGATAACTAAGACCAGTACAGCTATTCTAGACTCTGGAGTTTTAAAGGGGAGTTAATACATCCCCATGAATGTTCAGGAGAAGGGTGGATGGGAGACTTTCTGTAAGAGGAGGAAGTGATATTTTGGATGAAAACTAAAGACATGATGGAATTTCAACGGTTGGAGACCAAGATGGTGACAGGAACAGCATGAGCAAAGGCTCAGAAGATGGAGAGCACCTGGCCCATGTGTAAGAGGAAAGAAATGAATCTAGAAATACACTTGAGGGCAGGCTGGAAAAGGTTTTGAGTGTCAGACTGAGGAGTTTGTCCAGCGGCCCCTGAGCAGGCTTTGTCAGGAATAGGAGAAATACTTATGTTCATTTAAAATATAGGAAGACATGAGAATGGCCCTTTGCTTTGGGAGACAAAATAGAGAAGGCTTCTTCTCCTTACTCCCTCCCAGGGCTATGATTAGCTGGAGGCATCAACTGCATGTCTGATTCTTTGAGTAAGGTAGCTTGCTGAAGAACAGTGGCTCTTGTCAGCTCCTGGGCCTGCTCCTAGGATGGGTGCGAAGTGCTAGGTTCTCAATACCTGTCCTCTCCCCAGTATGTTTCTGGAAACACGTGACCCATGGGAGGTACTGTGGAGAGGACACTGGTTTACAGACATGGCATCCTGAACTTGGGATCTCTTTAAGGCGTACCCCGCCACATCCTATGACAGGTACCAATGTGCAGAGAGGGGAGGGACCCCAGCCCCTAATTCCTTTCACTGGCCTGCTTTTCATCTGTCCTTTGCTTATCAGTTTTGTTGCCCAGAGGAAGAAGACTTAATCTCTTCTGTGAGTTATAAAGTCCAGTCCAGTAGGGCCAAGGCAGCAGTTTAAGGAAAAGGAAAGACCAGACTCCAAAGCTAGACAGACCTGGAGTTGAGTCCCATCTTCACTTTACTGGTGTTTGGCATTGGGCTAGCAACTCCACCTCCCTAAACCTCTGTTTTCTCTTTGGTAAAATGTGGACTGTCTCACAGTTAAGTGTGAGGAATTCAGTGACAAACTGTCACATCACAGAGATTCAAAATGTTAGTTTCTTTCTCCTTCCTTTTTTCCTGTGAACTCCAGGATTTTTTTCTTTTAAGAGAAGTAGGCTATAGCAGCTAGTGTGAGGTCTGCAGTCAGACTATCAGGATTTGAATCCTGGAGAGGTCACTTATTGGCCGTGTGACCTTGGGCCAGTTAATTAACTTGTTTGTGCCCTGGTTTCCTCAACTGTAAAATGAGACTAGTTGTGAGGATTGAATAAGTTAATATATGTAAAAGTGCTTGGAACTGTCCCTATGCGGTCAATTAATTTTAGCAGCTATTGTTATTAGAATATAGGAGAGCTTATAGGAGCTGATAAACTGAAGATGAGGATGGGGAGCCAGAACCTCCGCTCCCCCCACCCAACTCTGGGGACTCTGTGACCACGTGGAGGAGACAGAAGCTCCCAGGGACCAAGACTAATTGCTGTGGAAGATAAGGTTCTAGTGCCCAATTGGAAGGGACAGGAACTAATAAAGCAAGAAGAAGGGAGTGAAGAAAGAGAGATAGGCCTCGAGTGGCTCCGGGAAGCTGGCAGAAGCCAGGACTTGCTCTAGAGCTGATTTAAAACAAAATTACAAAACACGTGTGCGATTTCTGCAGGCAGAAGGAAGAGGAGGAGAAGACAGGAAAGTGTTTAAAGGAGCCTGCCCTCTTTGCAGGCACCGGCTTGGACCTGGCCCCACAGTCAAGCAGGTGGCCAGGACCGCTATCCGCCTGTCCTCGGGCCTCGGGTCCCGCCCACAGTCCAGCCAAGCAGGCGGACACAAGCTCTAGAAACGGGGGGCCGGGGCGGGGGCGGGCGGACTACAACTCCCGGCATACTCCGCGGCGGGCGGGCCGCTGCACCTGCTCAGTGGGGCCGCCCCGGGCGCCTGGGTATTGATTATTCCATTGTGTGGGACGCCTCGGCTCCAGCCAGTGAATGAGGCGGAGGAGTGAGGGCGAGGAGGAGGAGGAGGAGGAGGAGGGCGAGGAGGAGGAGGAGGAGGGCGAGGAGGAGGAGGAGGAGGCAGGGAGCGAGCGAGTGCCCAGGGTGAATCAATGGAAACCCCCTCACGAAGCCGGGAAAACACTTCAGCCGCAGCCAAATAGCATTGATTATTTTCCTTCACTTCCCTCACCGCCGTGAATTTATTTATTTATTTTTTCCATCTCCGTCCCCGACGCCCCGGAGTGAGCGCTGGAGGGAGGGAGGAGGAGGGGAAAAAAAGGAATCAACACATCGGAGAAGTCCCTTCCAAGAGCCACCCCCTCCCCTCCCCGCCTCGCGCTGCTGGGCGGCCGCGGTTCGACTCCCGTCCCTGCTTCCAGCTGAGGTGTAAGTGCATCGATTTCCGATGCTGCTGGGTTGGTTTTTTTTCTCCTCTCCCTCTCTCTTCTTCCCTTCCTTGCTCTTTGGAAGCTTGAGACGGAGGGGAGAGGAGGCGCTCGGAGACTGCCGCTGGAGGGCACGGAGAGGGACGGGAAGGGACTGGGGGAGGGGACCCGGACGGACAGACGGACACACCGAGAGCCTGAGGAGAAGGAGGGACAGGGGTATGGGAGGGAAGGAGAGGGCCTGCGAGCGAGAATGGGGCGAAGAGAGAGATGCCGGGGTGGAGGTAGAGACGGGGAAGGGAAAGGTTTCGAGGCTGGACCAGGAGCCAGCCGGACAGATGGAGGGTAACGAGAGCCTAGACGGGCCGCGCCGAGCTGTGCAGGGAGCGGGGGTCCCGGAGGGAAGGGGAGGCCGGGGAGTGCGGGGGCTCGGAGCTGTCAGTCTGGAGGCGCCTGGGTCTCGGTGGCCCCCCGCCGGCCGCAGGATGGGGGAGGAACGGCGGCTAGCAGGCAGGCAGATGGATGGGCAAGCGCGCTGGGGGGGTGGGAGGGTGGGAGAGGACGTGGATACCCTTAATCTTCGATCTTAGGTTTTGCCAGAAGTTGAGTTGTTTGTTGGTTTGGGGGGGTTGGGTTTTGTTTGTTTTGTTTTGTTTTGGAAAGGTGTGAGTAGTAGGTGAGGGGAGGCCTCTACTCCTATTCAAGGTGAAGTGTGTCTCTCCTGGCCCCCAGCTCTCCATCTGCTCTTGTCTGTCCCTCTCTCTGAATAGCCCTATCAACGAGAACTCGACCACGCGTTTTGCTGCTCCTGTTGCCCCGCTGGTCTCTGTCCATGTGTCCCTACCTCTGGATTTTGACATTCTACACCTCATTCATTCTCCCCACCCATCCATCTCCGAGTCTGTCTGTGTGTCACTATCTCCGGATGTGACCTCCTACCCGGGTGATCCTTTCCCTGTGTGTCCCTGTCACTGTGTGTTACACCTTGGCTGCCTGACTGTTCTACCCACCTAGGACTCCATGCCCTTTCCTTCAGGGTCTGAATGGATATCTCTGGCCTTTTCAGGCCGCTTTGGAGTTTGCTTATCAGTCATGACTGATGTTTGTGGTAGTCACTGGTCAGAGGCCTGGAAGAGTGGAGGGATGGAGCAGATGTGTCTCCCCCAAGGATTCGAGTGCCCTTTCAGCATGGCCAGGATGGCCTCCTCTTCCATCTTCACCCAGGGAGCTTTGGAACTTCCTAGCATTGTTGACTGTCCCCTTTGCCATGTGCCTGTGTCCCCCATCAGGACCTCACCTCTGGTCTCCTGTGTGTCATCTGCCTCTCCAGGAGCTTCCCACCACAAACCTCTTCCTTTCTGACTTGGTTTTCCTCCCTTCCCTCACTTTACCATTATATATCATTTCATTTCCCCATTTTGTTTCACCCCCTTTTTTCCCCATCCCTGTCTCCCATGATCTCCTTTGCCTCTTCTTCACCCTTGTTCCCACAATCTGCACTCCTCCTACCGTTTATCCTTGGTCACCCTAAGTTTCTTGTATTCCTTACCTTCTCACCCAGCATTTTAACTGCAGCAGCGAATGTACCAGAGAGCAAAGGGGCTGGGGGAGTTGGGAAGTATGGTTTGTGAAAGCACATAAACAGGCCAAGAAATCAACTTACTGGACTTCCAGGGGCATAGAACCCCTTCATCAGTCAGGGCCATTATGTTCATTCACTGTCAACTTTGATTTTGTAAAGGGACGTTCTCTGGGATTCTAAGCTCCACCCTGCTTGGTTGCCCCTTATCTTTCAGTTCATTCTAGACATCTGTGGCTCTTTCTCTACCTTCTAATTCATCTTTTTCCTGGGTCCTCACTCTTTATCATATTTGGATTCAGCATGATTCTTTACGAGGCAGTTTTCATTAGTGTGACGGAAGCGATTGATATCTTATGCAAGGGGCCAGGTTCATTCAGCCTGAAGAATGGGAAAGGTGGATAAAGAGTCTGGAGAGTTTACCTTGTTTTACGCCCATTATTGTTTTTCCAGACTTCAGGAGCTTGAAGGGTAAAAGGAGGAGGTAGATATGGGCAGAAAATGGAAAATTTCAGAGGTGAATAGAGTGACAGAAAGGAAAGGGAGGCCGGGTGCAATAAATGCATGGGGTAGAGAAATGCATGACATGAGGAACGCGCAAAGGAAGGGATGAAAATACATGTGGAATGGGGGGGCAGGGGAGGAACCAAGGGGTGATTAATGAAAATTGGGAGAATGAAATAAAACATGAATTAATAGTGATACAGAAGGAGAGAGGGAGAGAAAGGATAGATTATTTCTCAAGAGGAAGGTCATCAGAAAAAGCAATATGAACTGAATAAATACAGTGGTAAAATGGGGGAAAGGAGGAATGGAAGAATAAGATGAGGTGGGAAAAGAGTATGGTACAAAGAAGGGAAATGGAAGGCAAAGGGAGGAGTGCTGAAGCAGATCAGAGCTGCACAGAGCTTGGTAGGGGGAGAGAGGAGAGATGAGATATCAAAGGAAACAAATGCCTCTGGTGTGAGAAGGACACAGCATGATGGATGCAAAGAGAGCACAGCAGGAGGGGCGATTTGGAAAAAAGGCAGAGCAGAAATACCACTGGGCAAAGCCCCAAAAGAGGGAGATGCCAAAGGAGAGGAGAGAGAGCGCAGAGATATCTGGTGAAGAGAAGGAGAGATTTGGCTCGTTCCATTGGCCAAATTCCTCACTACCCCCCCGGAGGCCTTTGCTTTTCAACCCCAAGCCAGGGCAACGTGAGCAAAGACATGAAAAAGTAGAATTCCCATTTACTTTAGCTGATAGGAACTGGAATCTTTCTAGCCCCCTGAGCACCAAAGACCTCCAGCCTCTGATGTCATAAACTGCTGGTGTTGCCTTGGCAACCTGACAGGGGTCCTCCCTCCATGATGTCAGAGCAGCCGGTGTTACCTTAAGACCCATAGAGGAGCAACTTGCTGCTTTGCTGGGGAGCTGCACACATATGGGGCTGGGGCCAGAGTCAAATCTGTAGGATTCCTGCATCTGGTAGCTTGACCTTGCCGCCCTGGAGCTGTTCTTAGCTCCAAATGAAGTCTTGTTTGTGAGCACCTGAGGTTCACTAGAGCCTGCAGGAGCAAGGGAAAGGGACCTCAGGAGACAGGGGCATTGAGGACGGGATGGTGGGACTGAAAAGCAGGAAAGAAGGAAGAGAGCTGGAAATGGCATTTACAGAATGTGAAAGGAGAAGGGCTCTGTGAGCAGGGAGGGGAGTCCCTGAAAATGTAAGATGAACCTTGCTTTGGGTTTAGGAATGGAGCCGGAAGCTGGAAATGCAGATTAGAGGGGATAGGAGCTGTGTGAGAGCTGTGTGAAGCAGGGATACAGAATAGGGAAGGATTCTGAAATGCCAGAGGGCATGGTGGAACTTGGCTGTGGAGGGAGGGGAAAAAAAAGGGGGGACTCTGAGAGAAGCTGTCAGGTGAGAGATCCAGGGTGAGTCCTGTTGGCCATATGAGCAGGGGCTGCATCTGTCTAGTTTCCCATCGTTTTCCAGGACCTAGCACAATGTCTGTCACACAGAGGATGCTTAATATCTATTGATCAAGAGGTCAAATTAATAGGGAGAGGCTAAGGAAAAGACTTGCCCACCTTCCTTTCACCCCGCCCCTCAGGCCTAAGTCTGCATAAATGGGCAAGCTGGGAAAGCAGACACTGAAGGAAAAGGCTGGAGGGGAGCAACTGTGAGATCTGAGGCAGAGAGAGGAGAGACTGGGTTAGGGGCCCACTTGGAAGCATCCAGGGCTGACTCTAGGGGCTGATCTGGGGAGTCTTTGCAGAGATAATGGGAGGAAAACATGAATGAACAGTCTTAGGAGCCCAGAAGGAAGATATGGAGGAGGCTAGAGAAAGGAGGTGGTTTCCAGAAAAGGTTGAGAGTTGTTTCTAAAGATAGAGTCGGAGATTTTGAATTGGAAGTAGCATCCTTACCCCACCCCATTCCCAATCGTGAAACCACAATTGAATCTGCCATATATAAATTAAGTACACACACACACACACACACACACACGTGCGCACGCACGTGCTGATCACAAAGAGTTCATAAATCAATTCCAGGCCCATCCTAAACACCCTGTCCAAATCCAGACAATTACAAGGAAGTCAGCATTGGCCAAGTGGGCCAAAAGGCAGAAAGAGGCACAGACTTGGATGTAAGAAACCCTGTGAGGGATGGCCTTGACATCTGACTACGCAATGCGTTGCTGGAGTCGAGAGACATAAAGTAAAAGAGGGAGAGGCAGGAGATGCGGAGCTCATCACAGCTCTGAGGTCTGAAGGGCGGGGAGTCTAAACACGGAAGCCATAGAGGAGAAAGATGCACCCAATCAGGAATTATAACTTAACCTGTTCCTGTGGCAAATGGATCAAAGGAATCTAGGAAAGAAGCTTGGGATGAGAGGAAGCGAGCTGGGAGCCCTGGGGGAGAGTCTAGCTATAATAAGAAAGGCCAGGGCAGCTGGAGAAGGGGCCAGTGGGCGGGGGCCTGCAGGGAGGACAGCGGCGGCTGGATGCACTGTCAGCCACCGCCATGGACTTGGGCAGCACATATTTTGCAGCAGGCGACAGGCTGTCGACACGGCGGTCCTTTACCTCACTGTTAGAAACTCATTTCATTGATTTTTCCATCTTTCTTCTCTGGCTTCTCAGTCATCCCACCCCTCACTTTTCTAGAGCCCCTTGCCTCACTGTGGAAAGCCCCAGGGGACTGCCTGCCCACCCGTCCTCCCCCCCGCCAGGCTGGTGAGACAGGGTGAAGGATTTAGAGGTGCCTTTCAGCACCCTGAGGTAATCCCATTGGCTCTCAGTATCCCCCTCTTATAAGCACTCGTGCAGACCAGGGCCTCTGTGTCCAGTTGTCTAGGGTGCCCAGTTAAGGGGTAACAGGGCTGAGATCCACCTGCTCTCCTGTCACCGAGCTGCACCACTGCCGTGCACCTGGAAGAAGACACCTTTTCCTAATCCCTCCCAAGACAGCTCGGCACCCCTCAAAATCTCTCTTTCAAAGTCAAATGAGAGAACAGGAGCTGCCTCTGTATTGGGGCAGGAATATGGTATTACACTGAAGCCAGGGTTCCAGCCTTGGAATCACAGCAGGGCCACCCAGTGGTACAGTGTTGGCACAGGGGCCTGTGAAATTAGAGGGCCATAAGTAGCAAGCACTCTCTGTGGAGAGAAGAGGGCATTCATATGCTGTGTCTGGTCCTCTGTGGCATTTTGATGTGCAGAGTAGGTGGGACAGGGGTGGGTGAAGAAACGTTTACTTCACGTGTGGACATTTCCCTGGTGCCTCCTCCAGTTACAGCCAACTACCCTCAGCCTCTCCCTTTGGGGCTGGCATTGGGCTAAAGGTCAAGAGTCAGTTGCCAATCATTTGGCTTCTCAGTGAAGGAGGGCAGAGGGTGGGACAGGGGTGTTAGGTTGTGTTTCCCTGAGGAACTGATGGGGTAAACGCCATTTCCATCCTCAGATTTTTCACTCCTTGTTTTGTTGGTGATGCACCCCTACCCCACCCCAGCCCCCAGTCTCAAGCCCAAGGCCCTCTGGCCCACCCTCCTTTTTCTCTGGTCTTGGCAAGGTTGTTTCTCTGGGGCCCAGTGTGTCTTGAGTCTCAAGTGTCTGAGTCTAGATTCTGCTGCTTGCTTTGACTCGTGTGCCTGTCACGCCCCCCCCCCCATCACAGTTGTCTTCCTTTCTATCCAGCCATTTCCACGTTCTGTACCACTTTTCCTGCTTGGACCACAAACTGCTCCTTCCTCCCATCCCCAGCTTCATCAGGCTATGTGGTTTTCAAAACCTAGAGATAAATCCCGGTGATTTAGGGAAAGGAGTGTGCTTGAGGTTAGGAAGAGGGAAGACCAAGATACTGGTTCAGGATGGACGGGGCAGGGAGGAGTGGGAAAAGCGGAAGCAGGCTGAATAGGACGAGAAAGAGGGAGTCAAAGGTAAAAACCATGTGACTTGGAGCCGGGAGAGAGGTGGAGAGAAGGCCACGGCTTAAATGAAAAAGGAAGGAAGGCGGTAGGCTGAGGCTGCGAGGACTAAGAAACGGAAGAGAAAAAACCCGGAGCCTGACCCCCTGCAGAGAAATGACGGCCGAGAGGAGGAGGGAGGCCGAGCGGTTGTGGAAGAGGCTTAAGGCGGAAAAGGCAGGCGGCCGGCTCAGCCCCCGCGTCAGTCCTGAGTTCAAGCCGTGCCGGCTTTGACCCTTGTGGGAGGAACTGAAGTGGCAAATTAACGACGATAATGAAGTCACTGCACCTTGTTTGTCTTTGCTGGTTTCCCCTTGAGATTTGTCCTTTGGCCAGACGGGGCACCGTGGGGGAGGGGAGGGCCAGCAGCAGGGAAGGGCGGGGGAGGGGCGCGGAGAAGAGGGCGCGGAGGACAGACGGACCCGGGGAAAAAAGAGGGAGGGGGATGAGGAAAGGGGAGAGGAAGCCAGGAATGGAGGAGAGGAGGGACGGGGGACGAGGGAAGAGGAGGGCAGGGGAGAGAAGCGCGGAAAGACGGGAAGGGAAGAGAACAATGGGGAACGGGAGAGGGAAGCCTGGAAGGAGGAGCAGAGGACCGGGAGGGAGAGGAGCGGTGGCACGGGGAAATGGCGAGCCGGAGGGAAAGGATGTGGCCGGGGTGCGGGAGCTGCAGCTGGCGGGGCCGGGGGCGGGGCCTCATCTCCATCTCTAACGGCTGTGAAATGAGGTTAGCTCCATTAGAGGCGGTGAGAGTGTAACGAGATCACACTCATTAGGGCTGGGCCATCCCAGTAATTACCACCACCCCAAACACGCCCGCGCCAGCCGGGCCACCGAGCACAAACAGGCACGCCAGGCACGTGGCAGCACACCCGCACAGGACACCACTTCTCGCTGAACGGGAAGCCCAGGGCCCACGCGGGTGTAACCGAGAGCCTCGGGGAGACCCTTCACTAACCCCGAAGAGGTGCCGGGACAGGGCTACACCCAGGCCCTCAGCCACACACACAATAAAAAGCAATAAACATACACGTACACCCGAACTCGGGGAATAAGACACGTGGACGCGCAATTATCGTTTCCATTTATTGATCACATGCAAAGTGCCAGTCTCAGTAATGATCGTCTCAACGGGCACAACTCCAGGAGGAACTATTCCCCATTCTACTTATGAAGCAACAAGCTTTAAGCAACCCACCCGAGGACATTTACATCATAGGGAATAGAACTAGAATTTGATTCCAGGTGTCTGACCTTAAAGGCTATGTTTTAAAATAATACCATACCGTTTTTTCTGAAGTTCATATGCTATTAAGAATACACATGTGTAGACTTCCAACTTTCAGAGAGGTTATCAGAAATCTGATACCCACCACAACCCCGCCCCCAGCAGAGAGAGAGAGAGAGAGAGAGAGAGAGAGAGAGAGAGAGAGAGAGACACGCGCGCGCGCGCGCGCGCGCACACACACACAGAATGGCCAGGGCCCGTGCATAGACTGCAATGCGAATAGCGCCCCCTGGAGTCGCACAAAGCAGTGGCCTGTTCTGGCCCATCTTAACACTAACTGGGAGAAGGCCATCTAACACTTTCAAGCTCAAAGGAGAGCATGACAGCACATATGCTCAAAGCAACACACATAAGAGCAGAGTAACACACTCAGACTCAAGGATCTCATTCAGAATGCTTACCAGCCAGAGCTCAGAAGCTTACAAATTAACTTGAGAGCAGAGCACTGGGGTCAGGCTACCTGAGGCCAATCTCAACTCTATTTTCCAAGTGTTAGACCTTAAAAATTACATAACCCATCTAACTCTTTCTATGTTTGTAAAATGGGAATGAGTAGCTGTATGTATTTTATCAGATTGTAGTGGAAGATTCGGTGATGTGATGCTTCCAGAGGGCTCAGCACAGTGCCTGACACAAGGTAAACATTTAAAGATACTATTATTATTATTATTAGTTGTTGTTGTTGCTTTAATAGTATTTAAACAGAGTCATTACTATCACAAGGGTTCATGCAGAATCAGAGAACCAGAAGGATTTATTTATATACACAGACACTTACAATGGTATCCTTCCAAGTAATTCTAGAAGAATCGCACGTAATTCTTTTCAAGCTCAGGGAGATCAAAGGTCTTCCGCAGAGGTCCCCCATGCCAGGATCAGATAGGATCCTGAATCTAAGTTCAAGGGCACAGCTCCCTGTCCCCTGGCTCTGGAGTGCTCATACAGAAGAAGGGTTCAGAGCTGGCTTTGCGTGGTTATCTAAGCCTGGGTCTCTCCAGTGCACCTACAAGATCACACAGCTCCACACTGCTGTCCTAACACTGTGGCATCATTGAGGGAGATGCACTGGCAAGAGGCTCCACGCCTCTCCACAACATCCTCTCCTCCAGCAGCAGACATACTGCAGCACATCTCAACAAAGCCACACAAATGTGGATGGATGTTCTCTGGTTGTGGTTTTAATGCACAGCTTCCCTTTTAGCCCTGTCTACTCCCTCCCACCCCCATCTTCTTCCTCTCAGCCTCTCCTTTCTCCTCACACCCCACCCAGTTCCCCTCCCACCCACCTTAAGCATCTCGCTTGCTCCATCCCTCTCACTGGGGACAGGCCACCTGCCCAATCTGCTGCCAAAACTGGGAGCCCTCAACGAGATTCAAGATTCTCCAAGATTCGGTATTTACATGTACAGATCGAGATCCAGCTCCCCGCTCCTTCCCTCCCTCTCCCTCCCTTCTTCCTCCATCCTCTTCTCTGCCTTGGCTGTCTTTCTTTACCCTCTATGATACTCCTTTTCCTGCCTGTCTCATTTCCTGCCATTCTTATTTTCTCTCTTTAGGACAAAAATTCTCTTGCACAAAGTAAACACTCCCCAAGTATTGGGGTGCCAGGGAGATGTCTAGGAGAGATAGGTAGAATTAAAATGGAGGAATAGGAGTACCTTTTTTTGTTTTCTTTTTAAATACAGAAGGTAAGCTTTAGAGACAGAGAAAGTGATAGTTTTAATGCAAGGAGAGGCCATAATAGTTCTGATGCAAGTGTGAGCCTGGGCAAAGCTTCCAGTCTCTGGTTTGGGATAATGGGATGTCTCTAGACGCAGCAATCAAGAGGGCCTGGTGAGAAATGAAGTCTGCTGCTGGGCAGACTAGATTTAAATCCTGCCCGCCAAAGAATCTGCCCTCAGTCGAAAAGGGCAGAGATGAGAGGATGAGTCCAGGTCAAGAAGGGGCAAGACAGAAGGAAAGCGTCAGCCTAGCTGCACATACCTTGCTCCCCTCTTGGGGTGGCGAGGGTGGAGAGCCAGAGAGAAGGAAAGAAACTGACCTGATAGACACCAGTATGGGCCCTTTTCACATGTTACCTGTACTAGTCTTCACAACAGCTGGGTAAGGACAGCGGTGGCAGCTATGTGATCTTGTAGGTGTACTGGAGAGACCCAGGCTCAGATAACAGCACAAAGCCAGCTGTAAACCCTTGTCCTGTAAGAGCACTTGGGAGTGAGGGCCAGGGAGTTTCCAGGTGAGAAAACAGAGTGGATAAGTAACTTACCAAGGCTGCACAGCTGGTGAGTGGCGGGGAGCCAGGACTGAACCTGGGTCTAAGTGAATCCATAGCCCATGTTCTTCCACTGCCTTAGAAAAGAAATCTCACCTGGTTAGAGTTTATTTGCTGTTGGTGCCGACTGATTCCCCCTAATGTGGGCACACACACTCCATCTTTCCTGCTTCTCTTCCCCTCCCCTCTGTGGCTGCCTCTTATAAGCAACAGGTTGAAACCGAAAGGGGAGAAGGGCAGGGCAAAGTTAGTGTGGAAGAGGGCAGGCTGGAGGCAGGGATTTCAGAGAGAAGAAAAGGTCCCTAAAATGGGCTCCAAGGAAAGAGGATAGGTGGAACAATTGGAAAAGTGAAAGGCAAAAATGTCTGGAGGGCTGGGGCTTGGAAATCACTGTATGCAAATTGTAAGCAAATGTGCCAGTGTCCTCTGGCCGACTTTGCTGGGGAAGACTTTGCCCTGTCGTTGGGTTTGAAGAAAAGAAAGGAGAGGGGGTTTTGTTTTTTATTTTAAGAAGGGGAGCTGGGAGGAGAAAGCCAGTCTGTCCCTGCGGGCCTGTCCTCTCCTCGGTGATGTTCCCTCCATAACCACTAGGGGGCAGTCGTGTCACTTTTCCACTCCAGCTCTGCCAGAGGTGGGAGGGGGCTCCAGCCCAGGGGAGTCCTGGTCTTGCTGGGGCTCCAGCTCCAGAGGAAGTGCCCCTGGCCAGCTTTGCCTCCAGTTCTACAGGCCCCACGGCCTGGCGCCTCCTCGGTGAGGGGCACATTCTTCCTTTGCTCAGGCCTCACTTCTTTGGTCCTTCCTTTGCCCTAGCTCCTTTGGCTCCTGTAATTCTCGGGTTCTGAAGTCTCAGAGTGTTGTCTTTTGCGGTCTCAGAGCCCGCCTTTGCAGCTTTCCACTTCACATCCAAGCCTTTCTGTCCCTCTCATAACGTCTTTCTTTGTAGCTCTCTGGGTCCTACTGTCTGTCCTGAAGCCTCCTGGTTCCCTGGCGTCTTCCTGTTCTAAGTACGGTACATTTCAAGAAGTAGGAATTCTTGTCCAGCTACTTACAGGGTGCTTTTCTGCCCACCTCCCATGGAAGAATATCTCAGTGCAGGGATTATGTTGATGGGGCAACAAGTCCCTAGCTGAGCTTTGAAAGAAGTAGCACTGCCATCCTTTCCTTCTCTCCTTGAGGAATAGCAAGGGACCTGGGTCTGGACAGAGGAAGAGGGCAATACCCCCCAAAAATCTCTTCTGTTTCCCCATAGCTTTCTCTCCATTTTCCCTTTCGCCTCACGCTGTGAGGGAAGGAAGCATTAGGGAGGGTGATGGAGTGAAGGGGCAGCAAGGGAGCTCTGGAGGCTGAGGGCCATTTTGGAGCTAGATGATTCATCTTAGGGGATGACTACACCCTCAGAACTCTCCACCCTCCCCTGGCTCCAGGCCTGCCTCCTCCCATCCCCCTCGGTGGCAGCAGCCTTGTAATTTAAAGCTCTTTCTGTCGCCTCTAATGTGATCCTCTCGTTTTATTGACTCTCTCTGCCGTCTGTGGCGCCCCTTCACATCAATCTCCGCTCTAATCACACCGCCACCACTGCCTGCTCTGTCTCCCCTAACCCCTCTCCTCGCGGGCCCCCGGCCCTCGCCTCTACCCAGGTCCTTCCTTTTGACTATCCCCCCACCTCCACCCTACACCCGATCCGCCCTCTTCCTCCTTCCCTCCTCCACACGCAGGAATGCCAGGGCCTTTAAGGGCTTGCCTTCTCCCTTTCCCCACGTCTAAGGTGTACCCTGAGGGAGAGGAGATGCCCTTAAGGAAAGCCTGGAACCACAGGAAGAATGACAGTGGTCTGAGGGAGAATAAGACTCTGGGCCTGGTCGTGGTGCGTGGGAACCTGTCTCCAGAAAGAGATGAAAACTGAGGTCAAGGTAGGAAGGGCAGAGAAAGGGACACAGATTCAGAGAGGGACAGAAGAAAAGACAGAGGCGGAGGAAAATGGAAGGAGGGGGGGAAAGTGAAAAAATAATTGCTGCAGTTCAAGGTTTGTAATAAATAGTGGGTGATGGGAGAAGCACAGAGAAGAGGGGAGGGGAGTTGGTGGCAGTGGGGGGAGCGGGAAGAGAGGCACTGAGGCAGAGATAAATTTGCAATTGAAATTCTTTCCTGTAGAGGGGGAGGGGAGGGGGAGGGGGGGAAAGAGATTTGCAATTTTAAACAGCTTCAGACCTACCCTCCCTCCGCTGATCCAGGTCTCACCCACTAGCTAGCCCAAAGCTAAGCTCCTTTGGTTTCTAGCTAGGAATCAGCTGTCTTTTTTCCAGTCCTGGGAAGTAAAAGCTTTGGAGAGAGGATTTGGGGCTTAGGTCTTCCTAGCCCTCCTCTGCAGTTTGATCTACAGTTGTGATTCGGGAGCCAGAGAGAAGTTGCTGACGGATGTGAGGTGGGCCAGCACGGGGAGAGCACCCACCAGGTTCAGCCCTCAGTGTCAAGGCCCAGGAGGGGCCGCTCTTGCCCGGTCTCAGTTCTTCCTACCAGGTGAGCCCCCATTATGGGGGTGACAGTGGAATGTCAGGCCCTCACACTCCAGCACATGTATCTCCCCACTTCCCCCGGCACCCCAAGGATTCCATAGGAAGAATACCTTTATCCCACAACTTCAGGGCTTCTGCTTTCTGGTTATGTAAGATAACTGCCCCCCCCCCGCCCCGCCCCCCGTCCAATTCCTTTACTTCCCTGTTAGTTCTCCACCCACCTCGGCCCAGGTGCTGATTTGCATTTTCATTAGCATGCAGAGCCAGCCCCTCGCGGAGCGCCTTAATGGCTCCTCCTTCGACTTCACGCCTGGCTGGCCCCCCAGGAGGAGGAGGGAAGTGGGAATGGGGGCCTCCAGGCTGAGTGCGGCCAGACCAAGGACCCATTCCAAATCAGGGAATCTGAAGGTGAGGGTTAGAGGCTGCCCAAGGCGGGAGAGGCCACACCACTTCCTGGCAGCACTCTGGCCTGAGCGCTAAAGGTTTAATCGTTCGATATCTGCTGATAATTGAGAACTGAAGAGGAGTCAGGCCACCTGGGACACTGGGAGAAGCATGGGATGGTGAGGCATGGGGGAACTGGTGAGTTTGAGGGGAGACCAAGGTAAAAAAGCGGGTGGGGCTCGGTAATCCTGGTCAGCTGGAGGCAGCTCGGGAATCCTGACTTCTAGACTTCGGGAGGCTCATTTCGCCAGTACTGTGTCTGCGGGGCAGTCCGGGTAGATGGAGGAGCCCAGGCCACAGCTTTGGGGTCCAGCTCTGTGGCCGCCAGTCCTTTTCTAGTCTCACCGCCTTGGAGCTTGTGACAATCAGCTAATTCAGCCTCTCTTTCTTGGGTGCCTCACCCATAAAATAAGGTTGTCGTGAGATTAAATGAGATAATTGATTAAAGCAGTTAACACAGTGCCAGGGCCATGCTATACGTACCTTAATGTTATTGCTGTTACTTTTTTTAATCCCTGGGGAGGAGGAGGGGTGCGGCTCATCTCACACAAGCCATTGTCTTTCAATTGGCCAGAAGCTCTTCCACCTGTGATGAGAGATGGCTATGGAACGCATCTGAGAGCAGCATGGTGTCTGCAGGCCAGAGGAAAGTCACTGTGGCCTCTCTGGCAAGAGGACCTTGACTTTGGGAAACTAACTCTTCAGGGTATGGAAAATCTGAGGGTCTTTCCCAGAGCTGATTTATTCAACAGACATGTATGGGTATGTGGCAAGCATCTTTCTCGGTACCAATGATAGGGCAACCAATAAAGCAGAGTTCCTGCGCCCATGGAACTTAGTTTCTAGAAGGGAGAAATAAGGAAACCAGGAAATATCAGGTAGTGATGAATCTCTGAAGAAAATAACCCTCCCCACCCCCATCCCCCACCCCCCGCCCCCCCACCCCCACCCCCCACCCCCACCCCCGCCGCCGGTTGTGTTAGCTTCTGTAGAGAGGCGAGGCCTGTTGGAAGAGGTGCTATTTAAGCAGACACCGAATGACAAGGAGCCACTGGGCAGAAGTCTGGGGGAAGAGCACTGCAGGCAGAGTAAACAGCTCGGGCAAGCTGCTAAGGTGGGAATGAACTTGGTGTGTTTGAGGAACCAAGAAGGTCAGTGGGCTGGAGTTAGCCAGCCAGGTGGGGTGGAGAGTATTAAAGATGTGTCAGAAGTAGGCAGGTGCCAGATCAAATAGGCCTTTTTTGTAGATCAGGGAGCAGAGTTTGGATTTTATTTACAGTGCAGTGAACTCACTGATGGGTTCTCAGCAGAATATAGTATGGTTTACATTTTGAAAGGTGATTATGATGCCTGAAATTTGCTTTAAAACAATACAGGAAAAGGGGAAGTGGGTGAGGATATAGATGAAACAAGATTGGCCATGAGTTAACAGCAAGGTCCTACTGTATAGTACAGGGAACTATATTCAATATCCCGTGATACACCATAATGGAAAAGAATATAAAGAAGAATGTCTCTGTGTGTGTAACTGAGTCACTTTGCTGTAAGCAGAGATTGCCACAAACTGCACTTCAATTAAAGAAAAAAAAAGATTGGCCCTGAGTTTGGAGACTGTTGAAGCTGGGTGATGAGTACAAACGGGTTCCTCATATTGTTTGGTCTATCTTTATGTATGTTTGGCATTTCTCATAATTGAGAATTAAATAAAAGATCATTCTGAGCGGAAGGAGGGGCAGTAGTGTAAGTGGAGGCCAACGTGGAGTCTGTTGCACTCGTTCAGGCAAGCGACAGTAATGGCTTGGGCCAGGCTGGTGCTGACGGAGACGTGGATGAATGGAAGGCGGAGACGCTCGCATGAGAGGGTGCTGTCGAATTGCCTGCCTGTGGGTGAGAGGGAGGACACTTTGGGTTTCTAGCCTAAGCAACCAGATAAATGGTGGTACCAAGTTTTGAGATCGGGAAGATGGGAAGAAACAAGTTCAGGGCAGAAATAAAGAGTTCTGATTCTGGACATGTTCACTTTGAAGTCTGTTAGACGCTAAGGTAATGAAGCTTCAAGCTGGCAAATGGGTGCTTGAATCCGGCGCTCAGGGAGGAGGGTGGGGCCGGAGGATCCGGAGAATCTACTGCCTGACTGGGTGTCTCCGCTGCCACCTCACAGCTCCGCTCTCTCCGTGTCTCCCCCACAGGGTCCTGGCTGTCACGCTGAAATGAACCCCCAGCTCTCCTCCGTCTGCCATGGCCACCCTTAACTCGTCCTCTACCGCTGGCACCACCCCCTCCCCTGGGCACAATGCCCCGTCCCCGCCTCCGGACACCTCCTCCCCCCGCACCCCCTCTGATCCTGTCACCAAAGATCCCCCTGCGGCCCCCTCCGCCTCTGAGAGCATGAGGTCCTCAGAGCCCGGGGGGCAGCCCCTGGAGCCAGGCTGTGGCCTCGTCCCACCAAAGGAGATAGGGGAGCCCCAAGAGGAGCCTGGCCGTGGTGCCTCCCCGCCAAAGGGCCTGGGGGCGGAAGAGGGGGAGGGAGGAGGAGGGCTCCCTCCTGTGGACCTGAGCGACCACTTAGTCTTCACGGCTGGCGGTGAGGCCTGCCTAGTGGCCAAGCTGTCCCTGCCAGGTGGCAGCGAACTCCCGTTACCAAAGGGCTTCCCCTGGGGTGAGGCAGGCATCAAGGAAGAGCCCAGCCTGCCCCTCCTTGCCCACCCGCCCCCTGTACACCTCACTGCCCTTCACATCCAACATGGCTTTGACCCAATCCAAGGCTTTAGCTCTTCTGACCAAATTCTGTCCCACGATACCTCAGCGCCATCTCCGGCCACCTGTGAGGGAAGGGATGGAGCCTTCTGGAGCTACCAGCTGGCTCCAAACCCACCTGGAGATCCCAAAGATGGCCCCATGGGGAGCAGGGGAGGAGACCCCAGGGCACTCTTCTGGCTCTGCCTCCCGTGCCGCCTGGGTTTCGGCAGGCCCCAGGCCTTTGTGGGTCACACACAGTCTCACGGGGTGAAGCTAACCGCTGCTCAACACCAGGGCCTGCCAGGCAACCCAGCCGTGCTCCGGGAGGGGGACGAGGGCTGCGTGGCCCTCCTGAGCTTCCTGGAACCACAGCTGCCTGCTCACGCCCCTTTAGAAATACCCCTCGACAACAGCAGCGCCGTGAACATGGAGGCCCACGCGGCTCAGACCGAGGATGGCCCCGCCGCGGCCGAAGCCCAGGCCCCTGTCCTGCCCGTGGAAGAAGACGTGGCCCTCAGCCCGCCCTCCCCGCTGACAACCCCAGCCGCCTGGAACCCCAGCCCAAGCCAAGCCAAAGAATCGCCGACGCTGGCAGGCGAGGCAGGGCCAGGTTGGTTCCCCGAGGGGCAAGAGGAGGATGGAGGGCTCTGCCCCTCGCTCAACCAAAGCTCACCCACCTCCAAGGACGGGGGCGTTCTCCCTGCCCCAGTGGGCTCCCCCGAAGACCCCGGTGACCCGCCCCAGCCCTATCGCCCAGCCGACGACTACACCCCGGCCCCTGCGGCCTACCAGGGCCTCAGCCTGTCCAGCCACATGGCTCTGCTACACTCGCGCAACTCCTGCAAGACGCTCAAGTGTCCCAAGTGCAATTGGCACTACAAGTACCAGCAGACCCTGGATGTGCACATGCGGGAGAAGCACCCTGAGAGCAACAGTCACTGCAGCTACTGCAGCGCTGGGGGCGCCCACCCCCGCCTCGCCCGGGGGGAGAGCTACAACTGTGGCTACAAGCCCTACCGCTGCGACATCTGCAACTACTCCACCACCACCAAGGGCAACCTCAGCATCCACATGCAGTCCGACAAGCACCTGGCCAACCTGCAGGGCTTCCAGGCGGGGCCGGTGGGGCAGGGGAGCCCCCAAGAGGCAGCGCTCCCGCCCCCCGCGGGGGACAAGGAGCCCAAGACCAAAGCGTCCTGGCAGTGCAAGGTGTGCAGCTACGAGACCAACATCTCCCGCAATCTGCGCATCCACATGACCTCCGAGAAGCACATGCAGAACGTCCTCATGCTGCACCAGGGGCTGCCGCTGGGGCTGCCGCCGGGGATGGTGGGGCCAGGCCCCCCTCCCCCAGCAGGGGCTGCCCCTGCCACCTCCCCTGACCTCTTCCAGTACTTCGGACCGCAGGCCCTAGGGCAGCCTCAGGCTCCCTTGCCTGGCCCCGGGCTGAGGCCAGACAAGCCCCTGGAAGCCCAGCTGCTTCTCAATGGCTTCCACCACCTCGGAGCACCTGCCCGCAAGTTCACCACAGCTGGTAAGCTCCCTGGGTGTTCTCTTTTCCCTTCCTCGGGGCCAAACTCGGTTCCCTGCTTTCTCCCCAGGGCCAGCCCCGCCGCTTAAATAACCCCAGCTCCCTCAGCATCCACCCCTCCCATTCCCACACAGCAAGCTGACCCTTCCCTGTTCCTTCCTGGGGCCACTAACCTGTCTCTGTCCCGTAGCCCCCGGCAGCCCCTCCCCGGATGCCCACCTGCCTCAAAGTCAGCTTCTGGGCCCCTTGTCCGACGGGCTGCCTGCCTCGCCGCCCCCAGATGACAGCCCATCCCTGAAGGTGTTCCGATGCCTCGTGTGCCAGGCCTTCAGCACAGACAGCCTGGAGCTGCTGCTCTACCACTGCAGCGTGGGCCGGAGCCTCCCGGAGGCCGAGTGGAAGGAAGTAGCTGGGGACACCCACCGCTGCAAGCTCTGCTGCTACGGCACCCAGCTCAAGGCCAACTTCCAGCTCCACCTCAAGACCGACAAACATGCTCAGAAGTACCAGCTGGCGGCCCACCTGAGGGAGGGTGGCGGGGCCATGGGCACCCCCTCCCCAGTGCCCCTGGGAGACGGGGCTCCTTATGGGTCTGTCCCCACCCTGCACCTGCGCTGCAACATCTGTGACTTTGAGTCCAACAGCAAGGAGAAGATGCAGCTGCACGCCCGGGGTGCGGCCCACGAAGAGAACATCCAGATCTATAAGGTGAGAGCAGGGCAGGAAGGGTCTGGGATTTGAAGGGCACAGCACAGAGCCTGAGGGGGAGAGGAGAAGGGGATGGGGCTGGAGCAAGGAGATGCAGAGTGGGAAGGTGATGCGAAAACCCAGGGGGGCGGGATTGGAGAAAAAAGGCCAGGGCACCAGGGGAAAAACTATTTGGAGACAGACGTGGAGAAAGACCAAAGGACGGTGGACTCTGACCAAGTGACTCCGGTACTTTATTCAACTTTTCTGGCGTTTGGGACTAGCGGGAGGGTTCTGTGTCTGCTCAGTCCATCTTGTCCCCAGAAGTTCAAGAGGATGGAACCAGATTCCATTCATATACTAGGAGGGAGTCCAGGATTGGTAGTAGGAAGAGGAGGAGACGGTGGAGAAAAGGCAGTCACACTCAGGTGGCCAAAGGAAGGAAGAGGAGAGTCCAAGAGGGAGGAAGGGGTGTCGGAGTGCTGCTGGTCAGGCCCCCCGGGGAGGCAAAGGGGCCCCCAGGACCTGGGGGCGTCCATCTGTCCTTCTGTGCCTGAGCAGCCTCCCTCCCGTTTCCAGTTTCTGCTGGAGATGGAGGGGGCAGCGGCGGGGACGGAGCTGGGGCTGTTCCGCTGCCTGCTGTGCGCCTGGGAGACGCCCTCCCGCCTGGCTGTGCTGCAGCACCTGCGCGCCCCTGCCCACCGCGATGCCCAGGCCCAGCGGCGCCTGCAGCTGCTACAGAGCGGCCCCGCAGCCGACGAGGGGCTCTCAGCTCTTCAGAGCATCCTGAGCTTCAGCCACGGGCAGCTCCGGCCTCCCGGTGAGGAAGAGGGGACTGGAGAAGAAGAGGTGGGCGGGGAGGGCAGCGAGGGCGGGAGCTGGGGGCCCAGGAGAAAGTGGCACGGGGACGAGAAATGGGGCCGTGCACAGTCCAGAGCAAGCGGAAAGGCGCTGGGAAGGCTGCTGAAACTGGCTTTTAGGAACACTGGGGCAGCCGAGGGAAGTGGGGGACAAGAGGCTGTTGGAGGAGGAGGCAGAGAAGAGCAGGGATTTTGCTGGGTGGAGAGGTAGAGCAGGAAGGGAGGTGAGAAGGAACCACCCAGTGATTCCGAGTGGTGACTGTGTGCTGGCAAAGCTTGGGGTGGGCGGGAGGCGGGGCGTGTGTGGGGTGTGGCAGCAGCTGGTCAGAAGGAGAGGAAGGGAGAAAAACAGAGATAGAATCAGCTTTGGGCTGGGCCAGGACTTGTCAGAAGGAGGTGGGAGCTGGGGGCATGGCCCGAAGGCAGCAGGATGGGAAGCCCTTGATGAGCTCCCCAGCCTCTTCCTGTCTCCTAGGAGGTCTTCAGTCCGAAGGCTGGGCTTAGGGTCCCCCTTAGGCAGCTGAGGTTGTACGAGAGAGACTGGGCAGAGCCCGCCAGGCACCAGTGACCCAGAGGGTGCAGAAGAGCCTGGAAGGGGCTGTGAGAGCTGGGCACGGGTGTCCGGGCTTTGCAGAGGCTGGCGGTGGGCAAGGGTGAGGGCAGGGGCAGCAGGAACCAGGAACAGGCAGCATTGACTGGTGCTAATTGAATTGCCAATACACTGGCTGGAGTTAAGTGCCGGAGGGGCCCAGATCAATAGCTATAGATCCTGGAGCAGGACTGAATGGAGTTAAGGAACTTTAGCACTTTAATTAGGCCGCCACTGAAAATAAATTCCTACACATCTGTCAATTCTTGCTTGAGTGGTAATCTCCTCTCCCAGCTAGACCTGCCGCCTCCTGCTCGCTGCAGCTGCTTCCTTTCAACCTCACCTGCCCTCTTCGGCGCCCCTCACTCTACATTTCTGGGCTCCCTTCTTCCAGGATCAGTCAAGACAGGGAGCTGAGTTTGGTCCTGTTTCTATCGCCTGCTGCTGGACCTGTTCCCTCATCTTTAATGACGGGGCTAGACTCGCAGAGATGATTTCTTAGGCTCTACCAGTTCCAACACTGTAATTTCCCCCCTCATCCTCTGTATTTCTTTTTGGCGGCTTTTTATCCTCTCCTGCCTATTGACTCATCTATCCATCTTCTCCCTTTACTGCCTGGCTGCTTGTCCTGCTTCTTCTGCCCTATGTCCTCCCTCCTCTGCCCTATGTCCTCCCTCCTCTGATGCTTCATCCTTTTAAATTGACTCTCTCTTCATCCTACACAGGGAAGGTTCCTGTCACCCCCTTAGCTGAGCCACCCACCCCTGAGAAAGAGGCCCAGAATAAGACAGAACAATTGGGTGAGTTGCTCATCTGATCCATTTCTTTCTCCATCCCTTGCCCTCCTCACCCCCCAGTCCTAATATTATACATTCTGAGATGCTCATGGGACCTTGTGGTAATCCAGACACCCAGCAAGGCCTCCTGTGCAGAAGGAGCTAAAGTGATCAAAAGAAAGGGCTCATCAGAGGGAAGGGAGGCGGAGCCACAGAAAGCTGGGTGCTTTTGCCCTCTGGCCATCCCGCTAACCCGGGCTCAGCCCTGCCAAGCTCCACTCCCTGTACTGAGCGCAGTTCTGTGCTTCCCTGCCCTTTCTCCCTTTCCCCAGAGCCCACCCCTACCTTGGAAGCCCTCTGCTACAAATCAGGTCATCTTAAGGGCCGGGGGTCTGCGAAAGGAAGAGGGAGGGGCTGCCAGAGTCTCTTAATCTCTCCTTTCATCTTCAGCTTCTGAAGAGGCAGAGAACAAGACTGGCCCTCCTGGAGACAGTGCCGGCCAGACCACGGTCAGAACCGGGGTAACTGGGAAGATCTTGGGGGAGGGTGTCTAATTTTACTGAGATCTGCTCATATCCTAAAGGCTGAACTTCTAATTAGTAGGTCTTTACAGACAAGAGATTTCAGACCAAAGGCAGATCTAATTTTATCATGCTTGTGACTTACGTCACTCCAAATACATTTCAGAAATTGCACCTAGGTCCAGTTACCGGATGTGAGCACCAGCTGAGCCGGCCCTGAGGGGTGGAGCACAGAGGGAGACAGAATGAAAAGAGAAAGGCAAAAATAAAACACTAGCTGCTGCCCAGCTCTTTATTCCTGTTGGGAGCAGAAAGACGTGAAGTTCGTCTTCTACAGAGAACCCCGAGCCTGGGTGGAACTGCCCTGGCACCTCCTTCCTCAGGCTAGAGGAACTGACCCAGATGATCCACGCAGACAGGAAGCTCTGCAAGTCTCCGAGTGGCTGACCTAGGCAGGGCCCAAGAGTAGCTTAGCTCTGTGGCCTGAAAGGGTTCATTCTGAGGGGATTCCCAGCCTTTGGTCTTGAGGTGCCACCCTGTGCCTCCCAGCTCTCCAAACCGGACTGCAATATGCCGTGTGTACTACGACTGCAAACTGCTGCAGTGACGGCTTATGTCCTCAGCTCCCCTGCCTCCTAACTCCTGTTCCAGCTATCTGCTCCCAGGGCTACGGGTGCGTTAAGATGAGCGTCCGAATACCTTTCCTTTACGGCCACCCCCTCCCTGACATGCGGGCCTGGACCAGTGGCACAGGCGACAGGAGAGGAAGTGCAGGCTGACAGAAATGCAGGCTGCAGGTCAGGCAGTCAGGTGACTGAGGCGGAAGTAGGGGGGCCTTCACGCCCCACCCTCTGGAGGTACGGGCGGGAATGCGCCAACAGCGCCAGGCCAGAATTTTCCAGGGCCACTGGGGGAGCTGTGGTGTTTGTTTACATTAAAAAGGGAAGGGGAGAAAAAGGCAGGCAAAGAAAGTAGGAAGGAGGGAGAAAGAGCCGGCTTCCGAGCAGACAGGTAGGGAGCGCCCCGCTTAGTCCAGGGACCTTGGAGAGGCAGAGTGGCAGGGATTCAGGAGCCTCTGGGTCCAGGAAGTGCCAGAAGCAAGGGGAGCTATTTCACGGAGGAGCACAGGCAGGGTGGGGGCAGGTAAGAAAAGAAAACTAAATCAGAGGAGGTAGGTACAGGGCCGTCCTGTCGGCTGGAGAACGGAGTAGGGCAGCAGCGACAGGGGAAGAGAGAGGCCAGGATGGAGGGAGAGGGCAGGACAGAGAAGGCGGGCCAGCCGGGGCAGCCCAGCCTAGGCCTTTGTCCCCGTCCAAGTGAAGCGAGGGAGGAGCTAGCTTTCAGGACTGGGACTCCTCCTCCAGCAGGGGTAGGACCAGGCTGTGTCCGGGTGAGTGGTGAGTCCCACCCCTCCCTGACACCTCCCCCCACCGCCTGTGTGCCCCAGGTGTTCTGCTGTCCATACTGCAGTTTCCTGAGCCCAGAGTCCGAGCAGGTGAGGGCGCACGCGCTCTCCCAGCACGCAGTGCAGCCCAAGTACCGGTGCCCTCTGTGCCAGGAGCAGCTGGTGGGCCGGCCTGCCCTGCACTTCCACCTCAGCCACCTGCACAACGTGGTGCCCGAGTGCGTTGAGAGGCTGCTGCTCGCGGTGAGTACGGGCTGGGGGGCAAGGCAGGAGGGGAGGCAGAGGCCGCGGTGTCCGGGCAGCTGTGTGTGCTGAGGGGAGCGGCTCTGCGTGGATCTGAAGGTGGAGTTTAGAGCTGGAGGGAACCTCAGAGCCGAAACCTGTCCAGAGCCTCTACTCGCTGGGGAGGAAGCGCCCTTGGGTCCTGAGAGGAGCTGTTCCACAGCAGGCACGGCTGCCGGACAGGACAGGCAGCAGCCCAGGCCCTCCCCTCCGTGGGGAAGGCAGAAGTTAGGTGGGAGGTTTGTCCACAGAGGAGGCTGGAGCTGGGCAGGTGGGAGGTTTGTCCACAGAGGAGGCTGGAGCTGGGCTGCGCACAGACACAGGTGCAGAGCTGGGGGGTCTGGGGTAGCGGGACGGTGGGGGAAGTCACTGGGATCTCTTCCATCGCAGGCCACAACTGTAGAGATGACCTTGACGACCAAAGTGCTGCCTGGGCCCACTCTAAGCCCTCTGGGGGACGGCCCAGAGCCCCCCGCTCCCGGGCCAGAGTCTGTGCCCAGCAGAGACCAAGCAGCAGGTAAGGAAGGGAGGGCAGACCTCCCAAGGTGGCAGGAAAGGGGACCTGGATTCCTCGGACCAAGAAGGTCTAAAGGCAACTGAGGCAAGGATGAGTTGCCCTAGATATTGAGTGGGTGGGGTCTGACTTAGACAAGGTTCCCTTCTCACTGCGCCCCCTTCTCTCTCCCCTAGAAGGCCCTCACCTGACCCCGGAAGCCAGTCCCGAGCCTCCTCCTGAGCCTCCCCTGCCCTCAGCCGAGGCCCCAGACAAGCCCATGGGAAGCCCTGACCAGCCCCCTTCTCCAGCCCCGTCTCCAGCCCCTCGGCCTGATGCCCAAGCTGACGAGGTAGCTCCTCCACCCGCCACGGCTGAGGAGGAAGAGGGGGCTGGCGGGGAGCCCCGCCTGGCAGAGCCAGCTCCGGCTGACTCTCGCCACCCTCTGACCTATCGGAAGACCACCAACTTTGCCCTGGACAAGTTTCTCGACCCTGCCCGGCCCTACAAGTGCACTGTGTGTAAGGAGTCCTTCACGCAGAAGAACATCCTCCTGGTCCATTATAACTCGGTCTCCCACCTGCACAAGATGAAGAAGGCTGCCATTGACCCCTCCGGGCCTGCCCGCGGGGAAGCCGGGGCCGCGCCCGCCCCCGCCGCTGCCACAGACAAGCCCTTTAAGTGCACGGTCTGCCGCGTCTCGTACAACCAGAGCTCCACCCTGGAGATCCACATGCGCTCCGTCCTGCACCAGACTCGCTCGAGGGGAGCCAAGACGGATGCCAAGGCCGAGGGGCCAGAGCGCGGCCCAGAAGAGCCCAAGGAAGGCGAGACTGAGGGGGAGGTGGGCACTGAGAAGAAGGGCCCTGACCCTGGTGGCTTCGTGTCTGGTGGACTGCCCTTCCTGTCCCCTCCCCCACCTCCCCTGGACCTGCACCGATTCCCAGCCCCACTCTTCGCCCCACCAGTCCTGCCCTCCTTCCCTCTGGTGCCCGAGTCCCTGCTTAAGCTCCAGCAGCAGCAGCTGCTCCTGCCCTTCTACCTCCATGACCTCAAGGTAGGGCCCAAACTGGCACTGGCTGGGCCCGCGCCCCTGCTGTCCCTGCCGGCCGCCACCCCTCCTCCCCCGCCCCCTAAGGCCGAGCTGGCTGAGCGAGAGTGGGAGCGGCCACCGGCGGCAGAAGAGGGGACCGAGACGGCGCCCAGCTCACCCCCCCAGCCAACACCCAACGAGGCAGCCCGCACTGCAGCCAAAGCCCTTCTAGAAAACTTTGGCTTTGAGCTGGTGATCCAGTACAATGAGGGGAAGCAGGCTGTGCCCCCTCCCCCAACACCACCCCCACCCGAGGCCCTGGGGGGTGGGGACAAGCTGGCCTGCGGGGCCTGTGGGAAACTCTTCTCCAACATGCTCATCCTCAAGACACACGAGGAGCACGTGCACCGCCGCTTTCTGCCCTTTGAGGCCCTGAGCCGATATGCCGCTCAGTTTCGAAAGAGCTATGATAGCCTCTACCCACCCCCGGCAGGGTCCCCCAAGCCTCCCGATGGGCCTCTGGATTCACCTGCTCCCCACCTGGGCCCAGAGTCTGAGGCAGGGGGGGCCCGCCCCCCTGAGGAGCGAGGCCGGGCAGCAGGACGCTGGCCCCCAGAGGAGGAGGAAAGCTCCAGAGGGAATCTTCCTCCCCTGGTGCCTGCAGGCCGCCGCTTCTCCAGAACCAAGTTCACAGAGTTCCAGACCCAAGCCCTGCAGTCTTTCTTTGAGACCAGCGCCTACCCCAAGGACGGAGAGGTGGAGCGGCTCGCGAGTCTCTTGGGCCTGGCTAGCCGTGTGGTGGTGGTGTGGTTCCAGAATGCCCGCCAGAAGGCTCGCAGAAGCGCCGGCGACGGTGGGCCTGTGCCCAGCGGGGGAGGCACTGGGGGAGCCTCTGGCTGCCGGCGCTGCCACGCCACCTTCTCCTGTGTGTTTGACTTGGTGCGGCACCTCAAGAAATGCTATGACGACCAGCATCCGGAAGAGGAGGAAGAGGCAGAGAGAGGGGAAGAGGAGGAAGACGCAGAGGAGGAAGACGCAGAGGAGGAACAGGGCCCAGAACCCCCAGCCGGGCCTGAGGGCCCATCACCAGAACCTCCAGACAGGGAAGAGCTGGGCCAAGCAGAGGCCACAAAGCCAGGAGGCAAAGAGCCTGAAGGGAGGGCCCCTCCCTCGCCCTCCCCCGTCCACGCCTGTGACCAGTGCGCCATGTCTTTCCCCAGCCAGGACCTCCTGACCAGTCACCGCCGGCTCCACTTCCTGCCACCTGTGCAGCCCAGCACTGCCCCCCACCTCCTAGAGCTGCCCTTGCTGGTGTTCGGGGAGCGAAACCCTCTGGTGCCAGGCACTCCACCAGTGCCAGGGCCACCCCTCAAACGGAAGCACGAGGACGGTAGCCTGTCACCCACGGGCAGCGAAGCAGGGGTGGGTGGGGAGGGTGAGCCCCCCAGGGATAAGCGCCTGCGCACCACCATCCTGCCCGAGCAGCTGGAGATCCTGTACCGCTGGTACATGCAGGACTCCAACCCGACGCGCAAGATGCTCGACTGCATCTCCGAGGAGGTGGGGCTCAAGAAGCGAGTGGTGCAGGTCTGGTTCCAGAACACCAGGGCCCGGGAGAGGAAGGGCCAGTTCCGAAGCACCCCCGGGGCAGTGCCCAGTCCGGCAGTCAAGGTCCCCATCACACCCAGCCCTGCACCCTTCCCCAAGTTCAACCACTTGCTGGGCAAGGTGGATGATGGGGCTGGGAGGGAGGCCCCAAAGAGGGAAACACCCGCTTTTCCCTACCCCACGGTCACCCCTGCTGCTGGGCCTCTGCCTTTCCTGCCACCTGGGAAAGAGGCCCCCACTCTGACACCAGAGCCACCTCTACCTCTCCCACCGCCCCCTCCACCCAATGAGGATGAGGGCCCAGAGGAACCGTCTAAAGCTTCTCCAGAGAGTGAGGCTTGCAGTCCATCTGCAGGGGACTTAAGTGATTCGTCAGCTTCCAGCCTGGCTGAACCAGAGTCCCCTGGGACTGGAGGGACCAATGGGGGCCCAGGAGGTGGGGCTGGGGTCCCAGACGGAATGGGGCAGCGGCGCTACAGGACCCAGATGAGCAGTCTGCAGCTAAAGATCATGAAAGCCTGCTATGAAGCCTACCGTACCCCTACCATGCAGGAGTGTGAGGTGCTGGGGGAGGAGATTGGGCTGCCCAAGAGAGTCATCCAGGTCTGGTTCCAGAATGCTCGTGCCAAGGAGAAGAAGGCCAAGCTGCAGGGGGCAGCAGTCGGTGGGGCTGGGGGCAGCAGTGAGGGCCCCTCGGGAGCCCAGCGCACCGACTGCCCCTACTGTGACGTCAAGTATGACTTCTATGTCTCCTGCCGAGGCCACCTCTTTTCCCGCCAGCACCTGGCCAAGCTCAAGGAGGCAGTCCGAGCCCAGCTGAAGAGTGAAAGCAAGTGCTACGACTTGGCCCCAGCACCCGAGGCACCCCCCGCTCCCAAGGCTCCACCTGCCACCACACCCGCCTCTGTGCCCCTCGGGGCTGCCCCGGCTCTGCCTCGCCTGGCCCCGGTCCTCTTGTCCGGCCCAGCTCTGGCCCAGCCCCCGCTGGGCAGCTTAGCTCCTTTCAGCGCAGGTGAGTGAGAGGTTGGGAGAAGCTGGACTTCAGAGGGCATCTCCCTCTAATGAGGTGCCCTTCCTTTTCCTTCTTGACTCCTCCCATCTCCAGTCTCCTCCCTGGCCTCCCTGTGTTTCCAGCTGGTGGGGTAGAGAAGGGAGGAGAGGGAGCATGGAGGCCAGGCGGTGGGGACGCAGGAGTACGTGGCTGGAGGTGGCCTCCAGCAGGAAGGATGGCAGCGCCAGGAGGTGGCTAATCCGCACTCTTCATCTTCCTAGGCCCTGCAGCCTCCTCAGGCCTCCTTGGCCTCGCCACTTCGGTCCTGCCTGCTACCACAGTGGTCCAGACTGCTGGCCCAGGCTGCCCCTTACCTCAGAGACCTATGCCCGACCACACCAACACCTCCACAGTAGGCACCACTGACCCTGCCCCAGGCCCGCCTACTGAACCCTCTGGGGACAAGGTCTCCGGTGAGCGAAAGCCAGCTGCAGCCCCCACCAACTCCTCTACCGATGCCCTCAAGAACCTCAAAGCATTGAAGGCCACTGTCCCAGCCCTGTTGGGGGGCCAGTTCCTGCCCTTCCCGTTGCCCTCTGCAGGAGGGGCCACGCCGCCAGCTGTCTTTGGCCCCCAGTTACAGGGGGCCTACTTCCAACAGCTCTATGGCATGAAGAAGGGACTGTTTCCCATGAACCCCGTGATACCTCAGACCCTCATCGGACTGCTCCCCAACGCCCTCCTCCAGCCACCGCCCCAGGCCCCCGAGCCCATAGCCACAGCGCCTCCGAAGCCGCCTGAACTGCCCGCTCCGGGGGAGGGGGAGGCCGGGGAGGCCAATGAGCTGCTGACAGGCAGCACGGGCATCTCCACCGTGGACGTGACCCACCGCTACCTTTGCCGCCAGTGCAAGATGGCATTTGACGGGGAGGCCCTGGCCACTGCTCACCAGAGATCCTTCTGCTTCTTTGGGCGGGGCTCTGGGGGTTCCATGCCCCCCCCACTGCGGGTGCCCATCTGCACCTACCACTGCCTGGCATGTGAGGTGCTGCTGAGTGGGCAAGAAGCCCTGGCCTCGCACCTGCGCTCCTCGGCCCACAGGCGCAAGGCGGCCCCGCCCCCAGGGGGCCCACCTGGCGCCGCCACCAACGCCGCCACTGCCGCCACGGCTGCTGTGGCTTTTGCCAAAGAGGAAGCAAGATTACCTCACACGGACTCCAACCCAAAAACTACTACTACCTCTACACTTCTAGCTTTATAAACAGATAAACCAAGACACGGGGGCAGGGAGGGCCCCGGGGCTCCTCTTACCCCAAGGGGTGTCTGGTGGGAGCTCAAATCCCTAACCCTACCCTTGGCCCTGCCCACCCCCCTGGGAATCTCTCAGTTCCCACCCTCAGTGGGCTTCACACACCCCACCTCCAGCAGAGTCCTGCCTCCTCCTCCACCCCCAGACACACCGATCCTTCACAAATCCTTGCCCCTTGGTCTTCACGGCCAACACATCCATCTTGCCATCTCGATTATTCATTCACATCCACCCTGCCCACCAGACACAAAATCTATCCTTGGTTTCATCTTCCTACAGCCTCTTTCCTACTGAATTCCCAGTCACCCTTCCAACTCCTATAAACACACAAATATGTTATCCCATGCTGTTCCACTGACTGAGAAAACACCAAAAAAAAAAAAAAGAAGAAGAAGAAGAAGAAGAAAGGAAAAAGAAAACCCAAGACAAGGAAGGGGGAAGGAAAATAAACTTTGCCACTCCCCCTTCTCCTTCCTACCCGCCTCGTCTAGAGCGCCATACCGCTCACAAACTCCTTCCAAATACTCAGTTGGCTCCCAAGGTTGGAGCCTGGGATGGGTAGGGAGCCCACGAAACTCTAACCAAACTGGAGGTCAGCGGGGAGAAGTGCTCCCAGCTCACTCTCCTCACACCCCTCCCTCCTCACCTGACAGGGGAGCCCCTGTGGCCTGAACTCTAGGGGAAGCCGCGGCCAGGAACCCCTCTGCCAGCCCCGACCCTGCACCCTGGAAACTGCAGTAACTTATTCTCAAAGGCTTTAAACACAGAGATCCTCTCAGCAGCCGTCGGCCTGCCCCTTGTCCCAGCCCTGCCACGTGGCGGTCCAGCCTCCAGGACCGGCGCTGCCCACCAACGGCAAATCCAAAGTTCTTTAAAGAAAAACTGAAACACACAACCAAAAAAAAAAAAAAACCACGAGTGCGAGAGAGAGCACGCACACACGTGTGGGAGAGAGAGATGGAGAGACCAGAGGAATGAACTAATGAAAAACAAACTTGGAAAACACAGGAAAAAAAAAAAAGAAAAAAGCCTGAAAACTCTCTCATCAAACAAGTGGTTTTTTTCCTGTTTGTGTCACTCCCCACCCCACCCCATTTTAAGGGTTCAAGTGTCTTTGAACCACCTTGTCTCTGGAAGATCAAATGGCTTTAAGTCCTTGCTTGGGTTCAGTGGTCCACAAGACTAACGGGAGTGCAGCCCTGCCCTGGCTGTGCCCGGCCTCAGAAGCAGGAGCTGGTAATGGGGAGAAGAGCCTGGAGGCTGGGGAGAGAACCCCATCCTTGCCCCCTGAATTGAGTATTTATCAGGACAGGTAACAAACATCCCCTCATTCTCAGTTGTGAGTTACAAAAGTCAGTGTCACTGAAAGTAGCTTGGCTGTCTCAGGAGGAAAGGGGTGGACTAGGCCGGGCAGTCTGGTTTCTGGATCTTGGGTATGCTTCCCTTTCATGTAGCTGCCACCGTTTCCTCTCATTCACTTCTTTCACAAACCTCTCCTCCCATTCCCTTCCTGGCGCCCCCTTCAGATTTCTGGCACTTCTTGAACCTTTTTGCCTTTGTGGGGACCCTTATTCCCTGTCTGTGTTCTTCCCACACCACCCCATCCTCTCCCCCTGCTTCCTCCGGCCTGGCCCATCTCCTCCAGGAAGCAGCAGCTGCTGCTGGAGGTACCCCCGCAACACACACACACAAAGGAGTCAGGGCCTCCCTATGAAGCTCATGGGGTCTCGAGCTGATGACAGCTAAGGGGATGGGTGGGCAAGGAGATGACCGAAGCACAAGGTGAACCTTTGATAGAGTGAGATCACCAAGGGAACCAACAGATGAGGAATGCGCTAGAAGAGGGTTCCCACCTCTAACCTCGTTGTCTCTGTAAGCATCAAGTAACTGTGGCAACTCCAAAGCCCAGCCACAGTGGCACTGGGTGGAGACGCAGGTGTTTTAGCAAAGAAAAGCCTGCAAAAATTTCCCAGTCCTCCAGGTAGTCTCTCCTACAACCCTTGCCCCTAAGACCTCCCCCTTCTAGGTAGTCTCCTTCCAAACTCTCTGGCTGCTTCTACTACCAGGATCCATTTCATACACGCAAACACACAAATTCAGCCAGCCCTGGGATTTAGGTTTCCTGGCCTGTCACTCTGTTCCTTGAACATGTTAATACTGAAGCAGTGGCTTATGTGCAGAAAAGATAGGAGGAGAGAAAAGGGGAGGGAAAACTTAGCTCAGTTCCTAGTCTCCATATGCTCTGTGAATCTCACTTCTGGTCCCATTCATTTCTAAAATGAAAAGCTCCTAACCTAGCACATCAGGGGTGGAGTGGATTACTTATTCTGATGATGCCAAAAATGCCAGTTACAAATACAAGCAAGAAGAATGAAATTGCCCAACCATGGGCTTGCTGTTGCTGCTCCCACCTTTCCCCCACCTCAGCATCTCTCGTGCACCCCTCCCTCCCTCCCTCTCTATCCTTTTCTCTCTCCTGTTGAAATTCTGTGTATAAAACTATTTTCTTAGCAGCATGTGTATGAGGAAAGAAGCTTTTTCACTCTGTGCTTTCTGGGAATGTGATATGTGTATAAAAGTTGAAAACAAACAAAGAAAAATTAGAGAAAAAAAAAACAGGAGAAAAAGAGGGAACGTTTTAAAGAAAACCTTGGCAAACACCTTGCATGGGATGATTAGAGGTGTGGTTTCATGCATTTTAGGGATTTACAGCCAGGGTAGGTTGGCTTTAGTTTGAACTATGAATATCTTCACCAGGAGTTAATAATCTCTTACACCCAGATTCCCTGGCGTGGAGAATCCCATGTACATTCACAGTCGTGGACTAGAGCTGACTGAGTAGCTGTCCTTACCAGGAACCCTATAACCTGGGGGACAGAAGAGCCTGGCCAACTGCTGACCTAGGTCAGTCAACGTGCTTCTGGAGGGTGTGCCGTTCCATGTTCCCAGTGGCTGGAGCATTCCTCCCTGACCCCTTCCTGAGACCACAATCCTCAGCAGCAGCACTTCTGCACTGGAGATCCAGTGAGTGGGTGGCTCCTGTGGACAGAGGCTGAGTCGGCACAGGCCCACGCAGAATGCTAGAGGTGAATGCCAAGCCGCCCAGGTTAAACTGTGTTGCTTCTGTGGAGCAGTAAACCAACTCGAGCGCATGGCACATCCATACCTACCTTGTGGTACCCGCCCCTCCCCGCCAGCTCTAAAGTGAGCCTGAATCAAGGGCTCATAAGACTGGTCTTCCATGGCTCGGGGCAAAGGCTTAGGGTTTCTGACATACCCAGGTCCTAAAGCGTCCAAATTCTGGTCCACCCTACTTACTGTCAGGGTCAGTACCAGGAGGAGGAGGTGGAAATGATCTTGGCTGTCTTTGCTCTAAACCAGAGCCTGTATGGGGATGGCTTAAGGTACCCAGTTCTCAACTAGGAACAAAAATCAAAGTCTGTGGAAGAAAATGAGAAAATCTGAAGCCGTAGTGGCCAAATGGGGCAGAGTCTGCAATAGGACCACCGTCTAGCCCCTGGAGTAGACACATTCGCTCCTCTAATCATTCATCCCTGTATAGATACTCACATCTGAAATACAGAGCTCTGCGTATACGACTGTACCAACGAAGCAAGCAAGCACACCGTCAGAAACAGCAGCAGAACCATGTATAGAGAGAGCTACATGGATACACACAAATGCCAGAAAGAACGGGCCCCACGGGCATATAGGCACAAGGGCCGTGCCCCAGAGTCATCAACTACGCTCCCATTAAGTAAAAACACCCTCCAATACGTAGTAATTTTCTTCACACAACAGGAAGTAGGAAAAGCTTATAAACAGAGAAATGTAACCAGTGTCAAGAAGGGTGACCAAATGTTGACCATTAATCCATGGGAAAGGACCTTAAATTCCTCGGGTGTGGAGACACCATGTACATTCACAGTCGTGGACTGGAGCTGACTGAGTAGCTGTCCTTACCAGGAACCCTGTAATCTGGGGGACAGAAGAGCCTGGCTAGGGAGGGGAAGGAGGTAGAAGAGAAACCAGGAAGAAACTCTGAGGAAAATTTATATGAAATACAGGGATGAACTGTGCTGGGACCCTGTGTTACATGAAGGGCCAGGTATTGGGGAGCAACTAATGAGAAACCTGTAAGCCCTGAGGATGTCACTCTCAGTGAATTGAGTAAGGAAGAAATGTCCCAATTCCAACGAAGTTCTGGCTACAATAAGAAAGGCTATAGGCCCATCCTCAGGGGTTTACAGCATTACAGCGTGGATACAATTGTGAAAAGATGAGATGAAAAAAAAGCCAGAGAGGATGTTCGTAGAAGACCTAGGCCAGGACTCGTTAAATCTGGGGAAAGACGGGAAGGGATCGATCCCCAGGGAAAGCCTCCCGGGGAAAGACAAACTCCCAGAAGAACATAAAATTGAGTGAGGACCCACCCCATCATTCTCCTTCATATAGAGAATCCCCACAGCCTTCAGACAAAGGAGAGACAAGGGGTCAATGGCATTATTCCCTGCCAGTAGTCTGAGCCTCATGTTTCTTGCAGCTTCCAGTCATGGAGAGGTGTCTGGCTAGAGGCTAGTGGGGAAGCAGGTTGATTACAGGTGGACCAGAAAGACAGTGACGGGGGAAAGGTGACCAGGATGGACTCATACTCCTCCCCAGCCATACACACACTCTTAAACAAACAGTGGCTAAAAGACTGGAACAAGTCATCAGCAGGAGCTCAGCACTGCCCCACATCCACAGTCCCTCCCTGATATCCCAACCTGCAGCATGTCTTCTCAACTGGCCTGGCCTCCGCTGTGCTCGCTCCTGGAGAGCCCTGCCCAGTGCTCAAACAGCAGCACCGGCAGCAACTCGCTAAGCATCAGCAGCAGGCCAGGCCCTGGACTCTGCCAACCCCTGCTTCCACTCCCCGGGACCCTGACCTGCCTCCAGAGAGAAGTGTAACCAGGACCCATCCCGTACCGAGCCACAGAATCCACACCCATCTGACCGGACCGCAGAGAGCAATCTCCCGACAACGCTCCTAACCTAGGGGTTCTCAGTGGTCTGGTTACAGAAACAGGGCAGCCATCCATCAGAACCTGGAGGCCGAAAGTGTCCCGTAAGGGGTTCTTCTGTGATAACTCCTGCCAGTGAGAAGCACAGTTCTAACAAGTTAAATCTGCCTGCTTTGACCTCACAATCTCTCCTTTTCCTCCTGCTGCCCCCACCTAAAGACACACATCCCCACACCCCCCAACACATATATCCCATGCATGACCGCATAAAGACATGAATATGGTTGGGGGGGGATGAAGAAAGATGTAAAAGGCGTGGGAAATCCAGACCTCATTAACTGTCCTACAAGGTGACCGTCATCTCTTAGAACAGTGTTTCTCAAAGTTTTGCCCACCTGCATCAATGGTCACCTGAGAACTTGTTCAAAATGCACACTCCTGGACCACACCTCAGACCAACTGAATCAGAAACCCTTGAAGTGATTCAGTGCTTTCTGGAGTCTGAGAAGCACTTATTTAGATCGCTCAGCCCTGTCTACATCTGTGACCTGCCCCCAACTCTCCAGCACCCAAGGCCTAACCCTGCTACGGCTGGGGCTGCCACAGGGGACTAGCTTCACCCCCAGATTATCCTCCTCATTACCTTGACATTTGGAAATCTGACTATGTCTTCTGCTTATGGTGCCTATTCTTCAACAGAAGAGTTACAAGCATCACCCTTGACTGAGTGCCTCCCTGTTTTCTCCTCTGCTGTGGAAACCACCTTGCTTCTTCTGAAGCTGCATCCACTTCCAGAGGTGCTGAAGTAAGAGAGACCCCAGGCCGGGCAATGGTATTACTCCCCTCTGAGCAGGTCCTACCCCGATCTGAGCTGCCCAGCCTCCCCTGACATCACCCAGAGCCACCAATTCTTCTACCCGAGTATCTTCCTAGTCACTAACTCACAGCCTCTGGCCACCCAGGAAGCAAGGAAAGCCCAACCTGCTAGGAGTTCTTCCACATGGAGGCCCAAGGTCCAGTTTAGCAGGACTGCTGATGGCACTGCGTCTGGAGGTGTAGGGCTGGTCTGTGTCACCACAGATGCTGGGGTTCCGCTCCTAGGGGCCTTCCTCTCTACCAGGGAGGGCTCATTGCTGATCCGTGGTCTCTCTTCCAGAGGTGGATTTCAAAGACAGGGAAATCCGTCCACCTCGAATTGGGAAGCCATAGAGAAATTCTTAAACACAAAACCTCCTTGAGTGGTCTTTCTGGAAGGACAAGTCCAAGTTGCCTTTGTCTTCCTAACACCTGCCCACCTCTCTAGGCCTAGAGCACATCTCCACCTTTCTAGGACTGTTATTGAATATGGGCCTTTTCACAAGGGAGAAAGAACCAGTTCAACTCAACCACAGCTCAGCCAATCACAAGGCACAGGGAAGAACGAAATACACACAGGCACCAACTACCCCACTACCCAGCAGCAAGGCCTGAGGGGCTCTCCTTCTTCCTACTCTTTCCCTTCCAATCTCTTCTGGCACCATCTTTGTGGCAGCATAGCTGGCTGGCCTCTCTGTAGGATCTCATTTTGCCCTCTTACGATTTTTTTTTTTTTTTTGTCCTTGCTCCCCAGAGAGGAATAGAGTCCACCAGCCTGGAGCCTTGGGCGTGACTCTTAAACGTGCCCTTGTCCCTCTGTGCTCCAGCTTCCCTTGGAATTCTGCTCAAACACAGAGTGGCACCATCTTAATCCCTTTCTTGGGCGTGGCGAGGGGTAGGAGGAGGGAGGTGGTGTCTGGTTGGAAGGAAGGTGGACTTGGGGTTGGCTGGAGAGCAAGGATTCAGCCCCTCTATTGAGGGTGTCCTCGGCTCCTCCCCAACAGGGCTCCACCCGGCGCGTGGCACGCCTGCGTGCGCCACTCTCACTGCCACCAAGTGGCGGTCATGAGCATGTTTGGTGGCTTTGGGTTTGCCGCAGTGCCAGGATCTGAGACGGCGTTCACGTGCCAGTGCAGTGCTGCCAAGCGGGGCGGCATCTAGTTGGTTGGGTGCCAAGCGGCAGGAGCCAGGTGGTGATAGAGATGAAAGAGGGCTGGGGCAGAGGGAGGGGGAGGGGAGAAGGGCACCAGGGAGAAAACCAGACACTTCACTTGTTAGAGTGGAGAGTCCAAATGGGATCCGCAGAAAGGTGCCCTTTCCATTCTAGATCCCAGCTCACAAGCAAGCCCTTCCCTCCCCCGCAGACGCCCGCAGAGTAACTATACAGACCAGGCAAGGGGATCTGGCCATCTTTAGCAGGAAACTGGCTGGGGGCCAGGCAGGACTGCCAGCCTCTCCATCCTCCTTCCTTGGGGTCTTGGCAATGGCGTGTTTCCTCCTTTGTGTCCTCACGCCTCTCTCCGTCTGTCGCTCCACTCCCCACACCTAAGAGGGAATGGGAAGGAGGTCCCGGCAGAAAAAAGTCTGTTCTCCCAAACAACTCTCTCTCTCTCTCTCTCTCTCTCTCTCTCTCTCTCTCTCTCTCTCTCTCTCACACACACACACACACACACACACACACACACACACACACACACACACACACACACACACACACACACACACACCATCTCTCCTCCTCCCTTCTCACTCCTGGCACAACAAGCCTCTCAAGCAGATTGGCAAGAGACACCGCCACCCTCCCCACTTCACACAACACCAGAGCCTGTGCCAGGCTGCCTGGGCAGTGCCAGCACCCGCCCACCTCCTGCCGGGTCCCCTTGCTTCTTCAGTGCTCTGACAAAGGGCCGGTCTGCCAGGTCTGCCAGCCCAACGAGCTCTCCCTGGGGAGCGGTGGGCACACCTCTCCTCTTGGCACTTCCCTGGCTACTCTCTCCACCACTTCACTTTCCCAGACTGGAAGAGGACCAATCACCTCAGAGCCCGACCATTTCCCAGAGCTGAGCTCTAGAAGGACAGCGACACCAGGAACTCATCCCTGCCCCTCCTCTCTGCCCCCTGGGGCCCGTTCCCACGGACCCCGCTTGGGGCGCCAGCCTGACGGATGTGATGCCAATGGCTCCCGGGTCCCGAGCCTTCCTCCCAGAGCACCAGGACTCCTGTCGCTGCCCCCTCCCCATTCGCCTCCTTCCATCTCCGCGGGCACGAGGGTGGCAGCCGCAGTGCCCATGCCTGCAAGCAGGCAGCATGAAGCAACTCAGGCACCCTCCTTCTGTCCTCCCAGGCCCCAAACCTCTCCCCTCCTTCTTCCACTCCATCCCTCTGTCATTCTGGTTGGACACTAGGTTGGCAGCCGCAGTGCCAACCCCCATCCATGCCCAGGAGGCTCACATACAGCACGCACTTAGGCGTACATGTACACGCGCACATACATACACACATACACACACACGGCCCCTTGAGTGCCAGGCAGCAGTGGCAGACACACAGCAATGCATAGTGACTGGTATACCCGAGAGGCAGCCAGATTCGGCACCTGATCCAGCACCCATTTGGGATTGGGTGGGGAGGCGGGCGGGCAGGCGGGCGGAAGGAAGGGTGATGGAGGCAGGCGATGGCCCTAGGTTGGCAGCCGATGGAGCTGGGAGAATGGAGGGAACAGATGCTCTTTGCCCAGCATCCCTCCCTCTCTCTCTGAGATCAGTGCCAAGCTGGGGGGATGGGGAGAGGGAGGATGGGGGAAGGGTGGCATTTGGAAGCTGGCAGGCGGGGGGAGCTGGGTCCGCCCAGGCTGGGCAGTGCCGGCACTGGCTGCCGCCTCTCCACTCTGCCATCTGTCTCGCTTCTCTCCCCACCCCCTTTCTCTCTCTTTCTCTCTCTCTCTCTCTCCTTCATCCGCAGCAAAAGGAAAAGAGGAAAACAGGGTCCTCATCCGCCCACGCCCAACCTCTGCCGGACCCCTCTGCTGCTCCCACAACTCACCACACCACACCACCACCAAGCCATCTGTGCTCTCTCCTCCTGGCTCAGTCACCTTCTTTCCTTCGCCTCGCCCTCACACCAAAACGGGTGCAATGTTTTTAAAAAATAGATACATATGTATTTTACAAAGCAACTTAAAAGGAAAACCATTTTCTTTGGGAATGTCGTGTCCTTCTGAGTCTGGGTCCTCGGTGCCAATGTTTATGGCAGGCAGAGGGAGGGGACCCTGTCCTCAGCTGGTGCCCATGAATCCCATGCCAGGGAGGAGGGGTGGCTGGGGTGGGGTGGGGGCGGGGTGGGGTATCGGGAGAGCTCTCTTCTCGCTGCGCCTGTGGTGCTTTTTTTTTTTTTTTCCCTCTTCCACTTCCGGAGCAGCTTCAAATAGATCTAGAGCCTTCCCCACCCCCAGTTCCCAGGGCCCCTGTGCCCTTCTCTCCCTGCTTTTGATTTTATTTCTCGATCACCCTTTCCTTTTGTGTGTGTGTGTGTGCGCGTGTGCGTGTGGTGTACGTGTGCGTGCGTGTGAGTGTTGCATCCACGGCAGTGGGCACCGTGCCAGCCACCGCACAGCCATCTGCGATGCCTTCTGCAGCCTCCGCTGTTTCTCCCTGCCACCTCCAGCCCCCAACTCCCCTGCACCCCAGCTCCCCACCCCCAGTCCCCAATCATTAATTAGCTACTGAATTAATTAAATCGGGAATGCTAATTAACATTCCTAAAGGGCAGGCTGCCAGGCTGGGGGGGCAGAGGGAGTGTGAAGAGGAGACTGGGATGGGGGAGGAGGAAGGAGAGTTTGTCTGCTTAGCAGAGCAGCTGGGAGACAGAAAGAATCCAAAAGAAGGATGAAGGAGAAGGAGGGCAGAGTGACAAGACAGAGGCATGGAAAAGGGCGTGTAAAAACTGAGTCCAAGTGAGAGTGACCCAGCCTTTCCTGCCCAAATGAGACACAGCCGACTCCTCGTCCCCGCCCAGCCTGGACAAGTATATATTCCTAGGGGGCGGACTCTGGCAGCTTTCTTCCCTGTCTCTTACAGAAAACCAACCCCAAACCTGAGTCAACAGCTACTACCTGGTCCATCCAGCCCCAGTGACCCTCAGACCAGGTCACCAAGACCAGACTCTGGGCTCAGAGGAGCCCTCTTGACTTGGCCTTCGCTACCCCTTGTCAAGGTCGGGGGCACCCTGTGAGTGTCTGCTGCTGGGACAACGGGGCAGCGTATGGGGAACCGTGAGGGGTGTCGATTCAATAGCAGTTCACTGAGGATGACCGGCACTGCCTGCAAGGCTGCCCTAGGAAGACCGTGACACAAGACAGTCTGTCTTTAGGATTCCAGCGTAGGAAAAGTGGACACCCCTACCACCTTGAAGATCAAGGATTTGGGAAAAAGCGAGTAACGGCATCTAACTTTGAGTTGTTGTTTTTAAAGAAAAAGAGATGTCAGTATAGTGAAACTTCATTCTCGGGGTGCTCTATGACACATGAATCCGATGAGATGCTCCTTAGAAAAATGGATCTCGGGACTTCCCTGGTGGCGCAGTGGTTAAGAATCCTCCTGCCAGTACAGGGGACACAGGTTCAATCCCTGGTCCGGGAAGATCCCACATGCCGCGGAGCAACTAAGCCCACGCACCACAACTACTGAGCCTGCGATCTAGAGTCCACGAGCCACAACTATCGAGCCTGCGGGCCCCAACTACTGAAGCCTGCACATCCCAGAGCCCGCGCACTGCAACTACCGAGCCCACACGCCGCAACTGCTGAAGACCGTGCACCTGGAGTCCATACTCTGCAACAAGAGAAGCCACTGCAGTGAGAAGCCCGCACGCCGCAACGAAGAGTAGCCCCTGCTCGACACAACTAGAGAAAGCCTGCACGCAGCAATGAAGACCCAATGCAGCCATAAATAAATAAGTAAATAAATAAATAAAAGAAAAATGGATCTTACAATCAAATTATTTGGTATATACTACATATTCTCCCTCTTAAGAGATTCAAGATGCATACTGGTGTGTTAAAGGCTCTGAGAAATCTTGTAAAAAAAAAAAAAAGAAACTGTTGAATGCATTTAACCCTGATTGTCAAATTCACTGGAACCTGGAACCCTCATTTTAAAATTTTCTAATTTAATGAATTTTATTCCCACAGAAGCAGTGTCCCACTTATACGGAAAGCTCTGTCAAGTGATCAGGGGTGGTCCTGGCCTAGAAGCTGGCAGATGGATGAGCTGGCCCGAGGTATCACATTCCATAAACAAAGCGCAGCACCCAAGCTCTCGCCTTCCAAATGTAATACAACAAGGTACCAAACCACCTTGTGGCAGAGAAACTAAATCACTCTTAGAATCACAGACCTGTATTTTCAGAGCTGGAAAGACACCTTAGCAACCATTAAGCCTAATCCCTTAATTTTAGAGTAACTGAGGAACTGAGGAACTGAGGAACTGAGGAACTGAGGAACTGAGACTCAGAGAGGTGAAGTGATTTGTCCAAGGTCACAAAGCCACTAAACAGTAGCGTTGATGTTAGGACGGAGATTTCTCGACCTTTAGCCTAGCTCTGTTCCTCTATTTTCTGTTGTTAAAACTTCAGGACATGGATTTCCCTGGTGGCGCAGCGGTTAGGAATCTGCCTGCCAATGCAGGGGACATGGGTTCAATCCCTGGGCCGGGAAGATCCCAAATGCCACGGAGCAACTAAGCCCGCGAGCCACAACTACTGAGCCTGCGCTCTAGAGCCCGGGAGCCACAACTACTAAAGCCCACGCGCCTAGAGCCCGTGTTCCACAACAAGAGAAGCCACCGTAATGAGAAGCCCGTGCACCGCAACGAAGAGTAGCCCCCGCTCGCCGCAACTAGAGAAAGCCCGCACACAGCAATGAAAACCCAACACAGCCAAAAATAAATAAATTTTTTTTAAAAAGTCAAGATAATATTAAAAAAAAAACAAAAAATCTGCAGGACAAGGCCAGCACGAGGTTTATCACAAACATATACTATTTAAAAGCTTCACCCAGACTCCCTTTTTGCTCTGGGACTAAGGCCTGGGCCTGTCTTTTCCACCCTGCCTTGGCCCTCACCCCCCCCCCCCTTTGGAACCCTGCAGCATCTACCTGCCTCTGGAGAGTCTATTCCCAAAGGAGTGGGGATGGGGGCAGGAGTTCGTGCTTTACAGACTCTCCCTAAGTGTTCCTGATATCCTGGGTTCAGAACATCAGCACTAAGCCATCTCTGCCCTCCCTTCCAGGATACCCCCGACCCCACTATGTATCACTGGTATCAACACAAGGCTTCTACTCCCATCCCAGCCTCAATCCCAATCTGGTCAGGAAACCCCAAATGTCTCCTGGGACACCTCCTGCTGTATTCCTAGCAACTTTCCCTTTTCTTGTCCTTCTCACTTTGGCATCTGGAGTCCCTGAGGTTGCTTAGCCTGGCCATCAGAGTCCTCAAGAGGAGAGGCTGTCTTCAACCTGCAGGGACACACATCTCATGAGAGTGAGGAGACCCTCAGAGACCTCAGGAACCATGGCTTCCCCGAGCTTCTGAACATCCACCGTCCCGCCACAGCGTGGGCCCATCTTTTCCAGCATAGCCCTTTGGGGAGCTGATGGACAATGGAGATGGATGGAGTCTAGCTCATTTCAAAGGTTGAGAACGCTATTAAATTGGGTTTTTTTGGCCATGCCATGCAGCTTGTGGGATCCTAGTTCCCAGACCAGGGATCGAACCTGGGCCCTCCGCAGTGGAAGTGTGGAGTCCTGACCACTGGACCGCCAGGGAAGTCCCCCTGTTAAATTGGTTTTGCTCTCTGGGTCCTGCTGTGTGAACGCGGCCCAGTTCACGGCCACCCTCCCAGTACAGAAACACACCCACAACTTCACAAGAGTGATGACTCTCTTCACAAGATAGCTCGCCACACCATCGGAAAGACAGAAGAGCTCTGAAATACAATTCTGACTTGCGGAAGAGGTCTACGTCCAAATTTGCAGGAATCACAAGGTCCGTTGGAGCTCCAACCTAAGAGTCAGTAAGAGAACTGGCTGACCCCTCTCCTCCTTCCCTCCCGTGTACCTGACAGGATGGCCTTTTGTCACTGGGCTCACAGAGCCGCTTCATAGCGTGCCCCCACTGTCCACCTGCTGACTACTCCCGCGGCTGAAGAATGATCTGATAAAGGGGGGGACAAAGTGGAGTCAACTACCCAACCAGGGAGGGCAAGAGGTATGACCTAGATGTGCTCACAGGTCACATTTTTTAAAGAAAGCATTTTAGGGCTGCTTTTATCCCTGGGGAACATCTTTGCTAAATTGTCCCCTCTCAGAGGTCAGTGAGAGAGGCCAAAGTCCAGCCTTCCAGGGTCATGGATTCCAAGCCAGTTCACTTTCCCTTCTAGAGTCTGTTTTATCTCCCCAACACCCAGGCACTGAGCCGTTATCAGTAGCAGAGGCACTCCGAGCTGCAATATAAATGATGATTATTCTATTATCAAATAATGTTGCCAAGCCTGGCCGCTCCCTCCAACGGTGGCGGCAGAGGCGAGCTACAAAATTCAACATTGATAAACCGTATATGGTCTTCTAGAACCACCCCTCTGCCTGAGAGCCACTCTCTAAGGCTCCCACCATTAGCAGCAAAGAAGGGGGAGAGACTGGTTAGCGATGGCCTCTGGGGGGTGGGACCCTCGGGGAAGATGAAAAGTCCTCCAAGCCCACCACTTCCACAGCCCAACGTGAACCCCCCTACCCTTCAGGAGGGTTAATCTCAAACGAAACTCCCCAGAAAAATCTAACACTAGTGAGCATGAAGGGGAACCACAGTGTGATCCCATCTCTGCCACTCCTTCAGTGTGGCACTGGACTTCCTGTATTCCTTCTGGCGCTGACCTTTTCCAATTCTGCAGCTCAGCTCATGTCTTCTAAGGCTACTGTCAGATTTCTTTTTGGTCCTGAGCACTAAAAAAATTAGGGTCATGGTAGTAACTTTTCTAGGGAAATGGCTTAAGACCTTGAGCCCCAGACTGAAGGGCACACCAGATCTGCTCCCCACTGCAGGACCTTTGCACTGTCTGTTCTCTAAGGCGGGTGCATTTCCCTAGACAACTGCACACCCAACCACCCCGCCCTCCCTCCTGCCCTTTGCTCAGGAGGTCTACTTGACCTCACATTTAATACTGACTCCTGACCCCACCCAGCCCCTTTACCCTGCTCTGCTTTTCCTTTTTTCCATTGCATTTATTACCTTCTATCTGACTTACTTGTTTTATTGTTTATTTTCTACTTCTCGCCTCTGGCAGGTAGGGATCTTGGCTTTGTTCAAGAATGTATCCCACCTATAATAGTGCCTGACACATAGGAGGAGCTCAATAAGTATTGGAATAAATGAAGCTAAGGTTAAAAGGGTACATGTTTCGGTCGGCCCCATCTGACTAATTCCATCACCTGGGGCTGGGTTTCTACCTTCTGGCAAGAGGGCTGATGAATACCCCACATCCTCCTCTGTCTCCATCACTGCCTGCAGAACATGCCACTCAGGAAAACCTGGATGTTTAAGTGGGATGTTTCCTGCTGAACCTTGAGCAGTGCTCAATGAGGCTGCTGACCAGTGCTCAATGAGGCTGCTGAGCCCTCCTCCACAGACTTTAGTCCCCTACTCCAGGCCACCCCATACTAAAACACCAACCTCTACAGCCCTGATTCTCCAACTGGAATAAGCACAAGAGTCACCTGATACGCTTCTTTACAATGCTTATTCCCAGGTCACCTTTCCAGAGACTCTGATTCAATAGGACAGGGGAAAGACCCAGAAATATGCATTTAACAACTCTCCCCATTCCCCAAGGTGATTGTAATAACAGGTATTGTTTGGGCCACACCTTGAGGAACTCTGGTGCAGACCAGAGCTAGGTGACTTACTAAGTCACCATTTTTCTGTCTCTTCTCTAAATCTACCTAACTCTAGTATGTGGCTCTGCCTAGGATTAGGACCAGAAGAAATGGACCTGTGAGGTGGGCGTGCCACTTTCTTTCCCACCAGAAATCCAACAAATTAAAACTGCACTTGGAGAAACAAGAAGAGAAACTGAGGAAGTGGAGGAAGGCAGCAGTGTGGAGCTAAGGTGAAGCACGTCCACAGGTAAGGGCACATACCAGAGTGTCTTGACTCCGTACCTTACTTTTTTTTATATATAAATTTATTTATTTTTGGCTGCATTGTGTCTTCATTGCTGCATGCAGGCTTTCTCTAGTTGCGGCGAGCAGGGGCTACTCCTCATTGCAGTGTGTGGGCTTCTCGTGGTGGCTCTTCTTGTTGCGGAGCACGGGCTCTAGGCGCGCGGGCTTTGGTAGTTGTGGCGTGTGGGCTCAGTAGTTGTGGCGCGCGGGCTCAGTAGTTGTTGCGCATGGGCTCAGTAGTTGTGGCTCGTGGGCTCAGTAGTTGTGGCTCACGGGCTCAGTAGTTGTGGCTCGTGGGCTCTAGAGTGCAGGCTCAGGAGTTGTGGCGCACGGGCTTATTAGCTGCTCCGCGGCATGTGGGATCTTCCTGGACCAGGGCTCGAACCTGTGTCCCCTGCATTGGCAGGCGGATTCTTAACCACTGCACCACTAGGGAAGCCCTGTACCTTACATTTTGACAGCCTCTTTAGCAGTTAGGTGTGAAGTTTAAATATCTCATCTTGGAAAGTAAGCAGATAAAAATGAGCATGTCTTCTACAGCCCGTGCTCCGCAACAAGAGAAACCACAGCAATGAGAAGCCCGTGCACCGCAACGAAGGGTAGCCCCCGCTCACCGCAACTAGAGAAAGCCCACGCGCAGCAACGAAGACCCAACACAGCCAAAAATAAATTAATTAATTTGTTTTAAAATGGTCTTTTGGGAAGGGGTGGTATGAAAAAATAAAATATGATCCAGAAAGGCAGATAAAGGTCTAGAGCACAGGGTGCCTCAGTGAAGAGGGATCTGGCAGCCATGTTAGTCAGCACAAGATACAACAGTTCCCGACAGAAGGTCGGGAAGGAGAGGGGGTGAGTGTGGCCAATTTCCTCCATCCAGGGCAATCTCTGCACAGAATTTAGCCATAAGGGAGCCAAGGATTCCCAGGCATTTGCATCTCTTTGCTGAGGCCAGAGCCTCAGCCTTGTACCTTCCAGTTTTACCCCCTCCTCCCTTTTTCCCTCTGCAGATTGCAGAAAAATCCCAGAGCCCAACCAGACATTTTCCTCCCAGCAGCTCCTGGTTAGGAGGAAACAGAGTTGGCCAATAGGATGCTGGCTCAAATCAGCCTCATCCATTTGGGAGTCCTGGCCAGCCAGAGCCGGCAAGCACAGTTGGAAATAAGGGAGGAACTCAAAGTACATTCCTCCCTGCTCACAGCCAGAGTTAGATCCAGGATCACCAGTTTGCTGCCAGTTTTGATAAGCTGGTCAATTAAGTCTCTCCAACTGAATACTGCCTCCTATCCTGTACCTCTGTAGGGTTTCTGTCCCAATTATCACTCTATACACAAAGAAGAACAAAGAAGAATGTGTATGGAGGGGAGGGAAGTAGGAGGTGGTGGCATGTTTTTTCTTTTCCTTTTTAAGATAAAGAATGAATGAAAAAAAGCCTGCATTGTGGGGTGGTAGAAAGGAAACTGGGCTAAAAGTCTAGAAATCTAAATCGGGGTCTGGCTCTGCTACTCACAACTCATGAACTTGTGCTGTCCATGTCACTCCCTGAACCAGTCTCTTCATGCAAATGAGGGTGCTGGCCCGTGTGATAGCCACATGTACGAAGTACCTTCTACATGCCAGGTACTATGAGAAATGCTTTATACTTATTTCCATTCCTCGTAAAATTCTATGAAGTAGTTATTATCTTCATTTTGCAAACGAAGCAACTGAGGCTCAGAGAAGATAGGTGACTTGCTAAAAGCTATGCAGCTGGGGAGTTGAGTTTCAAGGTCAGGTTTTTTCAGATCCCAAAACCCATTAAGCCATTTGCTATTGCTAAACGACCTCCAAACTTCCTTCCAGATCTAATGCTCTGGAATTTCTTGAATGATCCCTCACTGTCACTTTTTTCTTCATTCATCAGTTCATGCCATCAAGATCTGGAAGCTAGGGACTTCCCTGGTGGCACAATGGTTAAGAATCCACCTGCCAATGCAGGGGACACGGATTCGAGCCCTGGTCCGGGAAGATCCCACATGCCATGGAGCAACTAAGCCCGTGCGCCACAACTACTGAGCCTGTACTCTACAGCCCATGAGCCACAACTACTGAGCCCGCATGCCACAATTACTGAAGCCCAGAGCCCATGTTCCGCAACGAGAAGCCACTGCATCAAGAAGCACGCGCACTACAACGAAGAGTAGCCCCTGCTCACTGCTACTAGAGAAAGCTCAGGTGCAGCAACAAAGACCCAACGCAGCCAAAAATAAATAAATAAATTTATTTTTAAAAAAAAAGAAGATCTGGAAGCTAAATTACCCAATTGTACTTTCTATGGCCACAGAGGCAAACACTCCAAATTATTCAAGGACCCCAGATCCCCAGGGCTTCAAGAGGCTCTTACCCCTCCACATATTTATTCTTCCATTACTCACATAGGAGAAAAATCAAGCCTTAGGAATAGAAGGCTTCCTGAATTCATCCTTCTTTTTCCTCTGATAATTACTAAAGCAACTGAACTTTTTTTAATTTTTATTTTTGGCTGCGTTGGGTCTTTGTTGCTGCACGCGGGCTTTCTCTAGTTGCACTGAGTGGGGTCTACTCTTCGTTGCGGTGCGCGGGCTTCTCATTGCGGTGGCTTCTCTTGTTGTGGAGCACAGGCTCTAGGCGAGCTTCAGCAGTTGTGGCTCGCGGGCTTAGTTGCTCCGCGGCATGTGGGATCTTCCCGGACCAGGGCTCAAACCCGTGTCCCCTGCATTGGCAGGCGGATTCTTAACCACTGAGCCACCAGGGAAGCCCAAGGCAACTGAACTTTTTAATGTATCAAACAATGTTTATTTCTTCTCATTTAATTTTAGAATTGTTTGTTTCTCATTGTTGTTTACTTATTCCTGTGTATGCGATCCAAAAGACGGCAGGGCAGGCCCATTTTCAGTCTGGGTGCCAGCCAAAGCTGCCCTATGATCAAGAGGCCTCTTGATGAACTGATGATGATCCCGCCCTTTAGTGGCTTCCACTCAAGGTAGCCTGACCCACACATTCTGAACAGATCACAAAAATGTGGAATAACAACAGCTAGTAAACAAAGAAAGTGTTAAAGCAGAAAATAAGCAGTTGGTTGAAACAAAGTGTTATGTAATTCTTCAACTTGCCTCTCCCTGTGCCAATAGGTAATTGAGATAAGTCATTCTGGCTGTAAGCAGGGTTATGCCTGAACCACTGCAGACCTATCACTGATTGCAGGAGGGAGATGCAGACAGGCATGAAGATGTTCCAGAAGAGACACAAGATTTAGCCTCTTAAAAAAAAAAAAAAAAAGTCTATGTATGTCAGAGAACAGGCCCAGGACAGAGGTCAAAAATAATAGGGGAAAAGTTACCCTAGAGTTTAATCAAAAGAGATCTGTCAATATTTGGCTTGTTCTGCAAGAGACTATCCAGAAGAAGCAATTAACATAAAGCAAATTCAGGGGAAGAGCTGCAGCGTGTCCTGTGCTGGCAAGGGAAATGGCACTCTCACAGGCTGCCGGTGGAAGTATAAACTGGCTTATTAGCCTTTTCGGAGGGCAACTTCAGTCTCTATTAACATTTCAAACTTCTATCCAGCAATTCTACTTCTAGACATTTATGAGAAAAATAATTTAATACTCTTTACAACAACAGTGTTTAGAATAATTCCCATCATTAGGGAAATAGTTACATAAACTATAGACATTATGTAGCAGTGAAAAAATTGAGAAAGACCTTTAGGCAGAGATATGGAAAGATTTAAGATATATTATTAAGATAAAAAAGCAAGTTATAAAACCCTATGTATAGTGTGCTCCCATTTATGTAAAAATAAAGTAACTATAAAACACTCACAAAACCATGTATTTCTGTACATACATAAATACATGGAAAAGAATCCATAAGATATACATGAATTTGATAATAGTGGTTGTAAGAACTGCAGTGAAAATCAAAGGGGTTTCCCTTATCTGTATTGTTTGAAACCTGCTTTAGAAATGTATTCATGTGTAGTAAATAATGACCAACACCCTCTAAAAATGAACTAAATTATGTATATATAGATATATACACCTTTATATATGAAATGAAAGATGTTCAAGGTATGTTTTTAGTGTAAAAAGCAAGTTACCAAACACCAGGCATAGTATAATCTAATGATGAGGGTGGAAGGTAGAGGGTAATGAACATCAGCCTGGAGTAAGAGGCCTGAGTTCAAAACTTCAATCTGCCACTTAATGGTCCCCTGGTCGTGGGTAAGCTGCTTAATCTTTCCAAAGCCTTGGTTTAAGAATTACCTAGTACATGGAGTGCTATGGGGTTTAAGTGAGAATGTATAAAAAGTACTTTCCACAGAGCCTGGCACAGGTAAGCACTCAATAAATGGTGACCATTATTTGTATTAATAATAATAAATTCAGTATCAAAAATTGGATCTCTGAGATCATTCCAAAGAGCATCTATGATACTTGATGATTTAGTTGTAACATTAATCATTATTTTTTTTAAATTACTAATTCTGTGAGTTTTAGTCATTAAATTTTAGACCTGAAAAGAATCCCAAGAATTCATCTAACCTGATGGTCCCAAATCTGGCTGCATAGTAGAGTTAGCTAGAACGCATTAGGGGAGGAAAAGAGACATTCCAAGGTTCCACTTCAGACTAGATTAGAATCTCCGGGAGGTGGGATCAAATGATCTCTTTATTTACAAACGTTCTTTATCTATACATGTGCTTATACATGCATAGAACACCTCTGGGGAGGGAAATGAGGGACAAAGGTACAAAGGAAATTTCATTGTATTCCCTTTTGTAGTGTTTACATTTTTTACCTACTCAAAAAATAAACTCTTTTAAGAAATACAGGGACTTCCCTGGTGGCGCAGTGGTTAAGAATCCGCCTGCCAATGCAGGGGACATGGGTTCGAGCCCTGGTCTGGAAAGATCCCACATGCCACGGAGCAACTAAGCCCATGCGCTACTACTGAGCCTGCGCTCTAGAGCCTGTGTGCCACAACTACTGAGCCCGCGAGCCACAACTATGGAAGCCTGTGCGCCCTAGAGCCCTGCTCCGCAACAAGAGAAGTCACCGCAATGAGAAGCCGCGCACCGCAACGCGGCTACAAGAGTAGCTACAAGAGTGGCCCCCACTCGCCACACCTAGAGAAAGCCCACAGGCAGCAACAAAGACCCAACACAGCCAAAAATAAATATTTTTTTAAAAAAATTAAAAAAGAAAAAATAAAAATAATCATAACCTCCTTCAGGTGAATCTTATGCAGTCACTCCACAGACCAGAATGGTGGTCTTTATCCTTTGGCCCAGAAATTCCATTTCAGAAAATTGCAAAGACTCTGTATGAAGATGTGGGTAGCTGTCACAGAAGGAAAATACAACGACAAACCTGCAAGCATCATAAATGTCTAACACAAAGAAATGATCTTATAAATTATGGTATATCCATGATGAGATATTACGTGTTGATTAAGTATTTTTTAATCTGATTTTTTAATAGCATAAGAAAATACACCACTATGCTAAGTGAACAAAACAGGGTACAAATGTGTACAAATGGCCTAACCATAATTTTGGAGTGGGAAGATGGTGAGAAATGTCTATAAAAAAGTAAAAGGAAATACAGTACGTATAAAAATAAGCCTATGTCCTTTCCTCTGCACTCCACTGCCACTCCTCAGCCCCGGCCCCTCTTTAGGAACTGGCTTAGAATCCTATTGAGGAGCCTAAGCACTATTATACTGTGTAGTGACCTCCCTTGGGCATTACATAATTATCTTACTCATCATCATACTTATTGTAACTTTTTGTGTCCTCCCTCCAGAGAACAAATATTTACCACAACTAGGAATGTCACAGACTCTAAAGCAACTATTATACCTTGATATATGGCTCTATGCCAATTCAACACATTTGCCGAACAGCTGGGAATGTGTAAGGCTTTAGGCTAGTGCTACGTGTACCTCACTTTAAAGACCTGGATTTCTGCCCTCAAGGAGCTAGCATCCCATCTCTGTGGACAGCTAAGACACATATATAAGAAAGAGTAAGTAACAATATAAGAGGACACAAAAGCAGCACAGGGAATAGGTGCTACAAGGAGTTCACACCCATTTGCACATAGACACACAAAGTGAGTTACTGCCCTTTATTGTATATTCTTTATTTCCCCTTTGAACCAAAATATAAACCCCTTAGATGTAGCAGTTCTATCTCATCCCTTATTTTTATATCTAAACCTAATGCCTAGTGTGTCTGGCAGATAGCAGATGCTTAATAAATGTTTCTTAATGACACTCTTTACTCTGCACAGTTTAACATGCAAACTTTTGAGTGAATTAATTACTGCGGTATGAATAACAGTGGGGAATGCCGTCTAAGTGAACGGTGGTTAGGAGAGCAGACATGATAGAACTTGCTCCTGGTGTATTTCAGACTGAAAACGGTTGGGAAACACTGGGATAGCTGCCATCAGGAGGCTCTGCTAACCCAAGGGACTCCTCCCAGACTTCAGTTCTTTGGTGAAGGGCTAGACAGGGAGGAGTCTCAATCTGCATTGAATATAGTCCCTTTACTTTTCAGAGGAGAAAAACGATGACAAGCAAGATGTTCCTCTTTTTTTCAGGTCGGATCACAGTAGTGACCTTAACAGAATCCTCAGTGCCAACCACACCCTTGTCAATGCACACCCCAGCCTCCCTTCTTCTGCTCCATATACATCTGCAGCTCTTCTCTTGTCTCTCCAGCCCTCGGTCAAGGACAGAAGCCATGCTAGCCATCAGACAGTCATCTCTTTGAAATCCTAGCTAGGAATCAGTGCACTAAACACCCCAGGGAAGTAATTATCTGATTTGAAGAGAAGGCTCATCCCGAAAATGTTGACCGGACCACAGAGATCAAACTCAAAGTTCACCCTGAATGCAAGGAGGAAAGGGAACTGAGAATGAATCCTGAATTTTCCTATCCTGGATGTTCTTGGTTCTCCAGGACACAGTACACATTTAAGGATTAATGTATCTATCTAGAAAAAACCTTCAAAGTTCATCCGGCTTTGGGCAAACTTTAGACCATTCTAGACAGATAAGAATTTATCTCCCAAAGAGTTCCTTCACTAGAGCATGTCACTGACTTGCAAGGAGGAAGTTCTCCTTCATTTCTAACCTAAAGCACTCTTATTAAAATTGAGATTTATTTCTTTAGAAGACGTTCAAGGCAGCAAATTAGCATCCTCTATATCATTATTTCTCAGGTTATTCATGCATGCTAATGTTTGAGACCCACAGCTCTACCTCTAACCTTTAGAAGCTTCAAGACACTCTCATTTCTCCAATGTTCCTAATTCTAATTATTCTCCTCTTCAATAGGCTCCACTCTCCATGATTTCCCTTCTCTGTCTCTTCACACCTCCCTCAGATTTCTTTCTGCTCTTAGATTGTTCTTTCCTCTTCAACCCTTCAGCCCCCTTTCCATCCCTAAGTCTCCTATCCTAAATGGACAGAAGCTTTACCACCTCCTACTTTTCTGACCTAGCATTCTTCCCTGTAGGAATGTTAATTAGCGTGTGGGATTTAATTAATTCAGCAGCTAATTAAAAATGGGAGAGGAAGAGTGGGAGAGGAGGCGGGCGGGAGAGACAGAGCCCGCCTCAGTGCAGAAGGCACCGCAGATGGTTCTGGGTTGGTTGGCACCATGCCACCGCCCTCCAACCCTCCCCCCAACAGCACGCACGGCGACGGGGGAGGGGCAAAAGTGAGGGGCACAGCCTGGCAGAGCCTCTAGACAGACACATTCAGTCCTGCTGCCGCTTTGTGCTGGGGAGAGACAGAAAGAGGGAGAAGACGAGAGACGAGAGAAAGGGTGGGAGAAACAAGGACAGATCACACTCAGGAAGAGCCAAACAAGGGGGCACCAGAGCCGAACGACCGGGAGAAGCGAAGGGGAGAGCTGTTTATCCCCAAAGACAGCCAGCGTCTTGGGGTTCCCTGGCTCCTGAGGACAAGATGGGGAAAGACAGCCACTGATCCTCTGGAGAAAAAGGGACCGCCTACTCTGACAACCAGGGACCCACTCTGCAGCCATTCTTCCCATAGCATGCTGCTTCTTCAGTATGGGCAGGCGATGAGGAAGACGGCTACTGAAAATGAAAGACGGGGTGGGGGTGTGTGTGCGTGTGTGGAGAGAGAGCGGGTGCAGATGGGCGACGGTGAGCAAGTGGACGTGAGCAAGTGGACGAGAAGGAGATTTAAAGGAAGAGGAATGAAGGGTATTCATGAAGGGAAGGGAGAAGTGGGACAAGGTGAAGGAGAAGAAATAATGGAGAAGAGGAGGAAGTCAGGGGCAGAGCCATGCTTTGTTTGCCAAGAAGGATAAAGAGGGCTGGAGTGTCTGTGCAGAGGACTTCCACATTTGATCCCGCCCAGCCTAGGCCAGGCAGGGGGGTACGGAGGCACTGCAGGGAGGGGGCACGAGCAGATCCCTCTGAGGGTCAACAAAGGTGCCGGAGACAGGGGACTCATCCCATAGGATCTTCCTAAATTCTGGATACTTCTGCCACACCAGGAATTTATCAAAAGCAATGGAGAAAAGCTTCCAAATGAACACAAAAGGAGGCTAGGATGACAGGAGGCTGCAGAATCTGATTCCAGGAGCTCCAGCGGGGAGATGGGTGAGGAATGGGATTTTTAGCAGCACCCAGCAGGCTCTTTAAGGGTGTCACCTGACACTCTGAGGGAAATACAGCCATTAGGGGATCAATTTGAGGACTTGAGGGATGAGAAAGAGAGGAAAGGCTGGGTTTCAGAAAGCACCCTTTTGGTGGGAGGCATCTAGGAAGCTTTGGAGCTTAAAGCCTTGGGAGGGAATAAAAGGGCAAGAGAAGCCTGCCATCAGCAATAGATTACTTAAGACTTGACTGAAAGAAACTGAGAAGGAGGGTATGAAGCCAGATGAATCTTCTCTGGTGTTAACTGCCACAGAACTGAACGCAATGGCAGACAAGGGTCATTGTAGCTAAGAGACAGGGTTTTCCTGGCTAGGAATTCTGATTTGATCTCTTTACCACCTAGTGCTTTCTGCAAGAGCTAGCAGTGAGTGAATCGAAATTGGGGAAGAGGAAGTAGACACTCAAGGGCTTTTTATTCTCCAGATCTCACCCGTGGGGCTAAACCCAAGGCTGGCAGATGAGACAAAGCAGTTCTCAGAGTAAGTTGCTACAGGCTCAGTCCTAGTGGAAATACACGAATGCTTTCTGAGCTTATTTTCTAGTCTAGGCTTTAATTAACAACAAAAATTGTAAGAACATTTATTAAGTCACAATGATGCCTTTACAGTAGAGATAAATTCTTTAAGATTATTTAAAAAAAAAAGAAATTTAGGATTATTAGCACTAATAGGAGGAGGTGGGTGGTCCACAGAGCCTTTTATTATTTTGTTGGTCCCCGGACCCAACAGTTAGTTGCAAATGAGCTGCAAGGCAAAAAACGGAGACTCCAGAGTTTCTGGCATCCACCACCAACCATGTGCTATCCGGCCCTGAAATATTTTTAAGGGGGGCGGGGGAAGGCTTAGGGCAAGGGGTATATTAGTTAGCAGTAAGGTCAAATTAAACCTGGAATGGGCAAGAGCAGCCAAGACTTCAGAAATTCTCTACCTTGCTACTGTCAAGGCCCCCTCCAAGAGGCTGGACTGTGTAACACCTGAGGGGAATGCTAGCCCTTCCCAGGGAGTCGGGTACCTTCTCTGCCTGCACACCCCAGCTCTCGCACTGCTGATGCTCGCCCTCAGCAGGCCAGCCGAGGGTGGCTTAGGTACAAAACCCAACTGTGCTGCTGGCTTCAAAGCTGTCAGTGACTGTGGGGATGAAATGGGAACACTGGCTTCCATCGAGGTAGTCAACAAAAAGTCAGACCTAGGTGTCCGAGAGAATGTGGGTTCTAACACCAGCTCTGCTAATGACTTATCTGTACAGTTTTGGGCAAACCACTTTCCCCTATAGCACCTAGTGGAAGAAAACAAAAATTTTAACCAATACAATTTTAGCTACAGTACCGTAAGCATCTAGAGAAGAAATAGTTAAAATTTTATAACTCTTGTAGAAGGTACTAAAGCTGAAAAGTCCCTACCATTCAGGCAACAAATATTTACTGAGCCTTCCTTGGGAATTCCCTGACAGTCCAGTGGTTAGGACTCAGCGATTTCACTGCTGGGAGCCCAGGTTCAATCCCTGGTCAGGGAACAAAGATGCCATCCCACAAGCTGTGCAGCGTGGACAAAAAAAAAAAAAAGAGAGAGACCTTAGCAGGTTTCTAAGTTACATGAGTCCACGACCCTAACTAGAGTCCCCCGAATAGGATGAGAGGTCTCTGAAAAGGACAGCAGGAAAATAAGCTGAGGAAACGAAGCAGCCACTGGCCCATTTGTCTCCACCAATATACACACCTTAAGACGGCAGGAGAGGCGGGCAAAAGAGAGGTTTCCATAGGTACCTCCAAGGCTCAGGTAATAAAGTGAAGGATGTGGTGTTTTGCACTGTGGCTCTTTCCAGGGCTCTGCCTCTCTCCATAGTCTAGGAGTCAGCCTTGACTCACACAAGCAAGGAAAATGGAAGCCAGTCATTCTGAGGCTGCCACTTATGCTAAGGAAGATCTCCTCCCACCAGGGAATGAAAGAGAGGCCACACCATCCATCTTGTGGGCAATTCCTAGGCCATACACAAGGCGAAGACTCAGCACTATTATCCAGGGAGTTACCAGGATGCTATTAATCCACAAAAGTGATTTAATAAGAGGAAAATTAGCCATCCTAGAAACTGGGTAACTTTACAACCAACAACACTGCTGAGTTAGCTGAGGGGTTATAGTAGTCAACACAATGAATGAGCAGTTTCCAGATAAAGTTAAGAAGCAAGGTGGGGCAAGAGCAAGGGTACTCTCTGGTTAACTGGGGTTATATTCTGGAAGGACTAAACAAATAAAGGGAGCTATGGCTGAGTGGGGAACCCCATGAACTTGGCTGAGATAAAGGAGACATGGAATGATAGGAGGAGGAAGTAGTCCCAAGAGAAAAAGGAGGTTCTACAGCCAGAACTGTGCTCAGTAGTGACCAGGGGGCCAGGGTACCCACCAAGTAGGCGTCACACCTGCCCTGGCAAGGACCATTTGAGGACGCAAAAGATCAAAAACAGGACATTTCCTAAGGGACCACAGGACAGGTTTCAGGGCATGGTTTTCCTCCAGATTCTACAAAATACAGGATAACAAAAGCACAGCTATCCTTAGCAATCTAAACCAAAAGTTTTGGGATGAAGCCCTTATTATCTGAATTCTTGTGACTCTCCATCTTCCATTTTCCCAGCAAGTGGAACTAAATTCTACAGATTCAGGTTAACACCAGGTCCCTTGTCAGCTGAACTCTATCTAAAATCCAGACACTGAATAGACTTGGACAGCAAAGGATATGCGTACTTTCCCTTCTCCACTCATTCTCCCCAGAGCCTCGGCCTTCTCTTCACCTAGCCCTTAACACTGACCCCTGAGTTCCCCAACCCTGTCCTCTTCTAACTCACTCTCACCCATGGCCCCTTTTAATTACAAGTCATCAGAAAGATGCCAATGGCAGAAGAGATAAAGAAAAAAAAGGGAAGTAAGGAAGACTGTAGATTTTAGATAGGGGAGTGAGATGGAAATCCTACAGACAGAGAGAGAGAAATAGAGACAGAGAAAGCAAGGGAGCTGGAGCAAGGGGGAGGGGAAGAAGATGGCACTGCGGAAAAAAGAGCGCCACAAAATTAATTTGAGAAAGGGAACAGTAGAGGAGACGTTGGTGGAATAACAATCAGGCAGTAGAGGACTGGAGAAAGGGGGAGGGCGCCAGGGGAGGGGAGGACTGGTGCTGGGGAGGACCCTACATGCAGAGCAACAGCAGCACCACCTATGGGCATGGCGGAGGGTTACAGACAGCAACAAAAGAGGCCCCCGCCTGGGCACGGGAGCCTGGGGTGCAGGTGGGGAGGGAGAAGTCATGGCTTCTGCCCTTCAAGCCTCTCAGTAACACAACATGCGGGCTAGAAGACTAAATTCTATATGGCTCTCCTGGGAAGACAGTGATTTAACAAGGTAAGGGAGGGGGACAGAGAACTCCTGGCTTTTTCCATTCCAAGGGGGGTTTCCCTCTCAGAATTCAGGTAGTAGAAAAGAGAAGGGTAAGGAAGGGGAGGAATGCCAGGTACTGAAAGGCATGTGTGCGCCTGCTTCTTCTTTCATTAGCTGGAGGAAGGATTTTCTCTTTATTTCCAAGTGATTTCCTTTCCCCACGGGATGCTGGAGTATAGCTCCCTCCCTGGGGCAATGGATGCCCCTCACTCAGCTGCTTCCTCCCAGCATTGCCTTGAAATTCCCAACCATCATTAGAAACCCCCAGGGAGCCACCAAGCTCTGAGAAGGAAAGGGAAGGGTCCCCCCCCCAACAAACAGACCTGGGGGGTGGGCGTGGGGGGTAGGGTGGGAAGGAGAGAGAGAGAATGCAAAAGCTCTGCAGATGGAGGGGAGAGAGAAATGTGATCAGTGGTATTTGTTGTGCTTCCTGGGAGGAAGGATCCTTCACATTTTTAATAATAATAAATACATGAAGACAGATTTGCCAGCATTGCTCTGGCTCCTTGGGAAGTGTGGGGGAGGGGAGCCAATGCAGCTCAGCACAGACCAATATCTCCCTGGCCCCTTCCCCCATTAGATAGGTTCAGTATTGCAGCAGCCTACCCCTCCCCCTCTAACTGCAGTCCTCCCCATCAGAGCCCACCCTTTCCGTGGTCCCTTCATACAGCCCTGCCCCTCCCTCCTCCACCTCTCTCCCTCTCTCTACTCCCCCAACCCTAGACTCTAGCACAAGTCCTCATTTAACACAGTCTCACTCCAGCTCTCAGAAGCCCTAGTACCCACCTAGGTCTCGCCCAATCTGAGGCCCCGCTCTTTCCTGCCAGTGCCCTTCACAGCTGACATACAACACCTCCACAGAAGTAACCCAGCACAGCTCAGCATTTCCCAGATCCCACCAAAAAGGACTGCTTTTCCCCCATTTTTATTTCAATGTGACCTCCTTTCTCACAACCTTAAATATAACGGCCATTAAATGTGCTTGTACTCAGGGGGTGTCAGGGCCTCGGGACTAGGTGACTACTGCCACCTATTGACCCAAATTTGTTTGAGACAGACCTTTAATACACTTCTTACACAGCGACGCTCTGTTATTTCAAAAGCATCAATAGCTTAAACATGCAAAGGCATGGCTCTTGGGGCTTCTCTGAGACCCTCTGAACAATGAGATCAAAGAAATACAAAAGCAAGACTGGGCAGAGAGCCAGATCAATGATGCCTTTCTCCATGCAGAGGCAGAAAAAGAGGCCAAGCCCAAGGAATGAAAAAGCAACTTTCAGTCTCCTCAAGGGTCTGAAGGCAAAGAAGAGCGGGGGACGGACAGAGTTTTTCTCATGGGCTGTTAAAAACCTCGTGCATCACAATATGAATGATGTTACCAATAGAGCAGAAGGCAGTATTTCATTCATATGACTCTGTCAAATTAGCCAAATCCTTGGATAAGTCTCAACATGAATCAGAGGTTTATACACCTAATAGATCCCAGGGAGGATGGGGATACTCAGGACTGCTGCTGACTCACACTCAATCCATACCAATCAGAAATGGAGATGGAACAGATAAACTGCGCTATGCGTAAGGGCAGGTCTACACCAGGCAGCTCTATGGATTGGTTTAGCTCTGTACCTTCCACCAACCCAAGGCAAGGAACAAGATGAGAAAGCTTGAACTCTCCATGGTGCTGAAAATGGACATAATTGAGTCATCCTTCCCTCATAAACATGTTTTTCTAATACAGTAGCCATGAAGACTGCTGTGAACTCCTGACAGACAGTTGCCCAAGCCTTCATAAAAACATAACAAAACAAAGCTTCAGAGACAAAAAAAGCCTTGATCAAACCCTCTTCCCACCCCCTCAGATGACAATACTAAGGCTTATCAGTACTGGAGAAAAGATTTTCTCTTTATTTCCAAGTGATTTCCTTTCCCCACTGGATGCTGGAGTACAGCTCCCTCCCTGGGGCAATGGATGCCCCTTACTCAGCTGCTTCCTCGCAACTCCCAACCATCATTAGAAACCCCCAGGGAGCCACCAAGCTCTGAGAAGGAAAGGGAAGGGTTCCCCCACCAAACAGACCTGGGGGCTGGGGGTATGGGGTAGAAAGAATGACAGAGAGAATGCAAAAGCTCTGCAGATGGAGGGGAGAGAGAAATGTGATCCGTGGTATTTGTTGTACTTCCAGGGAGGAAGGATTCTTCACATTTTTAATGACAGATTAAATAAATTAAAACAGGGCTTCCCTGGTGGCGCAGTGGTTAAGAATCCACCTGCCAATGCAGGGGACACGGGTTCGAGCCCTGGTCCGGGAAGATCCCACATGCCACAGAGCAACTAAGCCTGTGCGCCACAACTACTGAGCCTGCCCTCTAGAGCCCGTGAGCCACAACTACTGAAGCCCAGGCGCCTAGAGCCAGTGCTCCACAAAAAGAGAAGCCAGCGCAATGAGAAGCCCACCCACCACAAGCAAGAGTAGCCCCGGCTCACCACAACTAGAGAAAGCCCGCGCACAGCAACGAAGACCCAACACAGCCATAAATAAATAAATAAATTAATTAATTAATTAAAACAGGTAATAATAAATCCCAAGACTCTCCTTACCATCACATGATAAAACTGAACAAGTGCCCATGAGCACTAACGATATACGTTACTTAGTGAACGTTGGAAGTGATCTGCCGTTAGCACTGCACTGATGAAATCTGACATTCATGTGGTCTGAACAACCAGAGAACTAAATCTGAGTAGGAATAAGAGAAAGAATAGCAAACGACAGCCATAAAGAAACCCTGAAATCTTCTCAGTTGCCCTGCCCTACTACTGTAAAAGTGAGTTTTAAACTACATTCTATGGAGTTCTAAAGGTTCCTAGGAGCTCCTCAGAAATCCTGGGGAAAGTGGGCCATGAGAACTCGAAGCTCCAGGATCCCTCATCCTCGCTTCAACCACAGTAACCTAGCCTTTGCCTGTTTTACAGGTTGAGAATCCACGCAAAACTTTGTCAACAATGGACTCTAAACATTGTTTGATGACTCTGGTGCAAATATTCTCAAGATTACTCATTTTTTATTGGAAACCTCTTTCAAATATCGCCTGTCATCTAGAAGGGCAGGGATAGCAAGATTTCCTAAGATTAAAGACTGGATTCAATTAATATAAGGTCCACAAAGGCAGGGATTTTTGTCTGTTCAGTTCACTCCTATAATACAAAAAGGCCAGAATAGTGTCTGGAACTTGTGGTTTCTTTGAAGGCAAGGGCTTGAACAGAAATGGTGCAGTAAAGAGGGGAGAGCTACAGGTCATAAACTGCCTACCAATACATTTTTAAAGGAAAAAAAAAGGAAAAACAAAATCCTGAAGACGTTCATGAACCCCAGGACACTTGGCAGTCCTCCATCCTCTGTGTTCCCCAAGCACTGGTTCTCTAACTCATTAGTCGTGTAACCTTGGGCAAATAAATAACCTAAGTTTCTCAGTTTCCTCATTAGTAAAATAGAGATAACATATATTTTGCAAGGATTAAGTATAAAGCACTTAGCTCAGGATGTAACACAAAGTTAAGATCTTTTTTAAAAAAAGAGCATCTCCTTTTCCTTGTCAGTTCCCACAATCCAAAAATCCTTAATAAATTAGATGCAAATGCAATAGCTAGTCCTAAAAAGAGAATGTAGTAGTCCTAACCTTTTGTCCAGTTAGTTCAGCCAGAAAGGAAAAAGAATCTCTAAATATGTTCTTGAGGCTCTTTGCTTAGATTCACTCAAGCAGATGGAAGTATGAGGGCTCTGGGCACATCAGGGTCACTCAGATCTGCCAGGGACTAAGTCAGAGGCCCCAGGAGTAAGCGCATCTTGGTTACCATCCATGAGAAACAGCTCTAGGCTCTCTGGTTTGGAGGAAATCTGAGAGACTCAGTCTAATACATTTATTTTTCAGCTGAGGAAAATTAAAGGCCAGAGATGTCACATGATTTGCCCAGGATCACAGAGTTAACAGAAGATAGTACTGGGTTGTCTCTCTTAACTACTTTCTACCAAGCTACAGCTGACTGAAAACAGACCCCCCACCCCAACTGGGCAGACCAGTATAAGTCCAAATTCATAGGACTTATAATCAACTAGGTTTTACTGATGTAATGATCCAAATTATATCCCTCTCCATGACACATCATTAACTCCAATGAATTACTTCTAGACTCAACTCTCTTCCCGTCCCTCTTTCCACCTTCTACATTATCCAAGGCCAGAGGGATCTCTCACTAACAGAAGTCATTCTCTGAACAGTATACAAGATCTCAGATATGTAACTCCCACCAGTCTCCTGACTTGGGCTGATATGACTGAGGGGTTTTCATTCTCTTGGTGTTCAGGAATTTTCTGTCTGCCTGCTTGTTGGCATTCTTTCACAAGCTCTTTGTAAAAGGGCTGGCGTTTGCTCACTGGTAAACTGAAGACTTTGTTGAAAGAGGGTCAAAGAGGCTGAAAAACACAAGACTATACTGATTCTTCACACTCCTCTCATTCACTCTACTGTTCTCTCCAGATAAACTCTAACTCTCAATAACTGACCTAAGATCAGCCCTACGTCCATGCTATTTTCGAAAGAAAGGAAAAATTTTCAGAGAAGTGGAGACAAGAATAACTCTTGGTAATGAGAAAAGGTTCTATCTAGCTTTTGATTATAGTCAAGCACCAAAGGAGGTTTCCTAAGCCACTAATGCCACCTGGTGGCCAGCAAGATACATTAATAAATCTTAAAATCCATATATTTCAGATGATCTGTATTATAATTATAACAAATCATACAGGAACTTGGGGCAACGTGGGGTTGAAAGAGTGGATTATACTACTCTAATCTCTCAATATTTTTTGATTAAATAACCAATTTTTAGTTTCTGGTGAAAATGTATTATCAAAGAAAACCATATAAAGCCAAACTTTCTTATTCCCCCCAAAACCTCATCCTTCCCTTTTCCATCACCCTCTCACCAAAAATACCCCATACCCAGTGATTCCAGTCATATAATACATGTGCAAAAGGGGCTTCAATTCGTAAGTATAATCAATTTTATTAATAAAGATCTTTCCACATGTCCAGAGCAAATAATTAATGAATTCCGAGGAAAAAACCTACATACAGTGAAATTAGAAGTATCCCAGGATGACAAAAAATAAATTAAATATGTACACCCATAATCACCGCCGCCTCCGAAAACCTGAAAGGAAGGGAAACCAAGAATGAGGCAAAGGACAGTTGGGAAAAGCCAAAGGGACAGAAAAAAAGGACATCTAGAGAGAAGGGCTCGATAGGAGTGGGTTCCCTCAGCAATACTCTCTATATCCTCCCAGGACAAAAGACTAGAAGCAGGATAGAAACTGAAATGGGATAATGGTTCCTTCAAGTCACACTTTCATAGTTTACTTAAGGAAACCTGAACAGGAACTGTGGGGCCTTCAGAAATAGAATCCAGAAATCTCTTTTGTGAATGATGCTGATTTTCATCTTGGGAAAGAAAAAAATAAATGCCCACCTCTGAAGAGATTAACACCCAGTATGGAAGAGATACTCTAAAGGTTGGTAAAACCTAGGATGGCAGATCCGGAGCTGGCATCCCAATTCGTAAACCCCATCCTGCACTTGATCACCCAAGTCCTAGTCATTCACTAACCTTTTTTCTTCTGACCTTTCTTAGGTATCTTCTTCCGCTTCTTAGTAGAATTCTGATCCTGGAGACACATGGAGAAGGGAAGGAATGGCGGTGAGCTTCCAAGTTTAGTGTCCCTTCCGAAGTTCCTCACGGTAATAAGCCCACATACATTTAGCTGAAAGCATGAAGGTCACCTCCCATCACTGTATCACTTCCTCACCTCATCAAGATGAGGGGTTCCTCCTGTCAAAGCACTGATGTCACTGAAGTGCGTGAGGGAATGAATTTGTGAGCTCATGACATTTGCTCGTTTTCGCCGTCCTTTCTCCCGCTTACTGACACTTAAACGCACCATCATGCTCTCCTCATAGTTAATCCTGCCAGAGAAACACAGACACCACTTGCAGCATGCTCAGACCATAGAGGCAGAAAGTTGCAGCCAAGAACCTGGGCCCAGGTGTTTACTCACCCCACGTTCAGACAGTTCTCAAGAAATTTCATAGCAAGTCACTATAGTATTTAGTGAGGTGATACTGTGTGCTCAACACTCAATGCTCAATACTCAATGAAATGTTCTTTGCACTAGAACTTCCCTCCTCCCCAGAGATGAACTCACAGCCCATCCACAGGAATACTTAAACTATAACAGGAAATTCTTTATATTCCAGTTCCATAAACAGGATCCTCTACATGAACCTTCTCACTCAAACCTACCAACTGCAGAGATGGACACCTGGGCAAAGTTGATGAGTCTGTGTTCAACTTATAACTGCTTTTCTACTTTTCTTCCCTGAACTTATCTAGCACTCTCCATGCCATTATAAAAACGTGACTTTCTTGCTTTCTGCAGAAAATAAACAGCAGTGATAGTGAAACACAGAACTTTAAAATCCTACTAGGTGGAACTGCATATATTCTCCTCCATGTAGCACTTGCTCAGCCTGAACCCCTGGGGGAAAAAAAAAGACATTTCCCCCGCTAGTTCCTATTCTGTACTTCAAACCGCTAACTCTTAGAAACCGTCACACCAAATTTTGCACTCCACTTTCTAGATAATGTGGGTTCTCTTGGAATTAGACTTAATCATCGTCATTCAAAGGCCAGGTCTCTACAGCATAGAAAACAATTTCTAACTGCAAGGACTCGGACCTGTGCTGATCCTCCTGGCTCTGTCGAGTAACATGAGGATGCCGAGCATCACGGATTTCCTCTGGAGCATCTGAGTACTGCTCCTTTAGTTCACGAATGACAGAACTGCTCAATGCCCGTCTCTTGGCTCGTTCTAGGCGCTTCTTCTCCCGCTCAGCTTCTGTTTCATCTATGTGATAAAAATCAGCAAGGGTTATCCCAGAACAGAGAAACACAATTCATGCTGAGGAAGCAGCCTCCACAGTTCATACCGTAATGCACTGGAACCAAGCGTGGTGGAACATATTTCTTAGCTGTCCCTTTTCCAGATTTCTTCCCTGAAGCCCCAGACTGGCCTTCCTCTGCTTCATCTTCCTCCTCATCCTCAGAGCTCAACTACAAAAGGAACATAATGTCCACAAACTTAGGAAGCGTTAGTCAAACAAGTGATAAGAAAATCCAAAGCTGAAGTACTCTGGGAAGGTGGGAATACAAACAAGAGGGAGAAAGGGGAATCTCACATTCAACATTCTAAGGCACAAGCTGGGAATCAACGGTAGTAAGAGAATCCCAGGAGATCCAGGAGCATTACAAGGCTCATTCAGGCTTAGATTCCTGAGGAAAATCGGGATAATGCTACCTCTTACCTTGCTCATCATATTGCTGGGATGAGGCTTAAAACGGAGTGGGTCACTCTCACCTAAAATAAAAGACCCAAGAGATTTTACAAGATCTGGAACTTTGTGAACGGCCCACACATAACCTTACAGCTTCCCCCACTTACTGAGGCTGCCTGTCACTGCCGTCTTCACCAGTTTGTCAATTTGATACTTCAGTTTTTGGTCCAAAGGACGAAGCTTTTCCAAAACCTATAATGTGGTTAAATAGGACTACATGTCCTCCTCAAAATTAAGCATACACCAAAAGTCCCTATGTTAAGTTGCCAGATAAAGCACCTAAAATATGCACAAAGTAGAGCAAATGAAGACAAAAATGCTTTTTTTCATTTGGTTTCCTCCCTTAAACATGAGAACACCCACTTAAATGAGAGCTATTGTGTCAGTCCTGGAGTTCAGGATATAGAAATGCAGAACTCTAAGATGACAAATGCCTCATACCGTGCGAATCTCCACCAGTCTCAAAACTGCAGGATGTCCCTGAAGAGACCCTCCTGAGGCTTTGTCCAGAATGAGATGGCTCAGATCCATCAGGTACATTAACAACAGCTGATCTTTCACTTCCAAAAGGCTGAGACCCTGAGTTGAATCAAACAGTAAGAGATGCAAATTCAGTTTTAACCACAGAATAAGGAGGAGAGTCTAGGGAGAAGAGGATAATTTTTTCCAAGTTCAAATTTTTTTCCATGCAGTTCATATAAGGTATCTGGAGTAGTCTCAAGGAAGTGGCTGTACCTAAAATGGCCACAGAGAAAATTATGCTAATACAACAGAAGCACAGCTTAGAGAATTACTGTATGACAATAAGAGCAGGAAAATCAATAAAGTATCCCCCAAAATGACTAGAGCAAGGTTTCTCAAACTCAGAGCTATTGACATTTGGGGGACAGGTAATTCTTTGCTGTGGAGCGCTGTCTGGGCACTGAAGGATGTTCCACAGCATCCCTGGCCTCCACCCATTGATGCCATCCCCCAAGCTGTGACAATCAGAAATGTCTCCATACAGTAATGAATTTTAAATTAATTTAACCAAAACAATCACTGATTTTATCCCCATACAATGGAATTATATAATATAGGTAAAAACAATGACCTGTACATACTGACATGGACTTATCTATGTCGACACACTTTCTACACTGTATAGAAAGTGTGAATAATGTGGTTCCAATTAAGGGGGGGAGGTGAGAAGTATAATACACACATTTTATATGTATAGAAAAATATGCGAAAATAACATAATTAGCAACTGCTACCCCTGAGGATCGAGATGAGGAAAAGCAAGAAATGGAGTGCTTGTACTGAAAAAGTGGGTTCCCATCAAGCATATATTACTTTTACAATCAACGAAATAAAAAATGTACCCCAGTGATTATCTCAGAATGGTGATTACACTGATTTTTAATTCTCTTCTTTGTGATTTTATGTATCTCCTAAACTTTCTAAAATTAAAAGTGTATTAGGGGCTTCCCTGGTGGCGCAGTGGTTAAGAATCCGCCTGCTAATGCAGGGGACACAGGTTCGAGCCCTAGTCTGGGAAGATCCCACATGCCGCGGAGCAACTAAGCCCGTGCGCCACAACTACTGAGCCTGCACTCTAGAGCCCGCGAGCCACAACTACTGAAGCCCATGTGCCACAACTACTGAAGCCCATGTGCCACAACTACTGAAGCCTGCGCGCCTAGAGCCTGTGCTCTGCAACAAGAGAAGCCACTGCGATGAAAAGCCCTTGCACCGCAATGAAGAGTAGCCCCCGCTCGCCGCAACTAGAGAAAGCCCGCACGAAGCAACAAAGACCCAATGCAGCCAAAAAATAAATAAAAATTTTTTTTTAAAAAAATGTATTATACTTACAGGCAGAAAATCATAAATTATAAGTGTATTCTTTTAAATAAAAAAAGTAACGTGTGTAAGCAGACCTAAGCTATAGTTATTAAAAAAAAGTCACCGAAAAAAAAAAAGTCACCGTGACTGCATAAAACGAAAATGAAAAAGTCCACAGCCCTCGGAAGACCTATTTCAGACAGATTAAATACTCTGCCTAGGATTACATAGTAATAGGAGTACATCTGGGATTCAAACTCAGCCTGACTCCAACACCCAAGCCCTAGGTATCTGTAAACCAACATGCTAAGCTATTGAGATCAACACTAGCATGCTACAGGAGGATGAGCAAAGGATTTAAAGACAGACAAATTGAGTTCAAGTTTTGAATTAGGCATTTAGCAGTCAAATATTGGGTAAATCATGACCTCTGTCTCCTCATCTATAATATGTACAGTAATTCCTTCCCACCCCCAAAAGTAATTATGAGGCTCAAATAAGATATGAAAGTACTTTGTAGCCTAAAAAGCACCTACCAGAAGTCTTTGATCCTGAAGGTTAATAAATATCTGTTCGGTGAATAAATATATAATGATCTAAGATACACGTGCACAGCCCATCTCAAAAAGGCATTAAAATGGATCAAAGCATGATACCAGAATAAAGATAGCCAAGAATTTGAGAAATAGGCTCTTCTGACATGCTTGGGCATTGTCAAGTTCTAATGGGTTACAAGCGTATGAGAGAAAGACAAAATAAAAAGCGAATATTAAAAAATGAGAAATAAGAAAAGAACGAAAATGAATGATGCGAAAGAAAAGGCAAAAAGAAGATACATTAAAAATTCGGGGACTTCCCTGGTGGCTCAGTGGTTAAGAATCTGCCTGCCAATGCAGGGGGCACATGGGTTCGACCCCTCACCCAGGAAGATCCCACATGCCGTGGAGCAACTAAGCCTGTGCACCACAACTACTAAGCCTGCATGCCACAACTACTGAAGCCCACGCGCTCTAGAGCCCGTGCTCGGCAACAAGAGAAGCCACCGCAGTTGAGAAGCCCGCGCACTGCAATGAAGAGTAGCCCCCGCTTGCCCCAATTAGAGAAAGCCCGCACGCAACAATGAAGACCCAACGCAGCCAAAAATAAATTTAAAAATTTTTTTAAAAATCACGTCTTTTTAAAACACAATCCGCTGTAAATCTCATGCTTAAAAATCCTTCAATGATTTTTATTAACCTACTATGATTTGCATATTTCTGTTGACCTATGGAATGTTTTGCTTAAATGATATCTTAGGACAAAAGCTCAATACATAAAACAGGTAACACCCAAGTTTTCCAGCTCAAGCAGGTATGAGGGATCCAGAGACCATTGTTTTTTTTTTTAATGATTTTTTGGAAGTGATCCATTTTTAAAGTCTTTATTGAATTTATTACAATAAACTTCTGTTTTATGTTTTGGTTTTTTGGCCGCGAGGCACGTGGGACCTTAGCTCCCTGACCAGGGATTGAACACACACCCGTGCATCGGAAGGCGAAGTCTTAACCACTGGACCGCCAGGGAAGTCCCCAGAGACCTCCTTCTATACTGCCCCACACTCAATGGTCCCTGAGAAGGTTCTATAAGACCTTAATTTGAAAACTACCATATTTAATTTTAAGATAGACATCATTTTTATATTTTAACATCTCTGAAGTCAGGATACATCTTTAAATCAATGGTATCTTAGCATTATGTCATAGATTAACAAGCAACATTGTATACTCAATGTAAGTCAGTGATACGTCGCCAATTAACAGCATTTTATATTAAATGAAATACAGTTGGCCTACAAGGCTCTTCACACAGAGTGACTACTTCTCTGTCCCCAACACACACACAAAATGTACACCCAAGCACACTACACGACTTACCTCCTTTCCCAGAATATCACCACGCTTTTAGGTCTTTGTGCCTTTGCACATGCTGTTTCTTTCTATCCCTCTGACTCCTATTTATTCCTCACAATCCTGTTACCCCTCTGAGACGCCCACGCTAATTCCCTCTGCTCCGTGATATTTAATCTTGCTCCTCAGCTCGCACAGCCGCTCATCATGACTGCTACTGCTTATACCTATTGCTTTCACCTGCCTTCTCTACTCGACTTCAGCTCAGAAACTGGATCTTATTCATCTTCAAAGCTCCAGCACTAAGCACATACAAGACACTCAATATGTCTACGATGGAAAGAATTGTTGAGAACGTCAAGTCAAGGGGTGCTTACTCTTCAGTTATGTCCTACCTTCTCTGTAGGATAGGCTTTAGCTTGAACTTTTTTGGTCAGAGCTTGCACCTGTGCAGTGACAGCCATCACCTGAAATTAATCCAAGTAAACCCACTGATTAGAATACATCAAGTTATCTCTGTGAGCTGTGAAGTGCAAAAGCTAAACAATGCCACCTAAAAATTATCTGAAACACTGCCTAAAGTACACCACTATTTTTTCAGTTCTGAGAAAGTATAGGAGAGATGGTTTCTGATACTTCTTCAAAAGGTAGAAAAACCTTTCCACCTCTTCTTAAAGCTAAAGAGACCATCTTACCAAACCAGGGGGAGGGGATGGGGGCTGGGACAGTGGTGATGGGGGCATTGTAGCTTTGTACCGGTTGAACTTGCAATGCATAGAACTATATAAACGTATATGAGCTAAGCACCCAAAGGGCAAATCGTGTCACCGTTTTCGGCATCGGTTTCCTTAACTCTAAGAATAAAGAAAATTGATTCAGATGCTTTTTTTCTGGAGTTTTCTGTATTCCTTTGGACGCAGAAATCAATTACTCTGAATTGTAGCCTGAAAAGGTTTTCATTATATCATTTTGCTCTTACTGTTATCTGGTCATTCAAATATGTGCCCCCAAATAACCAAAGTTTAGAGGTGCGGCAAAGTCAAAGCCGATTCGTGACTAATCTATTCCGAAGGGGTGCCATTACTCACCTGCTCCTGGAGGTTTTTCAAAAGTGCTACGGCATTTGGCAGGTCTGACTCCAGCACCTCCTATGGAAGGGAGAGAAGAGAAAAAAACATTCTTTCCTCAGGATTATAAGAAGGAACATGTGAGGTGGAAAAGCCCCCTCTCTCCTTCAAACACCCGGACTTCCTGCCTTCCCACTCCGGTGCACATGCAACCTCGCCTCAGAGCCCGCCAGCCTCTCAGGTCACTGGAAAGGAGCGGTAACTCCAGCCACGTCTCCCTACTACTGCTTTTGCCCCGCTGTGGCAGGGAGGGCGCCTCCCTGGAGTTATTTCCATCACCACCCTTCCCTCGCCCCAATAATTTGCCTCGAGGCACTGAGGAGAAAACAAACGTCCACAATACCAAGCCGAAGAAGCACACACACTACACTCACCGGCGCCGCCATTTTCACAAAGGCCGCCCCTTCCGGAACTGTACTTCCTGAGAGCTGACGTTGTCTTTATAGACGAGAGGCCGCCGCCGCTTGCAAACCTAAGCCAATAGGAATAAGGGCTCTCTCACTTCCGCCCCGAACAGGATGTACGAGAGGAGGGGCCGGGTCCAGCCAATGGAATAGAAGAACTGGCTAAATTCGTCAGACTTAGGAGGAGCTTTAACGACGTAAAGATGCTATTGGAAAGAAGCATGTTATTAGTAAATTGAGTAGAATGAGTGGAGCTAAGCCAGTAAAAACTCGGCAACTGATTGATTGACAGGTAGAAAGACCCAATGGAAAAAAGGAGTTAACTGAGCGAACTGAGAACATATTGGCTCCTGGACGCCGCAGTACCCGGAGTCTTTTTCAAGAGGCTTCTCTTGCATTGCCTGAACCCGCCGCTAGGTGACGGGCCTCGGCATCTCTCTGAGAAGGCGGCCACGTTATGAAGCCGCCATTGCTGGCTGCTGTTCGAAGGCGGGCTGCGCTAGATTCCTCACAGACCCCAAGGCCCTTGTGTGATCGTGGAGAAGTCATTCGATCTCTGAGCTTTTTTCATCTATAAATAGGAGAGTTGGGCCAGAGAAGCCCAGAGCCAGTTTAGACACGGACAGTAAGGACACTCACGCGCCTCATACGCACCTGGGGGCGCTGCGGAGAGACGCCCCCAGCTGCAGCCCCAACACTTCCTACTAGTTCGGCGACGTGAAGGGAGGGACGTTTAACAAATGAAGCCAGTTAAGATTTACGTGACTTGCCCCTGGTCACACAGGCCCCGGCAGAACTTGGTTTAAACCCAGCCTGTGCATATATAGTATTTCGTTATGCTCTGTCTCATCTTTCCCCAATACTTGAAAGTATGTCAGCTCACTCCTGCTCTCACAGGCTGATGAAGTCAGTTGGGTGGGTATTAATCGTTCCTATCGTCTGCCTTGGGAAGTAAGCACTGCAAGGGGAAATGATGGTCTTGAATTTTACCTGCAACTGTCGAGCAGAGCTAGGACTAGCAATCAGATTTCCTGACTTGGAGTGGTCTTCTGGAATTAAACAAGGAATAACTCCCATATCTCGGCAACCAGGGTGGGAAAATCCTGGTTTCTAAATCTTTTGAGGGATTCAGGAAGAAAAAGGCAGGGCCTAGGTATCCAGTCCTCATGCCTCTGCCTCAAGCATTTATTTGCTGTTTCAGGCCAAGCATGGAAGCTCAGTGTGCCTTGACAGCCTACGCAGTCCATTAACCAATTATTTTATACCGTTTATCAGGATTTGTATTATGAAAAGTTTCCATTTCAACATAAATTTGTGACCTATTCAGATCCTCTGCCCATTTTTTAATCAGGTAATTCTTTTGCTATTTAAGTTGTATGAGTTCTTTATATATTTTGGATATCAACTGCTTATCAGATATATGATTTGCATATATTTTCTCCCATTCCGTAGGTTGCCTTTTCATTTTGTTGATGGTTTCCTTTGCTGCGCAGAAACTTTTTAGCATGATGTAGTCCCACTTGTTTATTTTTGTTTTGTTGCCTTTGCTTTTGCTGTCAGATCCAAAAACAATCATTGTCAAGACTGCTGTTAAGGAGCTTACAGCCTATGTTTTCTTCTAGGAGTTTTAAGGTTTCAGGTCTTCCATTCAAGTCTTTAATCCATTTTGAGTTAATTTTGTGTATAGTGTAAGATGGGGTCTAGTTTCATTCTTTTGCATGTAGCTGTTCAGTTTTTGCAACGCCATTTATTGAAGAGACTGTTCTTTCCCAATTGCATATTCTTAGCTCCTCTGTAGTAAATTAATTGACCATACATGTGTGGGTTTATTTCTAGGCTCTCTATTTTGTCCCATTGATCTATGTGTTTGTTTTTATGCCAATATGATATTGTTTTGATTACTATAGTTTTGTAATATAGTTTGAAATCATGGACAGAAATAACATTTAACCAACTATCTGGGCACTTCATGACTCAGTCAGGTTTACACATAAAATTAACCATCATGCTATACGTAAAAATACTCATAATCATTGACTCAGAAATCTATTTCTTGGAATTTATTCTGACAAAATCTTTCAAAAAAAGAAAAGAAGCCATGTATATATATATATATATATATATATATTTACAGAGACAGTATTTATAAGTTCAAAAAACTGCAAACAAGGGGTTAGAGAGTGATTGTTAATGGAAGGGGGTTTCTTTTAGAGGTGATGAAAATGTTCTAAAATTAGGTAGTGGTGATGGTTACACAACTCTGAATATACTAAAAACGACTGAATTGTACACTGTAAAAAGGTGAATTTTATGGTATATGAATTGTCTCAATAAAAGTGTTATAAAACTATAAGCAATCTAAATATCAAACAAGTAAATTTTCATATATTGTCACAGAAATAGCAAATAGCTCCATTTATTGAGTGCTTACTATATGCGAGGCATTATTCTGAACACTTTACATGTATAAATTCAGTGGTTTTTCAAAGTGTGGTATGGTACTTGATCTAGTAGCATCCAGAATGCAGATTCAGGCACCCCACCCTGTCCTACTGAATCAGAATTTCTGAGGCCAAGGCCTAAGATGTTTTATTTTAATAAGCCTTCCGTGTATTCTGCAACATGGTCAAGTTTGAGTGTCTCTGTTTTAACTTGTTTAATTCTCATAGTAAACCCATAAGATGGGCAATATTGTTTTCTCCATTTTATAGATAGTAGTGGAACATCTGCCATCGTAAAAATGATAAAATCTAAGATTGCAGAAATATGGAATTCTAATGGCTAGAACATGAGATTATGTACATATTGTATGTACCCACAGCAGCCCTATATATATACCATATATGTACTTTTGTATGTATGTATATAATAGAAACACACACACACCTTGGAAAGAAGCTGAGAATTGAAAATAGTTAATGTGATTTGGTAGGAGATCTTGGGTGTTATTTCTGTACTTGCATAGTTTCAACAAAGTTTTGTTTGTGTTTCAGGAGCAGCCCTGCTGAATCAAAAAGTACTTTCGTAGAAGAGCCACTGATACTACTACATATAAAATAGATAACAACAAGGACTTACTGTATAGCACAAGGAATTATACTCAATATTTTGTATTAACCTATAAGGGAAAAGAATTTGAAAAAGAATATAGATAGATAGATAGATAGATATCTGAATCACTGTGCTCTATGCCTGAAACTAACATGACATTGTAAATCAATTATACTTCAATTAAGAAATGCACATTAGAGGAAATTCCCTGGTGGCACAGTGGTTAAGAATCCGCCTGCCAACTCAGGGGACACGGGTTCAAACTCTGGCTCAGGAAGATCCCACATGCCGCGGAGCAACTGAGCCCGTGTGCCACAACTACTGAGCCTGCACTCTAGAGCCTGCGAGCCACAACTACTGAGCCCACGTGCCGCAACTACTGAATCCTGCACACCTAGAGCCCATGCTCTGCAACAGGATAAGCCACCGCAATGAGAAGCCCGTGCACTGCAACAAAGAGTAGCCCCCGCTTGCCGCAACTAGAGAAAGCCCTCGCACAGCAATGAAGACCCAACACAGCCAAAAAATAAAGAAAGAAAAAAAGAAAACAAAATTTTTTTTCTAAATGCACATTAGAAAGAATCATCAGAGGATCTCATCCATTCCGTCAACATTTTTGTTAGTTATATATATTGTGGTATTGCTGAATGTTTAATCAGAGCCAGCTAGGCCTTTAAAAACTTGAATTTCCACATTTGAAAATGGGAAAAATATAATTTTGCTACTCAGTCTTGAGAATCTACTGATTCTCAATCAGTAGATTGAGATTCTCAATCATTGTGGACTTCACAAGTTAATGATATTTTTTTATTTTAATTTTTTAAAAATATATTTTATTTTACTTTATTTTTATTTTTGGCCGTGTTGGGTCTTTGTTGCTGCGCGTGGGCTTTCTCTAGTTGTGGTGATCAGGGGCTACTCTTTGTGGCAGTGTGTAGTCTTCTCATTGTGGTGGCTTCCCTTTTTGTGGAGCATGGGCTCTAGGCACGTGAGCTTCAGTAGTTGCAGCACACAGGCTCAGTAGTTGTGGCACGTGGGCCCTAGAGCCCGCGGGTGTCAGTAGTTGCGTCACGTGAGCTCAGTAGTTGCAGAGTGCAGGCTCAGTAGTTGTGGTGCATGGGCTTAGTTGCTCCGCGGCACATGGGATCTTCCTGCACCAGGGATCAAACCCGTATCCCTTTCATTGGCAGGTGGATTCTTAACCACTGCACCACCAGGGAAGTCCCTAATGCTATTTTTAAGTGATTCTGGGATATATTGCTGACAATTTCTCTATTAATAGTGGAATAGTTTAAAAAAAAAAAAAGAAGAGTCACTGAGCAGTGCCTGGAGAGGCAGGCAGCAAAAGTCCCAATAACTTTAAAGAGGTGGGAAAGCCCAGCCTGGGGTGAGGGTACTGTTAGGAGACCAGTCATATCTGGAGATGGGAGGTTGTGAAGGGCTAAGTTGGGACAATCTGGGGCCAGTTTATGAAGTGTCTTTAAGTGCCAGTCAGGAATTCAGGCTTTGTCTCTGAGACAACATGGAGCCCCGGAAGTTTCTATGAATGACAGATATGTTAGAAGTGGTACTTTAGAAAATTGAGTCTGCCAGTCATTTGGTGAGATGAGCAGATGGAAGACTAGTTAAGGTGCTATTGCAATTATCCAGGCATGAGAAGGGGCCTTGCCTCATGACGTTAAAGAGAGAATGGGGAAGAAGGGAGGAGGCGGGACCTTTTGAAGGTGGAATCTACAGATGAATAGAAATGTGGTTGGCTGCCTTTCTCCTGAGCCCCCTCCCCTTTCTCATGTCTAATTCTCAGCTTCTCTGGGTAGTTCCCTTCGTTCCCTACCTGTGACCACAAATCTAGAATCTCCTCTGCAAATGAAACAGAAATGAATCGGAAAATGAATGAATCCGAATGAATGATGAATCCGAAAACTCAATGTCACTTTTCCCAAGAATGACTGGTTATACCACCAATTCTATAAAATCAGATAATATAACCACCCCCCCACCCCAACCCTGCCACACACACACACACCAGCACCTTAAAACACATTAATTGAAAAAAAAAAAAAAAACATTAATGGCTGCTCGGTGCCTGTAGGTTAAAATTCACACTCCCTTAATTTGGTTCATGAGGTCCTTTGTGACCAGCCTTCACCTGCCTCCCAGGCTCTTCTGCGGTCGGATCCCCTGATAACTTCCACTCTTTAGCCACACTGAGTTCACCTCAGTTCCTCTCAGGCCTTTGGACAAGCTGGTCTCTCTGCCCAGCTCCTTCTTTTCTTGATCTACTCCAGCTCATCTTCAAGTCTGACCTTAAAAGTCATTTCCTCCAGGGAGCCTTTCCCGATCTCCAGTCCAGATTAGGTGGCCTTGCTTTGTGCTCCAGGATTTCTTCCATCAGAGCACCTGGCACTTCCTCCATCACAGTACCTGCCACACTATACTGTCACTGCCTGTCCACTTGTCTGCCTCTCCGTAGTAATCTGTGAGCTCCTGAAGTCAGGACTGTGCCTGCTACAAAGTTGGTGCTTGATCAGTGTTGGTGGAATGAACGTTCGTTCCTGGGCTATGGTAGGGCACGCTTCCATTAACATTATCATTCTCATTAACATGAGTTGAACAATCAAACTGGAAGAAGCTGGGATCTGGAATTATTAGACAGGGCCCACTGAGATGGGGCGGATCCTGGGGAACATTGTCATTGCAGATGCTGGAAGAAAGTACAGACCAGCCTGGCAGCAGATGAAGGGAGTTAGTCTATTAAAGCAGTCAGAATCAGGAAGGTATTCTAATAAGAGGGCACTGGAACAGGTTTGGAAAGCCAAGCAGGCAAGTGGAAGTAATATTAATAGATACCACTTATTGAGCATCCACTGTTTATTGGGAGCTGTGCCTATAACTTTTTTTTCCCCATCTTTATTGAGGTATATTTGACAAAAAGTGTATATATTTAAAACGTACAATGTGATGTTTTGATATATGTATACATTGTGAAATGTTTTCCACAATCAAGCTAACAAGCTAATTAACGTATCTGTCACCTAATATAGCTACCTCCACCCTTTTTTTGTGTGTGGGGGGGTCAGAACAATTAAGAACTACTCTCATAGCAAATTTCAAGTACACAATACAGTACTTTTTACTATAGTCACCCTGCTGTATGTTAGATCGCTAGAACTTACATCCTTCATATACGAAACTTTGTATACTTTGAGCAACATTTCCCCCACCTCTCCAGCCACTGGAAACCACTGTTCTACTCTCTGCTTCTAAGGGTTTGTCTTTTTTTAGATTTCACATATAAGTGAAATCATGCAGTATTTGTGTTTCTGTATCTGGTTTATTTCACTTAGCATCCCACTCTCCACCTTCATCCATATTGTCACAAATGATAAGATTTCCTTCTTTTAGGGCTAGATAATATTCTTCATCCAGTCATCCATCACTGGACATTTAGGTTGTTTCCATGTCTTGACTATTGTGAAGAATGCTGCAGTGAACATGCAGGTATCTCTTCAAGACAGTGATTTCGTTTCCTTGGGCTATATATACCCAGAAAAGGAATTTCTGGATAATATGGTACTCCTGTTTTTAATTTTCTGAGGAACTTCTCTACTGTATTTCATAATGGCTGTACCAATTTTTTTTTATAACTTCATATACATAATCCTTAAGTCAAGTATATGGGGTGGGTATTACCATCCACATTTTACGGTTAAGACTGGGGTTTAGTGCTGGGATTCAAAAATAGTTCTTCCTGGACCTGTCCTCTTTTCTCTACATGAGTGCTTCTCCAATTTTAATATGCATTAAATCACCTGGCAGGGGTCTTGTTAAAATGCAGATTCTGTTAAAATGCAGAAAGGTAACTCAGGCCTGGGTTGGGGCCTGAGATTCTGCAATCCTCATAAACTCCCACTGATGAGGGTATATCAGTCCACGGGTCATACTTTGAGTCACAAGACTCTGCACGATACTTCACTTTTTTCTCAGAGAGGTTAAGTAACTCACCTAGGTCACACAGCTAGTCCATAAGCCAGGGTTTTTGATCACAGGCCTATTTGATGTCAAAACCTATGCTCTTAGTCATTAAGATATACTGTCTCCCTCTATTCGAAGGAAACAGGGCCCCCCGCTTCCAGTCTGGGGCTTAAGGGAAAAAATCTAATCCCTGAGAAGTAGACAGGCACCAGAGAAACTAAGAGGGTTACCAAGACAGGGCTTCTGGCAGAGGGAACGAAACCAGGGCTCAGTTACCAGACTGTGGCACAGGGTGGGGCCCAAGTCTTAGGAACAAGACAGAAGCTGCATTTCCAGAGCTACAGCACAGAAGCAAGGGTGACTTGATGATGACACTCCAAAGGTGGGCAATAGCTTGTTCTATCCCTCCTGCCTGGAGCCTGAAATGGGGCCAGAGCCTGGGGCAGGACTGATCCTGCCAGTGTGACAAGGTCACATGGGAGAGGAGAGAAAGATCATAGGGGTGGGAGCCACACCACCTTCACACCCTCCTCCCTGGGATCCCTGGCACTGCCCAGAGAGGCTAGGCCTTCCTAGGGCTCACCAGCATCCTTTGGGGCTGCTGACCCCATCCCCTGCACTCTCCCTTTCTACCTTCTCTTCTCTTGATTTCAAGCCCTCCTCCCACCTCAATCCTCTACATACCAACTCCCTGTTTGAATGACAGGATGGTTCCATATTTCAGGCCCCTGTCCTATTGACCTTGTTCTATCAGGATCCATAGCAATTACCTTAAATTTTTCTTTCTTTTTTCCATCACCTTAAATTTTGCCTTGTTCCTTTTGAATGCCCAGGGTATAGGTATCTGGGAAGTGGCAGAAACCAGGGACGCTTAGTACTGGCTAAGTCTGGGGTCTTCAGTGGGGGGGCCCACAGGAGTAGCACAGAGCAGGGTGAGAATCAGGTGCGGGGTATTTCAGATGCTTCTGGACTTATGCTTCCACAGCAGGAAGCCGGCCATCCATGTTACACCAGCTGTCATCTCAGGAGCTGCATCAGAGTCATCAACTATATTAGGATCTTGGTCAGAACTTTTGATTGACTTCTGGCTAAAGGTCAGCAAAGGACAGGTACAAATGTGACCTAAAGGATAAGTTACAGAGCCCCAAACAGAAAAATGACCAGATAAATTTCTGAGCATGAAAAATGTGACAATTCAGAATTGGCTTTGCAAAATAAATTAGCAGACATCTTTATGTCAGTGTTAGGGTTGTGCAGAGACAGATATAACCTCTGCTGTATTAGGATAATTTCCCATGGCCCCAAAGCCCACCACATACCTCCTGCACTTCTGCACCCAGGCAGAGTCCCTCTGTCCAAGTGACCCCTCTTCCAAGAGGAGGATGTCCAGGGACAAAGACAAGCTGAGACAAAAGGGGGATGTTTGTTGGTATCCCTTACATATCCTCCTGAGCCTCTTGGATTCATTTTCGTTTGGGTTCTTTTTTTTTTTTTTTTTTTGCTGTACGTGGGCCTCTCACTGCTGTGGCCTCTACCATTGCGGAGCACAGGCTCCGGACGCGCAGGCTCAGCAGCCATGGCTCAGGGGCCCAGCCGCTCCGCGGCATGTGGGGTCTTCCCGGACCGGGGCACAAACCCGTGTCTCCTGCATCGGCAGGCGGACTCTCAACCACTGCGCCACCAGGGAAGCCCCAGTTGGGTTCTTTTTTAAGAGCTAATTACTGTTTAGCCTCTGGAGACTCTAGTAATCGTCCAAATGCAAGTTACTTGAGGAGGGACCCCTGGTAAACCTCCAAAACTACAAACATTTCATTTTTGTGTATCCCAGTAAAAAAAAAAAAGAAAAATCCCAAGCATGTATTTTATACATACATATAAAAGTGTATCTGGATGGACACTCTCCAACTATTAACCATGGCTGCCTTTGCAGAATGGGACTGTGAATAGTGGAAGAAGCTTTACCTCACTTGCCTTGTAGAAGATATATTGTTTGAATTTTTAAAGTAACAAGCATTACTTTTATAATATGGGAGGAAGGAAAGAAAGAGGAAGGGAAGGAGGAAGAAAAAACGATTTGAGAGAGAGAATAAAAGTAGAAAGACAAAAAAAGAGGGAGGGAGTGAGGGAGGAAGGAAGGAAGGGGGGAAGGAAGGGAGGGAGGAAGGGTGAGAAAGAGAAAGAAAAAGGAACAGAAAGAGAAGCCTCCTCCACTCTCTCCCTGAATAAGATCCAGGGAATCTCATCTATGTCCCTATCCTGCAGGAGCAATTGGAGCCCTCATAGGAAAGAGAAGAGCAGCTGTTCACCTTCTTTGGTACATTATTCATCATGCATTTATTTTATTTAGATTCATCAGAGTTGAAAGAGCTCAAGATAAAAATATACATAATAACTTCTGGCCATTTAAAATATCAAAACAATGAAAAATATTTAAAGAGACTAGAGGCAAGAGGGAGGGCAAGGGGAAAACAGAAAAAGAACAAGAAAGAAACAGCAGTTTCAAGTAAATAGCAACAAATACCAGTGTGCCTAAAAATCCTGGAGGCTGCTGCTCCCCGTTAAGCCATGACAGCCTTGTTCCCTGGAGGCTGGGCCAAAAAGGTCGACATAGAAGCCTTTGTCGCCCTTATTTCCCCCGATGGACACAGCTTTGGACAGTGGCCATGGATGGCGTTGCTCAAGATCCAGCCTTTTCAGGACCCACCTCCAGCTTACCTTCCGCAGAAACCTTCCTTCATCGCCCTCTCCCCTCACTGCCCTGCCTCTGCGTTCCTGCATTTATGGACTCAAATTTTCAGTTATTATACCCATGTTAAGTGTTGCCACTCCAGACCTGTGATCATGTTGGCCGTGTGTTCATTGATCTGAAAACTCTGAGGACAAAGGGGCCTCTGACCTGCCTCTTTACCCCCTCGGAGTCTAGGTGCTGCCTGGTCCACAGAGGGTGTGCAGTGACCTTCCTGTCCCCTTCCCTCCACCTCTCCGCGCTCTTCTCCAGTGACAGTGCCAGAAGCCAGGAGGACCCTGGTTAGCAGATGACCATGCAGGCACGTCTGTCTAATTCTAGCCAAGGGCCTGGGGGAAGGGACAGAGCCCAGGGCCCTGTGGCCTCTTCTCTGAGAGGACGCAGGGCTAAGAATAGGACGGGAGATTAGGGAGGGATTTGAACTGCATTGTTATCTCACAGGAATGGCGTTCATTTGGGAGTGTCTGTTTTCCAAGCTCTTCCAAGAGCCGCCCCACCTCCTCCCCTGCCCTGTGTCTCTGTAGGGGTGCCCGCCACTGTTCTCTCACCAATTCTTTCTCTTCTCTTTCCATCTGCTCTTCTCTGCGAACGCCCATCCATTCCCGTCCCCTCCTCCTGTCCCCCGTTGCTCTCCAGCCCCATCCTAATTCCTCATCCCCTTTCTTCCTAAGTTCCTACCCCTTCACCTATTTTCCCTCCTTCTCTGCCTAGATCTGCTTCCTTCCACCAGGTTCCACAAGTCCTTCCCACTTACCTTTCCCCCTGCTTCTGTCTCCCTCCTGGCCCCTTTGCCCACCACCTCTCCTCACTCCTCACTCTTCAGCTTCATGTGCCAGATTTGTTTTCCAAGCTGGTGGCCTCTGACTCCCCTTTCCTAACACTTTTGGACCAGTGTCTTGTCCACTCCTCCCTCTGTCCTGCTGCTGTGTCCCCTCCCTCAAAGCTGAGCTGGACAAGCACAAGTAGCAGAGATTGAGGTGGGCTGACAGCCTCTACTCCCCTAACTGCTAGAAACCATCAGCACTACACACCAGGCAAAGGGATACCTCTGAGGACGAGACCCAGGCCATGCAGGCCATAAGGGACACCTCCCGCAGCCCAGCCAGAGCTATTCTTAGGAACCCAGTACCACAAAAGGGCCTTTTGCTTTGTGTCACACCACCCCCATGGAGCTGCTCTTGGCAGCCGAGGCTGTAATCTCAGAGACAAGGGGCCCAGACGTGGGAGGCTGGGCTGGAAACTGCCCCCTGCCCTGACTTCTCAGAGCATAAAGGCTCTGTCCTTGGGGCAAGGTCATCTCCCACCACAATGCACAGACACCCAGCTACACAGCTCTGCTGCTCTTTCTGCAGTCTTGGTCTGTTCACAGCTGAACCTCAGCTCTGCCGCCTCACCCCTTACTCCTCCGCTGTATCTCCTGGTCCCCACGCACCCTTTCCTGGGTTCTTCCCCACTCCCAGCAAACCAACTCCCCATCTTACTGCCTCCCCATTCTTCCTGCTCAATATGGGTCAGGCTTTTTTTTATCTAGTCAGTCCATAGTCCTCTGATAAAGGCTCTTCTTTCCTTGCTGCAGGTGGGGAAGCTAAGACCCCGGCTCCGGTCTCTTGAGACCTTGAGGACTGTGACCAGCTCTCAGTCCCTAGTCTGGTCCATGGATCCGAGGTGAGCTGGCAGTCAGGTTGCCTGCTGCCCCTGAAAAGCTCCCCTGGGAGAAAGCAGCAGCCAGCCCCCCGGCTCCTTTGTTCCAAATCAGACCCAGGGAGGTTGCTTAGCGCCCCTGCCCCATGACAGGAAGGACCTGCGTGATGGATGGATGTGTCTCTTTGTGTTCTTAATCAGTTTCTAATATTTGTGTAGAACTTTGGGGCATATGTGGCAGAGGACGGGTATCAAAGTCCTGCACTAAAACTCAGGCTTGCAAACCCAGCAATAGGAAGGCTGCCCAGCACTGCAGCGCAGGCAGATCAGAGAAGAACCGGCCTCCACCTTCCATCCTCTTGGAACACCAGCGAGAGCCCTGCTCCAGGAGACCAGCCGTTCTCCCACGGCGGGTTATGGGTTGGGACAGGCAGAGGTACCTGGGTCGTCAAACCAGGAGCATCATCTTTCCAGGTGCAATAAACATACTCAGGCATAAGGAAGCAGAAGAAGCTGAACCACGGGTGCTACCCATGTTTCCAGATCACTCTGTAGGGCTACTCTCTGCCCTCCAGCCCTAGGCTAGTACTCATACCGTGGAACACAGGAGGCCTCAGTCGGTGAGGGCCACAGGATGACAGCACGGCTGCCCCCGTGCTCTGCTGTGAGCTCCCTGCGTGCATCTCTGGGAATGAGGAGCGAGCCAGCTGAGTCTCCTCCCGTTTGCAAGCCCACTTTATGGAGGCAGTCACCTCAGCCCTCCAAGTATTCCCAAACCACCCCTCCAGCTTCCCGAAAGAGAGAAGGAATAAGAAACTAGAACCAGAAAATGTAAAAGGGACTGGAGAACAAAACAAGGGCAACTTTTATCACCCCCTCTTCACAAGTGCAGGACTGCCCGATTTTTTTTTTTTTTTTTTTTTTTTTTTTTTTGCGGTACACGGGCCTCTCACTGTTGTGGCCTCTCCCGCTGCAGAGCACAGGCTCAGCAGCCACGGCTCACGGGCCCAGCTGCTCCGTGGCACGTGGGATCTTCCCGGACCGGGGCACGAACCCGTGTCCCCTGCATCGGCAGGCGGACTCTCAACCACTGCACCACTAGGGAAGCCCAGGACTGCCCGATTTTTAAAACAAAGCAAATCGTGTTACTCGGCCCTCTTCCCCTTCTAGTTGCTGTCTAATCTCTCAACTCACTGCCAAGCTCCTCAAATGCAGGGGTCACACCCTCCACTTCCTGGCCACTCATCCTTTTCTTAATACCTTGCTGCAGCCTGGCTCTGCCCTGTGACTGCGGAAGGTGCTTGCTCCAAGATCACCCGAGTTCCTCCTCTCTGCCACCCTGACATTCAGTCTGTCTTTGGCATCTGACGCTATGGCCACCTGCTCCTCCTGAAGAACTTCTTCTGGCTTTTAGGAAACTGCCCTTTTCTCGTGCTCCTCGGTGCTCTTTGAGTCGCCTTCTCCAGGCTCTCCGATCTCATGGCCATCCCCCGAGGCAGTTGGTCTCATGTACCAGCCCTGCCCGCCAGTCCCATTAATTCCAACTTCCTACAGGGATGCAGACCATCTTCGTCAGATGCCCCACTGTGACCTCCAACTCCCCTGAACCAAACACGTTGTCCTCTTCCTGCCCACCGAAGAGCTTGTTCCCTTTTGCTGCTACCCCCATCCTTGCCAACATCACACAGTCATGAGTCTGTCTTCCTTATCTCCTGCGTCCAGTCTGTCAGCAGGGCATTTTATTTCTACCTGAGAAATCCTTCCAGTCTCACCCTTTCCCCTTTGCATCTGCTGGCCCCGCTGTTCTCCTGACCTTGATCGTTACCCTACCCTCCTCTCCAATCTCCCCGCCTCCAGCCTCTTCTCCCTCAAAGTGTCCAGTAATACCTGTGCTGGGCCCTCAAACTGTGCTGTCATGACATCACAGTGACTGCTCCCAGGTCTACAGAGCTTTAGTCATTCTTCGCTGCCTCTAGGACACTGTCCGTTTTGCTGGTCTGGGACACATGGCAGAGTCAGCAGAAAGCACCCTGGAGTAAGACAGAATGGGGCTTGAATCCCAGCACTACACTTCCTGCTTGATTTTTTTAAAAATAAATTTATTCATTTATTTATTTTTGGCTGTGTTGGGTCTTTGTTGCTGCGCGCAGGCTTTCTCTAGTTGTGGCGAGCGGGGGCTATTCTTCTTTGCGTTGTGCGGGCTTCTCACTGTGGTGCCTTCTCTTGTTGCAGAGCACGGGCTCTAGGCACATGGGCTTCAGTAGTCATGGCACGCGGGTTCAGTAGTTGTGGCTCGCAGGATCTAGAGTACAGGCTCAGTAGTTGTGGCGCACGGGCTTAGTTGGTCCGCAGCATGTAGTATCTTCCCGAACCAGGGCTCGAACCCATGTCCCCTGCATTAGCAGGCAGACTCTTAACCACTGCACCACCAGAGAAGTCCCTCTGCTTTATCTTGAACAAACCTCTTAGCTCTCTGGACCCCATTGCTGAACCATAAAATGCAATTTAATTGATTGGCAAATGTGAGCGTTAGGGAGATGATATGCATCAAACACCAGGCGTGATGCTTGGCACAGATAGGCACTCCACGTACGAACAGCCCTTTCCCCTCTTCTACAACGTGAGCCCACCTGAAATCTCCAGAGCCCAGAGTCTGGCCAGGCGTATGTCCTCTGAGTCCTTACTACCTCACCATGCCATTCCCCTGCCATGCCTCTGGTCATGCTGGGATTCCCACCACCTGGACCACATCCCTGCTCCCAGTGCTTCTCAAAGTCCTACCTTCCCTTCAAGCCCCACCTAGAAACCTTTGTTCCAGCCCACACTGAACAAGAGCTTCTCTGCCTTGGGGTCGTCCTGGATGTGGACCACACTGTGTAGCCCTGAGCCATCTTCGCTTGGTTTCCAGTGTGCTACCTGTGGCTTCCTGATGGGAATGCCCGTGAGTCAGAGGCCATGTGATCTTCCTGTGGCCCCCACAGACCTGGGCATGCAGCAGGCTCAGCAAGGTGCCTGATTAAGTGACTGACTGGGACCCAGATGGAGGGTGGAAGGAAGAATGAGACAGGCTGGCAGCTGGAAGAGAGGCATTCCTGGCGAGTTCATCAAACGCTAATGCTCTGTCTTGAGACTGGCTACAGATACGGCTCTGTCTCTGTACCATAGGTGTTTTGCAGAGATGTATACATACCCATGTATGTGTAAAGTGTGTAGGCACATGTGCTCATGGCCACTCACCTGAATTTATGGTAGGAGTAGAGGTGGGGAGACAGGCGATGGTACCAGGGAGGCTTGCTTAAGAAAAGGAGGTCTCTGACTAAACAAAAATAGAGAACCCCTTCTCCCCTTGGGGAGGGGCAGCCGATTACTCAACCTCTTGGTTCCTCACTGAGCAATTACCAGCCACTCCTATGAAATCCCATGGTCTCTCTATATCCTGGGCTGATCCAGGCTTGGCAGCCAGGATACTGCCCCAGAGATGCCTGGGAACAGAGCAGAGGTCCTCGGGTTGCGGAGCCGGGGACCTGGGCTGGGTCCCCAGCTAGAGCCCAACACAGAGAGAGCAGTGTGCAGGGCTCCAGGTCTAACACCGAAGTGCCCAGGTGACTCCAGGTTGCTGGTTTTCAGTTTTCCCGATTATTTCATAGCACAATACCCTGGCCATTCTCCTTCCGGAGGTTCCTAGGCCCTCTACATGCTAAGTCTGGCTCAAGCCCAGGGATGGTTAGAACTGCTGAAGGAACCTCGGTCAGTCCCCTCGCTGAGGACCTCAGTTTTATCCGCACCCCTCCACACCCCAGCTCCCATTCCCTAGGGCCAGCCCAGCTCCATTAGGCAACTCCACCCAGGATCACTAAGAGCTTCAGGCCTGGACACACACACAAAATCTAACCGATGGTTGGTTCTAATGGTCAAGCAGCTTCCACCTCAGGGCATCTGGTCCCGTCAGGTGTCCTTGGCCAGTGTCACCACTTAGTCTGGGTGACTCCTGGTGGGACTCAGCACAGTGGCCTGTCAGTCACGCAGTGGTGTCTCTCCCGGCCTCAGGGCTGGGCTGTGGGCCTGGACTGGGCCTAGGACAGTCCGAGGACTGCCTCTTGATCATGCTGCTCCCAAGGGCGGCCACAATCTGGGCGAAAGAGACCATGGGCCTGCTGGATCTCTGACCTACCTTGGCCCAGACCATCCCCTGAACCAAGTGGACTTAGTGGGACTGAGGGAGATGTGGGGCACAGAACCTATGGCAGGGAAACCACCTTACCTGCCTGCAGTCAGGTCTGTGTTCCTAATGCCCAAAGCTGCCATTTAATATGTCTAGGGACATACAGTGTGTTGGAACTGTGTTGGAACCTTTATCTGTGCAAACTCTAATGGTCTTAATTGCCCGTGACTATCCCCGTGTTACAGATGATGACACTGATTCAGAGAGGTTCCGTGACTGACATCAACCACACAGCTGGGAAATGGAGGGGCTGGGTTTCAAAGTGGACCTCTGTGACTGACTCCAAAGCTTGCCAGGTTGCCCCTCGAATGCTCTCTGAGGCCTCCAGCCTAGATCCAGACAAGTCACACCCCCCCAAGCCTCTCTTTTAGTGAGTTGTGCCCCTCTAAACACTCCCTGAAGGCAAGATCTACCTTCCCCAGCACCCCAAACTAAACTGGGCCAGCCCCATCCCCCCAGGCCCCTCTGTCCAGCTGTCCACTGTCTATCGGAAAGCAGAGACTGGACAAGGGAGTGGGGGCAGAGCGCAGGGGGTCAAAGATTTGGAAGCCAGCAGGAAGACAAAAGAATGTCAAGAAGGAACAGCTGTTTCTAAAGGGAAACCTGAGACAGGCACAAAGCTCAGGCCCTAAGCCCAGGCTCGTGTGGAGCCAGGGTAGGGATCCCCCCAAGGTCAGGGACTCTGGGGGCAGGCAGATAGGAGTGCTGGGCCCACTCCAGGGTAGGTCCCCTCTCCCATGTGCACAAACAACCCGTGCCTCCTTCCTCTTCCTGGGCCAAGACCCCTGCCTCTTTCTACCCCTCTCCTGCTCCCATCCCTTTGGGTTTGGGGACTCCTTTCTGATTTCCCTCTTTTCATGCTGAGGTCTCCTCTGACTTGTCCTAGTGCACCCCTCCTCCTCCCATTCCTGGTAGTAATTTTAGCAACTTTTTCTCTGAACTCCCGCTGGCATGTTCACAGCAAATGGCCCCTGTTTGGGCCTGACACTTGATCAGGGTGGTGACAGAGCCCAGACAAAGCAGTCACAATGCTGGGGAGGGGAGAGCAGGGGAGACAGATTACCTTCCTTCCACTCCAGGCCTTATTTGGTCTACCTTGGTGAAGCGGCCCTCCCTCGGGCCCCTCTTTATTTATAGCATTTCGCTCTGCTCTCCTTTGTCTTGTCGGCTATCACTCCAGTACACTCTGCACTCTCCCCACACACCCGCCACACAAGGGGCCCCTGGCCCCTCGCTCCTCCCACCACAAACGGGCATGTGAGCAAAGGCACTGGCTCTAAGCTCAGGCCTGGATTTCACTTCTACAAACAGTTGAAGAGAGCTGTCTGGAGGAAGGATCTTTGTATTGGTCACTGTTAGATGCTTATTGACTAGAACAATGTCTGGCGCATCGCTGTTCCATAAATACTCGTTGAATGAAGGAATCAGCTGCTCTGTCTTCAAACAGTAGCGAGCTGAAGGAAGAGAATCATGATGGAGTCAGGAGTAGGTGCCGGAGGGCTGGAGAAACAGTGGGCATCTTTAGGACCTCAGACCCTCCAGTCTGTCTCCAAATTGGGGCACTGGAGCAGAGAGCCTAGAGGCAGACAGGCGAGTACTATTCTGAAGTGGGGTGTGGAGAACAGTAACACCATAATACCTCAAACACAACGGGAGGGAAACAAAGTACGATTGATTTACTATTACTAACTGTAGAAAAGGCTTTCCAGTTCCACGCCACAGAGGCTGGCCCATGATGAAGATACTGCCTTTGAAATGGCTCAGCTATCTCCCAAACACTCTTTGTGCATCTCAACTGCCTGCATCTATGTCTGAGCCCTGGGAGACCAGGGAGGGGCCGCAGCTTTAGCTTGGAAAGATGGAGGGGTGGATGAAAAGAGATTTTGCCCTTCATCACCAGTCCTGAGGTCCCTACCAGTGGACCTAATCGCTCAGCACCTGGCAGGGCCTGGTCGGGAACCCCCAGAATTTGATCTGCTGAGCAGGGCCTGTGGGGACTACCCAGCAGCTGCGTACCTTGACACTGCGGAGCTGCGGCTGCATTGGACGCGCAGCCCCTGCGGTTCACGGTCCGCCCCCCACTTGCCTGCTCCCTGCCCCTAATGCTGCTCAGCGCCCTCACACTGTGTCTTGGTTATCAAGCAGCCCTCACCGAGGCCCCCACTTGGATTGGCCCTACCCTGCGGCACCGCCCCCCCCACCCCGCTTTCAAAGTGTACCTGTGCTGCACCCCACCCCCCAGCCTGCGGCTCTCCTTCCAAGCAGACTAATCAGATGGAGTGACCCACGTGCTCTGAAGAGCTGTGATTGGGAAGGAGGGGGAATTTCAAACCAAACCATGCAGTGGTTGCCTGGACACGGAGCCAGCGAAGCTTGCACACCCAGTTGCCGGAGGAGTGGCATCGGCTACGTTCTGTGCTCACAGGCTGAGCCCCAGCTCCCTTTCCTCCCCTCCTCTGTGGCTTCTCCTCAGGCCCCCAGGGAGGTGGGAGATCTTTCCTGTCCCTCTGCCCAACTTGCCAGAATACCAATCTCACCAGAGCCGGAGAGATATCACCCCACAGAACACAAGATGGGTGTGGGCAGGCACCGCTGTCTTGGTTAGGCATCTCCTTCTAGATCAGGGCAGCTGTATTATCTATGGCCCTGGGCTAGGGCATTATGTACCTGTGGGCAGAGCTAGGAAAACGGGCAAAAGGCTCCAAACTAGGACCATCAGGCAGCCGGGTCCTGCCCTCCGCGCACAGTGGGTCCTCGAATTCTTGGACTCCCAGCCCTCCTTCCCAGGCCTCCCTCCACAGGCTGGGCTCCATCTCCATCTGCTGAGCTCCTCTCCACCGCCCTTGAATCTTGCTGCCCTGACTGGCTGCGTGACCTTAAAGAAGGCATTTCCTCTTTCCATAAAGTGAAGGACTTGGACCCATCACTAAGACCTGTCTGGCTCTGAGGCTTGGTGACCTCAACACATTGCCCAGCCATCCAAAGAAATCAGTGCCCGAGCCAGAGTCCCCATCTCTAAGCTCCCTGGTCGTCGTTCTTGCCATTTGGCTGGGAAACCTCCTTCTAGCTGCCCCCATCTAGCCCGTACCCTGGGCCCAACTCTGCCCTACCCCTCTGCTGCTGACACTCAGCCCCGTCCTATCTCACAGTTGGATGCAGGACCCAGGCCAAGGAGTAGGAAGGACACTGTGCAAGAGGAACCAGGCTGGTCCTGGGGGCAGGGGCCCTGAGGGCAGCAGTGTCAGGGGCCAGGAGAGCACGGAGTCAGGGGAGACGGGGAGCAGAGGGCCAGGGCCCTGCCTGCCTGAGGTCATGGTGGTCGTGGTCAGTTCCCTCTCCTGCCAGCTGTGGAATGTGAGGCCTGGCCTGGGAGATATTTTGGCTGTACTTGGAGCCATCCCCGCCCCCTGGAATCAGACCCTGCTCACTCCATGCCATAACAATGACAACCACTTCCAATTGTTTCCTAGCTGGAGGTGGCGGGGAGGGGAGCACGGTTTGGGAAGGGGGGGGGAGCCTGGGGGAAATGCTTCTAGTGACAACAGTCCTTTCTAAATCTGGCTGGGGACTGGGTGCAGGTGGGGGTGGGGGGCGCCCTGCTGCCCCATATATACAGCCCCTGACCAGGTCACTTCCACAGCTCTCTCCTGCACTCTGTCTTCTTTCCTTGCTGCTCTCAGGTAAGAGCGTAGAGCTGGGGGCCTTTCTCTGGGAAAAGGGGCCCCAGGTTTCGAAAGGAGCTCCCTAGGAACAGCAAGCTGTATGCAGGGCTTCATGCAGAGTGCCAGGTCCGGTCACTGAGCACACATGGGAAGGTCTAAACATGCATGTATGTGCCAGGGGAGTGGGGGGCTCATGTGTTACAGGGGGAGGTGCGTGTATCTGAGCATGTGGGACCGGAATGCACAAGAGGGGTGTGTGTGTGTGTGCGCGCGCGCGTGTGTGGTGTCTGAATGCATGGTGAGGGAGGCTATGTACCTCACTGCCTAAGACACAAAAATATCAGCTGGGAGACATGTTTATGATCAGGCCCGAGGACAGGTAGGTCCATCTGTGGGGAGGGGCAAGAGGATGGCGGAGGACCATTGTTTAGGAAGTGTGCGCATAAATGCTAGGCTTGCGATGTGTAGCTACCCACGTCCATGCACGTGGAGGGGCTCGTGTGCACAACTAGGAGTCGAGCCCACTGCCGTGTGTGTGCCCCCTGCAGAAGTTGTCCCCAGGCACAGGCACGTGGTGTGGCTATTCCTGTCTTCGTACCCTTGACACTGTACTTGTGCTTTATACATACTGAATGTGCACGTCTGTTGTGGAGAGCGTTCGGCTGTACCATGGGTCTGTCTACAAGAAGAGACCCACAGCGGCTCCTCCCTGACAGTGTTCACCACAACTGACGATAAAACGGGGACAGGAAGGATGAGAACTGGCTTTGGAGTCCTGAGACTGGGGTTCAAGTCCTGGCTCCACCACTTATTGTTACGTGTTCTTGGACAAGCAAGCGGGTTAACCTAGATTTCCTCCTCTGTAGAATGGGGTGAGGACTGAGTAGGAGCACGTGCATAAAGGTGCTCTGTAGGCTGTAAAGCCCCAAAATGTGACCACTGGTTGTACATCAGGTGGCTCAAAAAGGCAAGCTTCACTAGATGGGGGTAGGCAAGGGTGGGGTCATCTGCCAGGAGTGAGGAGTGAGGGGCTCATTGAGTTGACATCAGGAACCTGGGCGGGGAAAGCAAGAGAGAGGACAGGACCAGAGAAGCCACCACCACCGCCCACCCACGTTCATGCCTGAGACGGAGGGAAGATGAAGGGCGGGGCCAGGGCGAGGCAGGGAAGTAGTCCTCACCAGCCAGCCTTCCTTCTCTCCAGGCCCCAGCCAGCTTGACCCCCTTTCCTCTCGAAGGCACATCCGAGAAGCCAAGGTAAGGAGAGCTGAAGATGGGGTGTGGGGGATCTGGGAAGACACACAACTCTAGTTTCTGCCTTGCCTTGGGAGCATGGCTTGGTGGCCAGGAGTTCTTACCTGTGACTAGTGAGGGAGCCAGGGAGGGATGAGGCTCAGAGACGGGTACGGTGGGTATAGTTAGCTTCCTGCTCGCAGAAGCCGGGGACACTCCTCGCTCCTCTAGGAGACCCCCAGCCAGGACAGACGTTAGCCTCCCCGCTCTGCCCCGACAGGTTTGCTAGGGAGTTCTCAGGCTAGAGGATGAGCTCAAGGAACGAGGGACTCTCGGTGACCCCTCCTGAGCCCTGAGCACAGTGCTAGGCTTCGGGGCTCCTGCTGAAGGGGAGAGCCCCGAGAGGGGAGTGGGGGGAGGGCAGTCAGCTCCTTTTCCCTCCCGCTGCAGGCCCAGCCATGGGGGATGCAGAGATGGCTGCGTTTGGGGAGGCCGCCCCCTACCTGCGCAAGTCGGAGAAGGAGCGGCTGGAAGACCAGACCAGGCCTTTCGACCTCAAGAAGGATGTCTTCGTGCCTGATGACGTAGAGGAGTTCGTCAAGGCCAAGATTTCGTCTCGAGAGGGTGGCAAAGTCACCGCCGAGACAGAGCGTGGCAAGGTAGGTGGCAGGGCCGGTGTGAGAGGCCACCATAGATGCCCCCCACACCTGGGTGGCCAGAGAGGGGTGCCACCAGGATTGCCCTTCCTCTGGGTAGGGACCTACTCCCTCCAAATAGCCCTTCTCGTCCCCAGCATCCGGTCTTTCTTCTCTGGGACCCTGGGTCCTTATCTCATGAGCATCGTCGTCCTGTAACTTGCCCAAATCCTATCCCTGCTGAGGGGGCTGACAGCAGGGCCTGCACATGGGCTGTTGCAGACGGTGACCGTGAAGGAGGACCAGGTGTTGCAGCAGAACCCACCCAAGTTCGACAAGATCGAGGACATGGCCATGCTGACCTTCCTGCACGAGCCCGCGGTGCTCTACAACCTCAAGGAACGCTACTCAGCCTGGATGATCTACGTGAGTGCACCCCGGGACATCCCTCTGAATCTAGTGGCTTCCTGCTCCACGTAATTCCACCTCCTGGAGTCCCGAGAGTTTCTGTCTTTTGTGCCCAGGCAGTATTGCACTCTGTCCCAATCCTTGCATCCTTGGTGCAGTTCTAATACCCTGAGGGCTGGGATTGCTCAGATTGAGCGCGTTCATATGTTTTCCTTTCTCTTCCTCTCCTAAGACCTTTCTGTAACTCCGAAAACCGCCAACCCTCCCCCTTCATCACTGGCAACTCACTCCTCGTTTTCCTCCCCTAGACCTACTCGGGCCTCTTCTGCGTCACCATCAACCCCTACAAGTGGCTGCCGGTGTACAACGCCGAGGTGGTGGCTGCCTACCGGGGCAAGAAGAGGAGCGAGGCGCCGCCCCATATCTTCTCCATCTCTGACAACGCCTACCAGTACATGCTGACAGGTGACAGGCCCCAAGCAAAGGGTTTCCAGAGGGCCCTTCCTCCTCTGGAGGGGTTCAGGCCGCTGGGAGTTGCCGAAGAGAGGCAGGGAGCTGGGGCGGGTTGGGGGGTGGGGGAAGCCAGATGGAGCATCTTATGTGGCTCCTGACTTTTCCTCCCCATTTTCCCCCCACCAGACAGAGAAAACCAGTCCATCCTGATCACGTGAGTGTGGCTCCTACCCGTTCCCTTCCAGAATCTCCCTGAGCCCAGCCCCTATGAGGACCACAGCCCCTGTGCATAGACCCACAGTTCTCTTTCCCTCCACCTTCATGCCAGCTCTGATTTCTTCTCTGGCCTTCACCCTGACCTCTCCTTGCTCTCCCCCTTCCTTTCTGCTTCCCATCCCTCTCTTATTTTTTCCTCTCCCATCTCCTTCACTCACGCCCCTCCAGCTCATCACTCCTTTATCCATAATCCCAGTAACACCACATCTTCTTCACCTCTTCATTTTCTTTCATCGTTCCCTTCGCAAACCTTCCCCATTCTTCCAGCCCCACCCATTCTTTTCCAAAACAGCCCAGGCCCATCTCCTCTGATTGACCTTGCCCAGCTAAGACCAGGTTCCACCTGCCCAAATCCACACCTTCTTTCAGCATCCTTCCTGGTTGCTACCCTTGACCATATGTACGTCAGAGTACAGCTGTGTGTTTGAGATGCATATTACCTGGTGGCTTCCTGCTTCAGGGCTCCCCCTGCCAAGTAAAACTAGGCAATCTCTCCTAACTTCAGGCTTGTTGGTCTCAAACAATGTTTGTTCACTGCCTAATAAGCCCAACTGTCCCAACAGTGGAGAATCCGGGGCAGGGAAGACGGTCAACACCAAGAGGGTCATCCAGTACTTTGCTGTCATTGCCGCTATTGGCGATCGCAGCAAGAAGGAGCAGGCCTCAGGCAAGGTAGGCCTACTGTCCTCCAGGGGCCTGCACTGCAAAAGGGAGGAGGAGGCCTCTCACCCGCCACCCTTCTTGACCTCTGCAGGGCACCCTGGAGGACCAGATCATCCAGGCCAACCCCGCCCTGGAGGCCTTTGGCAACGCCAAGACCGTCAGGAATGACAACTCCTCCCGCTTTGTGAGTGGTCCCTGACTTTGGACTTGGGATTTGGGCTGGTCAAGGGATGGTGTCAAGTATGAGCCTTCCCTCAACTCATCACCACTCTTCTCCACCTCTCCAGGGGAAATTCATTCGAATCCATTTTGGGGCCACCGGAAAGTTGGCGTCTGCAGACATAGAGACCTGTGAGTGCCAGGGATCTGCTAGGGCTCAGCCTGAGCTCATCCTCATTCTAACCATCTCCGTTTCAACCTCCCTCTTTGTCTTTCTCTAGGGCCCTGCCCCTCAGGCTCTCTCCCTCTCTCCACCTCTGTGTCTCTAGGTCTATATATTCGTCTCCTTCTGAGACTTCCTCTGGTCTTTCTCCATCACTGTCTCTGCACATCTGTGTGTCTTTCTCTGGGACTTTTCTTGGAGATCATTTCTCTCCTTCTGGGACTCCATCTCCATCTCTGTGTGTCTGTGTATGCGTCTCTCTCCCTCTCTTGTCTCCCTCTCCCTCTGTCCTTTTCTCACTACATTTATCATTCCTTTTTCTCTATTTCCTTATACTTAAATCCCAACCTTTTCTTCCTCTCTTTCTTCTCCCCTACTATTCACAGACCTTCTGGAAAAGTCCAGAGTTATTTTCCAGCTGAAAGCAGAGAGAGATTATCACATTTTCTACCAAATCCTGTCTAACAAAAAGCCTGAGCTGCTGGGTGAGTCACAGCTACCAACCGAGACCAACTATCTCCATGGCAACCTGGTCACCTCGGCTTGTGGCTGCTTGTTGACAGGCCCTGGGTTTATGGCACTGCTGGATTCAGTTCTGTGGGATGTAGGACCCTGTTAAGCCCTGTTCATGTGCTTTTCTGTCATGTGGCAGATAGCCCCAGGGAGGGCCAGGGGTTTGCACTCACATTCTAACCACGTCTTTCTCCCCCGCCAGACATGCTGCTGATCACCAACAACCCCTATGACTACTCATTTATCTCCCAAGGAGAGACTACTGTGGACTCAATTGATGATGCAGAGGAGCTTATGGCCACTGATGTAAGTGCGTGAGGACCCAGCTGAGAGGCGAGGGGATTGGCAGTCAGGGGTAAATGGGGCCAGTTCACTGGCCCACGAATAGAGCTAAGACACTGGCTGTCTGTTGTTCAACGTGGTACGGCCCTCCCTGAGGACCAGAATGTGCCCTATGACCAGGAAGTGCTGGGGTACAGGTGTGGTTAAGACAGGGCAGGCCAGTACTTGGTGTTTTCAATCAAAGCAGAGAGGGTTGAAAGCCATGGGACAGAGAAGCAGACAAGCGAAAAAGCAAGGCATTACCAAGGGAAACGGGGTAGTGGTGGTCACGCAGATGCCGTGGGCCTGGGGCAGGCTGTCAGGTAAAGAACGGGTATAGACACATATGAAAGGTCCAGGCGGGGAAGCAAGGGGAGGGCCTAGAAGAGGGGTAACAGTAGGAAACATGAGTGGGCAACCCTCAGCACCTCCAGCGCACAGCCTGACCACTGACGCTGGGGCTGAGGCAGTCCACACCCCACCCAGCTCTTGTACCTCCCGTCTCAGTTTTGGAGTTCCCCACTGGGGACGGGAGTCTCAGAGCTCACAGGGATTCGGGAGACAAGATCTCTCTCCAGTTCAAGAGGGGTCTCACTTACCTGCCATACTCCCATTTCTGGCTTCCACCAATACGGGCCTGCCTACAGAGTGCCTTTGATGTGCTGGGCTTCACATCAGAGGAGAAGAACTCCATGTACAAGCTGACGGGAGCTATCATGCACTTTGGAAACATGAAGTTCAAACTCAAGCAGCGAGAGGAGCAGGCTGAGCCAGATGGCACCGAAGGTGGGAGTCAGGGATGCGGGGAGCAGCTGTGGAGCCCCTGAAGCCTACCTCTGCAGAGGAGTCATCGCATCCTTTACCAGCTTTGCTACCTGCCCTTTCCTTCCAGAGGCCGACAAGTCCGCCTACCTCATGGGGCTGAACTCAGCTGACCTGCTCAAGGGGCTGTGCCACCCTCGGGTGAAGGTGGGCAACGAGTACGTCACCAAGGGGCAGAATGTCCAGCAGGTGGGTCACCTTCAGAAGTTAAATGGGGGGTTAGCATGGTGCAGTGGGAGCTTTGCAACTCACTCTTTCCTACCACTCTCTCATCGGGGCCTCTCCTCCACCTTCCAGGTGGTGTACGCCAGGGGGGCGCTGGCCAAGGCCGTGTACGAGAAGATGTTCAACTGGATGGTGACGCGGATCAACGCCACCCTGGAGACCAAGCAGCCGCGCCAGTACTTCATAGGCGTCCTGGACATTGCCGGCTTCGAGATCTTCGACGTGAGTGGGGAGCCCCGGGGCTGGGAGAACAGTAACTCACTGGTTCGCACAGGCAGCCACCGCTGGCTGAGCCGGCTGCAGGCCAGGCGCGGGGACGGCGGTGTGCTCTGGTGGAGACGGTCATGTGTCTTCAGGGCGCCCTCCCTCCCCGCCCTGACAGGGGAGGGGAGGGGCCAGCTGCACCCCTTGCCGGGCTGGACGCGGCCCTGGGCGCACCGCATGGGCCACGGACAGCTGCCCGCCTGACCCGCTCCCCTCCCCCACCCCCCGCTCTGTAGTTCAACAGCTTTGAGCAGCTCTGCATCAACTTCACCAACGAGAAGCTGCAGCAGTTCTTCAACCACCACATGTTCGTGCTGGAGCAGGAGGAATACAAGAAGGAGGGCATCGAGTGGGAGTTCATCGACTTCGGCATGGACCTGCAGGCCTGCATCGACCTCATCGAGAAGGTGCCGCTTCGGCCCCTCCGCCTGAACTCTCCACTCACACCCCACATGCATGAACGGCCCAGAAAAGTGGCAGACCCCTCTCCCTTCTGGGAGATCCAGACAGCAGAAGAAGCCCGAGCCCTAGTTCCCAGAACCTTGCAGGAGAGGGTGGTGCCTGGGAGAGCTGAGTTTCCAGAGGCTTGAGAGTGGACACACGGAGGACGGGCACCTCAAGGATGGCCTCCCATACCAGTGTGCTTGCGGCCCTGGTTTACCCATCAAGGAGCAGGAAGTTTGAGGGTGGCACAGGGGCGCATAAGAGAACACCTATTTTCAACCCCATCATCTCAGGGATCTGGGCGATGGAATGGTGTGTAAAGCACCTGTAGCATCCACATTCCCAGACTTTCACAAAGGTCCCTCCGAAATCAAACAAAGTCCCACCTTGGGAAGGCTTGAATAGGTGTCAGTCAATAGATAACTGTACTCAGAGCTGACACTGATACCTAATACCCAAAGGAGCATCTCCATTTGCAAATACTGACCCTAGAGCAGGGTCCATCTCCATCTGCTTAAAGCAGGCTCAGTGATGCTCTCCCCTCCACCCTCAGCCCATGGGCATCATGTCCATCCTGGAGGAGGAGTGCATGTTCCCCAAGGCCACTGACATGACCTTCAAGGCTAAGCTGTTTGACAACCACCTGGGCAAGTCCAGCAACTTCCAGAAGCCACGCAACATCAAGGGGAAGCCGGAAGCCCACTTCTCCCTGATCCACTATGCCGGCACGGTGGACTACAACATCATAGGCTGGCTACAGAAAAACAAAGACCCCCTCAACGAGACGGTGGTGGAGTTGTACAAGAAGTCCTCGCTCAAGATGCTCAGCACCCTGTTTGCCAACTATGCTGGGTTTGACACACGTGAGTGGAGACTGGGACCCAGGGGACTGGGAGAAGGACTTCTGCCGTGGTTCTGAGGCAGGTCATGTGCTACACCCCACCACTTCCATGTTAGGCTGGGCCCCAAGCTTTACAGGTTCAGTGAGATAGAATTGGGTGGAGAAGCTGAGGCACCCACAATGAAGACCCTGGCCTGCAGGCTAAATGTGAAGAGAGGTTGTGATTCCTCACCCCCTGTCCAGACTCCCCACGTGCACACTCGTCCCATTTTCTCGACTCTCCTTCCCACAGCTATCGAAAAGGGCAAAGGCAAGGCCAAGAAAGGCTCATCTTTTCAGACCGTGTCAGCTCTGCACAGGGTGAGCATGTGGCCCAGCACCACCCCAGTCCCGCTTGCCCCCTGCCTGGTTCATCCCCAGCTCCTGCCCCTCAGTCTCTTCAGGCCCTTCCTGATCCTGTCCACCCTGTCTTCTCTCCCCTTCATCTGCTGGCCTCGTCTCCCACTCCTTTCTCATCTCACCTCACTTCACTGTCGCTCCTGCCTCCCATCCTCTCCCTCTCCACGCCTCCCCTAGCCCTCCTTTATCCTCTAGTTCCTCGAGTTCTCTCTGTCTCTCTTTCCCTTCCTTCCTCTCCGCTCACTTCTCTTTCTTTCCCTTTCTTTACTTTTCCCTCTTGGGTTCTGGGCCACAGGAGAATCTGAACAAGCTGATGGCCAACTTGCGCTCCACACACCCCCACTTCGTGCGGTGCATCATCCCCAATGAGACAAAGTCTCCAGGTAAGCCCAAGAAGTCGGGCCCAGCCCAAGGTTGAGACGCGTTGCCCCGGGGTCAGGGCCTTCTAGGTCACCTCCTGAGCTCCCACCATGGAGTTTTCCAAATCACACTCTTCTCCTCCCACTGCCCATGGAGTCTCACACACTACCTCCCAACTCGGCCACAGTGCTGCCTTACATTTGGAATGTGTAGCTCAGAGTAATGTGCAAGGCACTCTGATGGACATTACCTCACTAGTGCCTTACAACCGCTGGTGACACGTGTAAGGATTGTTTATCCCTTTCTGAATGAATCATAAGGAGATGGAGGAGTTCAGGTGCCTAGGTTCAAGGCCTGGCTCTCTTCTGATCAGTTCAGTGACCTTGGTCAAGTCCCTTAACCTGTCCGGGCTTACTTTATTCTCTAAAAAATGGGCTATATTTGCCCTGGCTATCACCTATGATAATAGGCATAAACCATCTAAAATAAGGACCGTGAAAGCCTTTCGGTTATTCTCAAAACACGGCTAGGAAAAAATACTGACTTGCTAAGGTTATAGGCCAGTACGTGGCAGAGCCAGGATCAGAACCCAGAACCCTTGGCTGTTAGTCCCGTGCTCTCTCAACACACTCCTCTCTCTTCCCCTCCCGCCACAGGGGTGATGGACAACCCCCTGGTCATGCACCAGCTGCGCTGCAATGGCGTGCTGGAGGGCATCCGCATCTGCAGGAAGGGCTTCCCCAACCGCATCCTCTACGGGGACTTCCGGCAGAGGTGGGTACCAGGGCCCCCCAGGGCTCAGGGAACAGGGGGAGCATAGGCAGCCTCAGGTGGGAGGGGAGTCTTCAGGTGGCCTCAGATTCTCTGGGCAGAGCAGATCAGTGCAGAACGTGGGTAACTACGGGCACCTCCCTCCCAGGTACCGCATCCTGAACCCGGCAGCCATCCCCGAGGGCCAGTTCATTGACAGCAGGAAAGGGTCAGAGAAGCTGCTGGGCTCCCTGGACATTGACCACAACCAGTACAAGTTCGGCCACACCAAGGTGAGGAAAGGGAAGAAACAAACTGATTACAGGAAGACCTGTCTTGTCCTTTGACTCCTCACCTCATGGCTCCTTTCCTTTTACCAACCATCTCAGGAACATTACTGAACCACGTGCTAGCCCTCCCCATGGACCAGACAGCACTGCTCCCCCATGCCAGCTCCAGCTGCCATTGACCTCCTTCCTCCAGTTCTTTCCTGCATTGTTAGCCTCTCTAAGATAAGCACCCCCTCTTTTCCATCCTGCCTGTCCTAGTCATGTCCACACACACCTTCTCCACAGGTGTTCTTCAAGGCGGGGCTGCTGGGGCTGCTGGAGGAGATGCGGGACGAGAGGCTGAGCCGCATCATCACCCGCATCCAGGCTCAGTCCCGGGGTGTGCTCTCCAGAATGGAGTTCAAGAAGCTGTTGGAACGCAGGTGAGAGATCTCAAAAGGAGGTTCTCAGGTCTCTAAGGCCCAGGTTGGTTCAGGACAGTATAAGGAGAAAGAGCACACCAGGTCTTCAAATGACAAAGGGGGCACGACACACATACAGACACAGGGTGGGCCTTGCTGTCGGAGTGTGGGATGGATGGAGGACAGGGCCATGACCCAGGAGCCAAGGACTCAGGACAGGGAGGAGGGAGGAAGCTCTCTCACCAACCTTCTTGCTGTGCCCCGGCAGAGACTCCCTGCTGGTAATCCAGTGGAACATTCGGGCCTTCATGGGGGTCAAGAACTGGCCCTGGATGAAGCTCTACTTCAAGATCAAACCGCTGCTGAAGAGCGCAGAGACAGAGAAGGAAATAGCCCTCATGAAGGAGGAGTTTGGGCGCCTCAAAGAGGCTCTGGAGAAGTCGGAGGCTCGACGCAAGGAGCTGGAGGAGAAGATGGTGTCCCTGCTGCAGGAGAAGAACGACCTGCAGCTCCAAGTGCAGACGGTGAGGCTCCCGGGCCTCTGCTGGCTCTTCTGCCCTACACCTGCCCACATCCCCCACACACCCTGCACTTCCCCTCCCAGGGGCTCACCATCTTGTGCCCTCATAGGCAGAGGATTCTGGAATCAATACTTCCAAAGACCTCCAAAGAGGTCTCTTGAGGGAAAGAAAGGGAAAGGGAGAAAGAACTAACTTAAAAACATGGGCTTTCCACCAGGGTTCAACCTGGATCCACAGCTTAATAATTTTTCAACCTTGGGCAAACCATGCATTATCTTTGAGTCTCAATGTCCTCATCTCTAGATGGGAAATAAAGCCACCCATCTCACTAGGTTGTAAATATGTAAAGTGCTGGCATCAACAAACACAGTTCCCTCCCGTTGATGGAAGAACCAGAGGAAGAGGGCCAGATAAAGAGACTTCTGGTTCCCTTCCTCTCGGCTCTCATCCCCCAGTGCTCCCATCACATTGCCCTAAAACTCTTCCTCTCCCCATCCTTCTGAGGTTCTTCTCAGCTGGGGAGATCCTAGAGCTCCCCTCCTATAGTGAGGGTGGAGCCTGTCCCTCCATGCACTTGCCAGGGCGAGGACCCCATCCACCAAACAGCCTCCCCTCTGTACCTTGCGCTCAGGAACAAGACAACCTGGCTGATGCGGAAGAGCGCTGCGACCAGCTGATCAAGAACAAGATCCAGCTGGAGGCCAAGGTGAAGGAGATGACCGAGAGGCTGGAGGACGAGGAGGAGATGAACGCCGAGCTCACGGCCAAGAAGCGCAAGCTGGAAGACGAGTGCTCTGAGCTCAAGAGGGACATTGATGACCTGGAGCTGACGCTGGCCAAGGTGGAGAAGGAGAAGCACGCCACAGAGAACAAGGTGAGGGCAGCTCCCTCTGGCTCCAGCCCGTGTCTCCTCAGGATTCCCAGACCTGAGTGTGGCCCAGGTCCTTGGCATTGGAGGTCTCCACAGATGTCTCCAGGTTGGTGACCTTTGACCCTAAAGGGGATGGGGTTCTTGGTCAACAGGTGAAGAACCTGACAGAGGAGATGGCTGGGCTGGACGAGATCATTGCCAAGCTGACCAAGGAGAAGAAAGCTCTGCAAGAGGCCCACCAACAGGCCCTGGATGACCTTCAGGCTGAGGAGGACAAGGTCAACACCCTGACCAAGGCCAAGGTCAAGCTGGAACAGCATGTGGACGATGTAAGTAGATTGTCACAAGGGCCTAGATATACCATGTCCATCTGTGCTTGTATGTGTGTGTGTGTGTGTGTGTGTGTGTGTGTGTGTGTGTGTGTGTTTGGGGGGGTGGGGCTGGACAGTGCTCCCTCTCCTGACACCTTTCTAGAAGGGAGCTGGGGAATAGAAAAGGGGAGGGGTGATCAATTCTGATTTATATATCTTATCTTGCTGATGTGATCCACAGTAGAGATGGGCTTCCTTATTTCACTTGATGTTCAAGCCTAGATGTCTCTCCCTTCAACCACGGGATTTAGAGGGTTAACTTGTAAGAACATGAAACATTTTCTTGGGAATTTTGTGAAGCTCCTCAAGGATGATCTTTGGACTTCTAATATTTTAGCCAGGATCTGATCCTTAGTGATCATTGTTCTCACACGTAGTCCTTTGAGCATATCTCTACTGAATCACTCTTTATCACTCTGTGTTATCATTACTGAAGTATTCGTCCCAGCCATAGACTGGAAGCTGCCTTTAGGTGGGAACTTGGATTTATTCAATTTTGTGTCTATAGTGCCTAATAGGGGGCCTGGTATCCAGTAGGTGCTTATAGGATGCAGAATGAATGAACATAGCTTTGGAATTTCATCCCACAGTCATACATTCAATCATTTATCAAATAGTTACTGAGCATCCCTCCATGCTAGGTGCTCTCACAGTCCCCTGGCAACAACCGGCCCATTCTGGGGAAGCTTTCCCAAGTCTTGACACCTCTCAGGATTCCTCAACCACAGAGGGACTTAGCTCCCAAATCACCAAATAAGGATGCTTGGCCTAACGGGGCACATTGGTCCTTTTCTCCGTCAGCTGGAGGGATCCCTGGAGCAGGAGAAGAAGGTGCGTATGGACCTGGAACGAGCCAAGCGGAAGCTTGAGGGAGACCTGAAGCTGACCCAGGAGAGCATCATGGATCTGGAGAACGACAAGCAGCAGCTGGATGAGCGGCTAAAAAAGTAGCGTGTTCCCCGCCCCATCGCCCTTCCTCCTCCCCCACCCAGCAGACTGTTCCGCCCATGGCAATATTAGCTGAGCCAAGACATCCAACCTCAGAGGCAACAGCCTCATGCAGCCTCCATAAGTAGGTGCAAAACTGTGGGCAAAGCCTCCAGGAAGAGGGCTTTCCTCCCCCAGACACGTACATCAGGGCCCGGCAGGCCTCCCTGGCAAAAGTCTAACCCGGATCCCTCAAGCCCTCTCTTCCTGCTGGGCACTCAAAAGGGATGGAAAATAACAGCTCACCCCCTTTATACACAAGTCTCTTTGGAGACCAGTTGCTTAACACGGAGGAAAGCTCCACACAAAAGCCTCTCAGGTAAATCCTTTCAGGTCCTTCACGGAGAGCCCAGAGGACCACAGAGAAACGGCTCAGCCACCACGTGTGAGCAGGGCACGGTCTGGCTACTTCTTTGTTCAGTGATCTTGTGGTTCCAATTCTTATTGCAAGATCTTCAAAAATGTGTAGGTCCACTTTTCACACCTGGCAAACAGTGAGTCTGTGGGGCATTTCTGGATGATCAAAGATCTTACGGTGCTTTAGGGTCAGGACTATGAAAGGCTGTGAAACTCATCCTGGTCTACAGTCTCACCAGGAAATCTTCATACTTCCCCAGGCACAGTACTTGCTGAATGAATGAATAAATATATGATCCCAGTGATCCTCAAACCACCTTTTAAGAATGGTACTTGGGGCTTCCCTGGTGGCGCAGTGGTTGAGAGTCCGCCTGCCGATGCAGGGGACAAGGGTTCGTGCCCCGGTCCGGGAAGATCCCACATGCCGCGGAGCGGCTGGGCCCGTGAGCCATGGCCACTGAGTCTGCGCGTCCGGAGCCTGTGCTCCGCAACGGGAGAGGCCACAGCAGTGAGAGGCCCGCGTACCGCAAAAAAAAAAAAAAAAAAAAAATGGTACTTGAACCCCACTTACCAAAGAGGAAAGGAAGGCTCAGAAAGGTTACCAAGTTGCCCAAAGTAACAGTGACAGAATTAGAGACCATCAGAGCTAAAAGGGGCCTTTGAGTCGACCTAGTCCAACGCCTTCATTTTATAGACCAAAGAAGGGAGCATCTCGGAGCCCAGGTCCTGTCACTCCACCTACAGTGCTCTTCCTGTTATATTTCCTATTGAACTTCAATCCTTCAGCAGGTGTTACACTTTCAGGGACCTTACAACAGCCCTGGAAGCTGGGGTTTTTTTGATGAAATTTTGCTCCTCGTTTGTTTCATTACCATCTCCAACCACGGGCAGGCCCTCCTGGAGCCCAACCAGCCTCCCTTGCCTCACCCTCCCTCCTTCCCCGCAGGAAGGACTTTGAGCTGAACGCCCTCAATGCAAGGATTGAGGATGAGCAGGCCCTGGGCAGCCAGCTGCAGAAGAAGCTCAAAGAGCTTCAGGTAAGGTCCCTGGGCTGGTGCTCAGCCCCCCAACCCTCCTCCAGGCCGTTCTCTCCCAGCGTCACAGGCACTGGCTCTGTGTCTGTGAAGGGAGGTGCTGGGCCATCACAGTTCCCCTGTGGAGCACCTCGAGGAGGGCTGGCTGATCCAAGGATGACATAGGAAGAGATCTTGAAACACTCACGGGTCTGGGGACAGAAATCCCAGCTTCCTATATCAGCTGTGGTTCAGCTGGTGACTGTGGGTAGTCCACTGCCAATCTCTGGGTCTATATGTCCTCCCTTGTTCCCTGTGGCTTTTAAGGTCCCTTCAGCCCTGATGGTCTGTGACTTCAGTTCTTACCTCTAGAGTGAACGCTGTGTTGGGTCTTTAGTTGTCTGGTCAGACGAACGTGGCTCTCTCATTCCAACTTCTATTATTTTTGCCACAAAACTGCTTAAACTATCCCTGGAACACAGGTCTCTTTGTCCTTCTTCAAGAGCAAGCTTCAACCGCTTTCCTTCCAATAAAGACAATGTACAATGTTCCGGCCCAAACTCAGCTGTCCAAACCATCTCACCAAAATCCTGTTATTTCTACCTGTCCACTGGTGGAACTAAGCTGCCTGCTGTTCCAGACAGGCCAGGAGCCTTCTAGAGCCCTGGGGAGGGGGTTGTGATGGAGGGGTCAGGCGGTGGGTCTGAGCCCCCTGTACCCTGCCCAGGCGCGCATCGAGGAGCTGGAGGAAGAGCTGGAGGCCGAGCGCACTGCCCGGGCCAAGGTGGAGAAGCTGCGCTCAGACCTGTCCCGGGAGCTGGAGGAGATCAGTGAGCGGCTGGAGGAGGCTGGCGGGGCCACGTCCGTGCAGATCGAGATGAACAAGAAGCGCGAGGCTGAGTTTCAGAAGATGAGGCGGGACCTGGAGGAGGCCACGCTGCAGCACGAGGCCACGGCGGCCGCCCTGCGCAAGAAACACGCCGACAGCGTGGCCGAGCTGGGCGAGCAGATTGACAACCTGCAGCGCGTGAAGCAGAAGCTGGAGAAGGAGAAGAGCGAGTTCAAGCTGGAGCTGGACGACGTCACCTCCAACATGGAGCAGGTCATCAAGGCCAAGGTGGGCCTCTGCTCTCCTCTCCCCTCCTCCCATTCCCTCCACCTGCCTCCACTTTCTGTCCGTGCCTCCTCTCTCTTCTTTGATGGTTCAGCTTCCTGCTTCCCTTCTTCGACCCAGTTCTTGGACCCTTTTGTTCCTCCATGCCTTTTTCTTCCCTTCTCCTTTAATTGCATCACTCACACCCCTTCAGCACCCCCTACATAGATCGTATGACTCCCCTTCCTGTCTCAGGCTAACCTGGAGAAGATGTGCCGGACCCTGGAGGACCAGATGAACGAGCACCGAAGCAAGGCCGAGGAGACCCAGCGTTCTCTCAACGACCTCACCAGCCAGCGGGCGAAGCTGCAGACCGAGAATGGTGAGCCCCATCCTAGTCTCCCAACTTCCTGAGCCACCACAGGCTTGGGTGCACACACATATCTCTCCAGAGAATGGGACCTGAGGGTTAGGGGAGGGGTTGGGGGAGAGAGGACTGACTGACCTTTGAGAGTTGAGCGTGCCTCGGTGCCTCTCCAGGTGAGCTGTCCCGGCAGCTGGATGAGAAGGAGGCGCTGATCTCCCAGCTGACCCGGGGCAAGCTCACCTATACCCAGCAGCTGGAGGACCTCAAGAGGCAGCTGGAGGAGGAGGTTAAGGTGAGGCCTGGACTCAGGGCACTTGGTCCAGCATACTGGCTGGCCTCGCATCCACATCACTTTCTTTCCTAAGAATGAGGCTTGCCATCTACCCAGTATTTTCCCATTTTCCAAAAGGGATAATAGCCCAGACTCTACCACGCGCCTCCTTAATCTATTCCCCATGCGGAGGCCCTCTGTCTTTCTGCTGCTGTCTCTGGAGGGCATGAAGTAAGGGTGCCCAGGTCGGGGGGGAAGCGAGGTGAGGAAATAAACTAGGGAGATGTGATGGCCTTCACTGGGTATAGGTATGGGATGCAGAAACTGTACAAGTGGTCCTGGGATTAGCAGAGCAAGCTGAAAACTGCAGAAAGAAACTCCACTGGTTCCTGAAATTCTTAGCACTTTGCTGGGCTCATGAAAAAGGGAAATGACTATGACTTTTAAAAAAGGCCAGGTCTCAAATCCTAACCTGCCTCTTAGAGCTTGGTGACCTTGGGGAAATCAACAAACCTCTGTGAGCCTCCGTCTCCTTCCCTGTAAAACAGGGGTGAGGATGATAACGCCTGCTGCCGTGAGGAGCACGGGGGGGGACGGGCAGGAAGCATTTTGTAAATAGCGCAGTGCTGTACGGACTTTCTTTGCTTATAGTACTTAGTAAACCATTCCAGGTCCACTAGGGATTTAGAGATAGGTGAGGCCACTAGGGTGTTAGTGCTGAAATTTAGGGTGAGGAGACGGGCAGGAACTGGAGTTGCATCACAGGGAAAGCTGAGCCCGCCTCCCGGTGCCGCCCCTCCCAGGCGAAGAACGCCCTGGCCCACGCGCTGCAGTCAGCCCGGCACGACTGTGACCTGCTGCGGGAGCAATACGAGGAGGAGACGGAGGCCAAGGCCGAGCTGCAGCGCGTCCTGTCCAAGGCCAACTCGGAGGTGGCCCAGTGGAGGACCAAGTATGAGACGGACGCCATCCAGAGGACCGAGGAGCTGGAGGAGGCCAAGTGAGTCCCGGGCGGCCTGCCTCTGGCTGAGGCCCCTGTGAGGGTAGGATGCAGCCCAGCCCACTCCTCAGTGGGTCTGGCCCAGGGGATGGATGCTTAGCTGTGTTTTGACCACACAGAGGACCCTGCCCTGGCCCCACCTCCTTCTCCTCTCAGGGAAGCTTTTTGCTCGCGTTATGTTTCTCATCCGAATATAAGACGAACAAAAGGTTTGTCTGAGGGCAGAGCGCTCCCACCTGGGGCAGGGTGCCATGGCAGGGGAGATGGGGGCGCTCAGAGCCCATGTGTCCTCCGTGTCTGCAGCCTAGAGCCTAGGGATGCCTCGCAAAGGGCCCTCCGGGTGCTGTGGGTCTTCACACCTCCCAGAACCTCTGCCTGCCCCGTTCCCAGCCCCTGGGCCTGTCCTCAGGTTTCTCCAACAATGCTTCTGAGTTTTCAAAGACTGTTTTGTACAAGCCTCACAATGTGTACCCTTGTCCAAATCCACACCCTCCATCCTCCCCACCCTCTCCCACCACTACCCCCCTTCCCCCAACACGGGCAGGAAGAAGTTGGCCCAGAGGCTGCAGGACGCCGAGGAGGCCGTCGAGGCCGTCAACGCCAAGTGCTCCTCGCTGGAGAAGACCAAGCACCGGCTGCAGAATGAGATCGAAGACCTGATGGTGGACGTGGAGCGCTCCAACGCGGCCGCCGCGGCCCTGGACAAGAAGCAGAGGAACTTCGACAAGGTGGGCCCAGGCTGGGGACTCGCAGCCAGGGGCCAGAGCAGGCGGGCAGGCGGGAGTCAGGAACGTCCTCCCAGGAGGCAGAGGCTGGGAGGAGGCTGAGCCCAGGAGAGGGGCCTGGGCGCCCCTGGACGTGGGGCTGGGGCTGCCCGGTGAGCCGCGTCCCGTCCCCGCAGATCCTGGCCGAGTGGAAGCAGAAGTACGAGGAGTCGCAGTCGGAGCTGGAGTCCTCGCAGAAGGAGGCGCGCTCCCTCAGCACCGAGCTCTTCAAGCTCAAGAACGCCTACGAGGAGTCCCTGGAGCACCTGGAGACCTTCAAACGGGAGAACAAGAACCTGCAGGGTGCGGGCCCAGGCCGGGGGCGGGGGCGGGGCAGGGAGGGTCCGCACGTGGCGCCACCCAGCGGCTCCTAGAGGCGTGCCCCCCGTTG